>NC_071530.1:110226895-111426895 GCF_026979565.1 Vidua chalybeata
TCTCATGGCACCCAACCTCTAGCTATGCATATTCCTCAGAAGGCAAGGTATGTGACTTCCCTGTGAGCCAATAAAATCAGTGGGATGGTTATTTGGGTAATTCTGCTGGCACTTCCCACAGGACAGCATGTAAGTTGATATGCAAAGATTACCCAGGAGCGTGGAGTAAGATTCAAACCTCTATCTCATAACATGGGAGTCCCACAGACCCCTGTAACACATTGTTGGAAGCCACTGAGTCAACTAATTAAAGACAATTTTATAGGCAGACAATTTGTTATCTGTAGTCCGCAATAACACGGAATCGCCTAAAGGGAGCAATGGCTCTCTAGCTTTTTGGAAAAAATCCTTTATTGTCATATATCTGCAAATGTAATTCTTGTGTTTACCTGGATATGCTGTAACAAAGCTTTTCAGTAACATTAATATTGATTAACAGTATTTTTGAAAGTAAGAGAGGGAAACTACACTGAAAGTATTAGTGTAGCAAGACTTAAGAAATGACTGGAAGAAAATATAACCTAAAAGATGAATAGTAAGTGATCAAAGAGACCCAGTGGATTTTACCTAATACTACGATAATAAACAGCCCCCTGGATCTAAATCAGTTTTTCCCTTCTTCTTAATTCAGCTTTCAGAAGTATATTATCATATTTCTATAACAAACCCTTCTGAAATATGCCATTTTGTAGATTATTTCATTAGTAATACTCTCAATATCTGATGAAACAACATATCATGACTAGCTGTTAGAACCAGACATGGATTTTCTGATATATCATTCCCCAGATGGAAAATGGTTTTCTGTGAAAAAGAAAGTACTCATAGGAATACTCTAATTTGATTTAAAATGAAAAAAGATTTAGGTTTAGATAAAAATATTCTGATCAAACATTTGCAGACTCAACAGCAGGTTTTTTAACAATAAATGATAAAAAGCTCATTTTATTATCTATAAAGTTTAAAGTAAAATCTTTTTAGAGTATATTCTTCTCTTCTAAGTTTTCTGCATTGTGAAAGGAGATGATGTTCCATTAGATGAATTTCCATATGTCCTTTTATATAGCTGAGAAATTCTCATTTAATTTTAGAAGAAACATTGCTGAGCTTGATGCAATTCTAAGATACAATGCTAAAGAAATATCAATTTATTACTGTCTTATTTTCCAGTATCATGCAACAGTCAAATATATCACAGAAAATTTAGAAAAACTATTGGGAAATAAGAGGGTTTTTAACAGAAGACTAATGTTAATTAATAAAGTTAGGAAGTTAGGATCTTGCTATTATTTCAAAGCAAAAAGGAAGTCAGCACATTGTATATTTGTTAAACATTTGAAATTTGTTGATATTATTGATGTTTGTTTGAAATATGTTGATATTTAATATGTTGATCAAAATATGTCTGTATCCACCTCAATTTAAAAATTTCAAAAATACATTATCATGTGCCCAATAGCAAATACTAATGAGGACGAATGTTAACATTTCAAAAGAGTTTTGGTCATTCAAATTGTCTTGCTCAATCTCCAAAACCCACAGTAATCGCTTTTACAGTTCCTTTAATTGAAAGTACAATAATCACATTAGCAGCAGAAAATAAGCACAAGCAGGCTTGTTTCAAGGTTAAGAAAACAAGGCACAACATAATCATTCTGAACGTGATCCAACCCTCATTACGAATTGTTATGTCAAAGAATTCTTATCTGTGTGTTTAATACAGCACATATCAGCACTGAACCTAATGGCAATATGATAGTTTGGAGACTGCACTGTCTCTGTAGAACAGGAGGTAATGAGATGCTGTGAGAGCACTTACAGAGAGCACAGTGATAAAATAGGCCTGTAAGGTATAACTTCCTCATTATACACCAAGATTGCACCACATTCAGTAGCATGACTGCTAGTAAATCAAAAGTCACACCTTGTATTTACCTGTGCCATTTGTTACCTTCACGTGTCACTGTTTTATCACTCAACAATCCCTTCTCCTGTGGGCAGACAGGGTCTAGAAGGTCTGCAAATCAGGAACTCAGCGTTGCAGCCAAATCACACATGATGTGTGCTCCTGCAAGAACCAGACACACAGATGCTTCGGCTTCACATCCTTGTCAGTCCTGATCAAGAATAGATGATTTCCATCCCGCAGTGCACCGCAAGAGTCACCTCACAACTTTTCTTTCTCTGTCTGTATCTGTGCTGAAGACACTAGTTTCTTATGAAGATTCTCCCCGTATCAGGACCATTTTCAACTCTGTTTCCCTTCATGATGCCAACAACAAGCATCCCTAGTTTTGTCACCAAGTATCTCACCTAATTTAGGGTCGGTTTGTCTCATGACAAGAGATTGTTTTATTTCCTTTAGGTATTTAACAGTCCCATCTATTCTCCAGGAGAGAGGGAACTTCTTGCTTGAATAAAGATGTAACTTTCTATCTTGTTCCTGTCAAGCTAATGCCAATCTTCTTTTCATGGCAAAAAGTCGTTCCATCTTTTTGTTCTTGCTTACTAGCTTTTACTCACCCTCACAAAACCTGCAAGTAACCACAAAAAGGCCATTTTATTGGACCTTTTCATAGACCTCAGACTGGGATTTTCCATCTCATTGGTCTTTCCATTTATTACTTCATCATTCTCTTCTGCATAAGGTGTAATGGCTCATACCTGTCCATCTTAAAAATGAGATAATGAGAATGACTTGTAATTCTGACCTCCAAACTGCACTGCTCTATTTGTACTGTCATATACATCTGCGCTTCTCCTTAAGCAGAAGGAACTATAACCTAACTTTACAGTTTCAGTTTAGAGTTTGTTTTCCTGCTTAAATCTCTCCCTGAATCAACCAAAGGATCTAACAATGCTTTTCCCAGACTAAAAGATACAACTTACATTGAGTTCCTCAAGGTTTTGTTTTCACCTTAGCTACTTAGGTACATACAGCATTACCATATATATGTACAGCCTATATAGGGAACATCCACTTTTAGTTTCTGTAGTTCAAGATACTTGGAACAAGTATTCTATTGTTTTCAGCTATCAAGACAGGCAGTTCTCATTCAGTACAATATGTCACTAGAATTTCTAGAAACCACAGATGAACTCTTGAACTGCTTCCTTTAATCTATACTCCAGAAGTTGAGGTGTTGCTTTTTTATATCTTTCTATCCTTGGGCAGAAATTCTCCGTATGTTTTTTATTCCTGCTCTAGCCTTTCTCATATTCTGCCATCTTATCTTGGAGATTATTAAATACCATATGAACATTTTACTGCTAAAACATCACACTACCTAAATTTTTTATTTGAAAGAGAAAAAAAATCAATAAAATAATCAAAATATTCTGCTGTACTGTTTTTTAGTCTTTGCTTACAAGTTTCATTTTTAATTTCATTATCGATAAAAGTGCTTTCTCACAACTAATGATACCCTAGAAAAAAAAAAAAAAAAAAAAGAAGACAAGAAGGTATATGATAGAGCTTATCTGGAAAATTTAGACCACCTAAAGACTCTTCCTATCAATCCTTATCCAATGAGTATTGAGATACATAACTTCCACAGTTTTGAAAAACAGCTTCCATTTTTAGAGAACGGACTGCCTCACCATGTTTAAATATCTGCTTGAATAATAATATTCTGAGACACAAAATTAGTCCATGGCCAATGCTATATCGAGTAACCATAGTTTTATTATTTACTGGAACTGGAAGTCAGAACTTCATTTGTGCAGTATTTTGGTTTTGTCTCTGTGCATACCTAGTATGGTTGCTTTAATCTGTAGAGATTAAATATGCAAAGTTAAGCAATTTTCGGATGTTTTCACCTGGTACTGACATGCTGTTCTCTTAGGTCTGTATTTCTGTTACCCATAGACAGAATCATATTAAAAAAAAAAAAAAAGGTAAAAAAGCTTTTCTGACTGATTTTCTGCAAGACAACCTAAACTAAAGCCTAGGAGGTAATGTAACTGTTGGCTGCATAATAAAGACTGCATCACGATGTGCAGACAAAAAAAAAGGAAACCTAGGAGACAAGTTTAAATCTAATTTTTTCTAATGTTAAGGCATGATTATGTAAACTCAATGTCATATTAACACTAAAATAAAGTATGTTTTTAACTTTAAAACAAATGAACAATCAGAGAAAGGGAAGAATCTGTCATGTAACGATGAAGCTGACCGCTCAGGAGCCATTTACACCGTCAAGAAAGGAACAGCTGGGACCAATAATAAGCTGTTATCCTTCTTAGTGATTAGCTAATACTTGACAGAACAGATGTATTTAGGAGTTATGAAACCTAGTTCTAAATTCTGGAGGTCACAAGTCTCACTGAGACTCTGCAGAAAAACAAACCATGTTGCAGAAAATTAAAGCATCTAAGACCTCCTCTGAGTCTAAAGAGGGTCTTGGGGAACCGTCAGAAGTTACCTGGAGTTTTTTTCACTAAAACACCCTTCCAGCCTTCCTAATCTCCAGTATACCCCCATATCTTGTTTCCTGCTGTATCTCCTTTCCTGATGGAGGTGTAGGCACATCATACAGCAACTGATGTGTGGGTCAATGTAAGCAAACACGCTCCTAACACAAACCTTGAATTCACAGGAACTGCTCATCTTCCTTCTAATTTAATTGGCACCAAACTTCACTGAGATAAAGACAATTGAGTGAACACATTTTGTCTTCATTCTTAACTTCAGATATGAAGATGTTTTTGTCTTTCTAAAATGCAAAAACGATTTTTCAGAAATTATGAGACAGTTTCTAGATGGGATACCTGTGCTATGTAATTTCCTTTGGGTAGCATGTTAGGCTATATTTTGCAGTAGAGTTCAGTTTGGTAGTATATTTTATTGTGGAAAAGTATTTATTTCAAATGACAGTTGTTCTGAAACCATTGTGTCAGTGTTTCTATTTCACTCTAGTGGCTATTATCTGTCTTTTTATTGCATTAATAGTAATTAATAATAAGTCAAGGAGGTTTTATTCAGGAAAAGATGCTAGGAAGTACCCACTAAGGGACAGCAGTGAAGACTGAAAGCAGAAGTAGGGACTAATTTATTTCAAATTTCTCTACCAGTTCAGGATGCCAAAAAATGGAAATAAAAGCCAAGAGTAAATATAAAAACACGTATTCCATTATTCCCAGGTTTTCTAAAAAGTCAGACAGGTTTTATGAAAAGAAGAAAGAGCTGTTCAAATAAATAAGAATATTTTATATTGAGCTATAGGTGTAACACAAAATGTAACGGAATAACTAGTGGAGTAGATCATGTTAACACAGGTTGATGAAATGCCATGTGATATGGCCTATAACTGAAAATATTAATAGAAGAATAAAAGAGATTAGTTCTGAATGTTGTCATCATTAATCTTCACTAATGAAAAACAGTAAGCAATGAAAAAGCACCAGTAACACCAAACTCTTCCTCTCCTTCCCCCCTTATGCACAGAGTCTGCTCTGTCAATCGGAAGGCAGAGCCATGCTGCCAGTTCCCAGCATGTCACAAGATGGAGAAATTCCCGTGTGCTGTGCCTTCTGCATTCAGAGAATGACAAAAAGTAACACTAGCCATTGGGATGTACAAAGTGGAAGTCAGAGGTGGGGGTTGGGGAATTCTTTGACTGTAGGCTTCTTCCTGTTAGGTAGGATTTCTAAAAACAGGCTCTTTTGAAAAATGCAGGGTTTTTTATCTATTTCAAGTGTAGAAGTTGCAGAATTTGCAAGAAAATTTCTCGTTGAAAGAGAGATGAACTTTTTTACTACACTGAAGCAAGGAATTGCTGGAAGGAACTTTCAGCTCTATGTTGACATTATCCATTTCTTCTCTGAGTCTGAACGTAACGTGTCATTGACATGAAACCACTGACTAGTGGCTAAAAAACTGTGAAAAATGAAGAGATTTTTTCAGTCATAGAAAGATGCCTTCAGTTCTTAAAGTTCTCTAAGTTCCACTGCATATTGAGTCCCTCTGAATCACTTTGTTTCAACCAAGAGCTGGGAAAAAACATATCCCCTCCCACATATTAATCTAAAAAAATGTACATAGATTTCTTTTTCCCCCACATCAAGAATTTTATGGAATAATTTCTCAAAGCTCTTTCAACATCAACAGCGCATAAATGAAGGAGACCATAGAAAGAGAGCTGTAGTATAATGATGTAAGAATGACTTTTTCACAATTTAGTCATCCCGTACAATTCAACAATCTGAGCTGCTTTCTTTTGACACTGCACAGCAGGCTCACCTTTATCCTTGAAGAGTAAGCCTGCTGTGCAATCAGCATATACAGCCCTCCAAGGCTTGCATGGCCTAGAAGGCAGCCTGAATTACCCATTGGATAGAGCCCTTCGAGACTATTTTCAGCAATCGTCAGTCACAGTAAGTTCAGGTCCACATTTCTTAAAGCAAAGAAAATACAAAGTGCATTGAATCCTCCATTAGTTAAGGATGCAACTGACCATGAATATTATCAGAATTCTGAAAGCAATTTTGATGACCGAAATTCAGTTTGGTAGACAGATCATTTCTCATTAATAACTTCAACAGATGGGTTTAAACTACAAGCAGTGATCACACAAAAATACTCTCAAATTATTGATGAAAAATACATCTTTTCTAGAAATAATCCTGTAAAATAACCATCTTTCACAATAAAGTAAAATTACTAATTTACTTTTATTTATGTCATTCATTTTCCTTTAAAATTCATACAATAGATAGGTCTTACCTCAAATCAATGAAGACTTTTCTGTATTGTCTATCTGTATTTGCTTCATGTTCCATAATTAATTTAGTTCTTTACATTCATTCTTTAGGTTTTACATAGTGTAATAGTTTTCAGCAATTTAACTGAATTAATTTGAATTAACTATTTAATTTGAAAAATTAAAAAATTAAAAACCAACCAACCAACCAATCAACACCATCACCAGCAACAAAAACCCATACCATGTAAATTAGGCAAGGCTAGATTTCCATGTACTGTGTTTTAAGCACATGCATATATGTGCAGGAATTCATGACAATATATACCCAAAGAAAGGGAATTTATTTCAGAGAAGGCACTTAAAGCACTCAGTGTAACTGGCAAATTTGCATTTCTGTAAGAGAACAGCTTCACAAATCTAGTTAGGGTTCTCCGGCTTGTTGCACAGTTCTTGTAGTATATATGCACAGATTTTATTGTGACACCTGCATTTTTGCAATTGCCTACGTTGTATGTGGATTTATGCATATTTGTAGGCCACTATCTTCAAAAAAAATACATACCCCTTTTACTTTTGTCCCTATATATGAAATTTTTGTAATTAAACCCTGGCTTGCACAGCAAAATCTTTTCTAATGACAGCAAAAAGTAACAATAATTACATGTGATACAAGTGTGGAACTATTTATTTCAGCATGTGCAAAGTAAATGTCTAGCTTTCAATGCTAGACTATTCAAGTACTTACAAAATATAATGATGTTTTAGGCCGATACCTGAACCACTTGGCTTTCAGGAAAAATCAGTATTTTACTGCCATTCCCCAGAGCATTTTTCATTTAGTTGCCTAAATAGAGAGTTGTCTTCTTTCAGATGTCAAGTTTTTCATAACATTTTTGTCCGTACTCCACAGACAGTGGAGGATTAAAGCACAGAGAATGACTCCTTTCCTCAGCTGCAACTTGAAGTGATGCTGACATTAAGCTGCTGAAAACCTTTAAATTATAAAGTGTTTTCACTAAACTTCCTGCTCTATGGAAGAGAGGTTAAATTGCACTGTCTTTCTTGTACCAAATGTGACAGATGGTCACAGGCCCAAAAAATGTGAGCATCCGCAGCACAAGTAAACTCTACTTTCAAGAGCAAGGGTATCTGGTAAACAAAGCTGCAGCTTCTCCACAATGAAGAAGGTAAACATAAAGCACTGTAGCAGTTCAGCAGTAATAAACAGGTGGGAGTCTTCTATTTGGGTGATGCTTGTAAAGTGGTCTTGCTGCATTAGATTTTGTAACCCAGACTAATGGGCTGTAAGCAGCTATGTAAATGGGTTAAATTAAGAGGGAGGAAAATACCTTTTGATTATCCTTATATATACACATATATACACATATAAGTCAAGTGCACACATGTATAAAGACCAGATTTCAAGACCTCATCAGTAGGCAAAGAATGCTTCATGGTATTTTAAGATCAGTATTTTTAAAATTTATTCTTTAGACATTGTCCCATTTTTTTGAGCAGTAGTATCATGCAGAGTCTAAGGATATTTTTCTTATGAAAGGACTTCTTATGAAAGGTATACCTAAAAGGTAGCTATAAAAAAAAGCGAGGAATCGAAACTTCTATAACAGATGTTGGCACAAATATATGAAGTTTTGCAAGGATGTCAGATTTTTAAGACCTTCAAGCTTTGTAAATGTGTAATAAGCATAATCTGTATAGGATTAGATGAAAAGGTCATGTTTCTTGCAGAAACATAGAATCATGGGAAAGAAAATAAAGGTATAATAATTGATGTAAATTCCTATGTAACTGAACTGCCAATAGGGAGTCTCAAACACCCAAGGAAAAGTTTTAGGCTTGGTACCAGGAGAGCCTGGTGCAAGGTGATACCCTGTCATATATAGGATTTCTGTATGATCTGTCCTGCCCTTAAACTTTGCAAACTTGAGATGATTAATACATCATGTCCAGATATAAACATGCACACAAGCATGCCATGCCATGTTTTGTACTCAGGTTCATGTTTGAGCTGTGTTGGAACAAAACTGTCAATGAAGGATTTAGCATCTTTGACTTCTCGTGCTTTTCTCAGGACATTTTAACCAAGGCAAGCAAAACCTGAAAATGTTGGCTTCTGAACATATGGAATGCTAGCCATTGAGTCAGTGCAACCTGTTACCTATTACAGAAGAGAGAGAATTCACCCTGAGCTTTTAGAATAAACAAACAAGAATGGTGAGATATCCTACAGTCTGCGATCCAAATGTCCACTCTCCGTCCTAAGCTGAATGAGTCCCTTGGCACTTGGTCATTAAGCTGATGAATACATTAACAATATTCTTCATTCTTGCTAGCTGCTGAACAAGACCACTTGTGTTTTATGAGGTAGAATTCATATGCTGTTAACAAGGTATTTAGCTTTTTGACATTTAAATGTCAGCTGACCAAATGGAGTCACTCACATACCATACTCAATGGTATGATGCAGTAGCCTCCTCCTTGTGGTTCAGCTTGACTTAAAATAGGCAAATTGTGAAGCTCTGGGTGAATTGTTTGGTCAGTTGAAAGCTGGAGACTCTATATTACACCTGTAAGGAAAATCCTATAAAATTATAGCCATTGCTTCCATAACATCATGTATGCTACACACTGGCTTTAACAAGACAATGTCTTAATCACAGAAGACCAATAATATCTCTGAATACAACTTCAAAAAACTTTTCTGAAAAACCAAAGAGCATGATTAGGAGAATCATATAATATAATCCTGCACAATTAGTGGTATGAGTTATTGTTAAAACAATAAAACTTTTATAAAACTTTAATTTCTACAATCAAGGAACTGTATGAGGCTCTAAAAATGCAATGTTTAAGGTATCCAAGTGCTGTTACCAGTTCAGAGCTCTACAAATCTCATAAAATAGGCTTTTTACATTGCTTTATTCCACTTAGCAGTCCTGTGTTCCTCCAGAACACAAACTCAAATATTACTCAAGTAAATAATGGATGCAATTATTTAGAGTTACTAGGATGGGCAGCATTAAAAACAACAATAAAAAAAGGTATAGGAAATAAATGCCCTGAAAAACATTGTAGAATTACTGATTATCTGCATGCTGACTCATCAGTCATTTGCACATGTTCTAAAATCTCCTGGTAAACCTGCAGTTTGGTAGAGCATCACCTTTAACAGAGAGGGATATATAAACTTCCTTTTCCCTGTCAAATTTAGAAACCTGTGCGAATCGGTGAATTTCCCCATGCTTAATTTATGATTCTGTGATATATAAGAAATCTTGGAATTTTGTCATAGAAATTACAGGATTCCTAAAAGCTACTCTGAACATGAAGGCTTTTATCATTTTATATATGTATGTACATGATTCATCTTTGATGCTATAATATCTAACAAGTTTATACAAGATGGAAATAAAAGAGTAATAAAAATTAACAGAATCTTAGGAAAAAATGGTTGTTTCTTCTAATAACATGTTTACACAAAGCACAAGGTTCAGTAATGAAATTCAGTAATTCACTTTCGTGGATTATAGTTTAGTAAGTGATACAGCAGATATGAGCCATCATTTACAAGAAGATGCCATCTGCTGAGCAAACATGCAATCAGCAGGCACTTCCTATTACACTGGAATCTTTTTTGTCCTTTATTGATTTTCTCCCTTGCATTTCTAAAGCCCCTCAAGCAATCTGAGCCAGTGCAGCAAATGAAGAAAGCAAAGGACTTCTCAATGACCCCAATATCAATTCTGCTTTGTGCTTCACGCTGTCTCAAGGCTATGGACCTCATAGGTTAGTTTAAAAGAGACGGAATATAGTACATAAAGTGTGTGTGTATGTATATAGTTCCAAGGCAACTCTGTAGAAATGACAGTCTAACCTTTGAGATTAAACATACTTCAAAAAAGCATTACAACATTAAACATACTTCAATACAAGCATTAAATTATTCACCCCTACACCATTTAATTGTTGCTTGATAATACTTCTCTTTTTTTTCTTCCACAGAAGCAGTTTGTTTCTGCCCTTTATCTACCTCATGTACACTCTGATTCAAATAGGACACCTGAAAAATTTATGCATAAATAGCTATGTTAATATTTAAAAGTTATTGTCCTACATCTATAGATGTCAGAAAAAAAGCATTAGTCATTAAATACTTTCACAGTTACCATTCCTAAGCTTATTTTGGTTTTCCCTTCCATACTTATTTTCACATCATGTAGGTTTATATATACTGGAGGTTTTGAATGATAAAGTCCATTTTAAAATAGAAAATACCTCGCTGCATCATAAAACATTTTCCATCTTGCAGAAAAACAAATTAAATAAAGTTCTAAAGTCAAAATATATATTTGAAATAGCTTCCATGGAGCAAAATAGAAGTTTATTAATTGTTATAACTACCTCATGCAAAATACAGCTAAGGACAGCTAACAAGAGGAGGAAGGGAAAAAATAATATATTACAATATCTCATTTTTCTCTTTTTCATTAATCCACTCTATTATTAATTGGCATCTCAAGAAAAATGGTTCTTGTCTATTGTATAATTTCATTTGCATCATTAACACGAGCACCAAATATTAAATGGAAGAAACTATGATTAATACATGTAGTAAGGAAAATTTTGCATTAATAAATATGCTTAAATGAATTGCATAATATTTATACTATTCAAAGTTTAAAATTCCATGTAGAAGATATAAAAAATATTAAAATAGGCATTTATATTTCCATTCTGAAAAGCTTTATACTTTTGAGAAAGTTCTCCCTGGAAATTACCACTATCTTTTGGATATCATTTGCATACAAATCTGCTTGTGCAAACTCTTTCTCCAAGCTTTTAAAACAGAATCAAATACACAGGTGTAGACCATGATGTATAACTCACGCCACACCTCTCCAGGTTTCCACAAAACTAATGATGTGATCTCTGTCACATTGTTTCTACTTAGTTTCAGTTGGGGAAGGGCTAACAACATTAGTCACTGCCATTAATGCCTTGTTTTGAAAATACTATTAGGTATTAGAAGAATCTTCTTTTTTTTTTTCTTTTTTTTTTTTTTAATTTATCAATTTGACTTATTAAGTCTGCATTAAAAATAAACTGCCACATAATCCATTATCTGAACTCAAGCCATTCAACATCCCCCATCTCTCATCCAAAAGTGGGGAAGTATTGCTACATGCAGGTTATGCCAAGAGCCCTTCAAATAGAGTAACACTAAAAACCTGAAGATGATATTCCATGACAAGCTGTGTACTAGCAGCTGGATAACAGAACTATGAACCTACAGACTGATTCTGCAACAAAACACCCTCCCTGCTGATACAGCAGAAACTGTTGTCTCTGGGCTTTGAGAAAAAATAAAGAACACTGTATCTAAACTCCATAGGCTCAATAGACGCTGATATTTCAAGGTTCTCTAACAAGTACATGGCTTACAGAAAACTCCTTGTCTTAATTAATAGCTAGCTTTTCTACTTTGTTTCACTTATGACATAAGACTGAAAACAAATTAAATTTTTCCCACATTTCTTGTTGCTTTCAGAGCCAATTCACAAAAGAAGAAAAGGAACAAGCACCTGCCTAAGACAAAGATATTCCAAAAGTCTAAAGTCAAAGTGTTGGGTTTTTTTAACAATGACAAAAAAAAAATGCTAGTGACTGGTCCAGACTCTTACTACTTTTACTTCATGGCTGTCTTGAAATGTATCTTTATTTCTAAATCAGCTACTTGTCTCTCAGTCTCTTCAATGCTCTTACTATCTTCATAGATTTATAGAATGTTAATGGACCTTAAGGATCTCCTAGTCCCAACCTACTATGATAAATACATCCTTTTTCAGTTTTAAACCATAGTCTACAAACATAGTTATGCTTACTGTGAGTCTTTCAAGCAAGAAATGCAGCATAACTTCTGAATTCCTATAGAATGGCACAATATTAGGCAAAGCTACAGATGTGACAATCTGGTTAGCAGATGGAATGGACAAGCTTCTCAGAAAATCACTAACACTTCCTGGTCTCTGTCGCATTAGAAGATCCCCTTTGGCTGTCTCAGAATAGAGTCTTATCTAAACTGCTCTGCACTCTGACCATCACTAGTAAATGATAGCTTTTGTACTTTCCACAGCCTTTGACATCATCATTAAATTTTGTTCTAATAGGAAGAAAAAGCCTCTTGACAGCAAGGATATGAATGTTGTCTAACACAGAGGAATAAGGCTTTGGAAGAAAAATATGAGTAAAAGGCTTAGTTGAAACAGATCTTAAAACCACCCTAAAAGAAGTACAACTCGCATCTCAAGGACTCTTTATCATGACAAAACATAAACTACAATTTAAAAAAACCAAAAAAACATATTGTGAATAAAATTTTCTTCAGATTAAGAAAGTACTCTTTTTTTTTCTGTCTGGAAAAGGAAAAAAAAAAAAATGGGCTGAAAATGCCACTAAGGATCCAGTGAAGACAATGGAGACTTTTAGTTTCAATGAGTAATCAAAAAGACTAAGTATTGAATAAAAAGGGAGGAAGATGTTTGGAATCAAATCTATCATGCTGTATCAGTCAGGCCTAGAAATGTTCCCTTCAGCCTTCTCTAAAGCAAAGCCTGAGAATCAGAGGGAAGTTGTTCATCAATCACAAATACACGTGACAGAGACCTTGTGCATCACCCGGCTTAGAAGAGGAACAATCATCACTTTCTGCTAATGTCTTGGACAAAGAGGAATTTCAGGATCTCTCTTAGGGCTTATCTTTCTATAAATGGGACATGTAGATATCAGATTCTAGTCTGAGTTCTTGCACAGTTCAAAGTCACAGAATGGAAGAGAACAAGTTTGGTAATGAAAGCAAATGAAGATTGTCACAAGAATGTTCAGAAGAAAATAAAAAAGGTTCAGACTTTTCTCTGCAAAAAGTGGGGAATAAAAATCTCAGAAGGACTTCCGGTCATCACAGTAAATCCAACATTCTGTTCTAAAGAAAATTAGCCTTTGACAGCTCTCAGAGTAAATCTCTCCTATGTGAGACCACTGCAAAAGGACCCAAATGGGGTTCTGACTCAAGGACTTATAGTAAAAGACTGAAATGGCTCTCTCCAGTATTGTCTTGGTCTTCTGATCCCATAAGATTTGGGAATCCATCAGAACACTCACAGCATGTATTCATTATACACAGGCTGTATTCATTTCAGAATGAGGCAGGAAGGCACAATGGAGCCAAAAAAATCCTTTATTACATAATGTTAAATGTGGGAGAATTAGCAGTAACTATATTTCTTCCCAGAGGTATTATAGGTCTCCTTTATAGGAAGAAAGACCTGATGAATCTCAATGGCACTCACTTACCAACTGTGAGAAGGTTCTCAGAATGTCTTACACACTGGTGTGCTAATAATGCATCAGAGGAGATCTTTTCCAGTCATAGAAGGAGTTTGGATGAGAAGAAAGTATTTCATTTTACTGTTTATTTGGTATCAAGATTTATATAAGAAAAAAGCCATGCTTTTACATTGTGCAAGGGTTCTATATGCAGCCAGTGCTGACTTAAGGTCTGAACAGCCACTGTCACGGCATCGTCCTCATCTTCCTCATAGGAGATGCACAAAAATAGCAACTGGAAATTTATTGCCTGCCTACAGCTTGTTATGGGGCAGTCACCGCTGATAACACAGTCTGTTCAGCAGATGCTGATTTTTCCAGGTTTGTTGGCTTTGTGTGGTAAGCTTCTGGCAACAATGGGGCTACAGAATCACTGAATCACAGAATGAACTCAGAATATGTGAGAACAACAGCTCTGCAAACATCAAGGTCAATGGAAAAGGAGGTGGAGATAGTACTCCACATGATGGAGCAGAAATTCCCCTACAGCCCATGGAGGTTCATGTTGGAGCAGATACCCACCCACAGCCTGTGGAGAACCCCACACTGGGGCAGGTGGATGCCTGAGAGGAGGCTATGAACCTGTGGGAATCCTGCACTGGAACAGACTGCATGAAGGACCTGTGGAACTGTGGAGAAAGGAGCCCACAGCTGATTGGGTTTGCTGGCAGGACTCTAATTCTGTGGAGAATCTATCCTGGAGCAGTCTGCTCCTGAAGGACTGCATCCTGTGGAAAGCACCCACGCTGGAACAGTTTGTGAAGAGCTGAAGCCCATGGTAAGGACCCATGCAGGACAATTTCATGGACTACTGTCTCATTGTCTCCTGTGGAATATTGTCTACACTGGAACAGGGGAAGAATGTGAGGAGTCTTCCCACTGAGGAGGAAGTAGCATCAGAGACAACATGTGATGAACTGATCACAGTTTATCTCCCATTCTCCATCCCCTTGTTCCACTCTGGGGAAGGAGGTAGAGAACATCATAAGTCAATCAATCATATGCCCAGGAAAAAGGAAAGGATGGGGAGAAGGTGTTTTTAAGATTTATTTTACTTCTCCATGTCCTGTTAGAGATTATGTTGTTAATAAATTCAACTGATATCTCCTTGTTCAGTCTGTTTTGCCTGTGATGGTGTTCAGTGAGTGATCTTTCCCAGTTCTTATCTCAACTCATGAACCCATTGCTATATTTTCTCTCCCTGTCCATCTGAGAAAGGAAGGGAGCAGCTTGATGAGCACTTGGCATGAAGCCAGGGCCAACACACTACACTTGCAAAAACAGCTTAAAGAACAACAAAATCCAAAAAGTAGCACTGTAGTCAAATTAAAAAAAAATAAAAAGAGGTTTTATAAAAATTAGCTTATTAAAAACGTTATGGTCCAACATCTAAAAATAAAATACTTGCAAGCCAAAGAGAGATTACTTACAGATACCATATTGGAGGCTCAAAGGACATGCGAGTCAAGCATTGACAGACTTTTAGGAAATATTACCAAAAAAAAAAAAAAATCTATGTCACTAACAGAAGGGGAACTATTAGTAGCAAGACAAAAGATTGAAAATATGTCTAAAAGAGGAAAATAGAAAAGACCCTGAACTTAGCTTATTTAAATATAAAAACACAATCAGGCAAGGTAAACAAGTGTATTTGAAAAAACCTGCAAGAGACATAAACCAAGTACTTTTTCAAACACATCTCTGACAAGAAGTCTGCTAGAGACAAAGTAAGGCAAACAGATCATCAAAAGGACTTAGAGACACTTACCATGAACACTGAGAAAACAAAGCATGATAGGGGGAAAAAAGAACCCAAATTCCAAAGCACATGAAATCTGTAAAATCCTAAGGAACACTCTCATATTATTGAATTATTATTGAATAACTCATTAATCATTGAATTACTGTAAAAAAAGGAATTTGCTTCCAAATGGAAAACTTGATGCACAGGAGAGGAATCAGCATGATTAGGCAGCAGTGCCTCAAAATTAATCCATTTTCTGAAGGATTCAATTAGAATGTGAGAAGGTGTACTTGGACTCCTAAGTGGTATTTGATAAATTCATTTAAATAAAAGGATGTAAGACAGCAAATAAGCAGGAGCTTTATCTGAATCACCTCTAAAACCCTAATTTCTAAGATTAATAACTAACAATCCTTAAATACTTAAACCATAAGATTGCCCTGATTGTACGGCGGAACATTCATTTGTGTAAATATTTCAGCACACAGCACTGGCCTCCAAATTGACCTTGTGCCACTGAGCACCACCCTCTGGGCTTGGCCGTTCAGCTAATTTTCAATTCACCTCACTGTCTGCTCATCTAGCCCTTGGATCAATAGCTTGTCTATGAGGATCTTAATGGGAGACAGTGTAAGTCCAGGCAGACAATTTCCACTGTTCTCTCCCTGCCTACCAGGCCAGTCAACTTCTGTTTGATAGCTGGTCCAGCACAATGTTTATTTGGTGAATCCATGAACACTACTCATGATGACTTTCTTGCCTTTGTGAAACGTGCCTGGAAATGTTTTGTGGTATTAACTGCTCCATCATTTTCTGTGGATTGAGGCAAGTCTGACTAGCCTGTAGATCTCTGATTTCTCCTTCTTGCCTTTCTTGAACACAGGGGTAACATTTTCTTTCCTCCAGTCCAGAAGAACTTCTCCCAGTCATAATCTTCCTCAGCACTCCTGGGTGCATCCCATCAAGGCCCAGGGAATGATGAATGTCCAGTTTGAATAAGTACTGCCTGATCTGATTCCCTTCCATGAAGAGTATGCATTCCTTTCTCCAGCCTTTCCCCTTGGTCTCTGGGACCCAGGATTCCTGAAGGTTGGCTCTTGCAGAACAGACTGGAGAAAAGAAGGAATTCAGTACTGCAGCATTTTCCTGTGCTATCAGGTTCCCTGCCCCAAGCAGCAATGGGCTCACATTTTCTGTAGTCCCCCTTTTGTGATGTCTGCACTTACTGAAGTCCTTCTTCTTGTCTTTGATATCTCTTGCCTGATTCAATTCCATTTTGGCTTCAGCTTTTCCAACTACATCTCTGCATGCTCATACAATGCTGCTGTATTTCTCCTAGGTTGCCTGTCCCTGATTCCACTCCTATATTCTTCCTTTTTGCATCTGAATTTTGCCTGGAGCTCCTTGTTCATCCATGCAAGCCTCCTGGCATTTTTGCCTGACTTCCTACTCATTGGAATGGACGGCTCTTGTGTTTGAAGGAGATGATATTTGAATACTAAACAGCTTTTTTTGGCCCCTCTTCCCATATATAATATAAAAATATCAATTTTGGATGAGAAGAAAGTGTCAAGGACAGTCCTTTTATTTGAAAGTGTTAAATTGGTCAAAGAGTCTCAGTTCATCTCTTTTATGATGAATGGCCATGTATAGGATATTTCATACCAGTGCAGTGGTATGTTAGTTATATGGCTGATAAATTCAAATTACAAGTTACTATTTCCAAAATTCTTAGGTCACATAAACAATTTATTTGCATAAAAGCAAACTTTTAGTAGAAGTGAGCTCCTTAACAAAAACAAACTTTAAAAATCACTCAGTTACACCATTAGATTACACATAAAAAGCCCACAGCAACTTGGTTGCCCTGCCCAAAATTCAAGCAACAAAAAGCACAAAATAAGAGCACAAAACACATCACCTATACATATCTTAATGAATTGCACTTAACCTGTGGTATAGGCACAGACTGGGAGCTAGGAATTTTCCATGCACCAGCTGGGAATCAAACCCAGGTCACAACAATGGGAACCTTGCATGATACCACTACATCACTGGTGCTCCCCTGCAAGCACCCATCATTCAGTGTCATTTCACTCTAATTTCTAGGGCTTTGATAGCAAGAACCTCAGTTACCCTGCCTCAGAGGCAGATCATAATAAGGACTATGCAGGAAAAAGAGTTTTCTACCAGAAAAAAATTACCTGAAGAACAGAACACATATCCTAAAACACTGACAAGAGGTCACTGGACAATTAACTATGCCCTAGGGAGTAGTTTCCTAAGGAGGTTTTGAAAGAGTAAGCATAGAAAACTCTAAAGTCTTCTGTTTGTTTCTTAAAATGTGTATAAATAGTCAATCTTCTTTTGGTGAAGGCAAAGACTAAATGGCTTCACAGATTCCTTCCAAAATGTCTTTGCTTATAAAAATACTTAAATTTCAAAACAGCAAAGCCGAGACAGTAATTTGTCTCAATAGTGCAGAGTAAGCGGATGTGTGCTGAAGCTGGAAAGAAATGAAAGGAACCAAACAATAATTGTTCCATTCTGACTGCCTATAACTTTCATGAGGAGCAAAATTGTTTTGATGAATACACGGCTACCCATGACTTTGGAAGGCAAAGCACTTTAAGCAGGGATGCAAGAACAACAAATATTCCAGGCAGAAAAGCAAGTGGACTGCAGCTGAAAGAAGTTCTTTGGTGCAATGTCTTCCATGGTCCACTTCATGTACAGGTGTTGAAACTTTTATCACAGCTTCTGCAGCTTACTCAGGAACTCCGCCCCATTTGAGAAGCATACTAATGGTTTAATTTTTGAAATTTATTTATTAATAATTAATTAATTAATTTGAATATTTTCCGAAGGTTTCATGCATTTAGCAACTGTACATCGCATAAGGACCTGAGATTTCTTGAACAGATAATATCTGTGAGATATATTCAATCTTCGTGGAAAATGAGTTACTATCAGGTTAAATGCACTGTTTTTCCTCAGCTTCTTTCATTCAAGATATCTAACATAATATGAAGGAAAGGTAAAACAAAGGAAGAAATTAATGGCAGACCAAAGAATTTAAAGGTTTCTGAGCAGAACCAAATATCCTGCCTCTCTCATTGCACTTAATGGCAACTCCCCAACTATATTTATTTACAACATTTGTTTAAAACAAATCTTATTCAGTCAATAACTCCAGAAAAGATAAAAGGAGACTTTCAAATAAAAATACCTACAAACAACACTTTTTCTTTGTCCTTGCACTCAGTAACACATGGGAGGAATGGACAAAATTTCTAATTTTTAGGAGAGATTAGCAATTGCTTTTTTCCTAAAGGTCAAATATGTTAGATGCTAGGTTGGTGGTTTTAAAAGTAAATTTAAGAAAATGTAGGGGTGCAATAAAATAGCATTCCAGAAAGTCCATGTAAGAGTTAACTTACATTATCATAAAAAAAGCAATAAGCAGAAATCTGGGATTGTATCAGAAGAAGAATCCTGTTTTTACACTAAAGCAAGATGTAGAATGTATTTCTTCTGAATGGAATACTGCATTTAGCCTACAGTCATTATTTCCTTACACTCATTATTATGAGTAGACTAAATGGCAGTCTGAAAAGATATTTCCGTCTCAAAGGATGGTTTCAGATCATCCTTTGAAGATATACATAGAGCCCCTGGAATCCCTCATTACTGGGAACTTTTCATAATTTGTCATTCTCTGGGACTTGAATCTGAACTTTCACATGCACATCTTGAATTCCCAAATGTGTGGAAGACAATGACCAGGACACATTCACAGCAATATAAATTATATATGAAATAGACAACACTCAAATGATTTCTCTTGTGAGAAAGTCTCTCTTGTGTTCCCAGTCCCTCTATGATCTCTGTAACAAAGTTTTAGTGTACAACATGGTCTCAGTGCTTCTCAAATCTCCTTTCTGAGAACTCACCTCTCAATCCTGATTGGCTCTATTTGTCTCTAGAAATTTTTACAAGCCTGAGTTTCCTCTTTCAGCTTATCAGTTAATACTCCCAAAACAGATAAGATCTCTCTACATTATTACAGGTACGATAAAATAAAAATTCTGTCGATCAAGAAAGATATCAATGAAATTGAAAATAATAAATTTGGAAAGCTGTCACTAATTTCAAAATATTCTAATAATTCAAATAAGTAGTTCCATCAACATCAGAACTAATGAAGCCTGCTTTATTACTCATTTGTGTCCCATCATTGATTTACCTTGGTGTGTTAAGGTATGAGCTCTGACTTGGACCATTAATAAGGACTCAGGACATAACTCCTCCTTTCTTTCATCTTTTTATCCCCTCCCTTTTCCCACACCTCTTATATGGCATTTTTGGGATCTAGTAAGGAATATTTTCATGCTGACAGGATGTATTTATTCAACTCTGTTATCAATTTCTACAAAACTTGTAAGAATTGAATTATTTTCAAGAATAGTTTTTTTTTCAGATCTCTTTGATGAAACCAGACAATAAAATTCAAAGTTTCTGGGGGGATAAAGATGATACCTGTCAGATAAATAAAACCAGCTTACAAGCAGAGTTCAAAAGAAGAGGGAATTAAAAAAATGAGGATTTTTTTTCTGCACTGAGAATATTATTTACAGTATAATTTAAAGTATAGATATTTGGAATCAATAAACTGAAAAGCTACAAAATATATGCATATCTTAAAAGAATTCACAGAAAAAAAGAGAAAAATAGTATTTCAGATTCTATTTTTATAGCCATCACAAATGAAAAAAAACATGATAAAAGCTTTTACCAAAATCCCCAAATGTTTTGGGGATTGACTTTCTGTTAACAAAAAATAATTTCAGAATATTCCACATTTTCAAGGTATGTATTTTCTTTCTGCATAATTTTAGCTGTTTTTCTTTCAAGTAAAATAAAAAAGTTAGTTGATAAATTTCAGCCTGAAACAATTAGAAATTGTTGAAATGTGATTTTATAGACAGACTTACAATAAAAGTAGGCATGTTTTAAATGCAAAAATAAAATTTTCTTCCTATATTTGTATTGTATTTAGGCATTACCTATTTCTTATTTTTTGCACAAATTCTGTTTTTTTCCCCCCATTTTCTTAATTTTTACATTTCAAATTCTCCAATGCTTCATTAATATTTAGAATCCTGTGATTTATTGCTTTCCTTGATGGATTTCTAATGAACATTAAACCACTAAGACACCTTAACATAAGCTGAAATTATTTCAGACCAACACAGAAGACATAAGTATGCAAGTATTTTTAATTCATTTACATAAAAAAAAAAAGGTACTGATTCTTCCACAGTTATTATCATTTAAGAAGCAGCATCTGATAATTTTATACTCTCATCTCCTTGGGCTGCTATTTTGTTATTCAAATATTCTATATAAAAAATATTTTGTAAAGTAAGCAATACAAATTTCTCCTGTTTCTTTGTGATAATAAACAATATTTAAAAAAATAAAATAAAAGGAAGACTAGTAAAGAGCAGTTTGGGATATTTTAGTGATTGTGTGCATTTGTGCATTGCCCTTGCAGGATATCCTAGCAGAATTTTTAGGCTTCACAGTCTCAGTGAGAGCACAATCACTGCCTGCTAATTCACACATGACATATGTGCTATAACTAAGCAGAATACCTTAAGTTTTTTTCAGCCTTAAGATTTTCCTTAATATCTCAATATCTCTCTTCATTTGATTCATAGAGTCACGGAATGGTTTGGGTTGGGAGGAACCTTAAAGATTCTGTGGTTCCAACCCCCTTGGCCACAGAAAGGGATACCTTCAGGTGACTCAGGGCCCCATCCAGCCCTTGAACACTCTCATGGATGGAGAATCCATAATTTGTCTGCTTAAATCACTGATGGATCAATCACTAGAGCTTAAGGAAAAATGAGGATGTTATCTAGAGGATAAGGAAATAATTTAAAGTTGTTTTAGATGGAGACAGGCATAACTGTTCACATGAAGCCTAGTAAACTTTTTTTCCTTCCCTCTCCTTCCTCTGCAAAAGTTGAAACAACACCACATCCTGTACAATTCATATAGTGACAAGAGTCCGACTGGAATATGACCAGGCAACAAACATGTTTGGTCTAGAAGTATCAAGGTTGATAATAAAAGTCTTAGAGAATAATACATGTGAGAAAATCAGGACAGAATTAGCATACAGGTACTTTAAATGGCATGTAATTTCCTACTGGTATCTCAAGCATCTGATGAAGAACAGATTTGCATAAGAACCTTTTTGACAACGTCCCAGGAGCTAAGGAGGGTCCTGTCATCTTGACCAGAATGTCACAGTCCTGCTGTACTTCTCCAGGGTTCTGGCAGTTGTCCATGGACGGCTGTACCTTCCTAAATAGTTGGGGACTGAAATTCCAGTCTGAATGATTATGGATTGTAACACATGATCTGAGAAAAAACTGCAATGAAGCACCTTTACTAACCTAGAAAGAGGAGATAAAAACACAAAATTGTTAAGCCGCCCAGTATGTAAAATACTCTGAGAAATATAATGCCCCAACCCTGAAAAAGTTGAAGGCCAGGCTGGATGGAGCTTTGGGGAACATGGACTAGTGGGAGGTGTCCCTGTCCTCAGCAAGGGGCTGGAACTAGATGATCTTTAAGGTCCCTTCCAATACAAAGCATTCTGTGATACTAAATATAGTACAGGTGAATTGTGAGAAAGACAAAGAATTGGCTATATGTTAAAAAAAACCAAAAAACCAACTGATTAAGTATGAGCAAAATGTCCTAGTTTTTAAATTGCTAGTAAATAGGAAATACATTATTCAGAAATGTTTTTCACTCTTTCAATGCTTTTAGAGCAAACACTTTGACAGGAGTTACTTGAAATACTGTCACACTGTGCAGGTAATTAATGAAGACAAAAGAATAAAAGAATAATAATTAAGTATGAGAACAATTTTATTAGAAGGGTTTCTTCTAATCTTTGAGAAACAAAGCCTATGTAGACACAGAAAATAAGTTTAATCCATACAGATACCTTTTGTAATGTAAATCTGAGTAGCATGATAAAAAGAAAACTCTGAGTTGTCCTTACAGTGTCAGAAGTTGTAACACTCCTAATAGATCACATATAACATTTAAAATCAGCATGAATTAACACAAGAAAAAAGAGCTAAGAAAAACAATGCTGAAAAACATTAGTTCACATCACTTTTTCTGTCTTCAGACTTATTGGTGTATGTGACAATTGTCATATTCTAATTTGGGTCGATTCAAACCCCAGTGAAGAAACGGAAAACAATCCAAATATTTTCCTAATTCCCAAAATAACTCAATTACCTCCAAAATATTTCTATATTGATCAGAAGAATAACTTTGCGCTTTGTGAATAACCAATGTTATATTTAAAGACACATTTGGTTTGTTGATTTAAGCATGTTTTTGAAGGAAATTGGCAATAACAAATCAACTTTTTGCTAAACTTAATTTGTTTCACCTTTAAGTGGTCACCTAATGGAGCAATTCCATGCTGCACCTTATCCCTGTAGTGCGTGTCTGTCTTTGTATTGTCTTGGTCTTAATAACCAGGTGGCACCTGCTGAAGTATACCTGGTCATCAATCCCAGATGGAAATATATGCAGAAAGAAAAATAAAAATGTTTAAAAAGGCTTATTAATAAGTATTAGCTCTATTTGAATATAGTGGTGTTCTCAATATCTGTTGGTAGCAATTGCTGGCACCACTAATAGAAAAAAAATGTAATACACAACTAAAAAAAAAAAGGCAAGAACATGCCCATTCTGGGTTGTAATATATGACTGTATCTTTGCTTTTTCAGGGGAGGTGCTTTGGGGATTTTTTTGTTAAATTCTGGGCATGCTTGGTACATTCAGCTTCTCAGAAACCCTCTATATTGTATATTCTGGATTCCACTTGATCCATAGCAGGACCTATTTATCAAGATGGGCAACCCACAATGATACTGAACATGTACAGGAGAATGAATTTCATATTTATTTGCATTTGTATATACACACACATACATGTAAAAAAACCCAGATTCTGTTGTGAGCATCTACATTTTCTAGGCATTTTCTACTGGTTCAACAGGACCTGTCAATTAACTGAAAACTCACTGTCAGGCTCTGGGAGAAAATCCAGTTCAGATTTTAGACTACAAAGTACAAGGTTTAAAAATTAATTATAGCAAATATAGCAGAAAAAGTGAAAACATGTAAATAAAATACAGCACCATTATGCATGATGTAAAAGTGTATCACATGCCATCTCAGATTAAAAAATTCTGCTAACTTGAGAGGACAGTTATGCTGTCCCACTACCTGCACATATTATTCCAGATGGTTTAGGAAGATAAGAAATATTAGGCAGATATGTGCCTAGAAATTAAAAATATGCAGGTAACTTACAGAACTGTAAAATGGTTATGATATTTTTAATAATTAAAGCAGAAAAATAATACTAAAACAAAATAATGAACAAGAGGTCTCTACTGAATCTACCACCTCTAATTTTAAAATCCATATTTATATTTTTCTCTTACAGAGGATCTTAACTCTTAAACATACAAAATATTTAGGCATTCATGTACTTTTCAATAACAGGTACTCATTTACTTGCTTGTTTATAAATATTCAAGACTCACTTTGCTGTTCCAACATTTTACATCTTCCTGGATTTCTGCTTTTTGCTTCACTAACTCCTCAAGGTGTTTTTCATCCTTTATAATCTTCTCTTCTGTTTCTTTTAACTTCATACAGTATTCGGTCCAAATAAATTCAGAATGCTTTAACTCATTCCTAATAGAAATACACACAAAATGAATCCATCTATTTGGAAATACTCCCAAGTAGTCCCTGTCCATAAAGGAAAATGTAAAGCAGATCTGAATTAGTAAAGATTTATTTTTATTCTCTACTACATTCCTTGAACAGATAGGTATGAGATAATTTCAAAATATCCACCCTGGGAGGTTCGTGCAATTTCAGCCAGAAATACTCATGCTACCAGTTCACTCTCACTTAAAGCCTGCCAACATTATAACTTCTAATTGAACCTCTGAGCAGGCATTGCAGTAGTTAAAGCAAGGCTATTTTTCATACCTCACATGTTAACTAAACAAAAGAGGAGTCAACACTCTGCTAGTGGCTGAATCTAGTTCAGACCCATCCTCACTTAATCAACTCACTGCGCTATAATTTTGCGGACAAATGTCATTTGTGAATTAAATTTTTCACTGACATCAATTGTTTATGCTAAAAGGAAATTGAAGGCAAGGTCAAAGGAGGGGTTAAGGACTTTACTTTCACTCTGAATAGCAGATTTAAGATCATTATAGAAAGGAAAACTTGCCACAATTACAGAACAAGATACTAATAACTACAACAATTGTCAGGAAAACACTCCCATGAGACATGGTTATAGACCTCATTATAGGCTACAAAAATGCCTTTTTTTTTTTTACATTTGTGAATGGATTTGACAAAAAGGCAAAAGAAATAGAGGTATATCAGGTAAAATTTTCAAAATGGCTGCTGGCATTTGTCCATTATTTTTATTATTGTTTCAGCAGGCAGAAAGAAGTTTCCTCCATGCTGCCAAGAGAACTGTTCTGGTCAATAACATATTCCAAAGCGTGTCTTATATTATAAAATAAATCCACCACTGCAGAACTAAGACCAGCAGTACCTGAGTTTTAGGGACAACTATTGAAGTACAACCCAAAAACGCCCCTGTAACAAGACAAGAGGAAATTCGGCGTTGCTTTGTTTTTCCCCGGTCCCATGCAGCTCCGGAGAGCCTGGAACGGCGCTGCCTCTTGGCGGGACCAGGGCTGCTGCAAGTCCCGGGTGCTTCTGCGTTCCATGCACCGGGGTGGGCTGGCTGCATTCTGCTGTCGGCGCAAGGGGTGAGATAAAGAGGCAAAGGAATTGTCCACTCCATCCGCATGGTTAACTGGAAGGCTTTAATGGCCGTGGGGAGCTGCAGCGGAGAACCGCAGCTCACTCCCAGCACCGCGTGGATGAAAATGGCCCAGAACAAAGGAAGGCATGAGGTTTTATAGGGGTCAGGACGAGGGAGGCGGAAGCCTCCCTCGCCTAATGGGGGCAGGCTATGGGGGAGTGATGTGGATCAGGGTAACCAACGGGGACATGACAGGGGCGGGCATGGGCTCCGGGGCGAACGGGGTTGTGGGAGCGGGGTGACAGACATCAAACTCTTCAGAGTGGACAGGGAGGTGGTTACAGGACTGGCATGGTGACCTCCAATGGTAAGTAACCCGGAGCAGACCACCGCGGGGCGGGGCGGTGGGAGGAACACGGGGGATGTACGGGGGTACACAGAACCGGCTAACTAACACATATCAGAACCCCTAATCTGAACCCAAACCTGGGATGCAACAAGGAAACAATCATAAAGTTGCTTCATCACTAATTCAAGAGCCTTTTCTGCAAGATTGTTTAAGAGACATTCTTCATTCACTTGCTTCTCAAGATTTCATTTAATGCTGAAGTAGACTTACCTTGCCAGGTGTCACAGGCTCTGTATAGCACGAGCATGAAGCCCAGCTTTTGAACTCCTCCACTTCCTTAGGTCCCACCACCCATGAAAGAGACATATAAATAGTATTTGGCATTATTCTAACAACAGACATGTAACAGTCATAGGCTGTAATTTTCTTCTCATATTGCCTATCAGCTACAACTTTCTAAGTCGTAGCTGTCATGAAAAATTACAGCAACATCAGCCACAATGCGTGTGTGTAAGCCACAGACTGTGCCGTGTGATTTATAACAGCCTCAGTATTTTCAGTTTTGTGCAATCTTCATCATTTTCTCAGTGATGGTACTGAACATAAAGAAAAGAGTATGAACTGCAGAGCAGTCTTTCAAGTCTGTGCCGCCACAAATCTTTCTCATGCCTATCAACACTACATTATTCTAGTCGTCCTCAGATGGCAGCTGAAGGGATCTAATTCCTCTGTAATGTAAGCACAACTTTAGTTACCAGTTAAGCAAATCGCTGCAAGAAATTTAAAATGCACAGTAAAAAAGCCAACCAAACAAACAAAAAAACACCCAAACCTCCCCTCCCCAAAAAAACACCAAAAAAAAAACAACCTACAAACAAAAAAGCCCAAAAAACCAGAACTCCCAAAACCCCAAAAATAAATGCTTCACTGAGGGATAGAAAAAAGAGTTTTCTACTTGACTTTTTCTGAAAATGCTGATATTCCTAAAAGCACTGGTATCATTAGCATTTCCAGTTTAATTCACAGTCACGCAAAACAAGTTACAGGGAGCACAAGAGTCTATGTCACTATCATGTGATATGAAAAGGAAATTGTATAGCTAGGTGAAACAGAGAAGATACATGGCATATTTCTGTCAGTATAGATGATTAATTTTGGTATTATTTGCCTATTGCCATTATCATAGGCATTTTACTAATACAATGACTTCTTTCAAAGAACAAAAGAACAAGGAAATTTTAAAGCATCTCAGAACAAAGGCTAACTGGAGGAAAACACCGCACTTCCTTTCTTGTACATGAAACAATCTCAAGTGCCCCAATTTCCCCCGAGACTACCAAAAACCCCAGGAAAACTGCCCATGCTGCCCTACAACTAATATGCAAGCTAACAGCTGTGACACAATGGCAGAATATAGACTGAACTGAACAAAATCTTGCAAAAATAAACCTTTAAAAAGTAAAGTAGTCACAAGCCAAGAAAAAAAAATTCTAACATTAATAAAACAATGAAGAAATAAGATCAGATGATCAATTTTCATTGAAAAAATAGGTTGGAGGATGGTATCTCAAAATCCCATATCTGTTGTTTTGATATATTTACAAATTACGTGAAAGGGCAGAAGCAGTGAAATTAAAAGTCTGCATAGAATTTGATTATAATAGGAAAGGTCAAAATGAGCTTAAAAACTTTAGAAAAACTTCAGGACAAACTAAGTAACTGGGGAAAAACACAGCATATACCATTTTTTGTCCAAACTCAAAGTAGAAGATCAGAGAAATTAAGCACATCTTAAAATTATAAATTAACTGTTTCTATTTGAGAGAAACTTGTACGTATTTCCATAAACACTCAGAAAGTTAACTCAACATTTAGCACAGTCAAAGTGCAAAAAAAGTTAAATTAAGCAAGAAATGGGATAGAAATTTTTAGAATAAGAAATGAAAGTAATACATCCCCCTTAAAGTCAGTGACATGGCTTAATTTAGAATATTTTTTGTATTATGTTTCAACCTATTTCAAAAAACTATGTCACAGAAGTGAAAAGAAATCAGAGAGCATCTTAGAAAGGTCCTAAAATACAGAATTCTTCTTAAAGCATATTGAAAATAATGCAAATTGCTTTAGAAAAAAAGAAAGGAATAATGGACAAAGAAGTCCAAAGTCACAGAGAATATAGCCTAGTGAAGAAAGTTGACAAAACACAGAAATATTTATTATTACATACACTTTAAGACCTCAAGTCCTAAACTACAGCAATTTGCCTACAACAGGAAAAAACAGAATAGCTGCTGATCACACTCTAGAAATATGAATCAATAAAGTTTAATAGTACATATATGATGAAAGAGCAAAAAAAAAGAAGGAAAATAGGAAAGAAATTATACTTTTAACAACATTTTTTCTGGTGTTACATGATAAAATCACCTTCAGCAACAGTTACTATAATCAGAGTATCTGAATGCATAGTAATAATTCACATGACATTTTGGTAATACATCTTACTCAGTACCTGATCTTTACCATAATTAAAATCAACATGAGGTTTGCAATGAACTTAACAAGTTACAGAATCAAGGTCCATGCTTTCTGATTTCTCTCAGCTGGAACCCACAAAGGAGCTAATGAGTATTTGATCAGTTCATCTCCATATACATATTTAAACAACAATTAAAATTCCAAACATTATGAAGATATTGTGAAGCTTGCATTCCCAGGCTCTTATACATTAAAAACAAGTATTATTTCATACTCTTCACAAAACAAGCATTACTTCATACTCTTCACACAACTTTTCTTTTGCTTAGACATACATAGTGATGTTAACTGAAGAATTATGTGGCAATTTTCAGAAGTCACTCCAGCTTTGTCAAGTGTTATTACAAAGTTCTGATCTCAGGTTTTGTGTAATAGAATACTTCCACTTTAGCTATATATCTGACCACAACTTTAATTTTTCATAATTAAACTAGGTTCTGAAATTAAGAAGTAAAATCTTAGTTAACTAAAAACAAATGTGTTGACTGTGGATCTACCTTAGAGGTAATAAAATATAAATAGCAAAAATATCTCTCATATAATGTCAAAATTATCGTGGCTCAATAAAGCCAAGACTTACAAATTCATTGTAGAGGTTAGGATCAAAATAGGAAAAATTTAGACATGGTGAAAAAAGAAACAAGTCAGAGAGAGACACTTAGATCTCCAGTATTGCTAAGCTATCCATCTTAGAGAAAAATACATTTTTTTGATCCTACACTGACTCATCCTTCCTGAGACATGGACAGTTTGATCATATTACAAGTGCATCACCACTTTATGAGTGCAAGGCCAGAACTCCTCAAACAGCAACATCGTTTGAGAGAATGCATGTTACCAAGTTGCCTCCTGCTCCCATATTAGGGGTGAACTTGTTACGGAGAGAGCTGTGATCCTTCTTCAGTTCTGCTGTTTAGTGCCAATGACAAAGAGCTCCACGGTGATGTGATATCTCAAAGAAATGGGATTATTGCATCTAAGCAACCTTCCCTTGTTCAAGAATGTGCCAGTAAGGTTTCTGCTCTGACCTGCAAGCACAGATCTCCCTGGATAGTAGACATCAAAAGCACCCATCTTATTAGCCACAGAAATGAGTTTCTAATGGTGATAATACCTAGGTCAAAATATACTGTAAGAGTGCCCTGTTTTTCAAAAGTCAAGGTTACTTTCTGCTTCAAGGCTAAATAACCTGTAAGATTCTGAGGCAGGCAGCAAGTACTCCTGTGGGACTAAAAGAGGTATTTCAAGGTCTTGAGCAGTAAACAGTTTTTGAAATAAATTCACATTATTTTAATCAGGTGCAGCTCTTAACTGTGGCATATAGAGTTCCATAAACAGTAAGCAAAACAACCACAGTTATTAATTCCAATTATTTCTTGAAGAAAGAACTTAAAATTTAAAACCAAGAGAAAATGTCTGCAGCTACTATGACCTCTTCTTTATGTATCTTTGAGAGCGGGTCCTTTCACGGAGGTGACCAGGACATCTTACTCCCAAATTCTACAAGAGAAGTTGACATACAGTTTAAATAGAATAAAAATTTTTCCTATTTGGTACAACAAATGAAAATGTCACTCATGGTACCCTCTACTCTCTCAGTTCCTTGAAGATTTTGTTTTGGACTTCACAACAGATAAGCCTACAAAAGAGATTTCACTGACTGAATGCAGGCATTACCATGGGCAATGCAGGGGGTGCATAAGGAGATGAGGGAGACACAGCCAGAACTGCTGACCCCAACTGACCAAAGGGATATCCCACACCATATGGCATCATGCTTAGCAAATCAAGCTGCAGGGAGGAAGGGGTTGTTTGTCGTCTTCTCAAGCAAATGTCAGATTTGATGGATCTCGGCTTTCATGGAGGTGGCTGAACACCTGCCTGCCCATGGAAGTGGCAAATTATTTTCTTGCTTTGTTCTCCTTGAGTATATTGTTTTTTCTCTTAAGCTGTCTTTGTTTCCCCCAGTGGCTTTTTTCATTTTTACCCTTCTGATTCTCCACACCATCCTGGCTCAGGGGAAGAGAGCAAGACGCTGGGTTCAGGTGCCCACTGAGGTCAAACCACAATAATCAGTTATTCACATTGCTTACCTTTTGTCTTTTTAAAAAGTCTGGCTATGTGCTGCTGGCTTGTAAACAATGAAAATGACAAAGTTTATTTCTGCTAGTAACAACCTCTGGAGTTCAATTTCTTGGCAGAGATGGGTTGGCCTATGACATGAGATTCATAGGTATATACAGATGAGAATGTCCTTTGGCAAATAGGGATCCAATGAGCAGAAGTGAATAACAGCTCTTACAGGTATTACACCTGTGCTGGTGGGAAGAGTAACTCTTGTAGCTCACAGTCATATTTAAATGCATAGAGAAAGACTCTCATAGCATTGTAGAATCACCCAGTTGTCTTGCAGATACAGACAGCCCATCTCCTTGAGGAATCTAATGCTGCCAGGAACTTCATGAAATTCCACTGTTAGTCCAATAAACAGAATTCTCCTCTACAAATGATCTCCTCTACAAAACATCAGTATGTTGCATTCACAGCACCTCCTGTGAGCTGAATGGATCAGCGTATGGAAACAGAGATCCTGCAGTAAGAGGACATCAGTGTGTTCATTTTGAAGAGACATGGCAGTAACCTGAGATGACAAATGGATCGGTAGATAACAGACACCCTCTAAAGTCCTCGTTTCGCTAAAAAATAAGAAATTCACTAACAAGAAACATTTCTTCAGCTCTGTAAGTGCTCCTTTACAGCTCTTAGGTAAACTAGTGAGGTCAGCTCTGCAGTGACTTCAAATGAAAATGATCCTTTAGAATAAACAGGGAATAGGAGATAGACAGTCCCTTGCAATGATTGTGCTGGATGGGAAAGCCACATTTACTGAAATGAAGTTACCAAGGACACTATTTTGCACATAGAACTCAATCATTAGCATTAGACTTACTGCCTTGAATGAAGCATCAGTGATCAGGACAGGTTTTCAACGCCTGCTGTACATGAGGCACTTTTTACCATCAACTCTCTGGAATATCAGAACAGTACAGGCTGACCCAACTCAGGTAGCACACAGCTTAACTTGAATTATGAAACTGGCCTATAAATTCCTAGTGAGCCCAGGTAGTTCTGAATCAACAAGATGTACCAAATTTCATTATTTACTATGAAATTTATATACTCTATAATTACCATGCTCAGTTTTTAAAATAACTGATATTTGAAGAACAGGTGCTGTCACATGGCTGTGGTACCAAAATGTCTGCTACGGCTACTCAAGATATTTCAAAAATTTATTACTGCCTTTCAATTATTCATGTGAGCTTTCCTCATCTCAAGCAAAAAAGAAAAGGCCACTGTGTCACTTGCTACTTTGCCAGATAAAAGCTGGCAACAAGCCATTGGCATATGCAGCAAAGTCAAGTGTAACCTCCTACCAAACATCAAATACTTGATATTCTTGTTCTTTGGCACAGTTATTCTTGGTGCTGACTCTTTGTCTGTATATTCAGAGATAGAAAGGAAGGATTATTTGTCAGTAACTGGCCATTAGTGGTGACCAATTGTTACTGTAGCTCTACTTGATAATCCAGCAGTTAACAAGATGTTACAGCAAGGAAACTCCAGCATAAGCCACTGCCATATAGAAGCTACCTTGCAATCCAATAAAGTAATGTTATTGATTTGTTAAAAAAAATAAAAAGAGAGAAAAGGTATTTTGATAAATTCCAATAATTTGTGCAGTGACTAAGAATGATAGCAGAATGCCCCATCAAAGGGATTAAAAATTCATGAGTAAGAAATATGAGGCAAAACTGGCATGCTTTAGGAATTGCTTCATGGAACTTTATATTTGAATATAATTCTGGACATCATGTCTTCCTGATTCTGCTAATGCAAACAAAGACAAAAGAGGTAAACACTTATGTAAAATTCTATTATTTTAATTGAAGAAAAAACCAAGGAGAATTTAAAATATTTTCTACAAGCAAATTTTCTATAGTTTGGTTGCCTCCATTAAATCCAACAGGAAATTATAATGCCATAGTGGACAGCTCTTACTTCTATTGACTCAATAGCATCTCAGCATATTTAATTTTCTCATACACACATGCATCTTTTTTCAGATTTTTCATCAATGCTTTCCATTGCCTTTTGTGTTTCTATGACTTCACAATGAACATCACTGCATATTTTTGATGTTAGAAAAGTTTTCTGAAGTATTTTATATAAAAAAGCATACATAATGTTTGAAATAAAAAAATTCCAAGATTTTTCTGATTCTTGTCAGTTTAAAAATTGATGTTTAAATTTGAAGTGCCAGGGAAAGACAACAGAGTATATTGTAAAATTGCATAATTTAAAAAAAAACGTTAGCAAGAGGGCTTTCATTCTGTTACAGAGTTTTGGAATTGTTTTGCAAAGGTGGCTACTTTCATGGGAAGATAGTGACCTCTGGAGCAGAAAGAAAGAAATAATGCGCAAAGGAGACACTGAGGTTTCACTCAGTAACCTGAAAAAATCACCACTGAAACATCTCCTAGAGGCTGTGCAGCATTTGCAGACAATGCAATGACCATATTTTTAATGGGATAGATAATATTGGGACACTCAGTTTGTAACAACTCTCAAATAGAGATATGCATGTCTGTTGCCTCTGCTTTTTAAAATATTACAAATATAAACAAATAGCATGATATAAAATCTTTATTAGAATTCTAGTTAAACTTCACTGCTTAAATTAGTTCTCTGAATATAAAAAACTAGAGATTCAAAATTAAATAATTGTTTTAATTACAAAGGTAAGTATCAGCTGCTTTTTTAAGATCATGGCATGAAACCCCAAAGCTGAGTAACAAATAGTTAAATCAGAGGACAATAAAAGTCACAGATAATTTACTTGACATTTAAAAATTCTGTTGAAATGAAATACATAAATAAGATAAATACATATATGTAAAGACATATAAATACAGTAACAATAAATCTAACTTCTTGTGTTATGCAGTGCCAATTCTTGGAAAGAAAGGAAAAAAAACCCTCTGAAAAAAAGAGGGCTTTAAAATAGCCTTTAAAAAATATTTGAAGTCTACTTCATGAGTTATATTGTAGTACATCTCAATATGTTAGTTGCACGTATTTTAGGACATTCGCATGATAAAAAGACATCCAACTTAAAAAATAAACTGTTACCAACTTGATTTTTAATTAGTATTTCAAACATATAGCATTGACGGAATGGTGATGTGTTTCATAACTCAGAACTAATTCATGATAGTTCTTATATTATTTGTGTAATAGGCAATTAACTTTTTCATTTTAGAAGTATTTTGACATGACTTCAGAGTTCCCCAAAATTGAATTCAAAATAAAACAAATTAAAAGAAACAAGATTATGAATCACTTACCAAAAAAACCCCATTTTAGACTGTAACTACCTTCAAAAAGAGATTGTACTCTAGATTCATTCTTAACATTCTTAAATATATGGAAAATATAATAAATATTCCTAATATCTGAACTTGAAGTAACACAGTATCCCTCCTGCTTTAGAAATCAATTTTAAGCTACCTGCAACTTTGTTCTACCTTGATTATTTAGACTGGCATCCTCCGCATTAGGCATTTATCATAACAAAGAAAAATATTATCAATATTAAAATCAATAAATACCAATATAAATATCAATAAGTAGCTACATTAGGAAAAAAACATACATCACCACGAAAGAATAATTGAATCTTGTAAACTTTTTTTGACAGCTTCTGACATCTCCATAACCTGAAACACAGATGTCTGCGAAAAAATTGAAGAGAAGCAATGCAAATATCATATATGTGGCTTCTACCTTTCCCAGGAAAAATCCCACATGAAATCATCTTACAAAGTTAGAATGAAATCATGTTACAAAGTTAGAATGACATTCCATGTATGCTTCAGAAACATTTTTTAAAGGCTGGCAGCATTGTCCTCCCCGGGCTCTGTCGGCACTGAGCGCCTGTATGTAGTGGTACAGACATACAAAATGTAAAGCAGACTTTGGTACTTCCAGCAGACTACTGTGCTCTAAATAAAGAATATTTCTCTACACAGTGGAAAGAAACTAAGAGAAACTTCTGTGTATGATGTGGATTTACCTTTCCATACGTCCTCCACAGCTGTGTCCTTGGATTCAGCTTTTCTTCCAGCAGAGGGCTGTGTTTCTTCACGAAGTCTAATTCTTCCTGAATCTCTCTGTTGGCTGTTTTACATATTTGGCTCTATACCTGCGGCAGCTGACAGCATTAACAATCAAAATGCCATCATAGCTCCAAGGTATCTTAAACACACATTTAATATTCTGTTAAAAAGATAATTAGCATAAGAAAATGTGGGTATCTGAATGACATCATGAATAACTAGTGAAATTAGGAAATATCTTGTCATAATGCTAAGACTTGCAAAATTTTGCTATAAGCTTCTTTGAAGGCCGAGAAAGGACATTGATGAGAAAAGATCACCAGATATAGCATTAGGAGTGAATCTGGCTTATAAACTCATACTTAGTTATCCTAGTATGTAAGTCAAGCAACTGCTCAAAGCTGGGGTGGTTTTGTTCTTATGAAGGAAATGAAAACACCTCGCCTTAAGGCATATGTAGACAAGGCTATTATGACATAAGAACAGCTCTACCGAGCTTCCTAGCCTCCAGCTATGTTGATGTATGACATATGTTGGTGCAGAGAAAGAACAGGGCAAATACAGATCCCACATCCTCCTGATACAAAAACTATTTTCAGTTCAAGGACATTTCCCAAACTAAAAATGGTTTCAGGAAAGTTAAACTAAAGATACAAACTCAAAACCAACAAACAAAACATTTTCTTGTTGTCACACAGAAGTATTATCTTGTGACTGCCACACAGTCAGTCTTAATTCAGTTTGCTGCGTTTTCGTTTCTGACTGAGGCATAAATTTCCTATGGGTCTTTACAAGAAAATAGGTGACTAGACCACTGCTTGCTGAATATCAGCATGTATTTTATCTTAATTTGCCTCAGAAAAAAAAAAAAAACAGCTTATTACAGGTGGTGTTCTGCAGCAGAACACCACCTGTAATTTTTCCCATTTTCTGATGGGAAATTTATTGGCATAAAACTACAGAAAGTAAAGTAAGAATATCAGGTGAGAGAAAAAAATCAGATAATATCTCAAGAACAGTAAAATTTGCCATAAATTTGAAAGAGAGAAGCATATTTTACTGATGTAAAAAACACTCTTCTTCTAAGAAGTAGCTGTGAAATATTCAATGCAATCCCTTAAGTCAATAAATCTTGCTGTGCTAACAAGACATAAATCCAAAATTTACAAAATAATTATTTCATTGCTACTGAAAGTTAGAGATATTGCAAGAACAAGTGGCTTTTCTACATAGTACAAAGTAGTGCTTAACATTAAGATGAATAAAATGTGGTTTATATTGGATTTTTGTTCTATTTCAGAGAAAGTAATTTCTGAAGATTGGTTACATCAATGTAATTACCTGAGTGTGCTACAGGACATAGATGCAGCAGGAACTAGGAATAATGGAAATCAAGGTAAATCTGAAGAAATAACAGGATTCAGTGTCTAATCTCAATGGGTCATGCAAAATCTTAATTAATCTCCTGGGTTTGTAATACTTAGAGATAATTATAACATCCCTGAGTGCCTTTATCCTCAATTCCATGTTAGTATATTTTTTTGTTTTAAAGACAATACTATGAAAAGTTATAATCCTGAAAATGACAGTATTTACTCCAAGGACATGACATCATATGGACATAGCCCACTGATAAACCAAGGCAGAAGAAACTGGTCAATTTTCACAGCTAACTTAATACTGCTTTATTTCACCTCTAAAAAATGCTGCGTCATTGCTTACATTAAAAGACAAGAAAATGTGCCAATTATATTTTATGATTCTATACTTTTGTTATTTAAAGAAAATGCTACACACTTAAGGAAAAGCAACAGAAATGTGTAGCAACACACAAAGATAATTCACAGCTGCATCATCGTAAGAACATCACAAAGTAAAAAGTAACACCTCTGCATCTCACATCCTTAGCTACTATGCTTGCAGTTCTTTACTTCTGTAAAATTGACCTTCCAGTGCCACAGCTTTGCTCCTGAAAGCATTCTCTAACCTGTCAATGATTATTAGCTCAGAGTCTTCAATCTCTTCCTCTGTTTTCAGGGTATCATAAACGATCTCTAAGAGGCAATTGTTTTTTTAATGAGCAATCTCTGCAGACTGGGAGCACCTTAACACAGGTTTCTAATTTCCAAGTCAAGAGTTAGCCACTGACTAAAGCAAGCAAACATTTTTTCTCCTATGTTGTTGGGGGTGTGTACTATTTGACGCTTTGCCTTCAGGGAAGGGGGTAGAAAGGATTTGGACTAAGCAATTGACTTGTCTCCATTACACACTGATCTTCAGGTAATGCTTACCCATCACTAAACACAGTCATGAGGACTCTTGCACTGCCACCACACTCTGCACTGTGAGATGTTTCTCAAAGACCTCTGGGTGATGTGCACCAGAATATGCACAAGTACAGCCTTGATTTAACATCTAGCAACTTACTGTGACAAATTATGCTACTTTCCTAAAGCCTAGGTTCAGGCAGTACCTGCTTTTGCCCATGAGCAAGAAAAAAAAAACCAACAAACTGCTAAGTAGCTTTTTTTTTTTCTTTAATTTTATTATGTAGATACCTAGGAAAGGTAATGAAAAAGTCCTCAGAATCTGAGGTTTTAAGGATACATATCAATGGTTACATCAAATAATTTGTATTAAGTATGTGAGAACTTTATTGAAATATATATAATTTTAATTTTTCTCAAAACAAATAATTTATTTTTTTAATTCTTGTTTAATCTGCAGTTTAACTGAAATGTACTATTTTATAATTATGTTTCAGCTTCTCACTTCTTGCCCCAAACTAAAGTATTTATTATTTATATTTATTATATTTATATTTATATTTATTTATTATCTTATAACTCTTATGTTATTTCTCAGAAAATGCTGAACATTTCATAGTACTTCCCATTTTTTTCCCAGATATGCATTCAAGTGTACCAAGTTCAGAAATGTAAATATTGTAATCCTTTTGCAGTAAACACAACTATAGTCATATCTGGATTTTTACTTTTGGTAGTGAGCTGACTGAAAAATTGCAAATATTCTTAGTTTCAATATCAGTACCTTTTTGCATGGCTGCGAGGAGTGCTGAAGCCTCCAAAGTGACATACAAACAATTTTCATGCCAAGCTTGTTCCTTCACTATTTCTGCAACTCCAAAGATCTTTCTCCCTCATGATCAGCTTTCAGCTACTTAATTAGCTCAGTAACTTTGAATAGCAAAGCTTCTGTTTCCTGCTTCTAAGTTAACGTCTTTGCTGTCTTTAAAAATACATTAGAAATATTTTTTAATGAAAACTTAATAATATGCTCTTGAATTGAGCTTCATTCTCAACACAAAGCTGGCTAACAGTACTGTTCACAGTAAGCACAATTGGTTACATTTCTGTCTTTAAAAATAGATTATAATTGTTCTTTATGAGGGGCTTAAACACACACCCTGAATTCCAGCTCCTTTCTCAGGATAAAGCTGACTCTTCATATCTGTCAAGGCAAAACAACTGGTTACAAACACAACTTTCACATTCAATAAGATTTTCCTCCAGCTTATTTCAAATGCAAAGCACAACAAAAATGTGTTAGTGTAGTTGGCACAAAAATTTTCATAGTTGTGTCTTTGCTTGGGTAAATAATCTCCAAATAACAGTACAAGTTCCTAATTATCTCAATTTTGTCAAGAAAAATTATTTAATTTAATTTTTCTAAATAACCTTCAATAAATTCATTAAAGTCTTTGGAGTTCTAAGAATATTCAGTATAATATCTCAACAACACTGTTTTACTGGTGATACACCAAACAATCATTTCATTCTGTGGCATTTGGTCTAGGGTTTCCTTTGGGATTTTTATTTGGTAAAAGATTCTTTGAGATCATCATCCATTGTCCTGATCTACAAAAAATAGGAATTATACAAGCAAGGGTCCAAGACACTTCTCTTTTGATTCCATAGTCAATAATTCCCTAAATTGTTTTGATTAAAACCTGCAAGCATTTAAAAGAAGGAAAACTACTTAAAATCTGGAGTGAAATTTTAGCCTTACTGTTATCAACAAAAATTTTATCACACAATTTACTGCAGATGGGATTGCCTCAGGCTAGTAGTACTTAAAAGGTTGCACACTGGTTTAAAAAAACGCGCACAATCTCTTTAATATTTAAAACTTAATTAAAAAATGCATAGTCTGACTAAAGATGCAAACTATATGAAACAGAATTCTTTGTTGTGAGTACATTGCTCCTGTAAGAGCAATGTAGTTATTTCTTTTACAAAAGAAACTAAATGAAAAAAAAAATTCTAGAGTTCCAACACCCAACATAACCAGTTTAGTTGGTTCAAATCCAAGAGAGGTTAAAACATGGCATGGATCTAAATACAGAGATGTAAATTATCTTCTTGCAAATAGGATGACTTAACAGTACTTAATATATCATTTAAATGTATGTGACTTTCAGCTTGACAGATGATACACACAGATTTCAAAGGATACTCTCATCATTTACATAAGACATGGAACAGGGAACAAAATTAATCTGCAAGCAAGAGTGGGAAAGAAGTAGCACAAGAAGTCAAGAACACAAGCAAATCATTGCAATGAGCTCTTAAAAGGCTCACTAGCCTATTGGAGTTGAAAAGATAATTACCATCCACTTATGTCCACATGTGAGGCTTAAAGAGCACATAGGAGGGCATATAAGCTGCACATATGCAGCTAAGATGGAACCCCTGTGGTCATGGGGTTACACCACACACATGTGGTAAGTACATAAATGTGCTTGCCACACACACACACACACACTCATAACTTGAGCACACATAAATATGAAAGAACTCTTGGAAGAGCACCACAAAAAATCCCTTTGCCATGAGGATACAGCAGACAAAAATCTTATGGCAAAAACAGATTGAGAGAAATACTACCAAAACTTTCCTAGCTCAACACAAAATACAGGAAATAGGAAAAAAAGACCTGTGCAGTAATGGAAAACAGCAAGGCAATGGACAGGAAAACTGGGTCGTGAAGAGGTATCAAATTAGTTACAGAAACAGCAGTTTGATAAACAAGAATTAAATAAGTAGGCAAACAGAAAATAACTCAATAGGTGTATCTGACATGAAGTAAAAATAGCCAGGAAAATACAAGGTTTGTTGAGCAAAACAGCCAGGACAACAAGCTCAGTGCATGAGATACAAAGATTAAAAGAGGAGTTTGAAGAGGAGAATGTAACTAGAACTACACTATAAGGTACCCTGCATCATGAAAAATTTAAAGTGAATGATTCAGGCTTATTTTGTGTTCTTTTTGAGTTTCTGCCTTTGAAATATACCTGTATTGTATTGTATTACATATCTACTGGACACATGGCTAGAAATAATTTATTATCAAATATATACATACAATCATATATAAACAATTAAAATCAAACCCCTCTGTATTTGTAGTATAGTTATTTCATTCTATATGCCTAATTCTTATTTTTAAGTGCATTAATGAGACATTCTTACTATAGCAATCTTACCCTTTCTCCTTTTTATTTGTAAGGGCACCATCCAAAGACTTCAGAATATGTAAAATCTCTGTATATTAAGTAAAAACAACTTAGAAGAGATGTGGAAAATATACACAAGACTGGCAGGAAAAAAATTAAGCTAACAATAAAATGAATAAACATCTGGACCTGTCAATGCTTATCCAATTAATGCATATTGATGACAAATTATGACATTGAAATAATTTCACTGTTCTCACATTATTTTAAATAAAATGGAATGAGGCAATATAAATTTTCCAGTCAAATTAATGTCTATACTGTAAATCTAGATGTAGTTCATGCACCTTTGATTCTTGTATCATCTCTACTGTAGTTGCAGAAATTTCCCTGCAGAGTATTTAACAGCATTTGTGGAATACTAATCTGAGACAGCTTTCCTGATGTGCTGCTATGATGACATTACTGCCAGTATTGCAGATAAATTATTTAAATATAACTTGTCTTTGTAGGCAGCTATCAGATCTTCTTGCTGCAGTGTAGACATATGCAAAATTTATTAACATTTGGAAAACACTTTTCCAGTAAAAGTGAATTATTTAAATTACACTAATCATGTTCTCAGAGAGGTTAATGGAAAGATTAAAATTATATACATATTGGAATGTTTCTTCATCTACCTGCCCATTTTTTAAGTTCCCTTTATTCTTGTTTCTATTCATTTCTATCAATCCATATAGACTAGGAAAAGATCATGTGCTGCTACAGAAAGAATCATAACATTGTCAATTTTGTCTTTCTATAATAATGAAACCTTTCAATCAAGGAATCCTTAAGTAGTGTTCATGAAAAAACATTGCTTACTATAAATGACAGAAAATGGCACTCAGCTCCATTTGACACTCTATTCAAGATTAGTAACAAAAATTATTTTACAGATGATATCACTGAATCAGATTGACTCTGAGTCATTATGCATGAATCTATTAATCTTGGTGATATATGGATATTGCATTATGATATTGTACTATACTGATTGCAATAAAATATTTTCATTTGCCAAAACCGTTAAGTAGATGAAAAACATAATGACTAGTAAATTAAATTCTCAGGCAATATTTCAGGTAGTACATATCATATGAAATTAATTTTTTTATAAAAATCAACATAGTAATCTTAATTAATATATATCTGATCCTATAAGTATAAAAATGTACCACGACTGTCCCAGTTGGAAGCATTTTTCCTCCTTTAATTTTAATTCCTGAATATGATGAATAACTTTGTTAATTCAGGGTAACACAGTATTTACAAAAGCACAGCAATGTTGTCTTGTGGTGATCCACCTATTCTGGTCTGGAGAAAGTAAGGTAATATAGAAGGCAGGCTGATACCAGATTTTGTCATACCTGATTTTCTTCCTTTAATTTGCAGCTTTGCTAGCTTTGGTCTTGAAGACAAACACAGAATGTAACAGCTATGTCTGTTACTTTGCACACAACTTGCTCTAACTCTTACTCCTTTTCTAATACAATGTCAACCACAAGGAGGGAGATTAAAAAATGCTTGAAGAATATGAAGGAATAATTTCAAAGAAATGAGATATGGTAAAGAGGGCTAGGGTCAAAATACAATTCACTGTAACTAATTTTACATAATTAATCCCAAATGAATAGATTCTTATGATTTTACATTAGTCCTCAGCAAGGATTTTGTCCAAACAGAAAAAATATCACAATCCAAAAAGGCAAATGTGGCAGCTACTAGAAAAACACCCAGAGCAAAATTGAAAAGGTCACAAGGACTTAGAGACAAGCTTAGACTACTCTTATGTACACAATACTTAGTTCTAGCAAATGTTTGCTTCCACCTTATGAAGGGGTGAAGTTTCAGAGCAGTAATTCCTGCGATGGGAATTTAAAGCTACATGACATGAACTGTTTTATGAGAACATGCGGATTTCAGAATTATGTTTTCTTTAAACTCTGTTAGCCTTGTAGCTACTTAAATAAATGGTGCTGTGTCACGCTACTGAATGTTAACTATTGAGTTAATACACAGCACAGGAATTTGATTGCAGAGGTCACTAATGAGAGGTGTCAGGAACCAGAACAAGATACTGAAACCTAGCACTAGAGCTATTAAAAAATCTAAGAAGCTGTCCTACAAACATGAAACATTAACCTAATTAAGTTCAGAAGGATACAATGTTTCGATGTGCCTTGGAGATGGACCAAAAATAACAACAGTAATAGAGATTAAACTGTAAAAGAGAACCAGACAGCCTTCATATACAGTCTGTAGACTTTTTTTGTTAGGGCTTTTTTTTTTTTTCAAAGCATAATCTCAGTATTTTAATTAATTAAAGTGCCAGCCTAAATCTTTAACAGCCTGTATGTTACATAAGGCTCTTTTAACATAACTTTATCATAAACAGATGTACTGGAATGGAATAAATGGTTTGCAATATTTTGTTTAAAAAGGCAGCCCACAAAAATGGATAACAAAACCCATTTTCTAGACTCTTGCTCTGCCTGTTTTTAGAGCCAGAAACCTTCACAGGATGCCTGCAGAGCACAATCCTAACAAAACCTATACAGACTTTGCTCAACACAGAAGTTCAGATTTTAAGACCAGCATTGATTTCACTTAGTTGCTTCTACTGTTATGTAATTATATTGATTCTGTTTACATCACTAGAGCAACTAACAATATAGCCACTTTAAAAAGCCCTAGATTTTTGAAAAGCTTTAATTAAAAAGCATTGTTCTTCTACTGCTTTGGTATTCTTTGGTAAGTGCAAGCAATTTTACATGCAATTCTTCTAATCCCTTTATAAAAGCAAGCTGGAAATATAAAGTGGAATACATCAGTGATAAGTATCAGGTATATTCTTGGAGGTTAGCAAATCCATTTTCACTTTTTCTACTAATGGAAATACAGCAACTAAACAGTTGATGTCATTACAAATTACAGACTGGACTCCATTTAAGTAAGGAAATTAGAACTAAAAAGAAAATAAGAATGAAAACAACCCAATTTCAAACTATGTGACCTGGCTTTTTAAATTATACATGTTTTTTGGGATTGTATTATAACAGTGGTAACAAATACTAACTGTAAAAATGTGAAAACAAAATGGATAACCTATGAGATTAATTTTAACTAAGAAATTATCAGTGGAAGGAAGTTTCATAAGCTTGCAGACTGAAACATTGTCATTTCAGTGGACAGGAGACATGTAAGAGAGGAAAAAATTCAACTTATTTGCATGTAAGTGTATAACTCAAATTTACTACAATAGAAAGCCCCATATTATTTATTTATGATTTACATAATTTGGGAAATAATAATGGCAGCAAACTTAAGTAGTTAAAACTCAGGACCACAAATTGAGGTAATTTACCAAAATAGTTCATCACCTTCCCAGGCAGACACCTTCTGGATGTTAGAATTAACATATTAGAAGTTCCTAGTAAATTGTAGTTTCCAATTGAATTAACAACCTACAAAAAAATGACTAGCAAAAAGCAAAAATACTCCCCACCTATATTACAGTTTTCATTGACACAAAATATTGGGAAAAAAAAAGCAGCTAGATTAAAGATTTTAGCAATTTGTATGCTTTTAAGTAATACTATGAAAAAATAGAAGTATGTTTATTCCAAGCTCTCTGAAATGGAAAATAGTTGCCGACGAGATGGTCAGAGAAAGCTCAAAAATATGCACTTCACATTCTTCACACCTCAGTTTATTGATCCACCAAACTCAAACTCAAGCCTGTTCTAAAGAAATGCTGGGGGAATGTAAGTGTGCCAAGCTTGCCAGAAGAAATGCTGAGTCCGTGTCTGACCTTTGACTCTCACTCCCACACACTGCAATGCAGACAGCATTATTGTTCTGTTGCCATAACAAGCTAACTGACTGGGAGGCTCTGGGCAATACCAAGAAATTTAAATACTTTTCAGACTAAAGCTATGGAAAAGGTGTTTTTGAAAGAAATGTATAATATATATAACAAAGCTTCAAGTCACTACATTTTCAACTATACAACTCTCCCCAGGAATTATGGAAAATGAATTATATGAATCACTCTCGCATGTTATCTGCACATTAATAACTTTGTTTCAAGTTTGGTGGCTTTTTAAATTTTATGAATCAATTATTTTCAATGGCAGGATTCAGTGTTGTTGAAAGAAATGCACTGATTTGTTAAGCAGGAATTTTTAACTGTGTTTGTGACAGGATGTCAGCTTCTTGGACTCAGCAAAATGAAATTGGAATCTCTTAAAGGCTCATCCTGACAGTCAGACCAGATGGACCACACTAGCTCCAACAAAGAGTACAAAAGAATCTGAAATTCTTACTAAGTAAAAGAGAAAAAAAAGTTGACAGACAGAATAGCTCTAGAGAAAGGAGGAAAAATGAGAAATATACTACATATGAAAGGATGAAATCCAGAAGAAAAGCTTAAGATAACAGTTTCCATTTGTTGCTCATTATAGAGCCAGTAATATATCCAGGAGAAGGTATGAACAGACGTTACCTGATATGTGAGCATGTGTCAAGAAAAAGTGAGAATATCACTTTCCTGATGAGCAATCAGTTACACAACACAATGATGGATTCCACTGTGAAAAACAATACACTGAGAAAAAAGATATTGGACAAACCCACTGTTGATGACAAAAACATAATTTCAATGAGGAATGAAAAAAAATTAGTTAACACACAGCTCACTTCATATCTGTTGACAATCTTAGCCTCAATATATATAAATATTACACTATTTCTGTTCACAGCTTGTAGCTATCAAAATACAAACAAAAAATTATATTGTCTTACACATAAAAAATTATGACAAATCAAGTGAGTTAGCACTAATTTTGTAGCATATAGCTCTGACCTTAGGGAATTTTTATTCTGCACAGAATTCCAACATTTTCACTCCAATGAGTATAATCAGTACTTTAATCATTTTACTACAGTATAACTTTCAAGACATTCCATGCAACTCTGTAACGAAGAAGCAAAAAAGGAGTTGTGAATCTTTCATCAGATAGACACATTTATATATTTTTCAAAATCTTTTTACCTTGTCTGTATTATTAAATATAACTAGAGCAATCACGTACAATATTTTAATAATTTTCTTGGTACTTCAAAATAACAGAAATAATAATTCAGCTGCTAAAATTAATTCACAATACCAACATCTCAAACAGAAGGAAGAGAAACCAAAAATTTTGGTTAAAAGCAAAATCTATGATAAAAATTTTTCCAATGAAAGTGAACAGCATCCAGATGTTAGTATTTCTATCCACCTAATAAAGCTAATACTACTATTCTTCAATCATAAATTCCATTCCCAAAGCAGACACTTGGGATATTCATAAATATGCTTCATAAAAAGCTTATTCTATAAGAACCTTTTTCCCATCAATTCCCATACTTACCCCTCCACCAAAAGTCTAGTTCACCATAAAGGAAACTAAGTGAAAATTGAGATAGGCTGCCTCATAAGAACAATTGGCATGGCTTAATATTTTTTGAAAATGTTCTCATTGGTTCCTCTTTCACTGTGACTATGGCATTTGTGTTCAAATTTTTTGTCCTTCCACAAAATTCAGTCAGCCTAAATAGAAGTGATGAACTAATCATAGTTAAAATGAGTTAACATTCCATGAACAATCCCCACTTTACCATTTCCTGACCTCCAAATGTTCACTTTTGGAAAATGCAGAAAGGGAACATATTTTACCTTTTGATTTTAGGTTCCTAGAATTTATTGCACAATTTTGCCTAAAGTGATTCAGTGAATCCTTTTAAACACTGAAATGCAGGCCAGGTTTACTTCAGAATACACAAAAGAGGCTTAATCTACCTGAAATTCATGCCTCAAACTACATTTGGTGCAGATATTCCAAAACAGTACTTGTGGTTTTTAAATAGCAATTTTAAGCATTAAAATCTGTTATGGTGGTAGTCTGGTCTCCCACTTGAAAGCAAGCCTCCATGTAGAATTTTGTAGAGGTTAAGATAAGCCATCAAATGTAAGAAAACTATTAGAATTAGTATTAAAATCAACAAAGGACTAGAAAAATTTGTGCTTTCTTCCCTTTGCAGGAAAAAGATCCCAAGAAATAGTGCCTTACTAGCTACTCTAAGCTTTAAGCAAGGAATTAAGATTGAATAATATACTCTCACAAACTTCTAATGATATACAAAACTAAAAATATTACAGCCGACATCTCACTGCTATCATGCAAATACCTGAAAGAGTTCTGCATCAAAATAAATTTGATTTTTTCTCAGTATTCCAGTAGTATTGTGGTTCTTTCCAGCTAGACAACCTGCATTTCAAATAAACTTAATACCTACTCTTCTTCCACACACCTTAGTGCAACTCTGAATTCTAAACAAACCAACCTGCAGACAATGACATAGGATTAAAATCAAGAACACAGGAAATTTGTAGGGTACTAAATCCAGGTATTCTGTGCCATAGTCATGAATGTCCCACTTTTCTTTCTCTATATATTCTTGACTTCCACTATTCTGTAATGAATTTGAAAAGAGGAATTATACTTCTACCAAGTTGTACTGAGAAAATAAATACCTTAGGACTGAGAGCACATTCTGTGCCTTGGGTTCACATAAAACATAACTATCTCTGACAAAAAATGCTGCCTAATCTTCTGTTTCAGTGTCCCTCCTCATACATTTCAAGACCTGAAACCAAACTACAGTCCTCTTCCTCATTCTTGTGAGGTCAAAGAGACCTGACAGCAGCAAGAGCAAACTACATGCTCAAGTAAAAAAATGTGATGCAATTGTTAGAAATGAGCATCCAAGATGCCATTACCACAAGAATCACCCAAATATGTTTTAAATATGATTAGTACCAATGTTCATGCTACTAAGCATGTTAGTTATTTGATCTATCCCTTTACACATAAATATCATGTAGTGTCACACAATATTTTTAAAAATATTATCAAATCTTAAATCTGCCATCTTCTATTCTATTGTATATGTCTAAATGAAATACAGTGAATTTTTGTTACCATAGTAACCACAGAACTGAAGAAATTTGGTTTTGGAATAATTGCTGCATATGTTCATACAAATCATATCTCTTATTCTGAGCATTAGAAATGAAGACACTTCTTAACTCCATTTTTTAAAAATAGCGTAATGAAGAAACAAAAAATGAGATCAAGTATTTTTAGACATAACACAACATAGTCTTGTTTAATTCACTCATTTGCTTTTCTTTTATAATTAGAGTATATTTTCTTGCATTCTATTAAACCATTAGCTAAGTACTGTTTAAGTTGTCTTTTTATGTTGATAATTAAGCCAGTTCTGTTGTAGTCATTAAATTCAAATTATTATTTTAGAATAACCAATATGTTATTAGCCAAACATCCAGGAAGAGATATAGAAACTTTATCAAAAATAAACACACCCAACAGTCTGGGATACACTTATTTTGTTTTTATCATTTACAATGAATTCATATTGAATAAGGATAAATTTATGTGTGTCTTTAGTTTCAAGAAACAGTAGAAAAGGAAAAAGCACTCTAGGCATGCTGACACTCAGTCTTACAATATCATAAATTTCTCAGCAGCATTAAAAAACATGTATTCAGCAGGAACAAATTAAGTCAATTCAGCCAGCCTATGAGTTATCTACAAATTCCTTTCCACTTCCTTATCAGCTCCCAGAATGAATCTTAAATGTCTCATAAAATCCCCAGCCCTAAACAATCCCATAACTCCATGGGACAAATGAACAGTAGGACAGGGGAATGTCCATGTTTTTACTTCAGAACTAGAATTCTTTCAACCTTTCCCTTCTCTAGCTTTGTCTGCTTAATAATTTAGTACTGATTTTGTTGTTCCAGACCTACTTTATGCTTATCAAGTTTATCATCAATACCTTTCATTTTAATTTTCAGAAATGCAAACAAACCTAATTTCAGACAGAGTTTGGTAATACAGAACAGAGACAAATAAATCATAGTTAACATCAGCACAGATCATCTCTGTTTGAAAACTTTAAGTCTTGGAAACACAGAAGTTTTTTTATTAAGCCGTCTCATACATTGAACGAAATCCTGTGATCATACAAAGCATTGCCACAAAGAAATGCAAAGTAGAAGTCCAAGAATTTGCTTAGCACACAGTCTAATGCTTCTAATTTGAAGTGCCAACAATATAATTTCCAGTTTACTTTATCTCCTCAGACTCTTCCTGGCATGAATGGGCCAGGTTTTCATGAAATTGTGGAATTGATCCTCACAAATTTTGAAGGATACAACAGGTTCTCAAAAAAAAAAAAAAAAAAAAAACCAAAAAAAAAAAACCAAAAAAAAACCAAAAAAAAAAAAAAAAAAAAACCAAAAAAAAAAAAAAAAACCACCAAACCAAACCACAAACCAAAACCAGAAAAAAACCCCAAAAGCTAAATCAAGAATGATGGACAGATGAATGAAAGTTCATATTATTTGAAATAATCACTGTTTTTAACAAGATATCTCACAGCTGCTGCAAATAACAGAGAACCAACGCTAAAAAGATTTTCTAACATCCCATGACCATTAGAATCAGTGAAGCCTGGTTTTCCAGAGATACACATGCAATATTTCCTCACAGAAGCCCAGTGTCACTGAGCCTAGTGTCACTGAGTCTGACCAACCTAGCTTCCCCTGGTATTCCCTTCTGGGCATGTGCATGGGACTGTTTTGGCTGCCTACTCAAGATGTGTCAATCAGTCAGCTGACTGCTACCCTACAGGAAATGTACAGGGCTCATTTAGAACTTCTTCCTTTCAGATAAGGAAATAATTTGGGCCTGCCAATTTTCATGCAGCTTGGAAGAATTCAGCATCTTGGAGACTCCTAGCCATCTGTCAAATCTGGGTGGAAGAGACAAAAGCTACCAGAGAACAGGCACTGGCAGACCATATACAGTGACAGCATATACTTTGTTTTCTTAGATATACAAAAACCCCCACACCTTCTTTACTTGGAGGGTCCCTACAGTGACTGCTGCTGTTTCTTTCATTACCTTTCCATCAAACTGTATTTTGACAAGATCTTAAGCTTTACTACTTAATCAGTAAAATATATACAGGTAAAAGAGAAAAGGATCACATCTCGTACTAAAAACGAGAGAAAAATATAGGAAAAAAAAAAGACAAAAACAAAGCATGGGGTGCTGGCAATAGGAAAGAAAAGTAGGTGGGATAGTGCATTCAAGGAATGAAAGGTGCTTGCAAGCAAAGCTAGAAAACATATTACACAGAGTAAATACAAAGATATAAAGGTGACAAAGTAAATGAGAGATAAAGGGAAAATAAAGAAGAGACCGACAAAGCCTACATGCCAAAACTGGAATGGGACAATACAAGTAAAAGTGTCAGAGCATCTGTAAAAATAAAAAATAAATTGATTACTTCATTAAGCATTTACAGAATTCCATGACAGAGCAGAAGGGGTCAAACTAGGTTGAAAAATTATTTTCTCTTTAGTGATAACAGAAGCGTAGAAGAATGTTAAAACAGACTCCATTTGCAAAATAATGCTTCAATGGATTGAAAGATCTAAAATCTTAACCATTTCTGACAGATGCATATCAAATCTGTTTTAATATCTTTTACTGACAGTTTCTACCAGATGTTCAGGCAAACTTAAACCAAGGTTTTTAACCACCTTTGTCATCAGTTAGCCACCCATTAAATTATTATTTAATGTATAGTAATATACATTATTAATGTATAATAATGTATATTATACATTAGTATAATATAGTCTCCCTGTCACATCCATACGGACACAGAAAATAACAGATTGCATTCATTGTGTAAACAACTTCCTAAGGATTTGAGAACTGCTATTGCTTTCCTTCTCTACACTAAACAGACCAAATTCTTCTAAGTTTTTGCACGCACACAGAGTGTGCACACTCTCTCTCCTACCCCAGAGATTGTGCTTTCCAACTTTTTTCATGGTCTCTTTCTCCAAGTTCTCCCCAGCTGGCCCAGATCCAGATATATACCCTAAGGAGGCCACAGCCTTCCAGCTGATACCTTACCTAAGAAGAGTGGGTTATGCTTTTGGTTTCATATCCTGATAAAGCTCTTGTTTCTATCCCAACAACATGACACGGTTAGCTCATCAACTTACAGACATTTCCATACTTTATCTAGCATTTTCTTGTCCTCTGTACCCATTATTGCTGCTTATGGATAATACTTGGTGCTTTTTCTTCCTGATTTATACCCTATTCTCTGACTTCTCAAGATCATTTCACATTCAAAATGAACCTGTCCTTCAGAATGCTTGCAGCTCCCCTCCACCAAGATTTTGTGTCCAAACTGGGAAAGAATCATGCAGTAATGCTTGCAGTCAGCATTATTTCATTGTTCTTCAGTGCTATGCATAAGATATGGCTTTGCTGGTTCTGGGTTCTTTCAAAGAAAAAAAATAAAAAAAGGAAAAAGGAACATTTTAAAATGCTGATCCATCCCTATTTGATTTCTCATTTTAAGCTGTATGTATTTTATTACTTTATGTTTCAGAGGGGCTTGAAGTTAAATAGTAATTTTAGCCATTATATATATTATATAAATAGTTCACTTGCAAAGATTAGAGAAACAAAATGAGTTGAAAATTTGGCAGGATCATGCAATCTATTTAAAATAAGAAAAGGGAACACAACAAACCACTAAACAACATGAAATTGCATCTGTGTGTTCTCTAACTTGAGGAGATCTTGCCAAATTCCAAATCGAGTGCTGAGTAACTATAAGCATATTCTTGTTCAGTTGGAGTAAGATGTATTTTGTGGCACTGTTCACATCTCAGCAGCTACTTAAGTCTTGGTGTTATATAGAAGACTTTTTAAAAAAGAAACTTAATAGAAAAATATTTTAAATTATATAGTCTCAGACTCCATTTTTATAAGGATTCAATATTAAAGGAAAGACTAACTTACACAATTGAATATAGCTACATTGAGAGTACCTTCTTGTACCTGCCATGCTCACAACCATAAAAAATTACTGCTCTGAGAAAAGCTGTCCATGACAGGAAAATTAAAAAAGGAAAAAAAAAGGAGAAAAAAGACTAGAGAAGAAATGATAGATAAAAAAACAGTAATATCCACAAGCTAACTGGAGCTGCTGCTCACTCAAGCAAATTCCTTCTCACCATTGTCCAAAGTGAGACATCCTAAACCATAAAAAAACACAGTAAAATTAACCCATAAATAAATTTTTTAAACTTTATACAAAATTTTGCTACATATTTGAGCAAAAAGAATATAAGAGAGACATTTTGCTAGATTCACTCTCTCTATAAATTTCTTTTTTATCACAGATTTGTTCTCAAACACATAATAGTTCACTATGTACACAAATCAAAGTTCATATAAACATCCATTTTTTTCTAGAGAAAGTTTTAATTTCTTATCCACAGGAACAGACTGGCATAATCCTTAGTGTCTTTACTTTTCTTGATGGGAGTGGAGCCAGTGCAAGGGTCTTTTAGAGGCATACAGATAGCCGAAAATCTAACATCACCCTTCACAAGGGGATGCCTTCCCTCATTCTGTCTTCACATCAACAGTTTCAGACCTACCTGTCCTATTATGCAAAATACCAAAACTGAAACAGTCACCTAGAGGGCAGTTACTACTGCCATGTCCTCATTTCATTTAGCTCCATCTGAAAGTTCTTTACAAAAAGGGATATATATATATATATATGAATGATGCTGACTATCATATCTACACCTTAATACCACACCTTAAAGTCAGGCAAACTCTCATCACACAGAGGCTGTATAATCTGAAAAGATGTGGGCATTTACGAAATTTTGAGCCCCTCAGTGGGGAAGCAGGCTTAGGAGACACAGGTATCAATTTTGTACATGATAGTGGCACAGAGTCACTAGAGGCAGTCACGCTGCAACTGCGGGAGCAATACTCTCAGAGGACTACAAATCAAGCACCTTCAAAACCTTAGTCAATCTCTCAATTGTCAAAAGCATACTCAAATTAGACGCTCTCATTCAGCAAAAAATACTCAGTTTTCCAATCAGGGCAGTTTGAAAGTACATGGCCAAGTCCCAGAATGATCACATTTCATTTGAGATCATAACCAGCCCCTCAACTTTCAATGTACATCTCAATACGATCAATACAGAAACACAAGAAGGAATTTCTGCTCAGTCTATGTTCTGATGAGGCACTCAGTCAAGCCTACAGGCACAGCACACAGGAGCCCATCCCTGGCAGTGTTCAAGTCCAGTTTGGATGGGGCTCTGAGAAACCTGGTCTCATGGAAGGTGTCCCTAGACATGGCAGGGGGCTTGGAACTGGATGATTTTTAAGGTTGCTTCCAACCCAAACCATCCTCAGATCTGCGGAAACTCGCAACCTGCTCCATGCCCCACTTCTGCCTGATCAATGCTTTCCAACTTCCAGTGCTTGTATGGCTAATGCCCTGAAATCACCTTGATTTTTAATGTTTCCAGTTAGAACTTCGCTGTTGAGATTGATTTTGCAATGAAAATTTATGATGGTAAACAGTACTCCATCATCCAAAATTTGGGAACTAATATTTTAGAGAATGAAGCCAATCTTTGCCTCTTTAATGCTTTCATATATACATTATTAGTTACTAATAAACCTGCTCCAGAGCAGTTCCCATGGTTGCTGCCAGTCCTGATTATTAAAAACCAGTCCTGGAAAGAATTGCATGATGTAAAAAGCCTTTTCACACAAATTTAAGAAGAGACTAAGACTCAAATGGCACTCTTAATTAAATCTGGTTCCCTCATGAGAAGTATATGCTCAGTCTTCCATTGTTCTCCTTTATTTTAAAGACAGGTTAAAATTAAGTTAAAGGAATAGGCAAAAGATGCCTCACTTGTATTTACTCCTAGATTGCCCTTTGCTTCCACTTTCAATACCTTGTACCATACCAGAAAACAAAAGACATTTAGGGGACAGTCCAAAAATCCAAAAATCACTTTCTCATGTATTCTGTGTTCTTCTTATCACTTTCTGTAGACCTTATGTGAGTTCTAGTATATTTGACTTCGGCCTGTATGCACTGAATAAGAAAAAAGAAAGAGGGCTGATGAAGTCTTTAACTTCACTTTACTTCCTCAGTATCCTCTTGGTGAAGACAAGATGTGGTACTTCTAAAGTAATCACACAAAAGCAGTGAGTTTTAACGTCTCCAGTTTATTAAATCTCTCTCTCTCTCTCATTCTCTTTACATATATTTATATAATATGAAGACTAACTATATCTGCATTCTGTTGTCCTGGCAACATCTGGGTGACTGCTGAAATACCAGACACAAATGGTTCACAAACATCAAGGAATATTGTCCAGTTTCTGTGTACTACTACTATCATGCCCATTTACATATCAAAAGGATAAAAAAATCATAGATGTGTTATTGTAACTAAAATTATTTTTAGTAAACATATGCGCCATGCTACAAAGCAAATCTAAGTGTTACTGTGACAACATCTGGAAAGAATGGCAGTAACAGCTACACAGTTTCTTCATCCTTCTGACAGGCTCCATCAGGGGTGCCAGTGCCACCATTAATCCCTTGTACTATGCTGAAGGTTCAACATTTGCAGCAAATATCACTGGACAAAGGAGCCTGTAAAACAGACACCAACTTCAAAGCCAGTTCTAACAATGGTGTTCCAATGCCAGCTCCTCCTGGTAAATAGAGAGGCAACTTGATAAGCAGTCAAAACCACACTTACCTCTCCAAAAATGTTGCATTGTGGTAAATATCTCAAAATAAATAGCCTCTTAAAGAGAACAACAAAAAAATCTTTGGTACCCAAGAAAACTGCAGGACAGCAGTTACGTGAAGAATGAATATCTTGTTCTGATATTTTATAGGCTTTGAAATCACAATTTTAACCTTTGCCAAGACTGAAGAAAGGAGATAAGTAAAGGTGATAGATACTGCATTTTTACTTTTCCAGGCTAAATTCAGGACTTCAGATCCCCAAGCTGCTGCACATATTTCTCATATTTTGATTAATCACTTCTTATTTTGTAATACAGTTTTTGCTTTCTTCTGTGCTTTTCCAAGGAAAAAAGAAACAACTCTTGAAGCAATAAAAGTCACTCTTTTGAGTCACAAATATATGACTAGTTTCATCACTACTGTGTTTGATCTAGTGGTAGTTATTGATCTTGGTAACCATTGTGAAACAAAGAACATGTTGTCTAATCCTCTGATCATTATCATAATAGTACTGTGGCCATCCTTAGTTTTAGATTTCTCAAACAAATTAAGAAAAAAAATCATTTAGATAGCTGCCAGCTAACTGATACTTCTGAAATTTTAGATGGTGTTAGTAAAAACTAGATTTATCCAGAATTTGAGTGTCTTTGTAGTTAGCTGCATAATTTATTAATAAATGGGAATACAGCTTCAAGAGTGTATTAATATATTCATTAATCACATAAAAAGCATTATCTGGTGCCTTTTTTTTCTTAGAATAGCATTAAGATTATTCTTGCAGTTAAACACTACAAGTTATGTTTTAAAAGTTACTGAAAAGAAGCAGGACTGAACACATAATATTTTAATCACGTACAGGTATATTAAGGAACATTTTAAAATTTTGCAATTGTGGATTTATAAGCGTATAAAAGATTTTAAAAACCCATGTAGATCCTCAGCTCCTAGTTAGCACATTACCAGCTAAGTATTTCCAGTGAATATCTCTTTGGACCTTTCTTATAACCTTTCACCCTCCTTAAAGAACAACTAAGACTTTAACAGAACTAAAAATCCTGAACATCTACTAGATATTGCTATTTTGTGAATTTTTTGCAAATTTATTTCATAGTCCAGAGAATGTAAAATGACACAATAGAGAATATTACAAAAGCATACCATATGCTAAAATATAGATTATTTTACTCCTCTGTAGGACTCTTCTAAACCTGCTTTTTCCCCTTTTGTTATTGACAGTAAAATATATTCTAGATCAGCCCATAAAGGAAGTGCAGATGGTCTGTACAGGAAAATCTGAACATGTGGGACCGATTGTGCTTTTTTCCCCCAGGCTACACACAAAGCATACACTACAAACAGAAGCTGCAAGAAGCTGAGCTTGTAGCATTGAATGCTGAATTGTGATATTGAACTTCAGGGTTTGCTTCTTTAATCTTCCCTTCTGCAACACAAGAGAGAAATTTGTACATGAATGACAAAAAAAAAAATTAGAAGATCAAACATGAATCTTCTTGAATAATGAAGGAGAAGAAAGATCAAATATTGGAGGGCTGTTAAACCACATCAGAAGAAGCACCAGGCCAGGATTCATAGCAGTATTTCCATACCTAGCTGCTAACTAGGAACTTAACTCAATGCTTTCACTTAGAATGAGGTGCCTAAAATAATCTACAACTCAAAATTTCAGCACCTGAGTTTACACTTCTCCTGTGCCACCTCTCTGCTCTGCATCTCAAAAAATGGAATGGAGTTGCCCAGTCTCAAGTTGCCTTGGATCAGAGTGTTACTAAAATAATGCAGCTTTTTTCTGTTCCTTTTTTTCTTCCTTTTCATACTTCAGCACAAATAAATTATTAGATGCCCAAGTTGTGGCTTTAATTACGTATGTGGGAGTGTAACTGGTTTAACACAAATTTTGCATGGCTTAAAACAATAAATAACACAAATTCTGGTAATGTATAAACTGCAAGAAAGCCCTGCAATGCTAGGTGGAACATATAAAGTTGACACCCTGCCTCAATTGCTCGTTAAATGTACTACAAATGCTTCAGCAGATTCAAGCAGAAAATTTATTTGTTTAGTAGTGCACAGTTTTCATTAGGTACATTTTCAGAACATAACCATAACCTGAGGTTTCCTTTTAAAGAGTTTCTATGCCTTCAGCCCTTGTGCAATATTTTAATAATCCAGTATTGTTTTATGTGGGAAAATAGAACATGTGTCCCAGATTCACTTCATAACATCTACTTTCTACTAATCAAGTAGTGCAAAATTAATTGTACTTAGCATAATGAGTTCCCCATTCTGCTACTTTGAGAAACTCCTAGAGTGATGGAGGAAAGTTTAGGTTCTTCCTGGATCACATTTAAAGCTCGTCATGTAATATATAGGGTGGGAGAAAATTAAATGTACTGCAGGACGTGCTACTGCCCCACTCCCAGTTTTTGCAATTACATTTCAGGGCAAAAATTGAATAGCCCCCAAAGAAGCTGCATTATTGGAGAGAAGACTAAGCAGCTAGACTGTTTTATAAAAGTTCATGGAAAAGCATGAAACAGAGATTTTGTTGAAGGATTTTTTAAATTGAATCTTATAGAGTATTCGGTGAAATATATTTGCAAATTTTATAATGGTGTGATACAATTATTCAGATCACATTCATAACTGAAAAAACTAGTCTGATGCAATCAAAACACGCCACTTCAGGTCAGTATTCTAGCAATTGATAAGAGCTTCATATGAAAACTGGAGGGAGAAGATTTTCTGACAAGTTAGAGACCTCACTTTTTTTTTTTTTTTGTTATGGTGTCAAAAATGCTGTATTTGGTACATAATATCCCCTGTATTAAGCAGGGGGTAGGACCAGATGACCTCCAGAAGTCCCTTCCAACCTCAGCTATTCTGTGATTCTGTGTGAAATGCTGTAGTATTTGAGTTAAATTTGGTGAGGCATAGTTTTAATCCCTCAAGGAATTGCACATGTAAGTCAGAGAAAGAGTAGGTATTGGTTTCTTGCACCTGGGTTGGCTGCTTCATTACTGGGTTACTGAATGGGAGCAGACAGCTGTATGTGGATGTCTATAAGCTTTTATTTTCTTTCAACTGCCAGGAAAAAAAAAAAGTTATGTTACAGTACAAACAATATGTTTAATTTAGCATAATTTTTTTCTCCTAGTGTAAAAAGCCACGAATTTGGTTCTTTATGATTCATTCCCACCACATACATTTTTCACTTTGGCTGAGAAGGCAAATATTCAATTATTCATGCAACTCTCTTTAGAACATGCTGCAGCTATGACAATGATAGAAAGCCAAATATTATGCTTAAAAATGGTGTCCTGGCTGCCTAAAGTAATATCCCTGTACATGATTGTTATGGCCTGTCACAAAACTGCAACATGTCATGTGTTAAAATGTTCTGTGACCATCAGTTACTTTTTTCCAGGGCCTGCTTGTCTACATATATAAATGCTGTCTCTGTTCCATTCTCTAACTGTAGCAGGGATTCTGGTGATACCTATATATCTCTTTCTAGGTAACCAATTTCATTATGATTCCTGTAAGTCTGAAAGAAACCATCACTAAATCAATAGAGTTTCTCACTTGAGTCAAGTAGGTTTGCACTGAACAGCTGATAAAGATCCTGTCTGGTATCAAAATACATGGTACAGGGAGACAGACATTGTCTTCCAACCATTATGAGGTGAGAGATGCAAATTTTTGTGACAGAACTGTTGATAACTTAGAAGCTGCTTCTATGAATTTTAAAAGAAAAATTCCCCACTCAGATCTGAGCAGGAAAATAAGGTGAAGCATGTGAAGATAATGCACACAAAACACAGGCTACAAGCATAATACACAGGAAGTAATTTAAAGTAAAGAGTAGCAAGCAAGGCATTAATAATAGATATGGAAATGTATCACTGTGTGGAAGGATATAATACTGTTTGTAAAACTATGTTTGACTTTATATTAATTTAAAAGTAAGTTATGGATTGGAAAATTCTGAACCAAAGACTTAAGAATGACATAAGAATCAATTTTTGAAAAACAAGGAAAAACAAAACATTGACTGAAACCAACTGAGCATTTCTTCCCATGAAATACATCTATGTATAAGAAATCATAAAATATGGATCTGTGTTTCGACAGAATACAGACTATGTACATTAACACATGAATGTCAGCACTCCTAATTAGGGAAACCACTACCTGTTGTATTGATTCAGTGTCATTACTTCCCTTTTTAAAATTCTTACTTTGCAGCAATGTAGCTCATGAATCTTTATCTGAAAAGGTACACAAAGCCCACCCTGGACAAAGACAAACGTTCCACAGGCTTTAGTTGAGACCAATGTGTGAATTAACAAATATACATCTCCAAACACAAAAAGAATGCATATCCTATAAACAAATGTTTTTAACCTAGAGGACCTCATTGCAATATATGCAGAAGTACGTATGTTTCCCTTCATTTCTTCTTCTTTTTTTTTTTTTTTTTTTTCCCTAGGATCCCTTCCTTAACTAAGCACTCCTATAAGATAATGCTGAGCCAGGAGAGGTTCCTGAATATATCTTAGATTGCCATAATTATACACAGCAAGCGGCTGCCTGGTACTTAGTTCCCAGCAGGGGTTAAACCATGACAATATTTATACACTAAATAATAATAACAGCAGCAGAAGGCAGTGGTGTAAATTTGAGATGCTCTTCCACTTTTTAAAATAAAATTTACAATGCACTTAACAATGAGCTAAACAGCAAATATAAATGCCTCCCAAAGTGTGCTCCTGGCAACAAAAAGTGTTTACTCACTTGGAAGCTGTCTAGAAGCTGAAGTCTTGCCAATAATTTTAATCTTATCTCTCACATATGGCAAATTATAATATTTTTCATTATTTATAATATAGCTTAAATGTAGCTTAAGGAAAATACTTTAGGATAGATAAAAAGAAAAATTATTGTCATAATATTCTTTAGGTTTTTTTCGAACTGCAACTGATATACTCAAATATGCATCTCCCCTGTCAGAACTGTCATTCAAAAGTTGTGTCACAGAAGTTCTTAGGTCTCAAAATTTCATAGTTTTGATTAGCTTTCAAGAAGAAAGCAGATTAAACAGCTTACACTTCTGGTGAATTTTGAGAAAGCAATTGTCTTTTCTAACTATCAGCATGCTGCCTAGATAATGCAAATAATTAAATAACATGTACTGACAATAGTCTAGATACTCACAGCAGTGATGCTCTTAGACCTGTAATTACATTTTTTAGTTTGAATTCTTATCAAAATCTCACTCATAGGAAAGGTTTTAAGGAATCCAATAATGAGACTTTTTTCTGAATTTTGAAAATCTACAATGAATGTAATGAATTTTTAATCCACTGAACATTTCAGATAAGTCTAAAATGCATGTTATCTCTTCATGTTTGTTTTACTTGGAGAAAGTGGCATTCTTATTTCACATCATTATCTTCACAGATATTAGTGAATAATAAAATCATGTTTTGTGATTCGTTTCTATTTTCATGGTAAATTATCTAGTGAGAGCACAGAACTAAATAATATATATGCAATGGATTTTGAGAAAGCATTCTAAAAGGTTTTGTTACATTGTGAACAAACAGCAGAAGATATTTTTTTTACTTTTATGGTCATGAATGGTCACTATCTAAATTGTCTAGAAGTATATGTAATAAAAGATCAAAAGAGAAAGTAAAAAAATTGATATCTTACGCATATTAGTGTGTCTAAGTATGCAAACTATTAAGCAGCTATCTTACTTTAAGTAGTTGTAAAACATGTTAGATACTTTCAGAAGTAAGAACAACATATGTTTATTTCAAAGGTGAAAAGAAAGCCATGTGAACTTATGAAGTAAGACCTCATTACATGTTAAAGAAATGTTTCATTTCTTTATAGTAATTAAAATACCCTCAGTAGTTTGAACATACCACTGCTGTAGTTTCCCCATATTTCAAATAGAATTCCTTTCTGGATTCCATTGCAAGATCCTCTGAGGACCTTTCATTTAAAAAATACTGCAGCATATATGGATTATTTAAAATGTGTCATAGATTGAGTAAAATAGAATTATCTGAAAAAACCTAGGAGTTTTCAGAAAGTGCTAATATTAGTTGGACTTCGATAGTGGAAATATTTTTTCCAGAAGTTCTCTAGTGGTTTACCTAGAATTTTAATTCCATTAAGATGCACTATTTTATTATCTGTTTTTTTAACTACTTCGTTGAAGCACAAGTGAGAATCCAGAAACATCTGAAGGTTCAGTCTACAGGAGGCACAGCAGAGTCTTGGGAAGAGGTGTTTGGCTGTTGAAGGAATTACCTAAAATAAAAAAGGAAACTAAATGCATCTGGAATCTGAAATTTTCATTTCAAATAAACTGTAACTTGGGAAGGGTAAAGGAGGGGTAGAGAGTGTCACTCTAAATCAGAATCTACAAATGCAGTGTTCATATTTCCAGCAAAATAGCATTTAAAAATACAAGTCAAATTGAAACCTTTTCCTTTGATAAAGTCAGTTATATTTGTTGATGATGTAGACATCCTTTGCTTCAAGCCAAAGTGATATTAAATCCCCAAAATATTCCATTCCAAATTTATCTTTTCATTTCTCTGAACAGCTCTTCTGTAATGTTGTCACAGTCTACAAAAACAATATCTACACAAAGTAATGCTCTACTGGTTACACGAGCATTCAGAAAGAAACGTATTACCTATCACATCTTCATTTGTAGGTCTTGTAATTTTCTAGTAATATTTGTTCTTCAATTTGTTTCTTAAAAAGGCTGCTGTTAATAACACTGTCCCTGCTAATTTTTAGAGCTGTTATATATATGGAAGTAATCTAAAATATTCACTGCACTGGTACAGGAAATTTATGTATTTCTATATTTGATGCCTGAAGCGCAGATATATTTCTGTACTGCGTATATTTCTGTTACATTTAAATAACGATCACTGTCCCAAATCAGAAAGTCTCTTTTATGGTTTTCCACAAGAAAAAGTTCTAGCCAGAGACAAAAAGAAATAGAAACAATTCCTAACACATAATTATGTTAAATACTCATAGTAAAATTAGTCAATATTCCCTGCCCTGCCAAATTTATTAAGAGTTCTATTTGTCAAATGGTATGTAACTATGACAGTAGTCTCTCATTCTTTCATATATGTTTTCTCTGAGCTGAGGCTTTAATCAACAATCAGACACTGATTATTCTCTTAATTCTGTAATTAACCAGGTTAACTGTGACAAGATACATTTTAACAATAGTCAAGGTTTCTAAATGTTCTAATATTATTGGAATGCTCTTGTTAATAACTGAAGGTAAGCCAGTGTTCACTTATGATGGAAGAAAATGAGAAGTGCACAAAAACAATTACAAATGCCAGTCTTTATCTGCAAATGATCTGCATTTTTGTGGTACCATTATGAAACAGTCACTTAATAATTAATACTTAATTTTCATGAGGAATTCGTTTAAATATATTATTGATGGTCTCCTAAAGAAAATAGTAATTTAAACAAAAGAGAGTTTGTTAATTAAGTTGATTACTTTCAATAAAGCCAACAGTGATATTTTAATTATATTTTCAGTTACTTTGTTCAGTCAACATGACAAATCTGTTAGTTTAGAGCTGGTTGTTTTCATGATGTGAATAGCCATGTCCCTGCTGATGGAACTCTGCTTTTAGATCATAATGAAAAACAACACAAATGTAGGTTTATAGAATGATACATGTGCTGACAAGTATTAGTTGTGCTTTTACTTGTTAATATTGCTACCCTTGGAAAAATTCTAAGGCTTATGGAATGATGCCCATGAGCTATGCATTATGGAAACATGAATTTCAATAAAATTTGTAAAATCAACATTCCCAAGTTATATAGTGGGGGCTGGAAAATTCCTGATCTTATTAAATCAATGGTAACATACCTACCTGTTTTCTTCTCTTGAGTCCAATGCCCCATTTTTAAATTTCCACTAACGTCAATTGAAAGTTGTCTCTGTTGTTCTTTGAAATATTTTGTCTCTTTCAACATGACTGACACTTTTTAAAGATTAAAACACTTGCAAAATACAATCATAAGGAGAATTATTACCACTAAAGGGGAAATAAGTTTACATAGTTGTGTAGGTATTTTAATTGAGAAAATTAAAATCTGAGAAAATTATGATAGGTAAGGCTAGATGTTTGTATAAAATTTGGCTAAGCTACTGAAGATTTATTTCCATATATGTACAATGCTGCCTATCACTCACTTCCTAAAATAAGGCACTTCATGCATTTAACATCTGAATTCTTCAGAGGCTTAAACAGATTTTAAATAAGGATTCAGTACAAATTATCATTTGTGGTCTCATGCACTAAGAATAAAGGGTAAAAATGTAAAATTCCTTCATTACTAACTAAATGTCTATTTTAAAGGTCTCATGGAGAAAGTGAGCTCCAAACAGCTGTTTTACATTTTTAATGTATTTGTCTGGAACGAATTGCCTGTCTTTATTCAGTCTGTACAATACACATGAATTACAACAACATTGTCAAGATGTATTTGAGGAGGACAAATCAAAATGTAGGGAACAGATATATCCCAAATATGGTCATAATTATTCCATAAATTACTAGAAGGCATGTCAACAGCACTATGAATAGTATTGACTTTCATTCCTGAGTTACAAAATGTAGTACATTTTCTGAATTATTTATTTGGAAGAACAAAGTATCAGTTTCCAAACAAAATGTAATGAAACTGTTTGAAGCACTCACTGTATTGAATTTGTGTGGCCAGATTTTGGTAGCAGGAGGCTGCAGGGGTGGTTTCTATGAGACGCTGCTAAAAGCTTTCCCCATGGCCTAGAGAGCCAATCCCACCCAGCTCCAGGACAGACCCACTGCTGGCCATGGCCAAATCCATCACTGATGGTGACAGCACCTCAGGGAGCACTTAAGAGTGGGAGCAAAAAACTGTTCATTTGCAGTCAGATGAGATGAGATGAGAGATGAGAATATGTGAGAGCAACAACTCTGCGGACACCAAGGTCAGCGCAGGAAAAGGGGGGAGAAGGTGCTCCAGGCACCGGAGCTGAGCATCCCCTGTAGCCCATGGTGCAGACCACACTGAGGCAGCTGTGCCCCTGCAGCCCATCACAGGTAGGAGGATCACAGGGATGCAGAGATCTACCTGCAGCTCATGGAGGATCCTGTGCTGGAGCAGGTGGATGACCAAAGGAGGCTGTGATCCCATGGGAAGTCCACCCTGGAGCAGGTTCACTGGCAGGACTTGACACCCTGTGAAGAATGCACACTGGAGAAGGACTGTCCCCCGTGGGAGGGATCCACATTAGAGCAGGGGAAGAGTGTGAGGAGTCCTCCCCCTGAGGAGGAAGGAGTGGCAGACACAGCATGTGATGAACTGACTGTGGCCCCCATTCCCTGTTCCCCCGAGCCCCTGCAGGGAAGGAGGTAATGAAAATGATGAGTGAAGCCAAGCCTGCAAATAAGGGAGGGATTGCGGGACAGTGTTTTAAGATTTGGGTTTATTTCTTGTTTTCCTACTCTGATTTGATAGCTAATGAATTAAACTAATTTCTTCAAGTTGAGTCTGTTTTGCCTGTGACAGTAACTGATGAGTGATCTCTCCCTGTTCTTTTCACAACCCATGAGCCTTTTGTTATATTTTCTTTCCCTTGTCTGCCTGAGGAGGAGAGGGATAGAGCAGCTTTGGTGGGCACCTGGCACCCAGCCAGGGTCAATGTACCAAAAATATAAATACCATAAGTACATAAATCCAAACTAGCTGCATCTCAATATTTTTACATTTTTAATCAACCAATTATGGGACACACTGAGACTGTTTGTATGGAACAAATATACTTTGTGGATTACTGAACTCCATAAAGCTATTGGAATCTGGCATTTAGAAATAAAGGTCAAAACCTGTAAGTTTCAGATGGGATAATAGTCTGTAACCTGAAATCTCCAACTGTAGAAGATAGAACACTACTGCCATGTTCAAAGAACATCGAGATTTTGCATTTTAAAATAACAATCTGGGAGAAAAATAGAAGAGTGGTAGCTAAAAGAGTCAATACATTACATTTTACATATAATTATTTTTATGCCTTTCTGTTTAGTCAAAAAAAACCCAAAAACTTAATCTGGCAAGTGTTTCTTACCTTTTCATGCTCTCTGCTGATGAAAAAAAACCCATCTTTTTGCATAGTAAAAGTGCATATATTTACTTGGGGACAAAACAAACAGTGGGAATAGTGTTGTTGGAACAGTGTCGGGATCACATAAAAATAATGTAGACCTAATCATTACCACAGCTTGTGCAGTCTTAATACTGGAAAGCAGAGGCATAGGAGTTACAGAAGTAAGGCAAACCATGTTGACTCCACAGTTTCTGGCAGTGAAAGTATGAAAATTCATGGTTGAATTTTTCTTCAGTAGCTCACATTTTAAGCAGTAAAGAGTAATTTTTGAAGAGCAATTTCCTTCAAGTTAAACCTGACCAACTTCAAGTTAATTTAAACCTTTTGGCTATGTTTTACGATGTTTGGTATAGTGGTTTTCAGTCATGAAACTGAAAACAAGAGGTGATTTGAGTTTAAGGAACCCTTTGAAAGTGAACAGAGGTATGACAATTTATCTTGCCACTCTCAGAGCCTCAAACTCTTCAGAAAATGGAATCACTAGAAAAGAAAAAAATCCAAGCATACAATTAATATTTCTTACTTAAAATAAACAAGGGAAGAGAATTCTCCTTAGAAATTATAAACAGCCACTAGTACAATAATTTATTCTTATGTTAGCATCTGTGCTGAAAACTCTTTTGTACAGAACTGCCAAATTCATTCAGTTTTCCAGTCTGATAAAATTATTGGTGGTTCATATCTTTGTGATGTTCCATTTGCACAAAATATCCAGAAAGCTGCTCTTATTGGCCAGCTGACAATTTTCTCCCCATCAGTCCACAGACTGGACTGCTCTCATGTGACATTTCAACATTGGATAGTCCCTAGAAATCTTAATGGAAAAAAAAGTGTGGCAATAATTTTTCATTGGAAAAATTTATTTTTTTTAAATATCATACAATTTACTTTAATATATATAGAAATATATATACATTCCTTCATACAGTAGCCTGAGAGACCAAACCAAGATCAGGTTTCTTCTTTAGTGCATGATGTATACATACCAAGAGATTTTCAGTCTCTGTTCAGACAAGCTTTCAATTTGAATAAGCAAGGAAGACAAATGGAGGAAAAAATTAAATATTAATATCTCTAGTTCGAGTTGGAGAACTGTGCTAGAGAAAAAGCAACTGACTTCCAGGGACTGAAAGAGCAAGCAGAGCCAGGATTCAAGTGTAGAATTTCTGCAATAGTGCAGCACCTCAATTTGAACATTTTCTTTCTTCTGTGCCATGTAGAATTTCACATATGATACTTTTTAAACCAAATCTGGTTTGCAGTTCTGACTACAGCAGCCACAGTTTTGCTTGTTCAGACCAGAATAACCATCCTCCATTTATTCTGGAACCTGAAACTCTTGTTCCAACCTCTTCCCCACAGAAGAAATGCCAGAGGAAAAGAATGTTTTAATAACATATGGATAACCACAAAAGCAAAGCTAGAGTAATTTTATGTGAAACTTGATCTTATGAAAAAAAATCTGTATATTTTAGCTAGCTTATTCACTCTTTTAAAAAGCATAACTACAGCATTAAAGTAAGTAAATAAGAGAATACCTTCCTATTTTTCAGAATCAGAGATGGAGTATTAGGTGCCTTACTAAATTCTTCGATTACAAGTAGACTGTTTTCTTTCAGTAAATCACTAAATGTAACCAGATGCCCCATCACACACTGCTTGCTACCTTTAAGGTAGAGTTTCATGTGCCTTGCCTGGCTGCTCACAGGAGACACACACAGAAGCAGCATGGTATCAAGCATGCATGGAATGGGCAGCTCAACAGGGAGGCTCCATGGGACTTTGTACATTTCCAGGCAAAGAAAATCTAGGGGTAAAGTGTTGGGGTTTGTGACTTTGGATTAAGGCATTAATGCCTGAGCCTAATCTCAGGCATCCCAGCCTTTTCTTGGCTTGTAAGAACGAGAAATACTTCTTAGGATCACCTTATGGATGCATGAAATGAATCCTCCATGTAAAAGTTTACAGAACTGGTCTTAAAACAGTTAACTAGAGGAGCAGCATTGCATACATCTTGGTAACCTTGGACTAATCCTGATGTGGAAAACTGAAAATGAACAATTTTTCCTTGAATTTGCTAGGACACATTCACTTGGGATAGGATGTGTTTGCAGTTGATGTGGTTGGGCTGCTTAGTGAGCACCAATCAACTGAAAAATACCAGTGATCTCTGTCACGTAGAAGATTAAAAACATATCTTGATATTTTCAGTGTATGCTCCTGCATAATAGGTAACGTAGACTGTCATGCATCAAATAAATGATGTATAGGCTGTGAGCTGTCCCCTTCCTCAATGACAAATTTGCATCTAAAAATTTAGCATATGTTGTGTAAGGAAGTTTTACAGTAGGCCTTTTGCTGCTGAGCTGTGATGCTCTAATTTACCTACATAAAATATCATTAAAACTGAACTGGGATAAGTGATGTTTTATTCCCACAATGCTTATTAATAAAGAACATTGTAATATGCTCTGAAAAACTGCTTGTAATGCACTCCTTGAACAAGTTACCTTGCTTGTTTATAAATAATCAATTTAGATCTTTAAAATCAAATAAAGGCAATTTCTCCTGTTTTATAAAAAGTCTTATTTTTGATGCATGCAAATGCCTGGCCTTTATAATGGCAGGGGAAATGCTATGAATGCAGAATTTTATTCTTTTACAAACACTCTTAGTAATTATGCATAACGATTTTCTTTCCTTTTTCATAAGTTGTAGCAGGATGAATGCAGCAAATTATAAGGTTATTTTAATCGTCTCTTAAATGCAAATTGAGTAGAGAAACTGAGTCAGCTATAAAGGCAGTTACCAGAAATTATACTCTCCTGTTAAAAATATGTGTTAGATTCTTTCATTTCCCCAAGTAACTTCCTTACAGGTTTTCCTCCTTATAATTGTTGAGTGTAACCCAAAAGGCAGCTATTTGAAGTGATTGATCTAAAAAGCTCACAGTCCACAAACCTTCATTATGAATTGTGCACACACTTATAATCCACCTTGTAACCTTTACTTCCTGCCCATGCCCTAGCCTCAGGCTCTAAAAAGAGTCATTTGCCATGCAAATCCTTACATTTTTGAAATTAGCTTTCCAGTAACTTATCATAATTGTTGATAGGGTTTCCTGTCCACAAACTTCACAAGGGCCATATAAAACCCAGTGTAGTTATGCAGTCAATGTGCAGTAATGACAATGAACTTCCATAGCTGTTAATTCTTCTAGAAGAACATACAAAATCATCTGTCTGTGTTCAATTAATTTTAAATGGTTACTTAAAATTAACTTTCTTAACTTCATAAACTTCACATATTTAAAAGGATACTTTAAAAAAATCTGGAAATTAGAGAATTAAAACATCAATTTTTGTTAGTTATTTCCATATCTTAGTACAAGATCTACAAGGCCTAGAAGGAAAGCGCTATACTCACTTTTGATTTTTCAAGAATTTACAAAGAAACAGCAGATCCAGACATTGTAGGTATGTGTCTCTTCCATGTGCACTCTGCAATCCAGCCAAATAGTTTCCAGTGCACGTATTACATGTTGCCATGCTGGGAGCCTTCATGGTTCTACTAATGTTTAAATATTTCCTCAACACATCTGGTCTCATGAACTTCAGTGGGCTACTCACATATTTTAAACTGAAAAGGGTATAGAACTGGGAATAGAAAGGGATTCAGACTTCACCTTCCTTTAAACTTTGAAATATCACTGGGTTCGCAAATACATGCCAACTAAGCTGTGATGTGTCATATGCTCAGTATTGATAGTATATTTTAATTAAATTTTGTAGCTTATAATGAACATCGTGAACTATATATATGAATAGAAATGAAAGTTTTTCTCCTTAACTGCAGTGGGATATTCTTTCATACATAAGGAAAAAGGTGGTATCAAATACTAATTTTCTTTATTTCTTTAATGTCTATGTGATCTCTTGTTGAATGGCTGGAGTATAGAAAATGCATGGCTCAAAATAATAGAATTGTCTAAGCATGGGCATAAGTTTATCTGAGATATAGCAGAGAGTAGCTGAGAACAAAAACAGAAAGATGAAGAAACCGAGTACTGAAAACTGATATTAAAATTTTTAACCTCATAGTTCTAACTAGCATGTTTGTAAGTCTTGGTTTCTTGTGTGATATTCATAGAATGTTTAAACTTATTATTTATTAACAGTTTAAAAAGCGTGTATAAATCAAATGTGCATAAGTTCAACTTAGACATATATATGTATATACTTTTGCTGTTATGATGCCTAAAAACTAATATCTGATGTGGTTACCACATTACATTCACACTCCCAAGGACCAATCATTGTTGCAAATTACAACACACCTTTTTATGGTTAAAAAAGAAAATATTGTCATTTTAATAACTGTGCTATTGGTCATTAATTTGCTTCTGTTATATTAAACAGCCAATATAAGACAATATGTAAAATGGCACTGGCACTGCAAGTATTGGTGTGAATGGGGTGTCTTGCAGAGCTGGGGCCTCAATCAGCAGAATTGCAGAATTACAGAATCACAGAATAATCAAGGCAGGAAAAGACTTTCAACACCATTGAGTACAACCTTTGGCCAAACATGACCATGCCAAACAAACCACAGCACTGAGGGCTATGTCCACTCATTTCTCAAATATTTCCAGGGATGGTGACTTCACAACTTCCCTAAGCAGCCCTTTGCAATGCTTAACAATCTTTCCATGAAGAAATTCTTCCTAATGTCCAACCTGAACCTCAAGTGCTGCTTGAGGCTACGTCTTGTCTTGTCACTAGGTGACTGGGAGAAGAGACCAACCCCCACCTTGCCACAACCTCTTTCAGGTGGTTGTAGAGGGTGATACAGTCTCCCCAGGCCTCCTTTTCTCCAGGTTAAACATCCCCAGCTCCCTCAGCCACTATTCATAGCACATACTCTCCAGATCCTTCACAAACTTGGTTGTCCTTCCCTGGACACACTCCAGCACCTCAATGTCTTTCTTTTTTCCAAGCATTCACAGATTTGTCTGCTAACTTCTGGAGAGAATATGTTGTTCTTCCTGCAGAACTGTCACAGCTTAAATAAAGAAATATAATACATCTAGACCAGATTTGGTTCTCGATCTGTGCTGAAGCATCATATGATATGTGGTATATCTGATGGTTGTTTTCACAGCCATAAAGAAGCAGCAAAAGAGAAAACCCACCACCACTTCTGCAGCAAGAGCTTCAACTAAACATAAAAAAGGATTCCCCAGACTGAAGTTGGTTTTTCACATCAGTGCACCTGAGAAATGCCCTCTGCCAGCACTGCATCAACCCCATTCTCCTTTTTAAGAAGTCTGTGGTGTTAATAAACTAATATTTTATTTCTCTTCTCTTTTTGTTATTGTCTAAAAGTTGCAGATGCATGTAGGTTATGCTACCTGCAAGTAGCAGAAGGCTGAGCAGACTGTGTTGTTCATTTATCTTGCAATGCAAAGAAGGTAAAGGAAAGCAATCCATTATGCACAAACAATTCAAAATATTTCCAAGTTGCCCTTGGCAAGCAGGTGCAAGAAGGTGTGTACTTATCCCAAAGATAGCTTATATGTATGTAGTCCTTTCCCCCAACAAGCTAGAGAGACAATTTATATTCTGAATTCCCTTTTCACAGGATTCCAGGCTTTTGAACTTACAAAGGCAAATTTAAATGGCATATCTGTAGTACAACCATTATCTTTATTACTTTTCATGATGTTGGACTGTGTGTTTTTTATCTGAATCTCAACACAGCAACATTTAGTTCAATATGTGTAGGTCTCCAGGCATCAGTTTAGGAAATTATTTATGTGATTACTTGCATGGCATGTTACTCCTTAAATTTGCAATTGTTCCATTGAGAAGGTCTTCACAGTTTGTTTGGGTTTTTTTTTTTTTTTTGTTTTTTTTTTGTTTTGTTTTGTTTTGGTTTTGGGGGTTTGTTTGTTACTTTTTTATTTTGTTTTGTTTGATTTTTTTTTTTGTATTTTTTCAGGTCATCTGTGAATTCTCTTTTAAAATTCTAGTTCCCTATCAGCTTTACCATTAATGATGACTTACCTGATGATGACATTTTATATATATTCTCAGGAAAAAAAAAATCATTGTAAGAAGTTAAATGGTACTAATTCTTACAGCTTTCAGTTGTGGGTGAAAACAGATCAGGCAGCAAGTGTAGCAGAAGACGTCCCACAATGTAAATACTCTGTTGGGTCATTTTATGGTTGCCTATTACAGAAAGATAGATAGATAGCTGGAATAATTGCCAAAAAAAAAAATGTGATTGCCAAAATTGACTGTGATATCAGTTATTCACAGAAAAAAAAATTGTAAGGGGTAGGCTGTAAGGGTACTGCATGAGTCACTTGTCTTAATTTTGGTAAGTAGTTTTAGTATTAAGCTTCAATCCTTCATATCAGGTTCTGGATACCAGTACTTTTCCTGCAATCATTGGTTTGTTGGGATAACTTCAAACTTATCATGAGCATGTTGTATAAATTTTGTCTGTAACTCCTCTGGGACACCTCCACAATTCCTTGAAATTTTATATAACTTGAGGTGATATTTCTACACGTGGCTATCTTGTGAGTGAAGTTAATTCTGTAGGTTGAAATATGGTTTTAGAATATCATCCATACATTCAGAATTCTGGAATCTCTTTCTAGATAGGAATATATGTAATTTCTGTTAAATCATTCACTACAAGTAAACAGTTTTAATTATTTTTCTCTTATAATTGCATATTTATAATCCATGTGGCAACTTCCAAATAATCAACTAGATAAGCACCTAAAAAAGAAGAAATGAGATAAACTATCAGCTGCTCTGGTTTTGATTTGACTAAACTGTGTCATATAAAAATGAAAGTAATCTTGTGAGCCATCTGCAGACATTTCCTTCTCCTCTGAGGTTTACAGAAATGCCAGGAGGTGTGATCTATATGCAGTTGGGGTGCAATGCCTCAGAGGCAGGTTTTCTACTCTTCTGTTGTGTATGTACAAAGAAATGTTTTCTTTCCAACATTTTTATGGCATCTTGTAAACTGTTCATCGTTCAAAGACAATGGTCTTCTCATAGAAATTGTCCCTATGGATTTGGGAAAGGGTGGTTCCATATCCATAGTATGAAAAACGATGGCCAGCATGGCCAAGGGAAGTGCTGCCTGGAGATAGTTTGGAAGGTGACTGCTTGGGAAGCTTTCTATGCTGAGTGTATCACTTCTCACATGTTGGGAGGGCAAAGTGGGCCACAACTTAGCTGCAACCACATTTATTAGATCAGCTGCAGTGCCATAAAAAAAAGACCTGAGCGTTTATCTGCCTGCTGGAGAGCTATAGGAGGGAGAAAAGGAAATAACCCTACATTTATAGTGTTTGGTCATTCTTGGTCTGAGACCAAGTAATGACCATTGTGGTGAACTCTAAAGACAACAGAATAAATCCTCATTATTTACAGTCAAAGCTTTCATTATTTGAAAATTTGCTAAGGTGAGATAGGTCTCAGGTAAACTTTAAATTTTACAGTGCACTGTTTTTAATAGTCTGCATGTATTGCACAGTTAGGAATAAATGTATATGACTTAGTTGTACCTAAATAATGTATACCTTGATTTGAGAACTGAAAAACACAGTTGTGATTTTTTTTTTTTTTTTTTTTTTTTTTTTTTTTTTTTTTTTGTGAGGGAGTGGGAGTGGGGGGAAGAGTGAGCTCTTCCACATATTCTGTGCCCTCTACCAATCTCAAAGAAAAAATGGCCTGCTCAAGAAAAGAATACTCTGTACATATAAGTTAGTATTTAGCAAAATTTAACTGTCACCCTCCCATATCAAGTATAGATTGGATCTGTTTTTTTTTTAATCAACTTCAGGAGACTTTTCAAATACAGTAACATCATCCTGAGCAGATACAGTAACAGATTCTGAGCTTGTTATTATGACTTAGTAACATATTTGAAAAATTTGGGATGTTGATTCATGTCCATATGGCATCTGACTAAAAGAAATGTTCCGTAAAGTATAATAAATGCTGTGAAGCTCAAATTGTCTGAATACTTGGCAATAGGCATTCTTTAAATCAATAGTATAAAACACACTCTACAACTATGACACCAGTATCTGTAAATGGTTAACTGTCAATTGTCAATCCCAATGGCTTTGGTTTCCCATAAATCCACAGAAACCCAGATTTTCTGGTTTTCTTTTTGTCACCACTGTGCTAACACTAATTTAGGAAATGCAGTAACTCCATTAGTATCTTCTGGGATATTTTCTTAATTATCTTGTAACTCAGCATCTCTTGTTCAATTGTAGAGAATATAATTTCCATTGTAGATGTGGCACATTAGATTGAATTGTCATGCTGTGAATAAATCATTCTGCACACATATGGCATTTTCATGTAACAGCTGATACTAGTTCTTTTGTAAGAGCTGAAACTGTAATTTGTATTGAAACAGTGTTTCACTGTATTGAAGCAATACATATTTATATATATAAACACATGCATAAGAAGTGGAGGTCACAGATTCCTGCTTAACAGGAGTATTACTGTACACAAGAATAAAAATTGGCAGTAGACATCAAAAGTAATTTTCTATGCAGGAAACAAGAATAATGTTCTTCGGGTGGCTTACTAGATAATGTCAAGCCTAAAACTTCTATAGCAGTTCAGGTAAATGCATTCTCTGGGTACCAAAGCTAAGAAATCAGCCTCCAAGGTCATTTGACCATTCTACAGATGCAAGAAAATGTATCCATAATAATCAACTGATTCCATCCACAGTCAAAACAGTAACATCTGGTACTGTAACATCACATAAATATTGCTTAGGTAAAAATTCATTATGTGTTTTAATGCAATATCTTTCTGCAGTATTTGCAGGTTATCCAATCTGGTTTACAATACACTGTAAATATTTACACACACACATATATATACACACTTATACATGTTATATATGCTAAGCTTTTAGCCATAGTTCCAATGGTTGTAGTTTGGAGGCAGTTCACCATTTCTCAATTCTCCTATTGCCAATCCAGTTAGAGAAGCATCAGTTACTATCTCCTGCAGTGTCAGGTCCAAGTAATGAAGTAAACAGTATCTGTAATCAATAGCAAATGTTTTCTTTCATAAGATGAACTTGACCTTTTTCTGCTGGGCTTCTGGACTTACATAAGACTCTAACTCCCTTAAAGCAGAAGTGTACTGTTCTGTTGAGGCACTTGGTTTCTGTGTATGCTGGCAAACTTTACTGGATTCAGCTACAACATTTACTGCAGAAAAAAAATCTATTTCAGGAGTACAAATTCTTTTTTTTTTTTTTTTTTTTTTTTTTTTTTTTTATCCCATCATGAAACATAGAGAGTAACCCCCAGCTCTCTGCTCTGGTGGGTTCTCTCCAGTGGGTCCTCCAACACAGCAAACAGCATAACAGGGTTTCTTTCTCCAGCAAAGGCAGTGCCCCTAACTGTCACTATATGATTCCCAATCATTTTCATGTGAACAACAGAAAGAACTTTCAAGGCCAGGTTGGATGGGGCATTGAGAAACCTGGTCTAGTGGGAGATGTCCCTGTCCATGGCAGAGTGGCTGGAATTAGATGATCTTTAAGGTCCCTTCGAATCCAAACCATTCCATGACTTAGGAGCACCTGGATTGTGTAAGAATGATGCAAATAAATTAAATGACAGCATGACACTGTCATTTAACCATTGTAATAGAACAAAAAAGTTTACTCCAGGGGTCCACAGAAATACCAAAAGGAAGTCTAAATCCTGATTGTAGCAGACAATATTAGAAACCAACCAAATCAACCAAAAAATCCACAAAGTCAGATTAGCTTTAGGGGGTCACTGAACTTTTTTTCTCTACAGTGTCCTTTTCTGTCCAACACCACCATTGCAACCAGAGGTCTTGTAACAGAAGTTCAAGTTATGTATGCGAAGCAGCTACCTATGAAGAGACGGGAACTAACACAGAATATTTCCTTCTCTATTCCAACAGCCCGTTATGATGGCAATTGTTGCATCCCGGAGTTTGGGTTTAGATTAGGGTTTTTAATTTATGTTAAAATAAGTCAAGTTCTGTAATCCCGCGTTTCCCCCGCGTTGTTTCCCCCCGCGGTTTCTGGCCCCATGTTGCCTGCTGCCGGATCTTCCCCCTGTGCCGCTCCTGTAAGCACCCTGCCGTCCGGCCCCGGGAAACCCCGTGCTGGCCGCCCCGAGCCACACGGTCCCGCTCAGCCCGCTCTGGCTCGGTGCCCGCCCCTGCGGGGTTCTCTGGTTGGTCGCTGTTGCTGACGTCACCGCCACGGCAGCCGCCCCTATTGGCCGGCAGGCCGTGGATCCTCTCGCCCCGCCCCTCTATAAAGCCCTATCCCGCCGGCAGTCAGGCGCCATTTTCTCCCATGCGAGTGCTGGGAGCGGTCGCGTCTTTCCATCGAACCGCGCCACGTGACCAATAAACCGTTCCTGCCAAGCACGGAGTAAATGGACAAATTCCTTACCTCTTTGCCGGGTCCCTAGTGCACGGTAACAGAGACTGGCCAGCCCACGCGCCCGAGACACGGAGCCGTGTCCGGGAACCCGCGGCAGCAAACCCCGGCAGCACGTGGAAGCTACGCCACAGCCGGGCTCCCAAGAGCCGCGTGCAGCCGGGGAGAGCAAAAACCCACGCCGCAATTGGCGCCCGAACGTGGTGCCGAGGCCAGCGCTGAGCTGATCGCGTGGACGGAGGTTCACCGCGGAGCTTCAGGAACAGCGCTGGGAGCCGCCGCCGCCGGCCAGGGGCCGCGCCGCCGCCAAGGGGGGAGCGCCGCCGCCAAGCCAGAGCGGGCAGCGGTCCGCGCCGGACCACAGCTCCGTGCTGAAGAGAAACCGAGAGCAGGGGCTCTCCAAAGTACGTCAGTGAAGTCTCCGTCGCCCACGGGGGACCAGACAGTGTGTCCCGCGTGGGACAGGAAGTGCAAACTTTCGCAGCCAGGAGGGCAGAAGAAAGAACACTTCCCGGGACTCCCGGACCCTGGTGGCAGCTTTGCTTTGCAGAGACTTCAGTCTGGTAAGTATTAGTCGTGGAAACGTGTCCAGCTAATACGGGGAGGGCTTGCCGTGTTCCCGAGGTTGGGACGTGCGGCGCGCAGCACGAACGGCAGCCGCTGGAGTCGCCTGCGTTTTTTTGCTTTTTTTTCTCCTTTTTACTGCCCCAGGGGTGAGGTGGTTTGGGTGGAAGAAGCATGGGGACCGTGCTATCTGCCCAACAAAAAGAATTTTATTCCCAAGTTAAAGAAATCCTTTTGGTGAAGGGCCCCTACCCAAAAAATTTAGTTAAGAAATTTGTCCGGTGGTTGTTCTTTGCTTTCCCCCGTCTGTCTACCGAGGACGCGCGCAAAACGGAATTTTGGGAGCAAGTGGGAAAAAGGCTAGCAGAGGGGATCGGTAGGGATCCCTCCATAGATGACTGCTTCCCTAAATTCCATTTGTTGAACACAGATGTAGTAAAACATCTGAACGCGCGAAACTCGGTTGGGGAAGGGAAAGAACCATCCGGAAAATCTGTTACTCCCTCTGAATCTGTTTCCCCATCCCCTTCTCCTACCCCTTCTTCCCCTAACCCGGTTGGGCGAGGGGGAGCACCCCGTCGATCTGAGACGCAGGGCAGCTCCACAAACGTGGACCATGCTCCTGGCTCCCCCAAGCCACCCCGGCGTCCCTGCCTTAGCGAGATCGGTCGATTCGCTGAGGCCACGACCCTAAACCCCTTTTCCAATCCCTTTTTCCCCAGTTGAAAATCCCAGTTTCGGCGCTACCCCGCGCAGTTCTGTTTCTTTAAACCCCTTTCTTTGTTCCTCTGAGGAGGCCGAGGCCACGTGGTTGATCCCTTTGTCTTCCCAAGATGGAGGGCGGACACGTGGCAGGGTCTCTTCTTCCCACACCCCCTTTCTGTTCTTTGTTCCTGGTGTCCCCGCCTTTGACCCAACCCTCACCTGCCTCCCTGTGGGCGTGGGCGCTGCCCCCTCGGGAGGTCAGGTTACTCCCTCACCCATTGTTCCCCCTCGTGTGGGTGTTCCCTCCAGTCCTTTGCATGTCGTCCCTGCTGAGTCATCGACTCCGCCCTCCTCCACCAGGGAGAGCTCTGCCATCTCCACCCCGCTGCCTGAGGGAGGCAGCCCCCGTCCTGTTGCCCGTACCCTGTCCCCATCTTCCCATGGGTCCCGGAGATCCGGGCGGGAGGGAAGAGGAGGGGGGGGGGGGGGATGGGAACCCCTACCTCCAAGTTCCCATGGGCCCCAGACGTCTGGGCGGGAGGGAAAAGGAGAGAGGGGGGAATCGGAGCCCCTGCCTCCACATTCCCATGGTTCCCGGAGACCCGGGAGGGAGGGAAGCAGGGGGATGTGGGTCTCTGAGCATTTTCCAGGTTCCGTGGAATGGGTCGAGCCGACAGATGAGAGGCATGTAGAGGGATCGGAGGTTCAGGACAAGTTTGTCCTGGAAGCAGCATCCATGAACACTGCTGCCTTGGATGCCGTGCCCCCAAAGAACGCTGGTCCGAAGCAGCCTCCAGCAAGACGCCAGTGCTTCCACTGCAATCAGAGAGGACATTTTGTGGTTCAATGTCCGATTCTGCGCAGGGCACCCCCAGGGACAGTGGGAGGCGGGAGAGGGGGGGAGGGAGATCCCATTCCCCCAAAAAACTGAAGAAACAACGCGCACCTGCCTCGCGTGAAGATAAAAGTAAGGCAGGCCACAGCACCTTAAGGGGAGCTGTGAGTTATCAAGTAACTGTGCAGGTGGTAGTTCAGAACATCAGGGTGCCTTTGAGCGTGGCAGATGACCCCACCAATCGGGGGGTTGCATCAAACCGCAGGCGACGCAAAAGAAAAAGGACCCTACAGTCTCCTTAAAAAATGTTTTCCCCAAAGCCCCAGTCTGTGTGTGTCCCAAATCCCCATGTTTGTAATAAAGTTGTCCCAGTTTCCCTATCCCTAAACACCCGGAAAAGAACCAACCCCAGTACCATCTTCAGGCCCTCTCCACCTGCGTAGCAGTCAGTCACCGCAGCTGCAGCAGCAGAAGAAGCTGGGAGAAGAGGCCACTGCTTGAGAGACTGAATCAACACCACTGCTTTCTTTTTATATTTTATTAAGCGGGGAGATGTTGCATCCCGGAGTTTGGGTTTAGATTAGGGTTTTTAATTTATGTTAAAATAAGTCAAGTTCTGTAATCCCGCGTTTCCCCCGCGTTGTTCCCCCCCCCCCCCCCGCGGTTTCTGCCCCCATGTTGCCTGCTGCCGGATTCTTCCCCTGTGCCGCTCCTGTAACCACCCTGCCGTCCGGCCCCGGGAAACCCCGTGCTGGCCGCCCCGAGCCACACGGTCCCGCTCAGCCCTCTCTGGCTCGGTGCCCGCCCCTGCGGGGTTCTCTGGTTGGTCGCTGTTGCTGACGTCACCGCCACGGCAGCCGCCCCTATTGGCCGGCAGGCTGTGGATCCTCTCGCCCCGCCCCTCTATAAAGCCCTATCCCGCCGGCAGTCAGGCGCCATTTTCTCCCATGCGAGTGCCAGGAGCGGTCGCGTCTTTCCATCGATCCGCGCCACGTGACCAATAAACCGTTCCTGCCAAGCACGGAGTAAATGGACAAATTCCTTCCTCTTTGCCGGGTCCCTAGCGCACGGTAACAGAGACTGGCCAGCCCACGCGCCCGAGACACGGAGCCGTGTCCGGGAACCCGCGGCAGCAAACCCCGGCAGCACGTGGAAGCTACGCCACAGCCGGGCTCCCAAGAGCCGCGTGCAGCCGGGGAGAGCAAAAACCAGCGCCGCAGGCAATGACTGATAAATGTCCCTACATTTTTTTTATTTTGCTGTATTTTCAATACTGGAAACAATGAAGGTATTTCAAAGGCAGTTGTAATGAAATACTCAATTACTACAGACTTAGGTTTTTAGCATGGGCGATTAGATGTGAATAAAACCTGCGTGATTTGGAATACAAAGCCACTAAAGGTGAGGAAACGCAAAGGTAAGAAAAAAAAAACTGAAGTAGGACAGAGACATAAAAAGGTGGAAATGAAGTCAAAACCACAAAACATAGAGAAGTGATAGTAACAGCAAGCATTTTTTTTCTAAATGTTACTGAGGTGACAAAGGCAGCATTCAGTAAATAACACAGGAATATGTACCTTTTTCGACAACTGGCTGATTGCAAAAATTTTTGCACAACCTCACTGTCAAACCTGAAACAATGCAGCTGCAACAACATTTTTCTCAACATTTCTGAGGCATACTTAAATCCTCTACTTAATGTTATATAGACTGGAACCAAAACTAAATTTAGAAGCAGCTGCTTTAACGGAATTTTGGTTTTCTCATATTTTTAATATTTTATATAAGTGCGAGTGAATAATGAAATCTGGAAAGGTGCTATCTTCCATGCATCATTTCCCACTAAAATATAAATATGAGGAGGAACATCCAAAACACCAGAGTATGAGAATGGTCGTTTAGAGTGTTTGGGGAACCCTATCAGGTTCTTCTGTTTCCTTGAGGGGCTGAAGGTCCTTAGGGCTGTCCTGGTCCTTTTCTTGATAAAACAGACTAAGCACTGTGGTGGCTGGTTTGGCGTGATTCTTTTCCCCCCGCTAAACTGTTTATTTACGGAGAAATAAGGTTTAATGTTACCGAAGGAATAAGGCAGGGCGTAACACGGGTGCTGCTGAGAGGACAAAGGAGGGAGAGTAGGCACTGAATAGATGGATACAGAAAACCCTGAATAATTTCTAACTCGTTTCAATCCGAACAAAAAATACCTAATGCATTTCGATAATATTCCTAATGCAGTTTATAATCTGGGCGAAGGGAGGAAACACGGGGAAAAAAGGCCCCGCAGAACAATATCCTGCAACTCAGGAAGGTGTGCCAAGTCCCTTCGCTCCGCGTTTCGTGGGTATCTTAATCCTGGGTCATCCAATTAAAGAAAACCTCCTTCGGCGGTTTTACGAGCGCAGCACATCAACTCCCTTTGTTTACCCACTGGAACAAGATGTTCTTTCCTGTTCCGACAAGAAAAGGAGCTCAAACGCTAACGCCGGGTCCCTGCGCGCTGGCACCGGCCCGCCCGGGGCTGCCTTTGGTCCGGCATTCCCGCAGCGGGTCCGGCCGAAGCCAGGAGGGCACGGGCGGGCACCGCCGGGGCGGGGAGCCAGCGTAAGTAGGAGCCAGCGATCGGCTCGCACGCCGGGAGACGGCCGGGCGCTATGTCGGGCTGTCTTTACGGAACGCGGTGCGGCGCGAAGCGGGCAGAGGGCGGAGAGGGAGGAGAAGGGGCCGAGGGGGCCGCCCTCGCCACCACCTCCGACCGCCGCCCCCGCCCCAGCAGCGCGCCCGGCGCCGCGGCCCCGGGGAGCCGCCGCGGAGCACCACGGGAGTTGTAGTGCGGCGGCGCCGGCCGGCCCGCCATCCCGCTCCCCTCGCCGCCGCCCCCGGCCCGCGGCCCCGCTCTCGCGAGGCTTGGGGGGCGGGCGCGCTCTGGGGCGGGGGGCGCCGCCGCCGCCGCCGCCGTGGGGATGTTGGGCGCGGGCGCGGTTTCCCCGCGTGACGTCACAGCGCATTGTTGTGAGCGCGGCGGAGCATCCCTCAAGCTGTCACAGCTGTGCCGCCGCCGCGGGGAGCCTCTGCCCCCACCCTCCTCCTCCTCCTCCTCCTCCTCCTCCGCCCCCGCCCCTCCCGCCCCGGGGGCTCCAGAGCTCGGTGTCACCGTATCATTGTCCGTGCGGAACCCCTCCGGGCCCCCCCTCCCACTCCCGGTCCGCCCTCCCCCCGTTCCCCCCTCCCCGAACCACCTCAATGAGATGCAAACATGAAAGACAAGAGGAAGAAGAAGGACCGCACCTGGGCCGAGGCTGCCCGCCTGGTAGGTGCCGCGGTGGCAGCGGCAGCATTGTGTGTGTGTGTACGCGTGTGTGTGTGTGAGTGAGTGTGTGTGTGCGTGCGCGGGGTGAGCGCGTCCCGCCGCCGCCAGCCCGGCGCGCTGCCCGCCCGCCGCTTTGTTGCCGGCGGTCGGGGCCACTGTGAGGCGGGACGGGAGGGGGAGAGACAGAGAGCGTGTGAGCGAGTCCGAGGGGAAGAGTGTACGAGGGACTCCGAGAACGGGGGAGAGAGAGCCGGGGCGTGTGTGCGAGGGAGCGGGCAGGAGCGCGGGAGTGCCCGTGCGGGAGCGTCGGGAGGTGCGGGTGCGTGTGCCCGGCTGAGCCGGGCTGGCGGTCCGGGCAGCCGCGGCTCTGCCGCCCGTCCCCGCCTGCCTGGAGAGAAGAAATACCTACGTTCCTTCTGCGGTGTGTGCGTGAGGAAATGCCTCTATTCTTTTCTTCTTTCTGCATGTGTGTGTGTGTGTGTGTGTGTGTGTGTGTGCAGGGACCGTGTCTATCTCTGCAAAGTTCGTGCATCAGAGATCCCGAGGAAATCCCTCCTTTTAATCTAGAGAAAAGTGAAATAGCCGGGATTTGCCTTTCTATCACTTTAGTGGGGACAGGACAGGGGTGAGGGGCGTTAGAGACAACTCTGACCTGGGATTTCGCTTCACCCTCTCTACTTCCACCACGGAGCTGGGCAATGTCCGGGGCAATGTAACCCGCTTCTGGAAAGGCTCCGTGGCTCTGGCGACTCGGTCCATTCCCACTTCATTAAGAAACTGTCTCCCTTACCCTACTGTATCTGTTCTCATGAATCTGTATTGCTGTTTGCTAAGTGTAACAGAGTACATTGTTTATGTTGTTTTCCCGTTTCGGAGTATGTCTGGGTTCTCTATTCGAGGAATTTTGCAACAAATATTTACACACGGTACAGCACGTATGGTTGTACACGTCCGTATGCGTGTCTTCTGCAAAGTTGGGTCTGGTTCAGCTCCAGCTGAGTGCGTAGAAAGATGACAAAGCTGGAAGGATAGGCTGCTGGCCGCGTTGCTTTTTTTGTATCTACACGAACTTTATCTTTTATTCATCTCTGTTACAGCCTGAATTGTTTAAGTAACATGCCATTGCTAGTGTTGCATCTGTTTCTGGTAGTGCGTAATGCTATCCTATTATTATTATTTGTTGAGTGTATTTGTGAAGCGCTTTCCTTGTAAAAATGTTTTCACCTCATTATATGAATTCCTAGATAGGAAGTTCAGCCTCTCTCGCCTATGTAAATAATTATAAGGTATTAGAGAGACACTACCTATAGATGTCTCTGTAAGCTGTATCGAGGTACTCTCGTAGGCTTGGGCAGTGCTAAATTCCGATGTGGCTCGTTGTACATCACCCAACATTTTGTAATAATGCAGCATTAGTGAAGATGCTCTGATATGGTGTCGCTACTGTACTCTCTTATTTCTTGTGATTGTAACAGAAGTTTTACTGCAGTAAAATACTCACCTTTGTCAAAGTAGTTTTGGCAGCAGATGTTGCTACAGTACTTGTTTCTCCATGCTCTAAACTGACGAATGTGCATTCTAAAGTCTATAAAATACATCAAATTGCTATCCTAACTTTACTCTTTCAAGCTGCTGCTACAGTTACCATTGTAAGCTGTATTTTGTTTGACGAATGTGCATAAAGGAATTTATTGTGTATCGAGTAAAATTGCTGTTCCCATGTGGTCTAATACATGGAAAAGTTTAAAGCCTCTGGAGAACAAAGGCTGAGCCACTGCTGTGAAGAAGGGCTAAGAGTCTTATTTTCATGATGTCCTATTGCTTCACATTTCCCCCCAGAAGAGTAATGACTTGCTAAAATCAAGTAGCATGTAAGATGATACACAGCTGTATATAAGTGGTGAAGATACACAAGGTCCACAGTGTGGTTTTGTCCAGCCTCCTGGGGTTGCTAAGTTCTACAGAGATTGTCCCAAGTCTGTTATGTGAATGACATGTGCTGCTGCTCCGACCAGCTACTGTCTTGCATTAGTCTTTGCTACCTGTATACACTTCCATATGTTTGCAAACCACTAGGAAAGATTGAAGCCGAAATTGCTGCTCCTTACAGTGTTTTATGTTAGGACCCTGATGGTTCATTATGACTTTGTTTTCTTGGGATACAGTAATGTATTACTGCAAAGTTTGATTAAATCAATTTCTTTCCACAGACAAGTAAACAATGAAGTGATTGATACCTACTCACAAAAAACGACTCATGACTTACCTAGATCAATATGTTGCTAAATTGTATACTGATGCATTATTTTTAGGAAAAAGATGGTGAATTAATGCATAGAGCAATTGTATGGACATTTACATTGTAGATTTTCTATAAAAGCCCTTACATTGCAACAGTATTAAGCTTTCAAAGTGAAGTGCTAAAAAGTATGAAATTATACAGATAACATTGCTGGCGTTGCTTTATCATTCTGTTTTTCATGTCCATATATTACAATGTGCACTTTAAATGATGTACTTGCATGCCAGTTTCCCAACTATTAAAAGTTCACTCACTAGAGCTGCAGAATTTTAATTATGCTTTCTTTGTTTGTTGTGAGGTGCCATACTTTATTTTTTGTACGCCTTTCAAACGGTGCCTAAGCAGATTTTCATTTTATGTTTCGATTGTACATACACAACTATTATTAGCAGCACCCAGTAGCTTCCCAAATGCAAATGTTCTATACTTGCAACATGCCTATGAGGTTAAGTATTTTGACCTCTGCTTTACCCATGCAGAGTTGAGACATGGAAAGATTAAGTACCTTACTCAAAGCTGTTCAGGAAATCTGTGGGAGAGGTAGTTATGATACCAACAGTGTCTCTGTAGTAGTTCTGTTTCACAGTCGTAAAATCATCTTCCTTCTGTGGCTACACTTTTGCCTCATACATTCTCGGTTACTACTTCTCTCACAGTAGTTACAACAGAAATTTATATGGTCATGTCTCTGTATTCAATTTACAGTGAAACTCATAATGTACCGTATAATAGTTATGGATAAAAAGGAACGCAAGAACTGGACTTGAGCCTGGAGTTGTTTCACAGGTCTCCATTTCCCATATTCACAATGAAAAAAACAGAAGTAGTTCAGAAAAATATGGCTGTCTTAAAACACACTGTAATGTGTAAGTGCTGAGGCTCCAGACTAACTGTCAGTGTTGTATTTACTCATTTTCAGTATTTGATTAAGGAGTCTTTGAAAACCTCCTGCAATGCAGTGTTTTTTCAAATTGTTCTCTTAATTTTTAATACATAAGCAGGAAAGGTCTCCCATTCTATTAATCTCTTACTGTAAATACCATGTATGTGATATAGACAATAAAGTAGCAGCCACTGGCTTGCCCTCTATCAGAACTTGGATTTCATGGAAGAAGTCTCCTGCAGAGAGTTGAATCTTTCTGTCTGTGTCACACTGCTTTTTTTTCCTCATGCAAGTCTGCTTATCTTAGGGCAAGGCATAGCCCAGCTTACAAGCATTCCTGAGAAATGAACGCATGTGCAGGATCAATGGAATGGTGGCATACCATTAACAGTTCATGTTACAGAGCCCATTTTGTAGAACACACATTTTTATGGACAAAATTGCAACTTGTCTTTACAACCTGCCAAAGGGCATGTCTTTGATGTAGACCCGGTGTGTCAACTCACTTTGTACTTTGCAGCAGACTATAGCAGTGCTTGTGTATGATGTGGGCATTATCTCCATGCTAGTCTTCTGCTTTTTGTGTCTGATAGACTAAGATAGAACACTTAAAAGAATGAGAACAAAAGAAAACCTTTCAAGGAAGGAGGAGAAACATCCTGTCTTTCCTTTGTCTCTTAGTGGATCCTCATTTGATGTAGCTGTATTGTTGTTTTCTGATCATACATGGAACTCATTAAAATTGTATAGAAAGGTTAAACACTTGAGTAGTTAAAGCAATTTGTAGTGATTCCTTTCAGATGAAAAATCTTCTGTTTAGCTTCACAAGGACTCTCAAGCTATTGCTTGAAGTCCTGAAATAGTGAATTCTGCCTCTTAAACATTTATTGTCATAAAATTCTGCATAAAAACTAGTGAAATGAAAAATACTGAGAACAAAACATGCCCAAGGATACTCTGCCACATAAGAACTGATGACAATTTTAAGTAAGCTGCAGTGATCCAACTTTTATCATTTGACTTCCAGACATGATCATCCATTGTTATTTGTAGGACTTTGAACCAAAGGCCTGAACAGAGTGAGTGGAGACTGGTCGCTTTGGGAATGCAGAGCTCAGAAGCACAGACCATCTGCCTATGAAGGGTGATAGTTTATGGTAACATTTTAAAAACACTTTTTTATTAATAACTTGTCCTAATTATTGCCCTTTCCTGTAAGTAGTATTTTGAAATGTAGTTCAGTCTCTGCCACAAGCTAACAATAAAGCAGAAGATAATCCCAAGAATGAGAACAGTAGTCCTTGTTTGGTTATTTGGGTACTGGATCACCTCTCTAGTATTTTTGCTCTTTCTTCTCCAAATTTTGTTCTGAAAGAAAGGTTTTCTTGTGTTACTGAGGACTTATGTGCTTTCCAGTTCTATGGAGAGTCCTTGTGGGTCAGGTGACATGTACATATTGGGTGAGTAATACTGATATCTTAATTCATGTGTTTCTTGCAGTAGTCTCCTGACAGGATCCCGCTCTTAACTAAGAGCGGTTTGTTTCCTCTTGTAAACTTTAAGAAAAATATGCTAATTAATTAGGGAAACTGATGCTGGAAAAAAAGCATGAAAACCAGCCATTGGAATTGTTAGCTTGCATGCTGCTGTTTAATGTGGCTGGCTGTCCAAAAGCTGATTGTTACTTCATCTGGTATGCTGAGATAGTGTAGTTGAAACAGATCATGTTACAGTATGGAAGTATTTTTGTATTGCATCTTCATATTTGAAGACCACAAATGAAACAGAAAACTAGAAGAGTAACTTCTGCATAGCTAGACCATTGATGATAATCCCTTTTACTTTTATGTTAAGCCTTTGATTTTGTTACTATAAATAACATTTAAAAGCATTGTGCTAAAGGAGCTTCATGTATCTTTAAAAATGGAAAATTTGATATAACTTTGTTTTACGGTATTAAGGATTTCTTTGTTGTTGGCTTAACAGAGACCTGCTATTATTTCCATATTTGTTCTGAGTTAATTCTTTTTCAGACATGCAGAAACATTGTGGCTTGGGAAGTTTTGATGGCCTTTCCCTTTGATCCACAATCAATGCTGCTTTGAAGAGCTGTATTTTAGTTTAGTTGGCTCTAGGGCTTCCTCCAGTTTGTTTTATTCAAAGCAATTTTTGCAGTTGTTAGACAAGGTTGAACCTGCACTTATTTTTTTTCCTACCTTCTGTGGTTTTGGTGTCAATATTTTATTTTGTTAGTGTGAAATACCATTAATAAGTGTGGCTTTAGTATTTTTTATTATTTTAAATAAATAAATAAACAACATCTACAAAAAATGTCGTCTATTTCAGCTCACCTTTTGCATTTTTCTAGGGTACATTGAGAGAAATGAGATTCTTAGTCTTTATCTTGAGACAGCCCTTTAACCCTTGGCATTGGAGACCTTTAGGTAGGCAAGAACCTTACCCAGGAATGGGACCTGTTTTCAGTAGTGCCACATTATTTCTGTCAAAGCAGGGTAATATGAGAAAACCCTAACAGGAACCTAAATATGAGCATTCCTCAATAGTGTGAAGGCGTTCTCAGTGCCTTAAGGTATGATTTAATGTTCCCTGTTACAGTAAATCTTTCCAGTGTCTTCTGGCTTACCTTTCTCTGTAGAAGAGCCAATATTTTCCTGACATACTGGATGTTCTGTTGAAATAACTGTTCTAGTTTTTCTTCTTCCAAGAGATGTTTTGGTCAGTTGCATGTGCAACTGCAGTGAAGTAGTTTCCACTAACCACACTCAAGACCTTACCACACTTCACAGCTAGGTAGCTTTGGACTTGCTAGCTCAGTTCACCAAGTCCCTGTATCCAAACCATGCCATTGCAGCATCTTAGTCTGGGCCAGGTAGCATGCTGTTCTTAAGGTGGAAAGCCAAAGTTACTGTACTTCCTGCTGGAGCTTCTTTTGTTCTTTATACTGTGATCAGCAAATTAGTTATGTGGAGAATCATGTGCTAAACTTGGCCTCTTGACTTTGGAGTAAGAATTTTGCTTTTGTTGGTTTTTTTGGTGGTTTTTTTTTTGGTTTTTTTTTTGTTTGTTTGTTTTTTTGTTTTTTTATTTTTTTTTTTTGTTTTTTAATGTTGTAAGCTTCAAAGTGTTTTCTGTTTTACTGGGTGTGATGATGATGGTCTTGGTATTCCCTGTAAGTAGCAGTAACTAAATAGAGGCCTCCGATTTTGCTGTCAAAACCTGGGAAAAGATGTGATTAGTGGAAATTATTTCATTATTGTTCCATGAGTTCCAGATGAAACTGAGCAAATTCTCCTTCTGAGGAACTTGCAGACTGAAGAAACCAAATATCTTAGCCTTCACTCTGGGTCAGCTTCCAATGCAAAGACAGGGCAATAAGCAGTACATCCTAGTACAGGCCATTTGCTCATCCTGTGAGTTTAGGTAGCAAATCCTTGTGCTGCTCAAGCACAACAGATTGGTCATAAGTGGTTCATTAATCACTTACCAACTTTGGATGATAATTACATCCCCAAAGAACCCCAAGTTGTTGAAATGCTGGCCCTCTGAGGCTGCTCTTTTTTTGAGAAGTCTGCCAGATAGTTTTCTGTTGCTGGAGTTCCTGTCTTGGGAGGAGATGTACTTGCTGGGGATGTAAAATGGTACAGAGGTGCCTGCTGATTACTTGCAGCTAATCTTGGTTTGAAAGGATGACCTACAACTTTCTGAATGGTGCTAGGTCTCTAGCAAAGACACTGAATGAGTGTCAGGTGACAGAGAAACCATCTGGCAGTACATGCTGGAGCTTCTTTGATGTCAGTGCACTGACTGTGATTAGGGATGGCACTTAGTGTTGAAGGGGTCTAGAGGAGCTCCATTAAGCTTTGGTTCAAGCAAGCTCTAGTGTTTCTGATATTGGAACAGGAGCATCTGGGTGATGTGATGTTTTCATCCTTTGACTTAAGAGTTCAGCTCTCTATAATTTCTTGAGCTCAGCAGGACAAAATCACCCTGGCCTGTGACTTTCCTCAATATTGGATGACCTTTTACTTGAGTTTTTTAACATATGGCATCCAGCTTTTGCATTGCAGCTTATGACTGATGTGGCCTCTTGTACCTCAGGTGTCTAAGATTTGCTTTGTAGTGTAGCATCGAGTTTTGTTTCTGTCTGACAGCATTTGCCAGGATCAGCTGCCACAGTTCAGTCTGTTGCTCTGGAGTCATCAGACTCATTAGACAGTTTGGGCTATAGTTCTGTGCAGAAGATATTCCAGGTCACATCCTAGATTATTGTTCACGACTTTGGATCATCAGAAAGTAATTTGTTTAGAAGGCACATATTACATGCTGTGTTTTGAAACTTGTCATCCTATATGCATAAATTGGTCTAGACAAGCCTGTGATGAGAGTCTCCTCACTGCGTGTAGTGGGTCAGCTCTAGAGATCACTATCCTGTGGGTGACAGTTGCATCCTATAGAACATAGCCTGACTTACAGATAACATTTCCTAAACCTTTACAACTTCAGAAGTGTTCCTTGAGAGACAAGATCCTGAGCTACTAGGTTGTTTGCTTTGGAGAACTCAAGGCTATTTTCTTTTTTGTGATTTTGCTTAGATCTTATGGACAGAATTAGGAATTTAATTAATCAATCAGGGCTTATAGTTGTTTTATCCTAGTTATCTTCCTGTGTAATTTGACATCTAGAGAAGGAAGAAAGCCTTAGCCAAAGGCTATCAAACATTTGAAGGTGAAATTTTGATTCTATTTGAACTGACTCTTAGCAGCATGGAGAACCTAACTAACCGTGTAGTTGTTCACATGTTTGGTGAGATGCCTTGTGAAATGTCTAAAGTCTAGTAAATCACAGTCAAATTAATGTCTCAAATTATTTGCTCCTACTTTTGTGACTTGAACCTTCTTTTTTATATAAGATGAGGCTTTACCACTATCATTGTATTGCCAAAATACTTAACTATTTTTCATTAAGTGATACCATGTGGTTTGATTATTTCTTTTTCTGTTCCATAAATTGAAACTGAATGTCTATTGATACCTATTTTTAGATATATGTTAATTCTTTTTATGCCTGAAATTCCCAGTTATCCATCACCTGCTGGCACTTGCTGTATCAGCGAAGCATGTGACATTCCTTGTCACTATGCCTGCCTGCCAATATTACCTAGCAAGAGTAAGAGGAAAAAATAGACCCTTATTTTCCATAGTCTGCTGTCGTTCTTCTGGACCAAGATTCTGGCAGTTATCTCAAAATCATTACATTCTCTGATCATACTTGCTTCTTTAATCTCATTTGGAATTTCTGTAATTTAGAAATTCTAGAATGGTAAGACCAATGAGAACCTCTTTGGGACTTGGTGTTTCCTTTGAGAAAAGCATCTTAATTAAAGCATTACTTTGATAGAAGGTGGAGTTGGAAAGGGCCTCAAGGTCACCTTGTCAGTTCACACTTATAAAGAAGTCGTACAACCCCAGTTAGTTTTAGTTTTGTGAAATTAATAAAATTACTAACTTTTATTACAGATACGAACGACTTGTCTGGCCTTTGCCAGAATCTGCTCTTTTAGTGAAAATTTACATTCGGCTTTAAAAAATGAGAGAATAAAGAAAATAAAATTATTAGGAAAAGTTTTCCAATGAGCATGATTTAGAATTTAGATGCACTGTGTTTTTTCTGACAGTGACTAGACAGAAAGCATCAATTTTCTAGTACAGATTGAGAATTCTTTATCTAGTTAATGTTTCTCATTCATATTTTCTCGGGTTTTTGAGGCATTTTGGGCTTAGTTTCATGGGGTTTTTTTTGAGAGTTTGATGCAGCAATGCTGCAGCAGGTTTGTACATAGAGCAGTAGTACTTAATGCATTCTAATTTATTCCATAATTTGTTTCATTCACAACACATATTTTTGAGACATTTTGCAACTACACATCTTGTTTTAAAAATTAAAATGCAGAATAATGTAGTGAGGCTCATTGTCTAGGTGTGGAATAAGCTCAGAATCCACTGTAGAAGAAATCTTCAAATAATGGACCATTAAAGAGATGCTAATACCTTTTCATTACTGATTTCAGGCTACATAGTCATGCACCTTCCTGAAGGTACCCTCCTGGGCAACAGCTGAAGTGCTTTTTGCTAGATATCCCAGGAGGAAATATTTGGTGAGAGGGAAGAATAAGGATTAAATGTTTTGATGCAATCCCTTGAATTCCTGACTTGAAGTCCTAATCATATCTATAGATATATCTCTATATATGTATGTAGATTTGCAGGTATTGGGTTACAGGCCTGTGAATCTGACTGGGAGAATCATAGAAATGAGGCTACATGCCTGGGACATTTGATCTGTCCATTATGAACATCCTTTTTATAGACAATTATCAACAGCAAGAAATGGATGCTGCTCCCAGTTTCATCTTGCAGTCAGATTTTTCATGCTAAAATCCTGTTCCTCCAGTCAATGTTTAGGGATCAGCTGACTCATTGCCAACTTCCCCTGTTGCTTTTGGAATGAGAGCTACCCATCTGAGTGGAATGTCAGGGATAACCAACCCTGTGACTTTGTCTTGGACTGATGTACCTGGTCTTTAAAAAAAGTCTGTTACTGAAATCTGTGGTTTTTGGAGCATGGGATTGGCTCCCAAGGGGCAAACACTGAAAAAAAAATGGAATTACTGCTTGATACCATCTTGAATGCTGTAGCTGTCTCTTATGAGGAAGGATCTTCCCTGTTCTTTGTAATAACAGTGTTCCAATGACAGCGAGCCCCACTAAGTGGTTGTGATGTTAAAACATGCTCTGGCTTGGATTTGTAGACGCACTTCAGAAGCAGAGGGCTGTACTTCACAAAGTAGACTTGCAGATTTTTATCAAGTCTGTCTGTGCAAGTTACTGCATGCCTTTGATACATGTATCAGTGACGATTATTGCATTTACTGAGTTCCTTCGCAGGAGCTTCTCAGTACCTGTGCTGCTGATCAGCCCATGGCAGTAAATGTTTGATGTTCACTGCAGCCATTGTGGGTTGTTAATTTTGCCTCCCGTTCCAGCAGCATCAACACTTGAGGAGGAGGCCTCAGAGCTCTCCTGTGGCTGTCTGGGAACTTTTCTGTTGAAAGGGAATATAAGTAGAGAAGTGTGAGCAAACAGTTGCATGACTGCCTGAAGGATGCAGGTTACGATGCAAGAAATTAATAATGTGAGTGAGCAGAGTGAAAGTGACAATAATGTGAGTGGGCGTTAGAGTGAAAGGCCTTGAGAATAAAGTCAGTGTCCAAGAAGTGATTTAAGCTGTTGTATTTCATGGACTCCAGAAAAGTAGTCTTTCTGGTGGTCTGTGAACTACACACACAGTGACAAATTCAATAAAAGATGGGGAGCTATAAAAATTTGAACTCATGGTGTCAAAACAGTTGATCAAAAATATTTTGTATGGATTTTGAAAGTTAGATCAGAAAAGCATTGTCTTACTGACTTTTAATCTGTTTAATAAAATGAACCAACAAAAAAACTCAATCTAAGATATCTTAGTAAAAAGAAATAAAATAGTAATATTTTTTTTCTTCAAGGACCTGTTTTGTTGGGTTTTTGAGTTTTTTTTTGTTTTTGTTTTGTTTGGTTTTGTTTGGTGTTTTTTTGTTTGCTCAGGGTTTTTGTCTAGATTTATATTTAATTAAATAATTGTTATTTTGCATAATAGTTCTGTCTCCAGCAATTCATAGGGTTTGCTACTTTGCTTGGAAATAGACTGTTTGACACATTATCAAGCCTTTCTAATCATACAAGAACAGGTTGCCTGGAGAAGTTGTGAATGCCCAGTCCCTGGAAGTGTTCAGTGCCAGGTTGGATGGGCCTTTGAACAATGTCATCTAGTGAAAGGTGTCTCTGCCCAAGGCAGGGCCATTGAAACCAGATGATCTCTAAAATCCCTGCCAACCCAAACCATTCGATAGTTCTATAATTCTCAGAATCTGTAACACTTCCATTAAATAAAAAATAGCATGAAAATAATATCTCTGTCATTGTTAGTCAATTTTAACTGTCCTTGATGAGGACAGACTCAGTTTCATCCTGTAATTTTCTTGTGCTAGTTCATTTTATTAGTGTCTGAGCTGTAGGAAAATATTTCAAGCTATTTAAAGTAATGTTAAATAGAGTGAAATAATGCTTCTGTCTTCATTTTGAGCCAGATCTACAAAAGTGACAGCTTGGATAAGTGAAGCTGGTATATATGCATGGTGGTTGGGAAAAAGAAAGGTTCTGAAAGAGCTGCAAAGCAAATAAAAGGTTTAGGAGACTTTAAAAAACAGTGCATTTGTTCGGTGTTATCTGCATTGTTGGAGCTGTTATGGCAAGAAGCTTCATGTGTGAGTTCAACTGTTTTTAAATGTTGAATTTAATTTTATAAAAAGATATGTGTGTGGAGGAAGAGGGAGAGAATCTGGGAATTCTGAGAATTAATGTTCTGGGAAAAAAATGAGGTTTTAAATGCTCCATCCATACATAATAATAGTTATGAAGCTTATTACTTTTAGCACTTGCATATATTTTCTGGGATTACTAGGAGAGAATGAAACTGGCTTTATGTCTGTTTGCATGTCATGTGGTGAAGAGAATGTATGCTTGGGTGATACTGATGTAATCCTGGGGAGAAAAATGACAATACTGCATTGGGGAGCAGTGGAGAAAATGGAGGTGTTCTTGTACCAATGAGAAGTAGAATAGCAAAGATAGTGAAGGAAATAAAAAAATAAATCTGACTGACAATGAAAAAAATGAGGAAAAAGTCCCAGTTTCTCAATTCATTGATAAAATATAGTTTATTTATTTATTCATTTTTCTACCATTTAACTTAATTGTATCATAGCTAAAGTCCTCAAACTTTCATCTTTAAAATTTAAATTCTTCTCAGACTTTAAGAGTAAAAGGATTTCAATGAAACACCAAGATTAAAAAAAATAGTCTGTGTTATCTTCTTTATAAAATACAGCCCTTTGTCTTGGAAATAAAATGCTATGTTTACATGATGTTACATTCAGTGTATTTTTAGAGCAAGTTGTACTATGGTCTATCTTGGCTAAAGGAGTGTTGTTGAAATTATGAGTAATGCCCTTGAAATAAATGAAGAAGAAAACCAATTTGTCATCTGAAATATTTTCTAATTCATTTGGCAGTAAGGTCTCCTATTAGAATTTTCAGAATTGGTTTGAAATTATCTTGCCCTTATTATTTTACTAGAGCAACAAAAATAAAAAAAGATCTAGATTCTCCCACTGGAGCCTCTAGGTCCAAGGCCATCTTGGGCACAGTGACCACGATATGATGGAGTTCTCAGTGAAGTAAGAAAGAGGTTCACCAAAACTATCTTGGACTTCTGGAGGGCAGACTTCAGCCTGTCCGGGACAGTGGTTCAGAGATCATCTTGGGAAACAGCCCTTAAAAACAAAGGAGTCCGGGAAGGCTGGACATACTTTTAGGAAGGAAATCTTACAGGCACAGGAGCAGGCTATCCCTAGGTGCCAAAGGATGAGCCATCAGGGAAGAGCACTGGCCTGGCTGAACAGGGAGCTTTCACTGGAACTTGGGGAGAAAAAAAGAGTTCATAACCTTGGGAAATAGGGGCAGACAATCAAGAAGAGTACAAGGATGTCATCAGGTCTTGTAGACAGAAAATTGGATTGGTGAAAGCTCAGCTAGAACTCCATGTTGTCACCACTGTGAAAGATAATACAAAGTGGTTTTATAAATGCATTAACAACAAGAAGAGGGCCAAGGAAAATCTCCATCCTTTATTGGATGTGGAAGGGAAATTGTGACCAAAGATGTGGAAAAGGCTGAGGTACTTGATGCCTTCTTTGCCTCAGTCTTCTGCAGGAAGATCCGATATCCTCAAGGCAGCCACCTGCTGAGGTGGTGGGCAGGGACAGGGAGCAGAATAGAGCCCCTGTAATGCAGCAGGGAGCAGCCAGTGCCCTGCAGTAATGCAGCAGGGAGCAGCCAGTGCCCTGCAGTAATGCAGGAGGGAGCAGCAGTGCCCTGCAGTAATGCAGCAGGGAGCAGCAGTGCCCTGCAGTAATGCAGGAGGGAGCAGCCAGTGCCCTGCAGTAATGCAGGGGGGAGCAGCCAGTGCCCTGCAGTAATGCAGGAGGGAGCAGCCAGTGCCCTGCAGTAATGCAGGGGGGAGCAGCCAGTGCCCTGCAGTAATGCAGCAGGGAGCAGCAGTGCCTTGCAGTAATGCAGCAGGGAGCAGCAGTGCCCTGCAGTAATGCAGGAGGGAGCAGCAGTGCCCTGCAGTAATGCAGGGGGGAGCAGCAGTGCCCTGCAGTAATGCAGGGGGGAGCAGCAGTGCCTTGCAGTAATGCAGGAGGGAGCAGCAGTGCCCTGCAGTAATGCAGGAGGGAGCAGCAGTGCCCTGCAGTAATGCAGGGGGGAGCAGCAGTGCCCTGCAGTAATGCAGCAGGGAGCAGCAGTGCCCTGCTGTAATGCAGGGGGGAGCAGCAGTGCCCTGCTGTAATGCAGGGGGGAGCAGCAGTGCCTTGCAGTAATGCAGCAGGGAGCAGCAGTGCCCTGCAGTAATGCAGGAGGGAGCAGCAGTGCCCTGCAGTAATGCAGGGGGGAGCAGCAGTGCACTGCTGTGCCAGCTGACACTCACCAGTCTGTGGGGCCGGATGGGATCCACACCAGGGTATGGAGGGAGCCAGCAGAAGAGCCAGGCTGCTCACCAGCATTTGTCACCAGTCCTGGTCAACCAGGGGGGACGCAGAGAACTGGAGAGTGGGCAGTGTGATGTGATGCCCACCTGCAAGAAGGGTTGGAAGGAGGATCTGGGGAACTACAGGCCTGTCAGTCTGACCTCAGTGTCTGGAAAGGCACCATCTTGTAGCACATGCAGGACAACCAGGGGATCAGACCCACGTAGGTTTAGGAAAGTCATGTCCTGCCTGACCCAGCTGATCACCTTTTTATGACCAGGTGACCAGTCTGCTGGATGTGGGAAAGGCTGTGGATGTTGTCTACCTGGATTTCAGTAAGGTCTTTGATACTGGCTCCCACAGCATTCTTGTGTAGAAACTGTCTGCTCATGGCTTTGATGGGTACAGTCTTTGGATTAAAAACTGGCTCGATGACTGAGCCCAGAGAGCAGTGGTGAATTGTGTTAAATCCAAATGTGTCTGGTCATAGTGGTGTTCCCCCAGGGCTCAGTTTTGGGGCCAGTATTGGAGCCATCCAGTTTAATATATTTTTAAATTATTTGGATGAGGGGGATTGAGTCCACCCTAAGTGAGTTTGCAGATGACAGCAAGTTGGGTGGGAGTGTTGATCTGCTGGAGGGCAGGAAGGCTCTGCATGGGGATCTGGACAGGCTGGATCAATGGGCTGAGGCCAGTGGTGTGAGGTTCAACAAATGCCAAATGCCAGGTTCTGGACCTGGGTCACAACAACCCCAGGCAGTGCCACAGGCTGAGGGGAGGAGTGGCTGGAAAGTGACCCAATGGAAAAGGACCTGGGGGTGGTAGTTGACTGTGGCTAAACATGAGCCAGCATGTGCTCAGGTGGCCAAAAATGCCAGTGGCATCCTGGCCTGTATCAGAAACAGTGTGGCCAGCAGGATCGGGGCAGTGATTGTCCCCTGGTACTTAGCACTAGTCAGGCCTCACCTCGAATCCTGTGTTCAGTTCTGGGCCCCTGAATCTGGGAAGGACATTGAGGTGATGGAGTGAGTGGGTCTTTAGCACAAGTGTGATGAGGAGCAGCTGAGGAAGTTGGGGGTGTTTATTGTGGAGAAAAAGGAGGCTCAGGGGGGGGTCTTATCATTCTCTACAACCACCTGAAAGGAAGCAGTAGCCAGGTGGAGATGGTCTCCCAGAAAACCAGCAACAGGACAAGAGGAAATGCCTCTGGCTGCACCAGAGGAGGTTCAGGTTGGACAATGGAAGAAATTTTTCACTGAAACATATTTAAGCATTGGAATGGACTGCCCAGGAAAATGGTGGAGTCACCATCCCTGGAAGTGTTCATAAAATTCCTGGACATGGCTGTAGTCTAGTTGACAAGGTGGTGTTTTGTCAAACGTTGTACTCGAGGATCTTGGAGGTCTTTTCCAACCTCAGTGATTCTGGGATTCTGATTGTTTCAAAGGTAGAGTATGAAGTCAGTAGCTACACCAGAAACCCAAATTGAGGCACTGTAATTTTTCCCTACAGCTAAAATAGATTATTCTTCCATAGAGCTAAAATCTATTATTTTCAGCTTCTAAAACATTAAATATAAAATTATGTGCCTAAACCCCATAGACATTGAATTTATTGGCCAGTAGCATTTCCTAGAACTGACAGTGTTTAGTCCTATATTTGCTGAGGAGATGTGACTTCAGGAAAATTCATAGAATTTGTTTCTCATAGAAAAAGCAAAGAATCCATGACAGAATATACTGTATAGAAGCCATGTTTTACTCTCTCTTTATTTGCTTTTCTTGGGTTATGGTTACCATCCTGTAACCGTAAGGTACAGTTCCTCTGTTCAGTGTATAGTGGGGGGTCTTGGGATAAAAAATGTGCAATGGTATTAGGGACCACTAAAAATAGAAGCTTGTCTTGAACTGGAAGCCCAGCTTTATGGGACGTTTCTGCATTTATATTCCCTAGTAAAATCCTCTGTGATTCCCCTCTGTTGACCAATGATTTTGCTGTGATTCTGGTGTTTGATTATGGTAGTTGCATGATATGTGTGGGTGATGGTCATTTCACACTGTAACCTGGTCAGTCCAGTCCAGCTTGACTTGGAGGGGTTCAGCCAGTCTTGCAGCTTGAAATAATTCCTTTAGGCAGTCAGGAGTTTGGGACCTTCACAACAATTGCAGATTATACTGAACAGTTTCAGGTTGTACCCCCACGGGGAAAGACGCGTTCTGTATTTTGTTTCGAGATCTGATTGCAAACTGTTGGTTTAACAATCAGCATTTTGTCTCTTCATGGACTCCAGCCTTGAATTCACTGTTCACTTTTCTCCTTTATAGACTGGAGGTCCTATTGAATTTGTTCACCTGTGCCAAGTGATTGCTTCTATTGGTTTTAATCTCTAAGGAAAATCAGCATCCAGCTGGTAGACAGTTGTACTGATGAGGACCCATTGATTTTTCTCTCCTATACACTTACCATCAATAAGAAATGTCCTTAGCTTTCACAATACTTTTTCCCTGCCATAATGTTGCTCTGTTACCTGACTGTCAAGACTGGTCTCAGTTGCTGTTCACATTGAATGTGTATGTGATTAACAGCCTGATAAAAATGTTTAAGTCAATATTTGAGAAGCCTAGATAAAGATAACACTTTATCATGAGAGCTTTTTAATAATGTGTTCTGTTTGATGTACACCAATGGTAAGGAATTGCTGTTTTTAACAAAAAACCCTTTTTTATCAAGGGATTTTTTTGATTAAGCAGTATTCAGAAAAGGAGATATAAAAAAAATGCAGAATGTTCATGTTCTGGTTTGGTGGAAAAATAATTATTGCCTTTTTTACAGAATTTTTGCTTATCATGTTGGTGGTTTTTGGTTTGGCTTGTTGTTTTGTTATTTTTTTTCACTACAGTATTATTTGAAGTATTTTCTGCCATAAGAAGAAGCGAGCAGCATGTAAACAAAACATTCTGTGTGCATTTCTACGAAGTGATAAGGTTTTGAAAAATTATTACCTTCAGTTTAGGATGGTCAGATTGTTTTACAAGGTCCCTGGGAAGAGGTGAGCACATAACTTCTCAAATATTGAGGAAAGGTGTTTATACATCTTGTACAAACCTGGATGCAGAGCCATTATATACTCTCACTAATCTGCCTGTGTTGTGACAAATGTTTCTTGGTAATAGTTGTTAAATAGTGAATTTTTTAAACCTTTAAACAGATGCTATCGAAAATCTATATAAACCAGCAATATGGACTTCAGTTTTACAATAAATTATGTGTTTAAGAGGACAAGTGTGGGTGGACTTAGGTGATGAGTTGGGGGAAGGGACCATGTGGAAACACTGCTAAGAAGGACTGAACAAATAAGTGACACGAAGTGGATATGACTTACTGAGCTGCAAAATATTCTCCTATTTTTAAAAATCTTAGATGACTAATTGTCAACCATGCCATATGTAAGTAATGTGGGCTTCCAAACTTGTGGCAATTAAAACTGCTTAGCATCCCACTCCAGCCCTGTGTTATATTCTGTGTACAAGTCAGTACTGAAGACTAATCTCTTATGACATTAATCGTCTCATGAGGAGAGACGGAATAAATCACAGTAGCCCTTCCTCTCTTCACTCATGAAGATAAATGCCATAACACGATGGCTGATCTTCGTTATGACACTAACCATTATATATTTAACAGAGATAGCAAAATCTCACTGACAGCTAACAAAAGAATTCTCTCTTTATGCATTCTTTGAGAAGGCTGTATTTCTTTAGTTCAAAAACATGACTTATCATATCTATTCTCAGAGCAATTTAAGCAGTAGATCTGGATTGTGCCAGTGAACTGTACTCTGTACATAATGATGTCATGATTCAGACTAATAAAACCTGATGTGAAATAATTGTGCAGGCTTTGGAAAGAAAAAAAGGTACATAACGTGTAACGACTCTTTACTCTTTTCTATTGTCTGTTCAGACAAGAAATACTCTCTTGTTTAAAATAAACAACACTTCTCCCTCCTCCCTAAAATCAAGCCATTGGTTTTGGATCAAAATTTTTCATTTTGTGGAAATTTTGGTTTGCCATTTTCATTTTGTAGAAATTTTGGTTTTCCATTTTCCCTCAGTACTTGAACAGGTGTACTTAGGGAACTTAAAGAACTGAAAGTGGATTTCTGTTGTGTTGATTGCAAGGGACTTTTATATTTTTCAGCTTTATCACTTGCTGTACATCTCTCAGAAATTTAATTCTGTGTTTTCCATGCATTGTAATCTTTCTTTCTGGGATACAATTATTAAGAAAGATTTTTAGTTATGTTCTCCATGTCCATTTGCTTATTGTTTTGAAGGGTGTATCATCCTGTGAGTGAGAAACAGTCCAGACAAATGAATTGTGAAATTTATGGACTTCCCTTCTGAGCTTAAGAGGATCAGTGTGACTTATCCTGGTTGTTCACCAAAACAGCAAAATATGCTGTAAATTTGCTGAGCTAGTTTCTTGCCATCTATCCCACACAATTAAAATGGAAGTATAAATTTTATGGTTTTGTGTTTGCTGTCATTAGACATTCTCTAAACATAAATATATTCATGGTGCATCAATGGAATCAATGTCAGTTGCAGCATTAAACTTTTCCTTTTAGTGAGCAATTTTACCAGGATGAAATACTTAAAATGGTCAAAACTAATATGTAAGAATATTTATGTAGAATGCATAGTTTAAAATATTTTGTGTTCTATTTTCTGTTTTCTCCTGTTTTCTTTTTTGCCTTCTAGAAATCTTAGATCTGTATCTTTAGGACACTGTCTAACAAGATAAACTCTGATAGTAAACCAATGGCAAAAAAATCAGCACAACTGTCACCTCCTGTTAAATTTGGTACATTCATGGAGTAGCCAGTAGGAATTTTATTTCTCACATTAAAAGTAACCCTTACACATTATGCTTGCCTGAGGAAAATAAAGTGATGAAAGCTTCTGAAACAAAGATATATTAATTCTGTTGATTTTTCTGTAAAGTTTTGCTCCTTGTAATTATTTCTTTATCCTACTATGGTGAAACATAAGTTATATAGCAAACTTTTCAGTGCCTCAGAAAAATAAAAATCTGTATCATCTTCCAATAGAGAAAACAGCATATATGGAAACAAATATCTTTAAGGTTTGGTGTTTCTTACTTTTATAGGTTTTTTTTTTGTTCCTTTAGTAGTGATAAATGTATTTATCAGTTCTTTCCTCTGTTATCTGTAATGTAAAGGAAGCTGACAGGGTCTGGTATCCATTCAGCTCCCTTAGTTCCAGTCATCTAAGCAAGGTCTCTGTTTTTTGTGCCAAGTAGGTGCCAAAGTAGGATTTTTATCCCTGCCACAATTAGAGGCATTTCAGGAAAAGGGCATATGTGATCACTGAATGAGTACAGATTTCAGTAACACTTTGGGATGGCGGAGCTTTTTTTTTTGCTCCTTGTCTCTTCTCTGAAATAATGATTCGTAGTTTTAAAAGTTTTGACCCAAGTTTTCCAGCTGGGTCGATGCTGGTGAAACTTCTACTGTAAACTAAGTAGGCAAGAGAATGTGGTTCGCAAGCCAGAGGAGGTGTACATCACAATTTGTCCTGTCAGCACCTAAGAGCTACAGTGTGCTGCCAGCAAGATACCAGTGCTGAGTATCTATGCAGCACTTGTGTGCCTGTGTGCAGGTTTGGAGGGAACCATGGCATAAGCTGTATCTGTATGAATTCACTCATGTTTGCGGGGCTAGAGGACATAGGAATATCCTGTAGGCTTGTACTGTGGTAAGAATTAGGGAAGAAAGATATTTGGGTAGGGATGTGGGAAGGTGGGAGATGTACAAGTTAGGGTTATTGCAACACCTCAGAAGATGAGAGTATCAGTTTGAGAGTAGGGAAAGGGTGGGCACAGTGAGAGGCAATGCGGTATTGCAATAGGAAGCAAGGAGAGGTATGGCTTGCATGGCTAAGCAGAACTGGCACTGAATGTGGCACTGTCAGAACTGAGCAATCATTCTGGGAATCTGGATGCTCCATTGCTTGAACTGAAATCATTGTTAGTAATCCTGCTGCTAATAGTGGAACCCATACTGGGATAGCAAATTTGACACCATGCTCACTGGGGTATCTTTGATCCTGATCTTAGAAATCTGATAGGATTCTGTGTGCGCCCTAGGTTCATCCTGCTAGTCACAGAGGTGTTTATGGATCTGTCCTGACAGAGCCTGTAAGTGAAAGTTCTCGGTTGCTTGGATAGGCTGATTGCGTTAGTAAAGAGAGAAATATAAAGGTTTCCACTTTTTTCAGTATGTTAGACCAGGTCAATAAGTTATTATAATAAGTCAATTGTTTAGAGCTAAAAACTTTATCCTACATTTTCTATTGTGATGTATGAGACCACTAGCAATAGCAGGATCGCACTGCTGTTAGAGCTTGTGCCTTTTAAAAGGAATTGCCCAACTGTATGTTCATTTTAACTGAATTGTAATCCAATTTCTTTTGAATTCAAAATGTCAAGAGTACAGTTTATCTGGAATTTCCAAAACTGCCTTTATATCCATTTGAAATATGACATAACTAAATTTTGGAAAGAACAATAAAAGTTTCAGACATCTTGGAACAAGCCTCAAATGATCCAGTTGAAGCAATGGCATGAACAAAGAAACTATTCAGCTTCTTTCTTGCTCTTTTCTTTCATTCAGTATTTTAGGAGATGATGATAATGTCTTATGTATCTGGCAGGTTAGCAAAGCTAGGTGGTTTCAGACCTACTTGCAAATTCTATAGTAGAAATTCTCTTGCAGGAAACGCTTGCCCAGTTGTTCCCTGTAGTTCATGATAAAGGAGCAGCAAAATGCTTTTCACTGAAAGAGAGCTGGGGAAAATTACTTTATGAGTGTGCTTTAAACTTTTTGAGTTCTATTGGTTGGTAGCATTACCTCTGAACCTAAAAGCTCAGAGGTGAAAAAAGTGTGGACTAGCAAGTATGGACAAAACTGATGTTAAAACTTAATATATTCCGTCATGTTGCGGTATTTTTTATGTGTTCCGTTGTTATTGACGGGACATCTTTATTCCTTTCCTTGCTTGATGTTTCTTTTCTTGCTTATCTGTAGTGTCAAGTGGATTATAAAGACAATTTCATAGTGTAGAGCATACTGAGAGTGACATGTCTTACGAAATGCACCTCCTTCTACTTAGATCTTATAATTTCCTTATTGTAATTTCATCTGCTTAAAGACAAAAGTCCTACCAGGAGAATTATTACTCCTGTTTCAAGTTCTTCTAATATTTTTAGTACCTGGAAACCACTCTTTATTTTTCTCTTGATCATGATCAGCAAGAGTTCTGTGAATACCTATTTGAGAACTTGTGTTAAAATAGGTCATAGCTCACCTACCCTTATAATCATCCCTCTTTTTCATGTATTGTGTACCATCCTTGCTGTTTTCACCTCTTCATCCATCTCTATCCACTTCCTTTCTTCCCCCTCCTCTGTACCCTCCCCTCCTCTCCAAACCTTTTACCCATCTTTCTTCATACAAAGGGCTTTGAACTTTTACCAAGCTGCTGATAATTCCCCAGTGACTGAAGCTGTTAATCAAAAATGAACACAAAAGATTTTAGTGGGGCATTTCCCACAATAGATGTCAGTCCTCCTGTTAACCTCACATAAGCAGCTGTAGAAGACAATGCTGGATTTTTTTCCAGGATGCTGTTATTTCTTGTACCCTGTTTAATACTCCATCTTTCAATTCATTAATTTAGTAATGGGTGGCTAGAAAATAATTTATATTTTCTGCTTAGCAGAAAGAAAATTTTTGGGGGGTTTTGTTTGGTGGTTTTGTTTGCTTGTTTCTTTGGTTGATTTTTTTGTTCTTTTATTCACCCTGCTGTTTTTGGGCAATAAAGATTGTCCATTGTGTAGTTCAGCCTGACTTGTCTTTTAGCTGATGAGTAAGAGCACTGGGAATAACTGTACTGTTCCTCTTCCTCCTCCTCCTCAGTTTTTTAAAATAATGTTCTAATGAGAATTGCTTCAGTTTCTGACTAGTGGCTCAGTCTATTACGATAAAATGATCCTACTTTTTGTCAGCTACCTGACCTTCAGATCCCTGCCAGCAGAATCTAGAAGTGGATGAAGCTCTGGCTGGTTTCAGACTGTTTAGTCACACAATCAGCAGTGTTAAGCCCACTAGGCTGATCTGCCCGCTGCTTTTGGACCACAATGCAGTATCAGAACACACTTGGTTCTTGTTTAGAAGAATTATTTTCTGTCAGTGTCATAACTGATAGCTGCAGGCAAAGCTTCCTGTTTTCTGCAGGAATGTTTATGGGTGGCAAGAGGGCCAACTCTCTGGTTTGACTTTCTTCACTTTGTCCTTCTGCTGTGTTTTCTTCAGTGTCTAAAATGCAAATGATTGAGCAGATCTGATTCTGGTAGTCACAAGCATCTGTATATATAAATTAAACTAATAATCCCATCCATTACAGAGCAGTCCTCTTCTGATTTTTTTAGGCAAGCTGAGCATTCAGGATTTCTCTCTTACGCAAATCTGCAAGTCTTGACTCTGCACTAGAGTCTTCCTGCTAACAGTTCACTGGAAACTTTTTTCCCCCATGTGGCAACTGATTTTTTCAAGTAGTTGTCAACACACAGATGATGATAGATACCATGGTGAGAAAAGGAATTTGTATTTCTTCTTGTCTTAAATAAGTGACATGACTTTTCCAGTGAAACTGGGAATATATGTGTTTGTGACACCTGTGTTGTTATTTAATATTTCTGAAGTTGTGAGTTGATACCTATAGGTGACACAAATACTACAATTTGTCAGGCTGCTTCCATTTGTTGGGAGGTTTGATTTTCAATGTGCTTGGTATGATCTGAGCCTTCTTCTCCTGTTAACCAGGGTTTGAATGAGCACCAAGAATGTGTTCTGTGCAGTGACTACTTCTGTTCTTGTTCTGTCCTGATGGGTATCACATTATTTTTCCCAGTTATTTACCGTCTGTCCCTTTTTAAAGGCTATGGTTGAATGGCAGGAATAAATAGAGCATATCTGATCCCCTGTGATAGAGGTTGCAGTCAGTGCAAACCATTCTTCTGCCATTGTCCTTCTTAACAAAACGCATCGAAACAGTCATGTTCTTCACTACAGTACTTTGGCATGCTTTAATTTCAGCATTATTAGTCACTGCCCATATATGATACGAGTGTTGGTGGATGGAGTGGGAAGAAGAAGAAAGATATTTAAAACAAATTACGGCTTCCTCCGCTGATATGCATTACTGTCTGACCAGGAAGCCTATGACTTAACTATTCCTACTGCATTTTAGTATGTTGTTTGCCTTAAGGCACAGTTAGTTATTCAGTTTGAATTTCTAATATTACTTTCAAAAGTCTTAGAAATGCAAAAGGATTTTAGCAGTGTTAGTGGTAAGATACAGAGGCAAGAGATACTAGTGTAATTAACAGTTCAATGTATTAATTAGCTCACAAAATCTTAAATAATGCTCTCATGCTGTTTTCCATAACTGAGGGAAGAAAATTATATTATCATTGAAAGGTTCTTATATGTAATTATTTTTACTTTCTTATTGTGATAAATGATGAGGCTAAAACTGGGGGGAGGGGAGGAGCAACGATGAGGATGGACAGCATGGTGGGAGGGGCAGAAAAAAACCCATCCTTACTAAGGTTCTCTGCTAATTAATCTTTGTTATGATAAAGAAAACTTAATCTTGTATATAATAACAGAATTTTCAACTTAAGCAGTGTTTAAATTGGAAAATTTAGGCTTTTCAGTTAGGGTATGAATAGTTCCTTAAATAACAGGGTTTAAAAGGTTAGATGAACAGAACTAAATTTGTGGGATATATGAACTGCAGCCCACACTGCGTGGCCAGTGTAAAGCAAATCCACACAATGGGCAATTATTTACTCCAGCACTTTCAGCCTGTCTAACAGTCTGCATTTCAATTTGTCATTATCCCCTGAATGTGTTCACTTCATTCTGTGGTATTTGAAATCTGCCCTGTGGGTTTCATCAAACTTTCTGTAGTGGTGTTATGCATCCTACTTGTTGGTTTCATTGTTGTTTGGTGAAGATGATCTTCCGTATCTGTATGTCTGGCCATTGTTTCCACAACCAGTTCAGTGCAGCTTCCTCAGCACAAACTGCTCTCCCTTCTCCCATTGTCCAGGACAGGGTGACTTCTGATGTTTGCTTAGCATTATTGTTTCTTTCCCATTATTGTCAAACTCTCATGGTAATACTTGGCACTTTTACTGACTTTTTAGAATAGGATGTGATGTCGTAGAGAAGGGGACAGGGCTACCCAAATTTTCTCAATTGCAGGGAGGAGCTGCCCAGGTGTGCTGAGGGGCCTGTACTCAGGAAGAGAAACAGGGAATCCTCCACAGTGAGTAACCCCGCTTTCAAGTGCACACAGTTTCCTTCATAGCCGTGTCCAGTACAGTGTAGTATCCTCTCCTGTCCTTTCCGGTTTGCCCTTTGAAATGTTCCCAGTTCAGTTCTCTTTTCTCTTTATTTTGGTGGATTCTCATTTTACCTTGTACTTTGTCTTCTTTCTGAAGGTTAAAGTTTCCATTTTTCTCTTCACACCATTAATCTTTTCTCATCCTAGTCTTAATCTTTATACGCATTGTCATTTTTCCAATGTGTCATTGTTGTTCTGTCACTAATACATCATATCATTTCTCTTCCCTTGTGTGCAATGGCCCTTTTCCCAGCTCTGTGCAGTTTCTTCAGTCCTTACTTATTGCTATACATTTACTCTTTCCAACCTTCTCTTCTTTCTCCTTTCAAATCAACTTTTGGTTTTCCTTTCCTGATGGGTCCCTTTTGAATCTTGCCTACTGATGTACATGAGATAAGCTCAGTTCAACTCCCTGACCTTTCTGGTGCAACTTTCACCTATACCTTTTCCTTTGTGGAACTGAAAGATAAAGGATAAAAAGCTCATCTGTAACAAAGAATTGAAAGATTTGGTAAACTGCATTTTGGCTGTGAAAGAGAACAGGCAGGAAATCAGAACAGTAAAATGGCAGAAAAGGGCTGAGCTGGTCAAGCTGTAGTGAATAGGCAGTCTTTGACTTTAGGTGAGCTGCTGACTTACAGCCCTGGCCAGCACCCTTCACAGTTTGACTTGTGTGATATGATGTGGTGGTGTCTCTAGTTCCTAGTGTGCAGGTATTCACATAGTAGTAGCTGCTTTCACAATTGCCATTATCTGGTAGTAACTACTACAGAGAAGCTCAGGATGATTTGAATTAGACCAAACTGATTTCATAGTTACAGAGGGTAGAAATGCAACTTCTGGCTGAGATATATTGGCAAGATGCTCTGGGAAGCTTGATTGCTGTGCCACACCTTTTACTGCGGATTGAAGGGTTTTGTTTTCCAGGGCTATCAGTCTGGCATTTTACAGGAGCAAAAGAGTGGCTGTTTGTTTAACAGCATAAAACTGATGGGGACAAAAAGGAAGTGGAAAATCAGAAAAATTCTTAGAAGATGGTTCTATCTGTAAAGAGGACTGAGTTACTTTGGGCTCAATTGGAAAAGGCAAAGGAGTGGAAAACTGAGCTGAACGGGAAAAATATACTGCACTCTGTCATGTAGCATCTTGTGTGCTGTGACTGTTCTGACTACTTCATTTTTCATTGTTTTTAGAATTAAAAGGCATTTTAAAATTGAAACCCCACTGTGTCAATTCTTACAGTAGCTTCTGGTCTACAAATGGAAGGTTTTAGCCAATTTTTTTTTCTGAGGTCATGGCAAAGCTAAGTGTAGAATAGTCAAATGACCTCCGAGATTTCTAAAGTAATAAAAATCAAAGAAAGTGCTAGTGGGTATTTTTTTTTCCCTTTGGCTCTTGTGTTTTATATATTTCCCCTCATGCCTGAAAGAAAATCTGTTGCTGTGTCATAAAACCAGTTGCGTATTCCAACTTTTTTATTTGTAATCTGGTAAGAGTTTTCCCAGGCAGAGGTAGCAGATGACGTACAAAAGCAGCAAGTGAATCTTTTTCTTGCTGAAGTTTCCTGCGTTGTATCTGGCCTTCCAACAGACAGAGGACTCCAGTCTCAACACTATCATTCCCTGCCTTTTACAAATGACTGCATAAAAACTGCATGATCACATAACCTTTCATATTCACAGGACAGCTGTGTCTTGTCACTTACATTTATTATTTCTTTTTAGGCATTGGAAAAGTATCCCAACTCACCAATGACTGCAAAACAAATACTGGAAGTCATTCAGAAAGAAGGGTTAAAAGAAACAAGGTCAGTATTTATATGTTCTGTATTTCTGCTATCACTGTGAAAACAATCTAGGAATGGTGTATAATCTTTACAAAACTTCAAGTGCTGGCTTAATTAATTTCCAGTGTCAAAGTGGGAAATACAGTTGATGGGTTTTGATTGTTAGTTCATAGCTTTTAAAAGGGTTAGTTCCTGTCTTAACTTTGTATGTTACCAAAGGAGTCTGTGGGCCAGCTCCAGTCCAGTGGCCTGTCTTGAGAAAGACAGTGTCATTTTCTCAGACAGCCCAGTCCTACATCTCATTTTTGCTTAAGGACTGAAGCTCATCAACTGGGTTACCTCTGCCACTGTGCATGGAGAAAGTGCAAGATAAAGCTTGGTACACCTCTCTCTTGGGTTTATGGTTTGGCACTTAAATCACTGTTAGGACTTGCTGGTGTTCCCTGTGGTAACAGAGATTGTGCTGATAAAGGACTGGGAATGGAAGGAGGGGGAGGTTTGGACACTGGAGGCCAGTCTGTGTCTGCAGAGCATGGATACAGTAATTGATACAGCAACTCAAGTTGCTTGATAACAGCAAACTTTTGGTATAGATTCAAGTGATAATAATTACCCTTTTAGATGATAGATCTGTTATCCAGAGAGAGTGGAAGTCAATCAGTTGTCTGCCATTGCTGCCTGGTTCAGATGTACATGCAGCTTTTTATTCTCAAAGGTGACTATCTACTTGCTAGGTCCTCTAGTGACCTTCAAGTAGAAACTTGGGCAGAAAGTGAAAATAAGGAAAAACTGGTTGGCTGGTGGAAGTGTCCTTCCTACAAGATGCAATTGCCTCTTCTTCAAATATTACAGTAAAAGTTTCTGTTTTAATAAATTAATACTTGTTGCTGTCTCAAAGCACAGGGAGACAGGTGCTTCTATTTTAATTATGTTCTTCCAGTGTGGAACCTAAGGTTCAGAACAAGAGAACTTCAACGTCCCATGTAAAGGTGAACCAGAAGTAACCATGGGACATATTTTTACTGATTTCACTGTTGTTCCTAGGAAACAGAACAGAGCACAATTTATGTGACTGTTTGCACAGCATAATCATGCACTTCATTGTTGGCAGCCTCATAACAAGCTCATAATAGCTATATTTTGATTAAATTGCAAAAGAGATGGTATGGAAAGTGAAATTGAATTTGCCACCTTTTACAGATTTAAAGTGCTTTAATTCCTATTGAGAAATTTCTTTGAGTATATTTGGCAATGATTCCAGGGAAGAAAGGGGATGAAAACTTTTGAAAATTAATGTCCAAACAAGTGTTATACCACAATGATTTGCATACAACAACAACAAAAATGCAAGAAAACACAGTTTTGAAAATCTGTTCTATTAAGATACTGTTTGTCACAGCAGTGAATGAATTGCTTTCTTCTTATGTCTTGTGATATGAGACAATTGCATGGGAGGGGCTCTAATGCTTGCTAATAGCATTTCTTTGTAATTTAAAAAATTCTTGTTTTCATGATCAGTGCATGAATAAAATTTTGAGTGGAAAACCTATGGAAAGGAACAAAAGCAATGTTTTATGTTTTAAACATAGAAAAAGTCAAAGCCCTTTTTAATTGCTGCAGAATGAATAGTCAGATAAAGATTCCTTTAAAGAGGTTCCAAACTAGATGATCTTTCATTTCTTCAGTTACTAAGAAACTGAGAATTGCAGAGAAATAGGAAAGAAATTCAGATTCGTTCTGATTTTTATTCATGGTACATGCATATATATGTGACAGTGTAGTAGATTGCAGGATGCTGTATGTGGTCATGAGTTCTGGAAAACTGGGAAGGATAAAATTCATTGTCTATTATACTTGAAACATTTTCATCCTAAAGTCCTTAACCTAAAAATTCTAAACTCTGCAATTGTAAAATGAGAAAATATTGATTCTGTATTGATTTCTAAGTATCTTAATTTTCATTTAACTTCTGATTTCATGTAAAAATTGTGTTTCTACTGCATTTTAATATTGATTAGTGACAAACTTTCTGAGTTACCTGAGTGCCTAACTCATCATAGGAGCCAATAAGGAGTTTGACTTCATACACAGATTTGTTGATTGGGCTTCATGATGTCACTAATGTTTGGTTTTCACAGTACTTGAATTTAGAGTCTCTTGTTCGCTTTGTCCAGCTCTGCAATTTCTTTCAATACCTTCCTGCCAGTTGGTGCCTTTGTTGCTACTAAAGATGGTCTTTCCTGGTCTCTCGCTGCGGCCAGCTATGATGAGAAAGGGATGTAAATTTATGATGTGCAGTCACCTGGCCATAAGCAGCAGAATGGTACTAGCATACTTTATTCTGTATCGATTTGTGTATTCTTCCAAGTCTGAACTTGAGCCAGGAATATGTTACTACTCTAATACACTTTACTTATTCCTTTATGCTGATTATCATTGTCAGTAGAACCTTAGCAATTACTACATTAAGTTCTTAAGAAACTCTCCTCTCTACTCTTCCATTTAAAGATGAATGAGGTTAATTGTCTTAGTCATTTTTCATATATATTGTAGCATTAATTAATCTAAAGCTTTTTGCTGTGATAGTAAATCTGAAAGACAAATGTATGATTTTCAGCCATCTCATTGTCATTATGTGTAATCTTTAAAAAAACACTGTCAGACTATTTAGCCTCTTTTTCTTTTTTTGCCAGAAAGACATCAAGTTGCACATTTATTTTTGTATTACTAATATAATTAAATACAAAAGGATTAAATTAGAAATTTATAAAGCAGATATACATTAGAAAATAAACCAAAAAGCGCTACTGATACACCCAATGAGAGGTTATGCACCTACCTCGTTCTTTACATCTTGGAGAAGAAACAACTCATTTTTGTTTCTTAAATATCTTTCCTGTTACTCTGTTGGTTGTAAAATGGTCAGGCAGGCATTTCTTCTACTACCTAGAAGGAGTAAAAACTTTTGAGGCAAACCTTTCAGGGATGTAGAAAATGTATGGCTTTCTTCTGTGGGTAGTGGCGGGGAGGGAGAAGTATTTACTTAACATTCATGCCTGTGCTGATGGTGAACTGTGTCAGGCCAACAGACCTGGACACTGAAATCTCTTTACAAGGAAGACAGGCAGCAGCACAGTTCAGAGCCCAGTGCTCTGGATTCTCTGTCCTGAAAACATTTCCTGTCCTGCTGTGAATTTCTACACTCATCACCTGCTGTCCATATACCCTAGCATGAGCTTTTGCTGATTTTGCTAGTCTGGCACAGACTACTAGTCAGAGTATGATCCACTCTCTTGCCTCGGTGCTCCTTTTGCCCTGTGCTGCTGCCTCGCTAGTTGTTCTCCATCTTGCATTTCTTTTGTTACTAATTGTTGTTAAGCTCTAAAATTTCCCCTAATGAACTGTTTTTGGGTTTTCAGCAGAATGTTTCTCAAATTTAGTAGAATTGCTATAACAATGTACTCTTGTCATCCAGCATGCACGCAGCTTTTCCAAGCTTTAGTGGCATCTGCTTATTAGAACTTTTTTTCTTTTGAAGCATTATATTTCTTTGTTTGCTTATGGAAGTCCATAAGAACCCAAAATCTTAAGTTGGCCGATATGGTACCTACTGCTGCTTCTCTAGCTATAGGATCTGCTGCTATGTCACAAAGAATATTTTGATAGATTTGAAGTAACTAGTTCTTGACAGGCCTATATATTACTCAACTTGTTATTTGCTAAATACTTCCAAATACTTTTATTCTATATTTTGTGGGAATTGAATTTCAGTTGCTGCATCTCTACTTCTTCAGACCTGTCTTTTTAATTTTTTTTTTTATTGCTAATCACTGACTGTTTTACATTCTTTCAGAATCACTGATATCCTCTACAAATTCTCAAAAATGAATCAGCTTTAATTATCTATGGTGAATTTCAGCACATTTAACTGGTGTGAGAATACCTAATTTATTTAATTATCATCTAATCAATTTTCCCATGTTTGTTCCTGGTATTGGTTTTAGCAGCTGTCTAATCATATACACATTTCTGATTAGGCATTAGAACTCTGTGCTTTCAGTGTAAGTACTCTGTGCCAACCCCTTCTTGAAAAAGCAAGTCAGTTTTCTTTCTGCTGGTGTGCTTACAGAAATATCTTTGTGCATGTTGTGTGGGTGAAATAGCTGAAGTTTAATTTCCTGAAGCCCTTTTTCTTCTTTTTGTGTTCTCCCTTGTTTTGCTAAAAATGACGAATCGTCCTTTTGTGAATGCTTAGTGTTTTAGCTGTTTCTTCCATATGGGTTCAAGTCAACCTAGTACAGTCCCAGAAACTTGCCAGATGCTTTTCTGATCCTGTCTTTCTTTTCTCTTGGTTTTGTCCTTTATTGTCATTACCTGGAAATTGCCTGCAGAACCACCAGAAGTAACCTATCTGTTTGTTGCATTCTGTTTGGAGCACTGCACCTTTGTGAGGAGTAGGACCACTTGAAGACTTGCTTAAAATTATCAGGGAGATAAAAATAAGGCAGAAGCTGGTATGAATTAGTTGTTTGGATTAAGGAAGAGAAGATTGAATATAGACATAGTAAATCTTCAGCTACCCCAAAGAAAGAAAAAGAGTGAAGGAGTTATCCTGAATGTCTGCTATGGACAGAACAAGAAATAAGGCCTTTATATTGGAGAAAGAGAAGATGCCAATTAGAAAGTACAAAGGCTTTTTTTTTTTTTTTTTTTTTTTTAAACAGGAATCATTAATTCCTGTCATGAGCCTTGGAAGAGATGTGAAAGGTTGGTAGTTCTCACTCCAACCCACTGTAGCAATGTGTCTTTCAGGAATTACATAGATTTGGTTGATCCTGCCTTGAACTAGGGAAATTAACTGGCATATCCCTTGATCCATGTTTTTCTATGAATTTTTCTAGAACAGTTTTCAGTACTTGGGCCATACACATTGTTTGAGTCCTAGGGGAAGATATCCAGCCAAACTCTGATAAATGTTTGATGCTAATAACCCTAGATTATGTCTTGGCTTTCTGTAGTTCCCTTTCTCCTGTGCATGGTGAGGCTGGGAAATTGACTTGTCTGGATAAGATTAAAGCCAAAGATTCTCAGTACAAGTTAAAAGCCAATAAGCTTTCAAAATGGGACAAGCTGCTTAATTTCTTGGAGTACAAGTTTATCCCACAGCTATGCTAGCTATTTGCTTTCCTCCTCCATTAGATTTAGGACTGTGAACACTGGAATGGGATAATTTCATAGTGTTTTCACTATTCAGCTGGAGTAATTGACTTCTATATGGTCAACTAACTTGACATTATTCTGTTCGGGTAATTCATAAAACAGTTTTTTAAAAGTTGCTTTGTCTCACTCTGTTTTCCATTTTCCAGTAGGAATCTCAAACTTCATTCTCTTGATGTTTCTTTGTTGATCTTAATTTCAACTATGGGAATCAGAGCATCAGTTGTATCTTCTCTTCATCTGTTTTTTCCTCTGCATCTTTTGCCTTTTGCTTTGCAAGACTAAGCTACCTATTGATTTATTGTTGTGACAGTAGTCTTTCAGAACACTAAGAAGAGATGCTTGCCACTGGCACTGGCAATAGTGCTGTTTCTTGTGCACTCCACAGTGTTGATAATATTTATCATGAATGATATCATAACATATTAAGTCTTCTGAGCCTAGGAAAGCAGAGCAAAGTATGACCTTAATAAATCTCAAAGACACTCTTACTAGATTTACAGTCTTTGTGCAAAAATATGAAACTAGTGGGTTAGCTAGAATTAAACCCACTTTGAACTGCAGAGTGGAGTCATCAATGGAATAAAACACGTGATCCGTGCAGGGTCTGTCTTCAGCTTTGAAGTTAGAGGGGACTCCTGAAAATATTACCGTCACTTGTGAATCCTTTGATCTTTTTGACAGTGTCTCTTTAAGCCTTTGCATACTTCATCCTTAGAGCTATTGACTTAAAAAGAAATCCCTTCTGAATGCTCCTGTTTCTGTAAATAGGCTAAATGAGCTGGCAACTGTCTTCTGTTGTTTATCGTTTTCAAGTTCCTTGTTTTATTGTATGCATATAGAGAGATAATTTTTTACTTTCTTTCTCTGTAAAGTTATTCCAAAATGTCATTGTAATTCATAATTATTAAGTCACAGATTTTATCTTTCACTTAAAAAAAGAAAAAAGCCCAAATGCCCTGCAAATACCAAAACCACTTACAAATTTAATTGAAAGAACCACAGTTTTTGTCTTAAGGCTGTGTTTGCCAGCGGAAGAGCACGGAAAGTTAGGAGGGTTCTGTGGTTGCATATGTCTGATAGAATTTATTTGGGAGCCTCTTCAGCTGAAGGGAGTGTATTGTTTTGTCTGAAGGTAGTTATTCCTTGCAATGGACTGAAAGGAAGCCGTGATGGAAAGAGAGGGTGAAAGCTATTCAAATTCTTTTGCCTGGCATTATTAGGTTGATTTTCATGCATGTACAGATGTGGCTTTTGGCTGTAAAGCAGTGAAAGAAACAAACTTTCAGTACAACCTGTCTTTCTGCATAAATTCACTTCAGACATGTCTTTGAAATGCTGTTCTTTCCAGTGCAACAACAGACCACCTAATTTGGTAGGCAGTTCTGATAGCAGCAATTTGCCAGCTGAAAATCCTCAGGCTTGCTCCATCTTGCCTAGATAATTCCCAGCATTGTTGTGTGGTGCAGTTTAACCTGGTAAAAACCAGTGGGTTTTCTATATTGCATTCCAGCACTGGAGCTGTAACTTGCGTAGTCACACCTCTGTCACCTCTGTAATAATTATTTCATGTTTTGGCAGTGATGTAGCCCTAGAAGAGCTAAAGTATTAAGTCTAAGATCAGGGTTGTGAATTCTTGATTGCATATTGCTGCATTGTAATTACCCTACTGTTTAAAGCTTGCCTATATACAGCAGTAATCCCACCTTTGTATTGATTTGGAAAACGGGTTTTGAGTGAGATGTAGACCAGACCTACAATAATAAAACCTCAAATGTTTGCCCTTAGTGAATTGCAAAGATGAAGAATTTTTTAGTGATGCTGAGTCTTCCATTGTGTATACCTATATAAGAAATATTTCAATACAAGACATTTAGCTACCTGGAATGTTTTTGTTTTGGCTTTTTTTTTTTTTTTTTTGCCTGAGCCACCATTATCCTAACTTTTTCCTCCATATTTTAGTATTTTAGAAATTATCTGGAGTGTTTTATTTGTTTTAATGCTCTTCTTCTTTCCTTCACAGGACAGTGGAGTCTCTGTCTAGGGACTTTAATAAACAGTCCAGTAAAATCAGTCTGCATGTCAGTGGTTCTTATAAAACTATCTTTATAATTAAGATGTGAATTTAATTTTGAGTTTCAGATGATAAATGGCATAGCTTAAACTGTAAGCACCTTTTGAGTATGACACAGAATACTTTGGAGGATACTGTTCTTACTGATAAGAGTATTAATTCGGCATATGTAAAAAGAGAGTGAAGACAGAACCCAAGTAGTATTTATCAAAGCTAAATGTAGAGCTAAGAATACAACCTGGTCCTTATCTCTCCCACTCCCAGTGTCCTGTCCGTTGAATTGGTATCTACTATTATCTACTATTATCTATAGTATCTACTATTTCCCATCTCTATGCAGTCCTGTGTCCCACGGGTTTCTGCAAGATGAATCTTCCTGTTTTCTCATTCAGGGTCATCCACCCCATGGTCTCCCTGGAATCTGTCATCCTTTTTCCCTTCCTTTGCGTACTCAAATTCCATTCAGTGTGCCTGAAATTTTATCAAGTTTTACACTGTAAGCTTCCCAGTATTTATTTCATGTTCTGACTTGAGGCCAAACATTCTGCCTTAGTTTGGTTCCCGGACCGATGATGAGAAAATAAAGCAATTCCATTCTTTCACCATGTCTGGGACCTTCAACTGGTAGTTTAGAAAAGTTCACATGGTTTCTTCTTTTGTACTTAGCCCTTGATTTGTGATCATGTTGAAGTTTGTTCCTGCATTCTTGGGTCAACTGAGATTTTAGAACAGTCGATTCTCTTTTCTTTAAGATTAGCGTCTTGCTGTTACTTTTCCGCATGCCTTTTTGCCCATTTAAGGTTCAGGACTTCAGTTTTCCATTTGGTACAATATTTCTCTGTATTTGGGTGCTATTGATAAGCAGCTTTTCTTCTTTCATGCAAATTATAGGAAATAGTCCTGCTTGATTTTTTTTTTAAAGTATTTTTGAATCTGCCATAAACCTTTTTGCTTTCCATCTATTAACAGTTCTGCAAAATATATCTGTAAAGACTGGGAAAATGGGAATCTAGTGTGTGTGACACACTTGTCTCCTAGGTGCTATTAAACTATTTCATTTGTGCTATTCAGGTTTCTTCCCCTTCCACACAAGCCTAATCTGTATATAAAGCACTGTATGAAGCTTTTTATTCAGTTGATGATTTCCTGGTAAGGGAGAGTGACCTGTACAATTGTTAAATATTCAAGTTATAATAATTCAGAGGATATGTGAAAAATTTGAAAGTTTATTTTTTTACCTGTAATATAGGAAAAATTATGATAGTTAGATTTTTTTGATGTGATAAACATTTCAAGTTCTAAATATCTATATTGCAAAACCTTTTTATGTTTAAGTGCACCCAAGTCCTTCCTCTGTATCACAGCCTAATATTCTGAAATTAGGACCTCCATGAATTTAATGTTAAAGATACTCCTTTTTTAATACAAGTAGAAATCCAGCAACTTAAATGTAACAAATAATGTATAGCAGTGCAGATCTTAAAAGATTTACTAGTTTTGTGCAGTCATGACATCACTTCCTATTAAAGGGTGTTCTATTTTGAAGAATAAGGTGGACATCAGCTATGACTAGATAATGTAAATTTGTCAACAATTCCAGTGTTGCTTTTCATAGTGTAATGATTCCTTTATCAAAATATTTTTATGTTTAATGTAAGAATTTAAGTTGTGTTGGCCTTTTTCTTGTGTCTCTCAGTGTAGACTTATATGGAAAGAGACTGAAAAGCAACAATATAGTTAAGGCTGATGAAAAAAGAAACCTTCTATTATAAATTGGTGTTACCAAAAGAGTTTATTGTGTCCTATCGGTCTTCCCATATTTCTCCTAGATTGTGTAACTACACTGTATGCTACAGCTCTTTTTTTCTATAATGTTTCAGTATTTTGAGGAGTAATTCTGCATTAATTAAATACTGCACTATTAATTAAATTATTATTAATTAATTTGTAATTAATAATAATTAACTTATAATTAATTTATCTATTATTAAATTATTATTTATTATTTATTAATAGTATTTAATTAATTATTATTTATTAAAATCTGCATTAAAAATAATGTCTCTTTTTCAATAATAAAGATATCCAAGAGATGTAAATGTGTATTTAAAACAATCAGATACTCTCTGAAGTTACATCAGCAAAGTTTCACCATATCTTCAATCCATCCTCCCAGCAGTGAATGTTTTAGGGTTGGTTTATTTGTTTGGGGTGGGGGTTTGGTGGTTATTTTGTTTTGTGTGTGTGTAGTATGTTTCCAGTAGTTTAGTGCATTAAGCCTCATTAAAAAAAAAAAAAAAAAAAAACTGAAGAGATGCAGTTTTCCAGTCTACAGACTGATTGTTTTCCTTTTTTCCAAAGTCTGGCTGCAGTTGTATAAGTATGTCTGTGTGAAAGGTAGGTAGATTAAATGTGTTTTGTGATTCTCCTGCCTTAATCAGATTGTTTTGCCAGCATCACTTTAAGAGAAGCAAGGACATAGAAGAGCTTTCCAATAATAGTTGTCCAGACACAAAATTTTCAGAAATATTCTAGGGAGATTGAAAGTTGACAGAATGTGTTTTTCTTTCCATCATTGTCCTGAAATGAAGATCTACCACATATTAACACTAAAGTACAGAGGTAATAAACCAATGGTTTTGAAATAAAAATCAGGAGGAAGAGAGCTTAATGTCAGTGCAATTGATATAACTAATAATGCTGGTTAGGGGCAAAATGTAAGAATCTTGCTGAGTAGGCAGTAACCTTGCTCAGCTCTCTTGTGCTTGGAAAAGGCAGGACATCTACTGGATTTACTTCAGGTAGTATTTGGACAAATGCGATTCAACACATAAGCCTGTCAGGACCAGCCATAAATATAAAAATTTCAAACACAGACACTTTAGCTAGAAGGAGTCACCGTTTGAATGTGCACTCTGGTAAAATATGCTTAGGAAAAGAGTTTAATCTATTGAAGGCTTAAAACCTGCAGTGAAAATTGAAGTCTGGCTGAGAACTTGAAGACATGCCTGCATTTAATGGATTTATGAGCTTTTGTTGCACCATACAAGTAACCTAAGAAGCTGCTTTTCCTTGCAGGTGTAAAATGAATTACTCTAGGTTTCAACTTGCTAGTTGCTGATTGAGATTTACTTGTTGGGCTTGAATTTTTTTGGCATTTGTTTTGTTCTCTGTATTTCCCTTTTGCATTGAAAAGTTAGTATTTAAGCCTTTTATTTATTACTGCTTTGAATTTCATTTATCCCACAGCTGACTTTTGTCTTTATTTCTAAGCATTCTGTCTTAAGGGACATGCACAACATCCCACAAAATAGTATAATCTTCTTTATGCTATTTCTAGTATTCCATAGCAACTGAGGGGAAAAAAAAGGAGGCTAAACTGAACGCTACAACACAGGCAATTCATTACAGATTTTCCGCTTAGTATTCAGTAAATTGTCAAGTCCTTATTTTCATCATTAGCATATTTTTCACAGAGCAGAAGCATAGCTGTTTCTGGCAGACTGAATTAAATCTGTTTTACTTGAATGTGAAAGAAAAAAACATTGTCAGGCTTTCTATGAAAGCATCATTTTCTAGTAATAATTTATTTCTCTGGAACAGTTTGCTGTGGATGTCTTTATGTTTCTATAAAGATATGGGTGTGTATGTTTCAGTCTACCTGTAATTAAACCATTTCATAAGTGTAGGAGAAAAACCACAGAAAAATCTATGAGGGTTTTTTTAATTTGTTTGTGGTTGGGTTTTTTTTGGGTGGTGGTTTTTTGGGGGTTTTTTTGTTTTTTTTTTCAGAATTTCAGTGTCTGAGGACAATGAAAAAGATCAGGTATAACTATCCAGAAAATGTTTTACATACATGAATTTCCTTTCTTTGTAAGGCTAGCTGGTAACAATTTCATTTTATTCGAGTCTCACAGGTAATCTTAATTACTGTGAAGTTAAATTATGTGCATCCTTGCCATTTCAAAACAGAATTTGAGAAGTGCCTGAACATTTTGCTTGCTTATGTACTGTCATGTGAAGTAAAAATGTTTTATTCAAGGTATGATTTTTCTTTCAGCAGTTTAGAAAGCTGTCTTCTATTTCTAATCCAAATAAACTCTTCATTGGTCACCAAGTCTGTTTTATGATAGCTGTATGCTAGATCCAGTCATGGTGTGGCTGACAGATATTTACACTATTAAAAGAGAACTGGGGACCAAAATGTACATCTCAAAGGAAAGTATAAATAAAAGAACTAAAAAACTACATGTATGAAATTGTGTTTATGGGCTTAAGCATGTAAATAACACCTACAGACAAATTGACCACTGTACATGTACACATGCTCTTATGTGCATATAAATTGGAAATTACAAAATTATAATCAAATACATTCTTTGCTCAGTTATTTCAAGAGCTGAGCATGGGAAAGAGCTCAAATGATCCTCAAGAACTGTTTTGCTGTTTGCCCTCAAAAGCTAAAAGAGGACAAATTGATTTCTCCCTCATTCCCTTTCGTTCTCAATGTATTTGTAATATGAGGAAAGGAAAATGGGTTCTAGTAGCTCTCTTCAGTAAGTACTACCTCCCAGCAAGATAAAAACAAGTGTACATAGCTGAGTCACCCTATTTAGGATCTTGCAGCATCCATAGCTACTGCTGCATTGTTAATGTTTCAGTAGGCTTGCTTAAGATACAGTTATTTGCTATCAGAATCTATGGAGATACACCATTCAGAGATTCACTGGCATGCTTTTATATTTAATTAGCAAATAAAATAAAAAAAGTGTGGGATCCAGACAACTATTCTCTCTTGCAAATGACCCCTAATACTTGCAATTCCTTCCTTTTTTTTTTTTTTTTTTTTTTTTTTTTTCCACCAGTACCCCTGGAGTTTTTGTTTTCTAGACTGTTAAATACTTTAGGGGTAAAGGAAAAAAAAGCTATGACCCATAAGTGACACCAAGGAGGTTTTTGAGAAGATACCTTAAAGAATATATGACAAGCAGGAAGTTGGTTTGCTTTTATTTGTTACTTTGTTTTGTTAAAGACTGCTTGTTTTCTATCAGGGAATCTTTCCTTGGCCAATGAAAATTTGGCAGTTTCAAAGTGTATTTGTACTCCTGACTCTCTGTCCCATTCGACCAAAGCCAACATCACTAAACCCACTCCAATCATTGACTTTTCTCTGTTTACAGTAGTAGCTGATATAAATGTAAACTATTGCATCAAAATATCATTCAGTCAAATTATATACTGCACTATATAAACCAGTGTTGGTACAGGATTATTTGTGCCTAAGATACAATACAGGAATTAATGTCATGATTGTTACTGTTAATTATTTTAATATTTTACTTCTCATTCAATTTTTATTGAAAACAGAAAGCAATTTTAGGCTACAGCTGTGTTTTTTCTTTTTTTTTTTTGGTGATCCGTGTTATTTTAAGTTTCTTTGGCATGTGTGGCTCAGCTCTTTCATTCAAAGTTCTCTTTAATAAGGACTTCAGCAAGCTTCCTGTCAGGTGGAATGATGTAGCTATCAAAAATGACTAGTCTGAAACTTGGTTTTTTTTGTTATCCATGCTGTATTTTCAAAAAATATTTGATGGTTTATTTTATCATTTGAAAACATTGTATGTGACATTTTGAAATTAGATTGACTTCTATTTATGAGTTAATTAGAAACTTAAGTTTCCTAGTTCCAGACTTAAGGAGCTGTCTTAAGTCAAAGAATAAGGAGATCTACTAATAGACTAATTTGCAACAGTGGGAGTAAGTTAAAACACAAAAATAAAAGTATCTGCTTGGTCCTTTGAGGGAAGGAAAAAAAGTTTTACTATGCTGTTTTGCCAAGTTAAACTCTCTTATGTACTACAAGTGTAACTTAAACATTTCACATTAACTCAAATATTATAATTTGATACAATGCAATGAATTGTACATTGCTATATTTTTAAGGTACAGAGTGTACTGTGATTGCCTATTCTGTGTTTATTTTCAGGCTTTTCATACAGGCAAGGGCTCTTAGCAAAAATATTTTACGCATGTAATTGGGATATATTAGTCAGCAAAGTTGTAGTAGTTACATTTATTTTAATGTTTAGGGTGAAAGTATAGTCTTGCTTATGCAACTATTTTTCTAGGAATAAATATTACTAGGAAACAATAATTTGCTTCAGATCTAATTCTATTAATGATTACTCCCAACTTCCTTATTCTTTCTATGAGTTTGATTTTTCTGCTTGTTTTGGTGATTGAGTAAAACATTCTCAAATTCTGATTCTCTCTTCAAGTATAAGAATAATGAGAAAAATCTTCTGTAAGAAAAGGAATGATTCTTTTTATTCATTTACTCTGTCACATGATATGACAAAATTTCGAATTTATTCTTTTTTCAATTTAATCTGAATTGAAGGTGTAGAAGTAGGTTGCTGGTTTATGTCCTAGTTTTCTCTTTTTGGGTTGGTTGCAATGTTTTGGATGTTAAAAATAGACATATGCCTTCTGCATAAGTGTGCCAGAATTTGACATTTAGTTTCAAAATTCTGAATTCCTTCAGTTAAATGTTATGTCATAATTGAAAACTGTAGAGAAGGAACAAAGATACTGTGGAGATTTTCCTGAACTTTGGTGAATAAGAAGTCATAAGATATGGTGCAGTTTCTTTGGTTTTGAATAGAAATGGACAAAACTAAAATTAAATTTAGGGATTTTCAATTGTTATTACTTCATGAAAAAGGTTTAGTGTTATTTTATATTTCTGCTTTAAAATAAATATGGTTCTTTTATCAGAGCAGGAAGTTACAGGATGAAGGTGGGGAGGGCAGGAGAGAAAGAGAGAAGACACTGGGAGAAGAATAAGGAAGAGAGAAGAAGAGAAAGGAAGCGAAGACAGAAGATGGAAAAGTATAAAAATAAAGGATAGAGGAAAGGGAAATAAAAGATGAAAAGACAGAATGAAGAGATGTTCATGACAATCTCCTGCTCATGACAATCTCAATGCTCTGTCAGTATGGGGCTGCAGGGCCAGACACAGCCTTGTGGCTTGAGATGGTGGTGCCTCTAGGGTAACATATTTAAGAAAAGGCAAAACCTTTTGAGGTAAAAAATAGAGGGTAAAAAATAGAATTAGGAACAGCGGTGTAAACACCAAGGCTAGAGAAGGAAGGAAAGGAAGGAAAGGAAGGAAAGGAAGGAAAGGAAGGAAGGAAGTGCTCTGGGTACCAGGGCAGAGGATCCCTTGAAGGAGGCCACACCAGAGCAGATACCTACTCTGCAGCCAGTGGAGGAGATGACACTGGGACATTTGGCTATTTCCTGAAGGAGGTGTTGCCCACAGAGCATCCAGGTGGAGCAGACAAAAACTGTGAGGAGGAAGCAGCAGCAGAGAGGAGCAGTTATGGACTGAGTGTAACCCCTATCCCTAGTGCAACTCAGAGTGGGAAAGGTAGAGAAATTGAGAATGAAGGAGGAAGGATGACCCTGTAAGGGGAAAGCTGTTGTTTTAATTTTTTTTGGTCTTTATTTCTCTCTACCCAAATCTTTTTAAATTGGCAATAAATGTATTTTAATCAAGTTGACATTGTTTTGTCTCTTGCTGTAACTTGTAAGCGATCTCCATTTCTTTATCTCAACTCACAGGTTTTTCATCTCCTCTTCTCCCTGTTTCCTGTGTTGGGGAGGGGGAGGGAAAGTCTGGGTGGGCATTTGGCTGCTGGCCAAGGCAAACCCACCACAGGAGGAAAGAAAGGAAAATCAAGGGAGAAAAAGAGAGGAACAAATAAGGTAAAGAGAAGAGAAATGAGAGGAATAAAGCAAGAAGGAAAAAAAAGTAAAGAGAAGGAAAAGTGAAAATGCAGCAAAAATAAAACTGAGAAAAGAGAAAATAAGAAAGCAGGAAGAGAAGAGGGACAAATGAAAAGAGAAGGGAGAAAAGGAAGAAAGAAAAGGATAGAAAATAAATACAGGAAAACAAAGGAGAAAACAATGAGAAAACAATAAGAAAGCAAGTGGAAAAGAAAGAAAAGAACATAGCAGAAGGGAGGGAGAAAAGATAAAAAAGAAGGGAGAAATTAAAGGGGAAAGAAAAATGTACAGTAGAAGAGAGAAAAAAGTGAGGAAGAAAAATAGAAGATTGAGAAGAAAAAGAAAAATAAGGGAAAGAACTGAAGGAAAGCAGACAGAAAAGAAAATAAGAGCAAAAAATAATGAAAAGGAATGAAGTCCAAGCAAGTTCATTTGGTTGAGGAATCTGTAGCTGCTTTAAGCAGCAAAGTTAAATTTTTTAACTGACAGAAAGAGCTCATATGTGGTAACCAAGACCCTGGAAATTACTTTCCATCAAGTAAAAGTGGTAAAATCCCTATATTAAAATAACTCAACTTTGGTTTCAGCATTGCCATTCAATGAATATGTATTCATTCAATGAATACATATTTTCCAGGTAAAAATTTCCAAAGACATTCTAATAAGCATTAAGAACTCTCAGTTTTGGACTGATTTACTTAGGCAGGTAGGTGGTGTGGTTGAAATGGCATAGTAAACTCTGTCAGGCCAGCATGTTGGCATCCATCAGTTTTTAAGAGGAGGTAAAGTTACTGAGCCAGTTTAATTGGGATAACTGAATAGGATTTTTGATAGTAAAAAAGAAAAAAAGAAATCAGTTTAAGTTCAGCATTGCAATTTACTTTCACACTGTTCTTTCTACCAGGAAGAAATATTGTTTAATAAAGTAATGTCATATTACAGCCTGGTAGCTCAACATTCAGTAACATATTAAAGATTTAAAGATTTCTGATATGAAAAAATAAATCCATAATTCTCATAAAATGCAAAGAATGGTTTTAAACTGTGTAGTACTTAGTAAAGTTCTTTATATGCTATTTTGCTTGGCAGTACTCTTTTATTGTTTCCTTAAGTGGTTAAATCTTGCCCTAATTTAAGCTTTTTCACTGACAGACATCACATGCCTTTTAGAATTTAATTTGGATAGGTCTTAATAGCATGTGCTTTGCCTTTTGTGTTTTGTTTTCATTACTGGGGGAAGGTAGAAGGAGATGTGTGTTCATAGGCCCATCTTTGAGTTTTATAAATTTAGTTGCAATTGGTTTGAGTGGCAGTGACTGGGAAATTGCATCGAAATCATGTGAGAGAGCCAAGAACATGACAAAAGGCTCCAGCGCAGGAACATGTGGGCGTGTGGGGCTCTCTCAAGCCTGGTAATTCTGCTCTCCCTCAGCAGGGTGGTACCCCCGCCTCTCCCCTCTCTGCGTCCTCTGGCGCCAGATGCGGCAACCCAAGGGGTTAGGGCTGAGACGAGCCAGCTGCGTCTGGCAGTAGGTTCGGGAGCGGCTGGAGGGAGCGCGGTGCCTTAGCTGACAAAAGGTGAAATACAGGCCTTGCTCTGAGGAGTCTGAAATGGGAACCAGTTGTGTCAGTCTGAGGCCATCCTTCTCCAGTTACTGTAAACCAATATTGCAGCCGAAAGAATAATCCTGTTCTGTCCAAGCTGCTTTTCCTGTTCTGGGCTGCCCACCTCCCTGGATGCTGGCACAAGCATTCACATGGCTGTTTGGGGAAATAATCAAGTTTTAAATAAAGAAAAAAGGGGTGCAGGGGGAGAGCATGTCATGGATACTGGAACATGTGGTCTGCCTTAGAGGGAAGCCACTGAAGCTGCTATTTTGAATGGCAGAGCTGATAGAAAATAACATGAGTCCAGTATTAGTCCTGGTGTAAATCTTGCTGGTGAAAGCAGCTTTACAAAAAGGTACAGAAATGCACTATTGCTGGCATAACTGCAGGGTGGTGTCTTGTAACCATTACAGCTGTGGTAACAGAAGTCCCTGCTGTGGATGATAAGAAAGTCTGGAAATTCTTCTAATCAGTCAGGGGAGAAGTGTGGCTGGAAGCTGTGACTTGCATCTGGATTATGGACCTGGTATAGCATGATAAAGTAGGAATCATACTCAGTCTTCTGATCTAGGCCTGGCTCACACTGGTTTTCTGGCAACACTTTGTTCTTCCTTTTTTCCCCTTTTTCATTGTGCAACAGAGTTAATGAAGCCACTGTCAGATGCTGCATGGGCTTCTTCTGTGGGTGGTGCAGCAGCTCAGAAGTCCTGTTGTTCTTTTGCAGTATATTTTGTCACTTTGTTGCAGATCTCCAGCAGAGGCAGCTAATGGCAGAATGAGCAGTTGCAGCAGTTTCCAGGCTTCTTGAGCAAGCTTCAGGGAAAATCTCCTGGGAGCTCCTGCTTCTGGGAGCTTTGATGGTACGCTTCAGCATGTCAGGGGCCAGCTTATGGAGGCATTTAACTCTGTCAGTTCTGACAGACAGCTTTGGTTGGCTACTTACTGGTTGTGGACTACCAACATAGTCATAAGCTCACTGTGGATAGAGACTCCTAAGATGGGGAAGATGGAAATTTATGACTTCTGGCAATATAAGAAAGCTTCTCTGCCTACAGAGAAGAATAGGTGTAGTGCATTGGAGGGAGGTCATAGGATTGTCAGAGGAGACAGTCAGAGCTAGCTTAAGCTCAGCCATGTTGTGTGAAGAGGAAAATGAGGGTGACATTTATTTGAGATCATATCAAGACAGTCACCCATCTTCCAGCCTGGTGTACTTGCTATAGATGGAGGTTTACTTCTTGTTGATTTCTTGAATCACAGATACTGCAGATGGACATCTCTGAGGGTTGTCCACCCTCAGACTTCACCCCTTGGTGTTCATCCATGTGGTTTCCATGATATTACTGGGGTGAGCCCAGGTATACTAAAAGTGACTGGCATGGCTCTGGTGGCAAGGGTGACAAGCACAAATGCTCAGGTGGTGTTTTTCTCAATCCTTCCAGTGAGGTGGAAATGCTCAGGTGGCAGAGGACACATCCATCAAGTCCATGTCTGGCTGCATGGCTGGTGTCACAGGCAAAGCTGTAGTCCTTATTCAGTAGCTCTTATTCCTCAAAGGGAATGGGGGCAGGATTCATAAGATGGAGTGTGGCAAAGGCATCTTTGCTGACAGTCTGTCTTCTTTTCTGGAGGGCTTTGAAGCACCTACTTAATGTGAAGGTTGCTGGAATTTGATGAGAAGCAAAGGCATGGGGAGCATCATGGAAGTATCTGGGGGAAAACATAATTGGAGAAATGTTGTACTTCCTTTATGCAGTCTCTACACGCTTTTAGAGCATGTTAGGGTTACAAACACATGGGGGGATAATGCACACTATGCATAATATGATGCTACTGTGCATAAATGGAGGGATACAAGCTGACAAAGAGGGGCAATGCATGCAGAGGAGGGGTGGGAGTGCACAGTGCTTTGCCCTAGAATGAGTACTGAGCCTGAGGCAGAACAACATGAGTAGTGCTGGGGTAAACATCTGCTGACCATCTGGCCAAGGAGTAGATGAGGCCTTAAAGTAACGACTGGGTGCCTTGCAATTATTGCAGACCATAGTAGCTGTGGGGAATGCGAGCAAGCCAGGATGTTCCTGAAAGACAATTTCTTGATGCAGGCGATGTGCTCCTTGGGCTTATTACATGTGAACAAGGAAGGTCTGGTTGAATGTATGAAGGTTGGTGACCACCCTGCTCAAACTATGGACAAAAGGGTCCAGGAAGGCTGTTTTATCTCCCTTGGTGAATGAGAAGGGCTCATTATAATGCACAAAAAAATCTAGCTAGTGTGACAGAAAGCCAGTCTGAGTGAGAAGAGGCAAATCATGCCTGGCCAGCTGCTTCACCTTCTATGTTCAGGTGACTGGTTCTGTGCATGAGACGGTAGCAGTGATTATCTTTTACCTTGACTTCAGCAAGACATTTGGCATTGTTTCCAACAGTATCTTCACAGCAAATCAATGACATAGGAGCTCAATAAGTGGACAGTAAGGCAGATGGACATTTGCTTTGACTTCAGGCCCCAAAGTGTTTTGATCAAAGATGCTAACTCCAGTTGGTGACCGGTTACTAAGTGTTGTTGCCCACATATTGATACTGAGGCTGTTACTGGTAATGTTGCTGTTAAACACCTAGAATATGGGACAGAATGCACATTCGGCAGGTTTAGAGGAAGCAGTTGGTGGTACACTGAAGACTGGGCTGTTGTTCAGAGGAATCTAGACAGCAGAGAACTGTGCTAACAGGAGCCTTGTGAAATTCAACACAGGCAAGAGCAAGCTTCTTCATCTGGAACACAGTAATCTGTGGTGGTATAGGCTGGGGGCTAACACGACAGGAATCAGCACTGCAGAAAATTACCTGGGACTCCTGGTGGTTAACAAGGCAGCTATTAGTCCATCAACATGCCCTTGCAGCAAAGAAGGGCAAGCCCATGTTGGGCTGTGTTAGCAGGACTGTGGCCAGCAGACCAAGGGAACTGATCCTTCCCCTCTGTTCAGCACTTGTGAGACCACATTTGGAGAACCATGTCCAGTTTTGGGCCCGCTCTTCCAGGAAAGAGATTGATACATCAGAGTGCAGTGAAGGTTCACCGAGGTGGCTGGAGGCTGGAGCATATGGTATATGAGGAGAGGCTGAGAGCTGGGCTTGTTCACAGAGCAAAAGAGAAGGCTCAGGGGGATCCTGTGGCCTTTCACTGCTAACTGATGGGAATGTGTAGGAAAGACAGAACCAGGCTTTCCTTGGAGGTTGCATAGTGACAGCATGAGAAGCAAAGAATGAGAGGCATTAGATACAAACTGGAACATGAAACACACTGATTTGATATTAAGAAGAATACTTTCCCAGTTAGAGCAGTAAGCACAGGAGGAAGGTTGTCCAGGGAGACTGTGAAGTCTCCATTCTTAGAGATTGCAGAAAACTTGAGTGGACAAGGCTGAGATCCAGGTGGCCCTGCTTTGAGCAGAAGGTTGGACTAGATAACTTCTGGAAGTTCCTAGCAGTGTAAATTATATGAGGGCATGAAACTTGGTGGAGCTGAATGTTCTTAAAAATAGCTGTAACTTTTTTTTTGAGGGGGAGGAGAGGTGGGTGGGGTGGATTGGCATGTATTTTTTATTTTGAATTTGACTAATCAGTTGTATATCAACAACAGATACACACACACAAGATATTGTTAAAACACTAAAGGGAAGGTTGTGGAGACCGGCCAATTAAAAAGCCAAATTAAACAAGAGAACTTGGGATAATTTCATACAGATCCCTTGTGTAGAGTGATTAAGTTTTAGAGGCCAAAAGGCATTCAGTGGTTATTGACTATGTCTTGTTAAGCATAGTCACTTTACTTTCCACCTTAACATTTTTTTTTTTTTTCCTTGAGGAGTAAGCTTCTAAGCTTCACCCACCTTGAAGCCAAGAATATTTGGAAGGGTGGGGTGGTTTTTTTCATTTTATACATTGCACATTTTGTGGCAATGTTTTTCTTGGGTTTAGTACATGTTTGACTGTAGCACAGTCATTACTTCATTTTTCTAAACATATGTATTTAAAGCCCACAAGGGTCTGTGAAATCTGATACTAAAATAAGACATCGTATATACAAAACCATGGTTTCTTTAAGAAAGCCATTTTTTAACCTCTACTCCAGAATTCCTTTAATGTGGTAGGAATTAATTTTTTTTTCCTTTATTTATAGTTTTGTCCTTCATGGTGATTATTGATATTGGAGCAGAAAGTGAAAAATGTACTACTGCATTTTAATGAAATCAGTTAAAACTATTACAAGGAAATATTTTATTAAAAGAGAAAAGGACAAAAAAGTACATTCTTGAATAGGAAGTAGCTGTCAGAGAGAACTGTGTTATTTAACCAGGATAAGAACTTGTTGCACAAAAAAAATTCAAATAGTTTCTTTTAAGTGGTGTTGAATGAGGAGGATGTTTTCAGTCCAGGGGACACCCTGGCTGTCATGACTCTCTCTGATGCATGCTGATTTCTTGTTCTTTTGGGATGGTTTTCTTTCTGAAACACTTTTCTTCCAGGATGATTTCAAGAGGTACACTTTAATATTTGCCTGTGTCTTTCAACAACATGTTAAAAGTGCCCTTTTTTGTTAGCATTGCTTTTTTTCTTGTATTATTTGTACTACATTTAATGAAATGGTAAGGATTCAGAGTTCAGAGATGCATTTACATATATCCTTTCTTTGAGGTTTTTCTTCACAAAGAAGAAAAACCTGGGGTTTTCCCAGGTGTTAGGGAGCACAGAGAAGTGTAAACATTTCTCTATAAAACTTGTATTCTCATTTCCTTTCTGGCTCAGGAATGCTTGTTGCCATATGTGAATATCGTTTAAAGAGGTGTCATGGTGTTTCAAAGATACTTCACGGAACATTCAAAGTATTCAAGGAGATCTACTCAGCGGTATGGCTGGCAAAGGGTAATCAGCAAAACTAATGGCTGGGGGTATTTGGATTTCAGGGAACTTGTTAATATCTTTCAGTCTGTAGTATATAATGTGGCATTAGTACGATGGATTTGTGTGCTTTCTATTTTCTCTTCTCAAATTTATCTGCTACACTGAGAGCATCTTGTATTCAGATACATTACAAATATTTTTGGGGGAAAATACATAACAGTAGCTCTATAAAATTCTGTTCAGGAACCCTTAAATTTTACACAGGTTTTGGAACTTCTATAAATAAAGTTTTTCTTGTGACAGAAAATGGTTTTAAAAAAAAGGGGAAAAGCCTGGCTGGCTTAAGGAGTACTGAGATTTGCAGTGAACTTTAGTTCACAGGGCTTTTCATTTTATTGTTTTAGAAGAGTCGTAATAAAGCTCCACTTTCAGCATGGATGAGCTCCATTTGCTGTTTTGTTCTGAAACATTACTGTAGCTATTGTCACCAGGTTTGACACCATCAGAAGTTTTCTCATGATGCCAGCACCATGAGATAAAATAGATTTTGCTCTAGATAGCAAAAAGATTAATTACCAGTGTTGTACAGTATAGAACTTTATCTACCTTGGCCTCAGACCACAGAGCACTCAAAAGGTAAGGGTGGAAATGCGAAAACTGATTGAAATGTCTATGAAAGGCCATTGCACAGAGCAGAGGGCAGGATCAGCTGTGTTTTCAGTAATCTTTACCCCTGAAGAGAAGAAATATCAGACACTTGACAGTGCCTCAATACTGCTAAAAGGTGAAAGAATGCCTAAGTCTATGCCATCATTTTCAAAAGTGAACCAAACTCTTAGCTACTGAGAGGGAATTTGAATTAAAATTTATGTGTAGCCATGCATGAGAGCTTTGCTTTCCAAGAAACATCTTTGACTGTGTGGTCAGTTAGTCACTTGCAACTGACTGTGGGTGAATGCAGCCAGTCTGGCAAATTCTTAAGGAAAAAAGCTACATTTTCTTACCAGCATCCCCTGTCTTTCTGTCCTGTTTGCCTTCAGCTAGCAGTTTAATTCACTTGTCCACCTTAGTTTTGACATGACGATGTATGTCTGGAGGTTTATTACGTTTTTGCTTTATTGTACGTGTTAATGGCCTGTGATCACTGTGCACAATAATGGTATCTAGATGTACAAAAGGTTCAGAGGGAGATTGCTTCTTGCAAGAGGATCCTGGGATTAGTAGAACTAGGTCCTAAGGGTAATTGCATAAGCTCCAGTATTTGTTAATTATGTATATTTTTCATATAAGTCTTGACTAATATTTGTATGTCTCTCTTCCAAGGAGAGCCAAAGTTGTTTAATGCTTCAAAGGCAATTTGGTAATAGAGTGAGGAAACCAGTTCTGTGAAAGCAGCTTCACTTCTGACTCCTTCCCTGATCCAAGTTTGGGTTAATTCAAAATGTAAAACTAGACTTAGGTGAGATTGTAAATGAGATTTCCTGCTGAGAATGCAAAAAGAATACCTTTTCATTATACTAGCTTGAATTTAGGATCCAGGTTGAGTTTTAATGCTCCAGATCATTTCATATTTGAAGGATATTGATAAGGTTTATTTTCTTGGTGTTGTATCACTTTAGTCAACTGTGGTTCCAGCTGCTTGTAACTCTCTCAAAGCTGCAAAGGTCAGGGTTCAAGTTCATGGCTAGGTTCTTTGGGTTTAGATATTTGGGTTTCAGTACTTGGGCTAACTTCAGTGAAAACTTATAGGTAAGTTCTGCTAGTTTGTGAGACAGACATTGGGTATGACAGATGTGTTACATCTGTGTACATCTGTACTGGTCCTTGTTTTTTCCATCATACTACCAATAATCATGCCTCTGTCTCCATCTTATTTAGAAAAACAAGAAATCTGTATGGCAGTTTGAGGATGAAGAATGTCAGTAGTAAAAATAATAAGTTTTTTTCTCCAGCATCTTACAGTAGCTATTTGCAGTCTGGGAGACTATAGATGAATGAGCTATACTACTTTGCCTGATAGCCTGGCTTATTTGCTCTGCCCAAGAATAGTAGCCCTGTTGGTGATATTTGAAGGCTGAAAGGTACCATGTGTGAAGCATAAGTAGGACCAGAGATGTAAAAATTTTCTTCAGGGTGCTGCCCAAATGAGAACAAAACTGGGGTTGATTCTGATTAATGTGGATAAAAATTATTGAAAATAAACTTCAAAAAACATATTTATTTTAAGAATATAAATATATTTCTATTAGAGTATAAGTATATAAATACTTTAAAATACATTTAAATATTCAAGTAGGAGAGCTTATTTTAGGAATAAACCTGAAGTATGATTTATTCAGACTGTATAAATAGTATTCAACCTGTATGTACTTCAATTCCTATAAAACTTAAGCAAATAACTTAAGGCTTAAGACTTTATTTATTTGACTTTATTATTTAAATGGTTAAGACTTCAGAACATAAATAGTTTTGACAGTCATGCCAACTGTTCATATTGAGTATTCTCTGTAGTTCTCATTAGTAGTCCCTTTAAAATTAAAAAGCCAATTGGAAGCTCAAAAAGAAAAATGCTTTTTTTATTGCTCCAATTTATGAATAAGAACTTTATGTGAGAGGCTGAGATCTTCCAGCTCGTGAGTTTCACTAGACTGTATATATAAAAATAGTAGATGGTTCCCTAGCTACCTACTACTCACATATTAAGAGATGGTTTTATTGTTTAATAAATCATGTTGGATATGTGATATTTTGGAAAGTCTCTCCTATTTTCCTTTTATATCCTGCATATCTAGTGTATTTTCGTTCAGCATTTAACAGTCAATCTCTTAATCAAATTGAGGTTCTTTCCAGAAATTATTTGACAGAAATAAGTACACTTGTAAAGATTTTGTAAATATGGTGTCATTGCTATTTTAACATTGAAAAATACAACATGGATTAATTTCTGTACAGTAAGTTAGATAATTGATGAATGTATTTGTAGTCTCTGAATAAATAAATAAAAAGTGAGATTACATTAAAGCTCTATTTTCTGATTGGGGTATTTTAATAATTTCAAGCAATGAACAAATTAACCTTGTAGTAGAAAAATAAATGGAAAAAATCAAAAGCAAGATTTTAATTGATTGTTCAAATCAAATTTTCTGTTTGATAATTTATATTGGTTTTGTTTGGATTATCATGTTTAGTCTTGTGATTTTGCTACTGAAATAAGGATGGCCAAGTGCAATTGTACCTAGAATACATAGTCTGTATATAACAGTGGCTGAGAAAGCAAATATACTGCTTGCAGTCTTCCTGTGTGTTTTGGGTTTTCAAGGCCAGGTTTTGATAGTGGGGGTCTACAGGGGTGGCTTCCCTCATGTCCAATGGGGTCAATGCCAGCTGGCTCCAAAACCGACCCACTGCTGCCCAGGGCCAAGCCCATCAGCCATGATGGTGCTGCCTCTGGGGTAACAGAGCTAAGGAGGGGGGAAAAACCCCTGCAGAACAGCAACTACAGCTGCAGAGAGGAGAGAGATATGTGAGAGGAACAACTGTGCAGTCACCAGGGTCAGTGAAGAAGGAGGGAGAGGAGGTTGCACTGCAGCCTGTGGTGAAGACCATGGTCCTGAAGGAGCACACCTTGTGGAAGGGACCCACCCCAGGGCAGGGGGAGAGGTCCCCACCTTAAAGGGATGAGCAGCAGAGACAATGTGTCATGAACTGACCACAGCTCCCATTCCCCTATCCTGCTGGGGAGGAGGTAGAGGAAACCATGAGTGAAATTAAGCCCAGGGAGGAGGGGAGGAAGGTGTTTTAAGGTTTGGTTTTATTTCTCATTTTCCTACTTTGATTTGATTGGTAATAATGCTTATTTTCCCAAGTCAAGTCCGTTTTGCCCGTGGTGATTATTGTTGAGTGATCTTTCCCTGTCCTTACCCCATGAGCCTTTCCTTATATTTCCTCTCCACAACCCAGCTGAGAAGGGGAGTGATGAAGCAACTTTGGTGGGCAAGTGATGTCCAGCCAGGGTCAACTGGGTTGGTTTGTTTAGACTAACTTCATGTGTTTATTGCTGAGAAAGTTGTAGGCGGTTGGCAGGAAATCTTGCACTCACTGACAGCTTTGTTTTCCAGTATTTACCTGTGCTCTCTGCTTCCCTCTATGCCAAGGGAAGGATCCTGTACCACTTGAATTTATAAAAATATCTGGGCCTTTTATTCAGTCTTCAGTTCATTGGACCTCTTCTGGTTGTTCCTCCTGAGCTCAGGCTGGTAGAATGTGCCTTGGCCCCAGCACTAACTGCTGCTGCAGCCCTGCCAGCTCCATCAAGCCTGGCTGTGGGAGGAGAGCAGCTCTAGACAGGTCAGCAGCAGCTGGCCTGTCTCTTCATAAATAGCCCAGCTATCTTCTCATCTTGGTACAGCTGCTTAGGTTCCTGGTGGTTTTCTGTATCACTCCTGAGCTAGGTCACAGCCACAGTCTTGTGAGGCAAGTTGGGACATTTTGCTGACACTTGATAGCAGGACTGTGGGAACATGGCTCCTTGAAGGTTGTGGGAGAGCTTTTAAGAGGAAGCCAAAGGGCTTCATCACACCAGGCATGCAGTGCTGTGTGGGACACTAAAGCAAACAATGCAGGTCTAGACACTGAGTCAATTTTCTAGCATTTCTAGCTGCTGTATATTTTGTAACAAGTATACTTAGGCATGATTAACCTCAGCCTTAACCAAAATATAGATTTATTGAAGAGATAAAGAATCACAGGTTACGGTGCTGGATGGATGCTCAAGAGATCACTGAACACAAATACTGGGACAGGTTTCAGTCTATGTATCAGCTGGGGCTGGTGTGTGTATGATCTTCTGATTAAGTTCATTTTACAAACTCCCCAGCTCTGTTCTGGTGTTGATTAAAACATCAGCAGCTACATTCACACTTTTAGGCTATCCATGAACTTTCTTTTTCTTCCACCAGTGGTCATGAAGAACATGCATCTCCATTGACTTAAACAGTTTTTTATATATTTCTGGAAAATTACAATTATGCCTTCTTTTACTTTTCCATTTACTGTACTACACAAGTGGGTTTTCTTCAGCCCTTCCTGATAAGTTTTACTTTCTTTATCTGTTGTCACTCTAAAATTGGTGTAACTTCCATGCATTATGAACATATTGTATTCTGTGTGACTTCAAATCATGCCTAGAAATTAGTTCTTAAGCCTTTTGGTTTTACTTTGTTTCTAGCACTGAGTAAAAATTGTTGCTCCCTTGTGACTATTTATGGATGTGTATAAAAAGAGCAGATGATTCAAACAAATAAATACTGAACAAATTTATGACACCTAGGTGCTCCTCTTACAGCAGAAATCATTAGATTTGGGGACGTGTCAGGAAGAGGAGGGGGTTACACCACATACAGTGGGGCTGAGTGGCTGAAATGCTGCCTGCTGCAGGACCCAAGGTGCCTTGTCTGCAAAGCATTGGGGAACTTTCACTGTCTGCCACACTCTATTGCCTGGACAAGGCAGCTTTAGTCAATTTATTTTCCATATTTAAGACATCATTTTTTTTTGCCAAGATCATAATTTTTGTCTCTTGGCAAGCAATCTAGCAAAGACCACTAGAATTACATGTTTAACCACAGAAGTTTTCACGGTTTCTGACGGACCTATGTGTTTGAGAAGTTTCCAATATAAAAATAAGTAACGTTTTTACTGGTGTTTTTACAAATTTTCAATAGGGTTTTGGGGAGGGTGGCAGAGGAGGAAGTAATGGAAATCTGTATTTCCCCTACATGTTTTAGCAGAGATTGGTGTGTGGAAAGTCTGGGATTTCGATTTAGGTAACACTGGCTGCGTGACCAGTAGAGGGAGCCCAGAATCACAAAATGTTGGAGATATTTTTGAATGGGGGAGTTGGGGGTGCAAAGTTTGATTTGATAATATACAGAAATTTTGAAGTACTACCAGCGAATAATGATTTTGGGAAAGAGAATTTATGAGAAATGTCTGATGTCTTTTAAATGATGAAGTTGTATTGGCAACCTTTATATTGGAAGGTTAAATGAGTGTTTTCTTTTCTTTTCTTTCCTATGTTGCTGGTTGTTGTAACATCATAACATCACTTTTACAGAAAGTAAGTAACTCTTCATCTTTTAAACCTTTTTGAAAGTGTGTGTGGGGTAATACTGCTTGTATATGTGTATAGATGTATATGTACATAAAATAAACATACAAGAAGAAAAATACCAGCCTTAAAGACATACTGCTACAGATTGTAACTTATGTATATGAATGATTTCTAGAATACCACAGTGGTTTAAAGCAGTCTCACCCAAATGATGATAAATAGTATGAAAGTTCTGCATCTGAAGACTGCAAATGGTAAACATATTTCTTGTGTGCAGACTATGGCAATAAAACTTGCAGTGTATCAATTTAAAATATATTATGGCTCTAAAAATTCACAGATATCAAGTTACAAAGTAGAATATTATTGTATCCAATTTCATTTAAGTGAATCAAAGTTGAACTGATTTGGAGTGTTTCAAGAACTTAGGTCAAGCTGTGCCATTTTTGATATCAGAGATACTCAGCCTTATATTGGCAGGCCTTGACTGCTGTATTAATACATGCCAGGAGCTCTGAGCAGAAGGAACATGTCCTCAGGCTGTAGGAGAATTTAGAAAGCATGCAATAAGTAGTACAGATCCCTCAGAAAATGCTGTATGATTCAGACATCAGTCTGCATCATGGGAGTTTTGATTGCTGGCTTCTTGAACCACAGTCCCATGTGATGTGATAGCATGTGTTGCAAGCATTTCCCGTGTCAGTTGTGTGTAACATTTGGGATTTTCAATGCGGTGTTTTAAGGATGCCAGTGCTGACAGAAGAACAGGCAAGTCATTGGTTGACATGGGTCAAAGCAGAGCGGACAAAGGACACCATGGAACTTCAGTTTTCAGAATAAATCCCACCATTCAGTGTTCCCAGATTATTTTCATTTGCAACTTAAGTGTGTTCTGTGTGGTTTGTTTTGTGCTCCTTATGGACATACTCAAGTCCAGTTTTCAAGAAGGGTGGATGTGGCCCTTTGGTTGCATGCTATTAGGAGTTCTGTAAGAAACAAGCATAGAAGTTGTTAAAGTGCTTGTTGGCTCAGTAGCTGATATGGGTTTCTTTCTAAGTCAGAGAGTAGTTTCTCTTGTCCACTTGCCAGTTGTCTAGACTTTGAAGATTAAGATATCTGCTGTGAACACAGTAGTGATCATGAGATGTTGCCAAATCCTCTATTTTGGGTTCATTCATCCTGTATCATTTCAATTGGTTAATGATATCTAAAAATAAGTGTGGAGTCCAGAGTATATCCATCAGAATAGGAGGAGAATACAAATCGTGCATACATGCACACACAGTTTTGTTTCTTGTTGACATACCAAGTTTTTGTTCCGCTGTAGAGTCAGCAAGTTCTTTCTGTCTTGCAGAGAAAGCCTTGATCGGTGATAATGTTTCACTGAAAAGATCCAAGTCTGAGAGAGTTGAAATTGCTTCACATTATGTATGTTAACATATGGAAGAAATTACACAACCGTAACTGCTGTATTAAATGCTCTGTCTCTTTGCTTGTCAAGCATTAATACAGTAAGGAAAATGTGTAAAGAGAAGTATCCTACATATTACAAAAGTGTTTAAGTAATCGTTAAACTCAATGAACTCTCTTAATGTCTTCTGTCCCACTGCTATCAGTATCCTTTTATTTCCAACATATTTTGGTTTGTATTTTGTTGCAGTATTATATCAAAACGAAATGTGCTGCTAGTTTTATTTGCAGGGAAGCCAAAGAAACCACAAAAACTTGTCAGAATTTTCATATTGCGTGATCAGGTTTAGAATACCCATAAAATAAATACCTATTACATATCTGATGTGCTTATCAACAAGCAGCATTTTTACATGCAATTTTTTATTTTAGATGTAGTAATATGATACATTGGATGACCTGCAGTAAATAAATTATAATAGACAGGACTTCCTGGCCTGAGGGCACTTTATAGTTTAATTTTTACCGGAAGAGCAATTACCACACTATTGATCTTGCCATTAAAATAATGATATATGTACAGTAAGGATGAATTTTGTTGTAGCAGAGCCATGGATATCAACAGAAAGCATAACCATATGAAATACAACAATTTCAATCCAGTTTCACATATTAAAAAAAAAAAAAATCAGACTTGCAATTTTCAAGCAAGATTGGCTGTTGTGTTATAATACCACAGAATAAGGAAGAGTAGTTTCTGATTAACTTTGAAGCTCTGTTCCTGGTTTATAGTTGAGTATATAATTAATCCTGAAATACTTCGCAACACACTTAATTTAATGCACAGGCATTGTTCCACTTAACCAAGTGGAATATATTTACGTGGCTCAAGATAAGCGTGCGTGCAGACTGGGGACCCCAGGGAAGAAGCACAGTTTCAGATTCAGTCCCTCAGTACATCATGTACAGTAGCCAGCAAATGGGGATAAAGATGTGATAGTACATCTATAGATCTTGTACTTCAATTTTTAAATCAAAATAAAATAAAATAATTTATGACTGCCTTCTTCCCCACCTTTCTTAGATCAACTTTTCAGAATAGTATACATCTAGCTAGGATAGAAATATTCGCGCTTTTTTTGATGTAAATATGTATATACTACAAAGATATCCCTGTCCAAATGTTCTTTTTTTTCTGAATGTGTTGTGTTTCTTTTTAAAGAGTCCTTTAACATGCATTCCACAGTGGTATTAAAATTATTACCTTGAGGAGGTCAGTCTCATAATTTCTAAAACAATTCTAATTAGAAAAGATAATGTTTCATAAAAGGCACAAATGTGCTTATATTTTTGGATAATAATGCATGCTGACCATGTTGAGCCAGAAGACATCTTTACTATATATCACTTCTAATTTTAAATGTGTTTTTTCTGGGCTCTTTATTATTCTTTTGTTGCCTTTCATCCTATGGGATGCAGCTGCCCTTGAACTTGGTACTGTTTTGATCATTCATGTGCAGCAGCCACATTGTCTGTAACATTTTAAAAATGAGGCTTCATGGTGTTATTTATGAAGTAATTTCACATAAATATTTGGACTTTGGTTCTTTCAGAATGTGGAGCTGGTTTCTGTATGAAGAAAAACGTAATTATAATTCACAGACTTTTTGCCTCAAGCCTAGGGGACAGATGCATATGATTAAGTTTGAAACTGGCCTGTTATTGTAATGTAGATGTTTTCAGGGTTGAGAGAATTAAAAAAAAAAAAAGGGGGGGGGGCAAAAAAAAAAAAAAAAAAGGCCAGGCAAGCATGAGTTTTTAAAAAAATAGACCGAGGGAATAGTTTTACAAGCGGCACTCAATCTTAGACTGCACAATTTTATTTTTCAGTGGAACCTCTCCATTAGCTTGCCTGAATGCAATGCTTCATACTAACACTCGTGTAGGTGATGGAACATTCTTCAAAATCCCTGGGAAATCAGGACTCTATGCTCTCAAAGTAAGTTTAAATTTTGTATATGGATTGTACATACAGCTATTAATCTGTTTTATGAATGTCTCAATAGATATAAATGTAAACAGATTAGATTCTTTGGCGAGGAAATGACCTGATAGTCCTTCTAACTGCTTTCAGATGTCTTTTAAAAGGATTTATAATGAAAGTAAACATTGAATGTTTTATCCTAGAAAGCATATACGTGTTCTTGAATTTGGCACATGGCATAAAAAACACGTAGCTTAGTTAAAATGCTGCTTTTTTGGAGTTGTTCACAGTAAGGCCTTTGTTTTAGGACTAGTGAGCTCAAGAGGATCACTGACTTTCTAATTAAGTAATTGTATTGATGTTTGATTTTTGAATAGTGAAAAATTATTTGCAAGTCTAATGTTTTCTAATATAAATCAGCTTTTAATTCAAAGGTTGCATCGTTGCTTTTGAGAAGGAATATAATTATACTGATAGAATTTTGCCTTTATTCTATTTATATTCCTTATAATTTTTTTTTGTTTTGGTATGAACATGATGTTTACTGTGGATGGACATTTTTTCTTGTTGTACATGATCAAACTTAGAGGGGTTTCACAATAGAAGTGGAATAATGTGAGGCAGTGATGAGAAAAAAGAAAGTGAGATTATCTGCTTGGCAGTGTAAATGTAGCCAACTAAAATTTTGGGCTGGGGGAAGGATCTTTTGTAATTTATGACAGATGTATTTGATGTAAGGGTATAAAAATATAAAAGTATATAAATTTGTCTGCTCCTGCTAACTAAAAATTCTGAATACTTGAAATGGAATTAATAGTTTTCAGAAGCTGTCTTTCCTAATTTACTAGAACAAATGCTGTTGTTTTTCTTTAAATCGGGAGATATTCTTGGCACAATTCCAGGAATTCACAATCACTCCCATGCTTGTGAGCTCCAGGTTGTTTCAGCTATTTGAATTCAGGAAACAGGCAAAGGCAGAAAAGAAACATTAAAGGATTTGTGTTTTGCTGCAGTGTTGTAGACACTCAACTGGAAAACTAGGATTTTTAACAGCCACACAAGTCTGTTTCTATTAAAAAAAAAAGAAGAAAAAGTGAAAGATCTTGCATTTTATGTGACTTTTTCAGTTTTAAAAAGAGCATGTGATGACCTCACAAAACAGCTTTTTTGCTATTAGTTTGCAAGTCTTTTCATAAAAGTCTGGTTTTTATGGCTCTCTCTAGAGTAACTCACAGGCATATTTTATTTTATTTTTGGTTTTTCTGAAATGTAAGCATGAGAGTACACTGCAGTAATCTATTTTCGGAGCTGCAGCAGGATCATGATTGATTTTTTTTCTTGTTAATTTTATTTTTATTTTTATTTTTAACTGTAGAAAGAAGAATCAACATGCCCTACAGATGGAACATTGGATTTAGGATGTGAATCTGAGTTAGATGGCACTGAAATGGCTGAGACAAACAATAATAATGGAGAAGAAAATGGTGGTAGGTGATTTAATCTCAATATTAGAGGGCATATTTTGGGAAAAGCAAAAGTCTTGTTTTCTTCAAATTTTTGTGGTGTGATTTCTAAGCAGTATAAATAATCTTTTGTACTCAGTGGAACTATTTTGAGTGACTCCCTCTTTTTTGGCCTTATGAAGGAATCAGGAACACTAAGTGCCTTTATTTGACTTAGGGTTTTAAAAGACATAGAATAGTGATGTTGGGTGTGTTTTCAGTAGGTAATTTTTTGGCTTACAATTTTTTTTGTTTAGGGCGCAGAGCTAAGGAATAATTTGCCTTTACCAGATATCAGACTTGGCAGTTGTCAGATTCAGACATTTCATTGATTTCAGTGTGGACATGTGGGGTTGGTCCCTCAGTAGAGTTCTGGACAGAGGACAAAGGTTTGTATTTTTCTGCTTTCAGGCAGAGGTACTCCTGTTTGCCATCGTCACATAATGACATCTTGAAGTATCAAATGCTGTGCATTTTTTTTCCTCTAAAATAATGGCAAACTGAAACATTGAAATAACTTTAAAATGGCAACCTTAGAAATATTTTTTTTCATCTTTGAGGGTTAATAGTTATTAATAAGGAGAACATCAGTCACATAAAATTATTTTGCAAGTAACAGAAGTAAATATTATTATAACTACACTCATGTAGTGATTATAAAGTGAATGCTTTATTAAAAAAATTTTGACTGTCCAGGACTTCTGAAATAAACCTTTTCTTGATCAGTTCTCTTCTGCTGTCCCATCTCAACCTGTCCCACTGCTGGACTGCTGCCTGCTATTTTGGCTTACTTGGTACATGGAGAGTTTACAACTAGGACATGAAAAGGCTCAGCTCATGTTGTTGCTCTGCTACAGACTTCCTTTTTTAACTTGAGCAACTTACTAAGCTCCCAGGCTGCACCTTTACAGGACTGATACTGCAGTTTTTGTATTGCTCTCCAGCAGCATTGAAAAATCATAAAGTGTTCAGTGATAGGAATAACAGAACTATCCAAGTCATGCTGTGGGTCTTTCTAGGACTGAAGTTTTCAAGCTCTGTGGAAACAAAAGTCCAGAGTTATTAAATGCCTCTGCTTCTTCATTTTCTTTGATATATTATGTCTATAAGTTAACAGACTCTGCATGTGCAGTGATTTGATGCTTATGTAGTGTATGCTGCATATGTAAGTGAACTTACATGTTCTTTAACAATTCCTGTTTGATACTCAGAAAATTTGTTGATGCACGATTCCTGAAATTGAAGGAAAAACAGAGCAGTAAAAAGCAGTGTAAATACAGTTATAAATACAAAGCAAAAGTTGATGTTACTTGTTATAAACAAATAAAAATCATGGCAAAAAAAAACCACGGGCAATTATTTAGGAGTGTTAGGATGTAAATAGGATGTTATAGAATGTAAATAGCATGTCATAATTCCAGAAGTAGAGAATTGCTGGGTTTTGACTGAGAGCAGGCTATGTACTATTTTCACAGTTCACAGTAATAAAAATAATTATAGCACTTGTGATGACATAAAAGAGAAGTTGTGAAAATTTAACATTTTGAAATAGAGCATTAAATTGCACCTAGATTGGTTTTAAAGCTGAGAATTTTCCATCATTTTTCATCTTTAACAAATCTTGGAAAACTGCAATACATTTAACATTTTGAGAACAAGACATTTTAATTTTTTTGTCCTTTAATGGATATCAGTGGATATATTAAAAAAAATGTAAATGGGATGGCAATAGTGAGTGTCTATTGCATATAGGAAGGCCAATGCTTGATATGATCAATTAAGAATTAAATGCAGCATGTATTTAATAAATAACATATCAGTCAGCTAGTACAGGACATAATTTTGCCAAATATGTATGATAATAGCTGTTCTTGAGACTGCAAGTTTGTTGTTAAAGATATCATTTATATACACTTAGAATTTTGATTTCATTTATAGTATAGAAGACTTGGCTTAAAAATAGGACCATGCCCAAAAAATACATCCAGTTTTTGGTGGATTGAAATTAGAAACTATTTAATCTGCAAAGGCATAGGAATCACCATCCACAGTAGCATTTTGCTCTGGTGGGTGTGATTTGACCACTCTTCATTCAGTATTTTTTTTGTGTCAATATTTTTTGAAAGCTATGAAATCTTTCTAGCTTAAATTTATTGATAATAAATAATAATTCTGAGACTTCTTTTGATTGCCTTGTAAATTATTGCAGCTGTACAGCATGAATTTGTTTAGACTTTCAAGCAAAAAAAGAGGTCATATTTATGCAGCAGAAATATGTGTTCAATAAATCAGTATATCTGAAAAGCATTCAAGAATCACAACAGAAAATAAATTGAACATGAATAAGATGCTTTTGCTAATTAGTCCAATGTATTTCTTAGACTATAATTCTGATAGTACTGATTAAAGAATATTGGCAGAGATTTTCCTTTGGGTATAGCACTAGCTAAATGATTACCAGTGTATTGCATTCATTATAGCTGTAAGAAGGAATTAAGGTAAACAGGAAAGGATTTATAAAAGACACATAAGAAGTCCTGAGTGAACAAATACCTCCTTTGTTTTGGGGGGTTTAATAGGGATGGTCTCATTAGTTTATGAAAGGTGAGGTGGTGACTTGATCGGTTTGTAAATATTTGAGAATAGTTATTTCTATGGAAAATATTTGGTCTAACAGACCAATTACACTTTTCAGACTAGAGCTAGGGTTTTTTTTTCTTTCCAGGAAATTATTCTGTGGCATAAAAGTAGCATTTAGTTCAGTGCAAAAAACACTTCATCAAATTCTCTGACTTGTGTTTTAGAATATGTGTGATACATATGAGGATGGGCATTGCTTGCACATTGAATTCTTAATTGCCCAGTTGATTACATTTTTATTTGCCTTTTTCCACTCTGATAGAGTCCAGAAGCCACAGTTCTGACAGAGTGATCAGAAATTCTTTAGGAAGAGTTTAAAAAATATCTCTTTAAATGTAGCTGGAAGTAAAAGGATGAAACTGTAAGCAACAGCTTCAGCCCATTTGTGGGCTTTTAGACCACAGTCTTTTGGAATAAAAAGTACCAGCTGACACTCAGACAGAGAAGAATCACATCATTCCTCAGCAGGCACATTTTTTGCAGTATAAGTGCAGGCTACTGAACAATTTTACTAGCATAATAAAATAAAAATTCCTAACCATTATAAACACATGACTTGGCAAAAGCTATTGCACCACATCAGTATTGCTAAGTAGACAAGTAGAATGGTCACATCTCAGCTTTTGCGGATGCTGTGGAGAATTTTTCTTTCCCCACCTTCTCCAAAGGCATATGTTAAAGAAACTCTTTATGCTACAGTTGATTTTGTTTGGAATGGGATTTCTAATAGAAGCTCTGTAGCAGTTCCATATCTTTAAAATTCCATTTTCCTCAAATACAGAGGTAGCATGTAAAGATGCTGTGGGTAAAAGAATTAAAATCCCAATTACTGTTGCCTGGGAAAATGATGACTATAATATCCTTTTGCCCATCAATAGGATGTTCAGTTCTCAAAAAGCATTTGTCCCTAGGGTTTCTGAAGGCAGGGCTAATCCATCAGCCACGGAGCACAGTTGATTAAAAATGGTCTTCGTGCGAGCCAATGGAATGCACAATGATGTACGTGTGGAGGAGACAGCAATTCCTGCGTGACTTCCCTCCCCACCTTAGCCCAAACACCAGCAACATGTGTCTCCTCCTGAGACACTTTGGTTGTCAGCACTTACTAGAAGTGTATGTTCTTCAACTATGAACATAGAATGGCAGAGTTAATTCCTTCGGCAGTTTTCTTAGAGATAGCTGACAAAATGATGGACAGCAGAGGATCACGTTCATGCTGAATCCTGAAATTTTGCTTTGTAGCTACTGTGCTTTTGAACACCTTGTGCTTTTTAGACTAGGAAACCCTAGGATAACTGTGTAGCAAGGAGTGTATATTCACCACTGTTTGAAACCTGAGTCGTCATTTGGATATTCAGTTCCTTTCCAGGAATGGAATTCCTGGCTATTCAGTGGAACCTTTTACTATTAGCATCTTGTCTCTTGGGAATAATATTGGATGATTCTATTGAAAATGTTTGTGACACGTGGCAACATCTGGATATGAGATAGATTCTTCTAAAAGCAGAAGAGCAGCAATGAAGTAGCAGCTCATAGTGTTTTGGGTAACACATCAGCAAGAGAAGTTTTTCACTTAGCTTAGATTTTTTTGTGTATTTTTCTTTCACCTTCTTACAACTATAAAATAAAAATATGGTACCTGGGATTGAGCTTAACTTCTTTTGTTTCATTACTGCCTTTCATTATGAAGGGAGTCATAAGAATAAGAGAAGATACTGTGAAGCTTGATGATGTTTTTCATCTGTTTTTTTGTTTTTCCTGTACAGTAGTTAATGAGGTCTAAGAAATTGGTGGCTTACTGATGACAGGCTGTGGAAAATGTTGACTTGCTTTGGAATAAGGATTCACAGTTTTTTCCTAAGCTTTCTGAAATGTTTGGGCTCAAAAACATGCTGTTAATATAATGGGATTCAGTGCAAGCTATGAAGCTGATGTGGTATTTGATGTCTTTTTCCAAAAGATACTATTCAATACTATTTATTAATTCACAGTGCTAGTATTGCTTTTCAGAAAGAATATTGCAGTCACTGTAGTACCCTTGATGTATACATCTGTTTTTGCTTGCTTTGGCAAATTCATACAATTAACTAACTCCCAAACTGGTTTTCATTTTCAAGAGCTGATGGCAACAGCCGAGTTCTGAATTGTTCAGTTTTGGCAAGTTGGGCTCTAGAGATCAAAGAGTGATGGAGGTGAATTACTCGATACATCTGTGCTGGCAAAGTGCAACTATTTATGTCAATACAAGTATAGATCTGTGTCACCCAAAGAAAATATTGAATTTTATGGATATTTTAGAGAGAGATATTGTGTGTATGTTTTCCTGAGGGAGTTCTCTCTGAAATTTCATCTCTCCAGATTGTGTGCATAGATTTTATGCTTGAGGTAGACTCTAGTCTTTAGCATATGGTAACAATATTAATTTATGTTTTGTAATGTGGCCATTAGTAAACAATCCTTCTCATCTGCTGTGGTTACTTTAAAAAAATGGGAAGTGGACTGCTGTTGATTTTGCTGGTTTGATTTTAAATCAGTATGATCTGACTGAAATCAAAATTAATTGTGCTGTTGATTTTGGGAAAATAAACCCTTTACTGAGCAGGAATTTCTCTGTCCATCTAGTTACATAAATCTGTTTACAGTTATTCCTAATAACTTTCAGTGGCAAGGAGAGAGAATAATTTTTTGTTGTGTTCCTCAAAAAATTGTTTCTTCAAAGAAACATGTGTTCCAATATGTTTTACATAGGTGTCATTTATTGGGTGGGGAGGGTAAAAGGTAATAAAAAAAAAAAAAAAACAGAGATAGCCTGTAAAATTTGAAATTCAAAGACAGCATTGCTGATTTTTATAAATTATAGCCTTTCATAATAATTAGAAAAACTAATCTTGGAAAAAATGGAAGAGAGGAAGTTATTTTAATTGGAGTTTGCCAAAAACATTTTTAACATACTCTTTTTGCTAAGTAATTCTAATTCTATCGTTCATGTTAACAGTCTCTGAACACTCACTAAGGAGGTCTTATCTTCAGAAACCCAGCTGCTCTTCCAGCTCATAACCTAACAGTTTAGACCTTAATAGTTGCTTTTTCTTTATTCCTTCACTCAGTCCTGGCCCTTGAGGAAGCTGATTTAAAGAATGGAGCCTAATTATTCTCCACTAAATGGAAATGCCTCCTGTAGGCTTAAAACCACTCTTGTTTCCGTTTTCTACTGTAGCAATAATGGTGAATCCTCTTTATTTGCTACCCAAATATTTTCCCTTTGTCTGTCATATTCTCTCAGGGTTGTTTTTTTTTTCCCTCCCAAGCACTCAGTTTATTTTTAGCATTCTTTTCTGATACAGACTTTCAAGTGAACATGGATCTGATAATATTCATGGATCTTCTGCACTTATGGAAAAAGTGGTTGCAGCTTTCCAAAGCTGTATATATGTACAAAGAACACTTTAAATTTTTCTTTTACTGTGATCTTTGGTTTCCATAGGAGAAATGCCTGTTTTGTTCTTAAGGCATTTTTTTTTTCACTAGGATCATCAGTGGTGACTTCACTTATATATTTTTCTGTCATATTTTTCCCTTTCTTTATGTTTGACCCATTCAGAGAAAAGCAGTTGGACTTTGTCCATAGAAATTAAGAAAGAAATATTGACAATTTAATGTGGTCACAGGCATTTTAATACAGTCACACTTTGGCACAGATTGATTTAAATTACTAAATAGCAGAGAATGTTTTAAAGATTAAATTTATTCATTATCTCATATTTGTATTCAATTTGCTACAGAAAAGACAATTCATATTGTTTTTAAACAATATCTTGATTTTCCTCTAAATAAAGCCTGTATGTCAATTTTAGTATTATTTTTTGCTAACAAAGTGAGTAGACTGTATAAGTTATTAAGCAATTGTATAATTTAACACAATGTATTTAGATTTTTAATGCTTGTATCTTCTGCTTTTGGAAAATAGGCAATGACATTACTTACTAGATGGTTAGGTTCACAGCCATGTTTTGTATCAAGCTGGTTTTAAATGGAAATTTAATTAAAACATAAAAAGCAACATTTAAAATAGTTTCCTACTGTCTTACTATTTTAAGCTACAAGGTATATGAAGAAAAATATAATGTACAAAATAAGTTTTAGAAAGGAAGTATCATTTGTTCTAAATAAATTAGGTTGAGTTTCTCTAATCACAGTGTCATTTTAAATATTTAAGCAGCAGATTTAAACCTCATGTATCTATTTCTTTAATCATGAACTACAGGAAAAAGTCAGGGTTTTTCTGAAAACTCTGAACAAACTAGATTTGGGTTGCACTAAAGAACCAGCCTGAAGTGAGGTATTCTTTCTGTATCTGTAGGAGAGACTGCAGTGATGGAAAGCTATTTATTGTTTCAGTGATTTCAATTCCAGTTGTTTCACCCACTAGAACAGTCCCTGCTTCTTGGTTTAACTTCATTGTAAAAGATTCAAAGGAACAGAAGCAAAATAAATCAATACATCGATAATATTTTATGCAAAATTGAAGTGATGATAGGAATTAAAAGTATGGCCTCTTATAAATTCTGTCAGAATTCCAGGTTTATTGTTAAAAGAGAAATGAATGAAAGTACGAAATTAATAGAGAACTATGCTTATTTTTATTCCTGCTCTATCATGACTTTGATGTTAGTGGTTGTAGTGTTGAGTCTCATCAGATAGTTGTCAAACCTCTTCAGGATGAGCTCTATCACCAAAATAAATAGGGGAAACTCCTGGATAATATCCTAGATCACCATAATGAAAATCTGAATTTCCTATTTCAACAAGAAGGTAATAGGAGTTGCAGTCATTTTGGGAATGGGAATAGGTTTATCATGACACGTCGTGTTGTATCTATCCTGTTTTAGGAGGGGCAGTTAAGTTTACCAGTTTCCATTCTTTAGGGATATTTGAATGTCTTCTCGTCTTGTTAACTTTGGGGTTTGTGTGCACATGCTATTTCTAGGTTTTTTTTCTTCAATTCTTTGACTCTCAAAATTTGCCAGAACACAGTAGAAAAAGAGTTTCTTTGAAGGAGAAGACAAAATCTGGGCTATTTGAAATGTCAAGTTTTTATTTTGATGTAGGTGTTCTTTGTCTCAGGAGCTTAGCTGTTGCAGTGATTTGAATTATATAAACCAGCTATTGTTTGTTTTCTGCTGACACTTTGCAGCTCTTTTACATTGTCTTATTTGATAGTAAGCTTTGCTCATCATGTGGAAAAGATTGATCCAGGTGATTCTGTAAACTCAGAACCTGTTTTGTATTGCAGCTTCTTTGTGTATTTTGACAAATTCTGCAAGTATATGGAAAAATAAAAGACAAAAATCAGTTATAAATCTTGTGACAAAATAGCCTTTCTCTTGCCTGGTAATGAAAAATTTTAATCTAATATCAGTTATCTTGGCATAACAGCAGTGCCATAGAGTGTATTCTCTCTTACTGAGGTAAGTGTTAATTACTTTTTCTTTCAGTGCAAAAAAAGGTTTAATATCACATGCATCTTACAATGGCCATTACTTATTGATTGCTAAATTGTCTGTGTCTCTTTTGCTTACAAACACAAATCAAAGAAGATTACAATGTTTCTTCTAAGAAACATTGCTAAAGGCACGGGATTTAGCTACTTCAGTTGTCTGCTCATCCCACTGAAGGATGGGCAGAGAAAATAGATTAACAGTGGGCTACATTATTTCTGGCACGTGTCTGTGCAACTTCTTTGAGTGTCTTCAGACTATTCTGGTAGTGTGCAAAGTATGGTAAATCTTGGAAAACCATTTACTGCTGCCAAACATTATAAAGAAGGTATGTCAACATACAAACCAGCTTTGAACACTGCTGAAGGCAGACTTGAACTGAGTAAGCAGAGGAGAATGGAAGAAAAGCTGCTTCATTTCTGGATCCATGCTGGTTTACCTGGGCAGTCTTAGGTTACCAGTGAGAGTAATAGTAATGCAAGGCATTAAGAGTGGAAAAGTTTCTACGGCCCTTTCAGTTGAGTTTGCTGACCACCAAGACTAATAGGATCCTCCAGCTCTTCTCACAGCTTTCATAGCTGTTTAATAAAGCTGTTTAAAAAAAAACAAAACAAAACAAAACCAAAATAAATAATATTTTCATTTATTTTTAACTAGGAGACTTTTTTCTGTGCCTCACGCAACATTTCTTCAAGAAGCTGTTTAATGCAAGTACTGTAGTATATGTTCATTAAAGCATGTATTATTTAAAAGGCTGACAAGTATAGCAGCATGTCTTACCTGTGAGACCAGAATTCATCTTGCAGGATATTGCAGTCTACCCATTAAACAGCAAAGTGTGTTCTTAGCTTTACCAAGAAGTACTTATAAAATAGGTGAGTCTGGCTCCTAAGAAGACACTACAATCTGGTATGAAGTTACGTATGTGTGAATCTTTCTAGATCCAGTGGTCATCAATGTCTCTTGTGCAAATGCTCATTTAGATATCTTATAATCCATTAAAATGTGTTGATGAGGAAGGTAGTTTTTTCTAGTTTCTGTGTGAAATCTGTTAAAATATTTCAGTTACCTTTCAGAACCTGAAAGGCAAAATATGCAAGGCCTCCTGAACTGCATAGAAGGGGTATGATGTGGTACAAATATTAGTGAAGCAGTGCATTTTCTTAGAATATGGCTGGATTTTTAGCTGATGTGGACCTCAAGATCAGCTGAATTTTCTACCACAAGCTTTTTGGTTTTGGAGCATTTGCTTGTGTTGGTTTATTTTTCCATCCATATGAGTCTCGGAGAAATAGGGAAAGATAACCCCCATAACAGTATTCTGATTTTTTTATTTCTTTTTGTAAAGTTTGCCCAAAGCAGACATCTGAGGAAATGTCTTCCAATCGTGATTCAAGCCTTACGAATGCACCAGTGCAAAGCAAGCTAGTATCTTCCTTCCAGCATCACACAAAGAAAGCACTTAAACAGGTAAGCTTGTATTGACTGATCATCAGTTGACTTCCCTTTAGCATCTCTGTCATTCGTATGTGAATGGGATGTTAGCAGAATTTAAAGACTCTTCTAAAGATTTTTAGTGTTGTGTTTAGTGACGTTTTGTTGGGAGTTTTGCTATGTTTTTAGCGAGGACGCATTCCTTTTTGTTGTGAGTTTAAAACGGTTTTAAGTGCAGTAAGCAATTAAAGTCAAGACAATTTTAAGTAAGCAGAATTCTTTATATTATCACACCCCTGCTTTTCCTATGTAAGCATTTGTGTTGAAAATTTTATATGAGGTTAAAAATAAAGAAAAAAAAACATTTTGAAAGAAGTGCTGCAGATAGGAAAGATTCTAGGTATACTTGTTCAGTTTTTCTTTATGATCTGCTAAATAATTTTTTTCATACTGTATTTGCTACTACAGGGTATAAAAGTGGGGTCCGGTTATTTTTGTAAAAAAAAAAATTACTATTTGGATGATTTAGGTTCCATGTTAGGTATTAAAGCTTGCAAAAGCAGCTGATTATTCAAAGTCACCTATTAGCAGAAAGCATGATAATGTGAAAATTATTTTCCAGCATTGCCAAATTAATTCCGATTACTGCCAGAAAAATGAAAAAGAAAAACTGAAAAACTAGAATTCAAAAAAAAAAACCCATTATTACCTCTTCTGCATTTTGAGTTGTGACTTTTCTAAAGTGTTAGGATAATGAGATGATGTAATTTTTCTCACTGCTCTCCTAGTTATGGTTAATGGAGATCTTGTATTTCATGGAGTAGTTTATTAATGAGTGCTTTGTTTAGGTTTAAGTTAAGCAAAGCCTGTGCACATCTATAAATGCTTTAGTTTTTCATGCAGGCTGAGTTTAAATCCAAAAAAATTAATAGATGTTTATCATTCGCATAAGGTTATGATGTGTTCAGAGGCTTTGAGGACTGAGAAGGATTTTTAAATTGAGGTCTTACATGTGTTTCTTCAGGAAAATTGAACAGTGGGCACAAAACAGCTCACTAACCATTAGGATAGTTGTGAAAAATTTACACTTCTTGGAAGCTCTTCTGTACAGATCTTTTGTGATCTGTGAACTTCTGTAGGGGTGGAGGGAGAAGGCAAAGGGGAGAGAAGGGAATAAAAAGAGCAAAGCCACAAATGTTTGAACTTTTGTAATTGTTTAAACTCTTACCATTTGTCACTTAGCAGATACGTAGCATTGAGAATAATTTTAAAAGGGCAAATTAATCAGAATAGCTTAATTAATATAAAAAGTCATAACATTAATGTGAATCTTTGAAAACATTCCCTAAGGCAGTAGGGTTAAAGCAACATCAGAAAGTTAAGTAATCGATAAAAAGAAATTAGTTTTAATTAAGTTGATGGTAATTAGATCCTATACTTCAGAGTACGACAGTAGCAGTACAGCCATCACCAAAATGTTTTCTTTATGCAGTGTGAGACAAATGGGCATTTGTATAGTGGAATAGTAGTTTTTTGCTTTGTTTTCTCTTAGTTTCAGGTGTTGGCTATTGCCATATATACATATTGCAGGTTTGATTTGGTATTGCAGTAGAGGTGAATAAACCTTAACAGTGATTTTATTTATAAAATTGCTGTTGGAAATTTATTCTTTTGCTTTCCAATCTTTCAATTGCTTTTATGGATGCATAGTACCTAAAATTCATACAAAGAACCTGTCAGACCTTTGAATACAGAAGAAATTTTAGACACACTATGCAACACTCTTACAACTGATATAAACTTACTGATTCCGTGCTAAAGTAGCAGAGGATGCCATCATCATATTATCAGCAAGTGGTTATAATATATAAATGGATATATACTGTATATAATATACTGCAATGGGGGTCTTCCTTAGCTTTTGCTTTTTATCTACTGCAAAACAGTCTTCAAAGAATGAAAACCTACAAGATCGTTTTCAGTTTCCTGCTCAATTTATTTAAAACCAGTGGGTTCTTCACATTACTTTGATCTTGTGTGTATTTATTTTGTAACCTCTAAAAATAAAGTGAGAGGGAAGTTGATAATGTGTAGTTTTGCTTGAAGATCTTAGCTGGAAATAGATTTTCTCTACTGTTTATCTACTTATTAACTACTCATATGTAATTCTCTTTAAATTATTATGTGCTGGACTTACATATGATTTGCTTTTTTAATGAATTCTGGAGATATATTCCTGGGCTTAGATTGCAAAGAGCAATCTCATGTTTGGCTTGTAAAAGCCCGCATGTCAGGATGTTCTCATGAATCAAATTAGTCACATTTCTTGAGCTCTGCAAGGAGTATGGAGGAAAGGGCGTTTTTTGAGCCCTGGCTCTTGGTTTTGATTTCTCTCAGGTAGCAGTGGATTTGGGGTGTTTTGCAGGGACTAAGGAGGTCTGCAGTTGCAGTGGATTTTCATAAGCTCTGTGGGATCAGCCCTTAGGTCCTCACCTTTCAAAGGCTGGGCTGCCATTTTGGTCTGGAAACTTTCTAGCTTCACCATCTTCCATGGTGTCCTTGTTGGGAAAGAGATTTTGAGTGTTTTAGCACTGAGTGTGTTTCATGCTTCCCTTTGGTTTACGACAGAGTTTCAGTTTTCTCTTGTAAAATGCTTACACTTTGGTCTGAGTGTAATGTCCCACAAACCAGTTCCTGTTCATGATGGTATAGACCAAAGAGCCTATGGTGTAAAGCTCCTTTTATGCTTGGCTTTCTGATGGCAGATTTTATGGATTTCTCTTTTCCTTGTGCTGTTGGAAGTACTTGGGCATGTGTGCCCAGCTGTTGCTGATCTTGTACCTTTGAAAAGAAGGCTTACAGCACGCTGTCACATGCTGATTTCCTATCAGTACTGATCAGTTCTGTGCTGATTTACCTCATTTTCACACTCGAGAGTTTTGGCATGCAGACCCATATAAGGACCTGTTCCTGGGAAAGTACTGAACTACATCTGCATCTGCTAGCAGTGGTACATGGTCACACTACTGTGTGCATTATTCTTGCTCTGGACGAGACTAACTCCAGTATGGACATCAAATCATGGCATAGTATCTACATGCTTCTCTCTGGTCCAGTTTCTGTTCCATTGACTTGAGGTGATACTTTTTTGTGGAAGTCTTCGCTGTATACAGATTTATCTGTATCTATCAAGATGTTCTTGGAACATTTCTCAGAAGAAACAATCGTACCTGCCAACTGGCCTCACATAGGTAACACTGAGAATGTGTGAGTATTGGACATTGAGGTGGTGTTAGTGTCTGTTGGACTCTGATAGCCAAGTGTAAGAGCACCTTGCCCGTCAGTGTACCAGGTGTTCCCTGGGTCAGTACCAAGAGAGGAGAAAGAACTTGAAGATGCGCTCTAATGGTGTCTGGGATGATAGTAGACCTCCCAGTCATGGAAGAAAACCCTGCCTCCCTTTTGGCACTTTGGAATCAGCACCAAGAAGGGTACCCATAAATTTTCTTTTGGGAGAAGAGAAGGATACTCCATTCAGACTCAGGATCTGAATACAGAACCAGGACATGTCTGAGACTGTGCTGGGCATCCAGATCTCTTGTAGAGACAGAAACTCCAGAGACAGCAGCCAAGTGGGTTTGGGAGGAGAGAAGCTCAGGAAATAAGGGAATCAACACAAGGTATGTCACTGCCATGGTTTGTTTTGTTTTCCTTAACTTTGGGCTTTGTCTGCATGCTTGGTGGCTGGGTTCATATATGTGCCACTATATAATTCATAAAGTGGGTAGATGCAGTTTTTTAATGAGAAGGAAGGCACCCATTTGTAGGATTTGTTCTTATAATAGAAATGGCAACTCCACCCCCCTTTTTTTTTTCTAGTGGATGCTGTCACACCCCAAGCAGTAATAGAGCAATGGGTAAGTTAGGGTTTAGCTCATGTATTACTTCTGAATTGTAGGACATTAGATCTGTCCAGCTCCAAATAATATTTCAAGCTGATATTTCTACCACAATTGTAATTCTTATTTAGAAACCAACCTACAAGAGACTAAATTTCAGGATGGTTAACACTGTAATTTAGCCCTGATTTACCCAAATTCATATAACTAGTTTATCAAGTTCTCTTTGTTTGTTTCTTTTTTTGGACATAGGTGTCCCTGTGCCTAGGTTGGCACTGAAGGTAGAATCCTGATCTCCCATGATGCTGGTGTGAATTTACTTTCCTGTCTTCAGCTCACACTGCTTACCATTCTTTGAGAGAAGAGCAAACTCACCAGTCTTGCTCCCTCCACACTCATTCTGTTAGGACTTCTTTCCTTGACTACAGCCAGATGCAGGTTATCTTGAAGCATTTTGCTGTCCATAGGAAGTAATCCAGTATGAGTCTGTCTGTGGTGTCTCTCCTTTGACTCATTTGAGCAACTGCTCCCTCACATGCTCTAATATAAGCCTGACACATTTGCCTGCCCTGCTTTCCCTTCCTCACCCCAAAGAAGCAAAGGTGACAGAGGACATCATTATGATTTTGTCCTAATCACTTAGAATTTAAGAGCAGGGTGTCTTCCTGAAAGGCTCTGAAAATCCACTGTGAACTGAGAGGTATTTTTTGTACTGAATTCCTCATTATAGAGAGTTTGCTGCAGTTGCTCAGTGTCTCACTTAACCACCTTCTTATGTTTCATTTCAGATGCAACAAATGTACCAATGCCGCAGTTGGAGAATTCTGGCTCCCTAGCTGAAGCATTTGATCAGATGTCTGGCAACATAAGTGATGATTCTTGACAAATTTTCCTGACAACAAATGGAAAAGAAGGAAAACATGTTGCTTTTTGACTTCTAGAAAGACATGGGAAGGGACACTGGAGTTTACAAAATGCATTCCGGAAAATGGAAGTTCGAAGATGATAAACTAAACTGATTTTCTGATTGCTGAGACAAGTCTAGGGAAGAGGACAGAGAAACTATGGCAGGGAGACTGCATAATGGGGAAAAGAAGCTGGGAGAGCAAGAGTTCCAGCAGAAGCTGTTCAGGGAGTACATGCATTGCCCGAAGGCTGGCTGCACGGTATGTCCCTCTAAAGGTCCCTATGCATGGGCAGCATGCACCAGCTGCTCGACACAGTGCTTTGGTAAGACCCAAGACAATGTTTATGAGACTCTCTTCTGGGTCATCCCTGTGGTCCTCAGCCCTTACCTGTGATGGAAAGAAAGGGACAGAAATCCACACAATCCCTGCTTTTTACTGCTTTTATAATAACTGCCTCCCAGTTGCCTGGAGCATTCTGCTTGTTTCTCCTCTGGGGTTGTTTGCACAGCATGCTTTTTACAGTGTTCCTGCACCTTTTTCTGTTTTAATAAATGTATTTTAGAGAACTTCTTAGTCTGAGAAATAACTAAAGAATTTTAAAGCAATTTTAAGTGTTGAAGCGTAGTTGCCCCTCTACCTCAGTGTAGGGCAGTATCCCTCATTTAAAATGCATCCTGGCATGAGCATTACCTTCGTGTAAACCTGCCACTGAAACATAGTGAAATCTTCTTCCCAAATATAGGTTGAAAGTGTTCTCTTCTGTTCTGTAGATGCAGTGGCTTTTTCCAAGTCTCAGGTAGTCAAGCTGAAGATAGCAGCCTAGTTCTAAGCATTGCATTTATCTGTTAATGTGTTTCTGTAAGTAGCCTGTCCCTTAAGTAGCCTGGGGAACTATTTCAGATGGATTGGTCATTGCTGTTGTATTAATGAAAATAAAATCACTAGAGACTGGAGTCCCAGTTAAGCTTTTCCAGTGGAGTTACATGATTTTTCCTTATAGTGGTAGTGAATATCTAAGTGAGAATCTTATTTTGGGCTATGTGAAAAGAACAGCTTTTGATTTGAATAGTTTGTAACATGAAATTATATCCAGGTGACAATGAATCATACCTTGATTTTGAAGTACATCCTAGAAAGTGTTGGTCTTTTCAGGGAAAGGCAGGATTTGGAACAGCTCACGACTCTTCAGAGCTCTAGGAAACCTCCTACAAAATGTTGACAAGCAGTTATCTGCAAATGGTGTTCCAGGAGCTGTTGGGTAGGTCCCCAGAAGGCTGTGTGCTCAGGATGTGTGGGCAAGCAGGAGTACCCAGGCTGAAACAGGATGTCAGGCAGAAAGACATAACACTGCTTACACTGGTGCACTGTAAATTCTCTGAGTGGCAATATGAGAAGATTTTTTTATCTGCAGAGTCTACCCATGAAGCCTCTGCTGTATTCTTTGGCCCCTGTTCAGAGTATGTTTGAAAATTTGACTTCATGGAAAGTGTTGATTACTGTTTTAAGATTTTGTATTGACACTGCTACTTTTATTTTAATTTGTTTTTAAACTGATTTCTACAAACTCTTTCCTTACCTATATGTGCTTTGTTGCGCCAAAGAACACATTTTCCCATGAAACACTTTTCAGCTGATGGATGTTGTTAATTTAATACTACACAAACCATTAAAAAAAAACCCAATTCTTCTCCTTGTTAAAAAGCTTTCACTGTGTTGATGCATATGGTATCATCATTCCCATTCACATGCAAGTCAAAACAGACATTGAACACATCACATGTGTTTTTTGTCCTTTTTTTCTGTGGTTGGGAAAGCACCAAAAACATTTACTTTGCAGTCTGTTGTGATGTGCAGCAACTGTAGCTGTGACTGCATTATTGTAATCCCTTAGAAAGTAGTGTTGGCTTGCAGGTGTACAGACACATGTGAACAGACAAATCTCCTTGTCTCTGCCCCACAAAAGTCCAAGCACTTCAGTTCAGTGTTGGTTAGTACACAGGTAAATGTTCAGTGTTAATGTGTACTGTAGTCCTACAGAAAGACCCTGAGCCCTACTGAGACCTAAAGAATAAATATGCAGCATTTATTCCGAATACAGATGTAACTATCACAACGTAGGAGGATGGCATGGGACAAGAACAGATGCTTATATGAGAAGGTATTAGCATTTGTTTGAAAATAAACTCCAGGTGTCCAAACTTCCATCATGCTGATTCTGACACTACTCTTCATCTCCAGATGACCAATTGTGTACTTTTGGCACCATACCAACATGTGTAGTGTACTAGTATGGTTGGAAGTAAATTTATTTGCTTTGGAAATGGCACTTTGTGCTTTGTAGTTGTTTCCATAGGACATCTTTATTGTGTTTTAATCTTATGGTTGCATGCTTTTAGCTGAGTTCTTTGTTTATGTTTAATATAAGAATTAGTAGCATCTAGGAAATAATAACAGGTTTACTGTTCATGATTTGTGGTGCTTACTGTTGTAGTTTAACTGCTCTGTCTGTCCATGAAACAGGTTGCCACTGGGAAATTTTAATTTAACTGAGATGTGGGAATTAAAGGCTCTTAATTTTACTAACAAAGTGAGGGAGAGAGAGAAGACAAAAACTGAATTTTGTGCTGGTGCTAAGTGAATCAGTAATAAACCATAAACCTGTTTCATCTTTGTCAATTTGGGATCCATAACCATGATGTAGACTTGTTATTTATTTTGTGCAAGAGACTTTGCTCAGTGTATCATAGCTCGAGTTTTCACATGGCAGAATGGAGGAATTCCATAGCTTTACATTTCTGATCCATGATGTGTGAAATTTCAAAGGTTATGTTTCATTACATGAGTTTCAGGATGTAGTCTTGACATTTATGGAACAAGTAGAAATCTGGGACGATGTTGCTTAATGCAACCAAGTGTTACATGTCTTTGTTGATAATGACTTAATTTTTAACATTCTCAGTGTGTCACGCATTTAATCTCAAATGAAAGTGGTTTTCTGCATTAATGGTTTATCTGTGTGCTCCATTTTTTCATTCTGAGTTTAAAGGTGTGGTAAAGAAAAATAACAAAAAAAGATTGCCGAGCAGCAGTAAAATCAGAGCACAGAGGCTGACATTTTGCTTCTTTTGGGGTGCTCTTTTGGGGAGGTATTTTGCCCCCATCTCCAGTTGTGTTTTAGTTTATATTGTTTCCTTTCATTCCTACTTGAAAGATGACTTTATGAGTTTTTACTGAAGACAGTCAACCATTGTGTCACATGGGTGAAGAGGTCTTTCCTGTGTTAAGATCAACTAAACGCGAAATTACTATTCTTAAGAGCATATAATGGCGTTCATGAAACCTCCAAAATACTGCTATACTCCACTAGGGATAGAAACTCCCTGAAAAACAGAAGGAACCTTGCTCTTGTCACCTCCTTATTTTAAGAAACCCACTCGGAATTAGAAGTTCACTGTTAGTTTCATGGTGTTTTTCTTTTGCCATCTATCTTCAGAGTTTTATATTTTCTTGATTTTCATATTTTTATTTTATTTTTGATTTTTTGGATGAAAATGGATTGATAGTTTACTTAAAGATTTTGGCAATAAAAATAACTTCATTAAACCAAATAATTATGCCAAGCACTGTATAATGACCATGGTAGTGTTATTCAACAGATGGTCACAGGTTCATTTTTATGAATGGGAATACTGGGAATTCTCCATACTCATTATGTGCAAGAGATTCACAGATGTCCTTTGCAAATCTGCTTGTGAGAGGCTGGATGTAAGTATTATATTTTGGTGGTAATTTTAAGAGAGCTTGTAATGTTTTAACTTCTATATTACATGAACTTTCATTTCCTTTCAGTTTTTTTTTTTTTATTTATTTGTTGTACAAATAGGATGATAGTAATGTCTTACAGAATACTTCAACAGTGATCAGTTCTAGGTATTTAAAACGTGCAGTTTTTTTAACTCAAGCATTTAGCATGAAGTGATTGAATGCATTTGAAATGTAAACATAGCATCTCGTTAAAGAAAAATATTCTTTATTTAAGCTATCATATGCACTACATGTGTTTTTTTTTCTAATTTACCATAGTGAAAATGACACCTTGCCATTCGGTGAAGTCATCATCTGTTTCTTGCAGTTCTGTAGGAAGTCCAGCTAGGAAGTTATATATCTCTAAATATGGATGAGATAGAAAAGGTTGTGTCTGTGAAAGATGACAACATAGTATGTGTTAGTTACTGTTTCTGTATCTGCAGTGATATCTGGAACCATTTTTCCATGGAATAAGTTACAACATTTCTCATTTTCTTCAGTGCTAGTTATAAATTTGATTTATTTGGTCATGGTGACTAGGAAAGCTCTAAATTAGCTTGGCGCACTAAAAGCTCAGTATAGCAGGCATTTGGTGCATGTTTCACTTGGAGTAATCTCATTGACTTCCCAGCTAAGTAGAATTAATCTTGGGTTACAAGACTTTTGTCTCATCCTGCAGTAATCTTGTATTCTAAAATGAATGTCCCTCAGGCTAGGTATAGAGAAGTTATATATTTGTCCTCAGTGGAGACTACAGAGATTGTCCTTCTTTTATACTTAACTCCTTCTGGTGTTTGGCTTCCCTTGTAACTGGGTGTCAGTCAGCAGTTTCTCCCGCTGCTCGATTGTCTTGCGAAGACTTGTCTGTCCAAAAATTTGAGATCCTGCAGCTTCAAATTCAGAGGAAAAATTAACACAAAATTGTTGTGATTAGCTGGGCATATCACAGCAAGAATGTCTGTGCAGAATCTCAGCCACCTCTTTACCCTGCAAATCATATGTTAGATTATTTACTTGTTATCTTTGTACCCTCTTCCCCTGTCTTATATTTTTCATTTGACAAATTAAAAGACAGAGAGTTGTGGGGAAGGTTATGCATCTATTCTCTGTACACAGGGTAATTCACTGGTAATTTGTTAATTTTGTGTTAAAAGATTTACTTAGATTTAACATCCATGTTGTGGGGGTTGGGTTTTGGGATTTGTTTTTTTGGGTTGTTTTTTTTTGTTTTGTTTTGGTTTTTTGTTTGTTTGTTTGTTTGTTTGGGTTTTTTTTTTTTTTTTTGTTCTACAGCCTGTTCTTCAGGTGTGTGTAACTTTACTGTCAGCTTGATTTTCAGACTTAACTTGGGCCCTTTTTAATGATCAGTTCCTTGTGCTGGGAAACTGGAGGAGCTGGGGAAGGGGACTGGCAGTGAATCAATGTATGTTAGGGAGAAAGAAACCCTGAAAAACAAATGTTTGTCAAAAGGAAATGGTGTCTTTAAGGTTTTTGCTTGACCCTCATATATAGAGGTGCTTAGGCTGTAGCTCCAGAAGTGTGCTATGCCTCAAAGCAAATAGTTCCGGTGGCTTTGTCTGCTCCCAGCTGTATTTCCTCATCTAACTGTCCAGGGAGTGTCTTGCATTAGTGCTCCATGGGCATGAGTTAGCCTGTGCTCCTTGCAAATTCCAGATCAGTTGCATAAATGTGTGCTTCAGGACCACAGGGGGCCTGCCAGTAACAGAGAAGAAGGTAAGTGGTGCTCCTGACAAATATTGGGTACTGCTGCCCTCTCTCCAGCAGCACATGTGTCACCTGAGCGTAAGGACGCTGTGTGCCTGTCACTGATGGTGGATACACTGCTGGTTCCTTTCTCTCCCTCATGGGAGTTCAGTGTAAGCATTGAAAAGCGACTGCGAGGCTTGACAAAGAATCTGCCTTTGCCACAGTGGCTGTGTAAAGCATTAAAATGGTGTTTCCGTGTGGACGCTGGCCGCAAGGCTATGAAACCTTTGTGAAAGGTGGAAATTGTCTTGGAAAGTCAGGAGGAGGCGGGAGGACAACATGGAGCATTGTTTGGGCTCTAACCATTTGCCTTGGCTGGAGGAAATGAGGATGACATGAGGCAAACCAGGCTGTGGGGCACCATGATACGAAGTTGTGGTTATATTGGTGTATTGGTGGTGCAGACATTGCCAGTCTTTCCGTTAATTTTTAATGAACTGTTTCCCACTGTCTCCATGGTATTACTGTTAATTAAGGATAACCTGATTTGACACTTAGTTTTGCAGGGTCATTTTTGGAATTTTGAGGAATTTTTGAGAAATGTTAACACTTTAGAATTTTCTGTCCACAAGTCTGGCTGTGCTTGCTCGATACCAGTATGAAATTTGTCTCAAAAATGTTTGAAGTATCGGCTGTTCTTTATGGCTTTCTGCTGCTTCTTTGGTTCAATGCAGATCTGACCAGCTTCCTCTCTTTGTTTGATTTAAAGTGTTCTAATTTGCTTTATATTGCACAGTGCTTACGTGTCTTTTCAGAAGTACAATAAAATGGGTTAATCCATGAACTAGCTTCTATGTGGCCTGGTGTATTTTACGTTGTGTAGAGTGTTATTTAGAGGAATAGACCAATATTGATTTCTTTCTTCTCAGAGGTTTTTTTCCCTATTATTTAGCTACGTGAACAATTTGGAAAGGTATTACAATCCATTAAAGTTACAGACTTAAACCTTACAGGGCATCAGTCATTCATGCTCATAAACCTATAGGGATAATTCATATCAAATATGTTCCTTGTTGATATGGTATTACTTTAATAAATCCCCCAAGTTCATAACACAAATCACAGTTGTAAAAATAGAGTGCAAAGTAAGAATGGAGAAAAATAGACAGGAGGCTAGGAGAGATCTGTATTAAGCCCAGCCCAATCTGATTAATTCCAGAATTTTAATGCTTGCAGATGTATTAATTGGCAGGTATTCATATTTTTATGTTTTAAGACCTTTTGAATGAGATATCATTTTCCATATAAAACAGTCTGATGGGTATTTGCTATTTCTAATCTGTAGATGTTTTATATTACATTATCAACCCTGTATTCAATACATTTATGAAACACAAAGCACTACCATTTGTAGAGATTTATTCGTGTATCATTTTCCCCCAGATTTGCCAGAACACCATCATGTTCGTGTTCTGAAGGTTAATGCCCAAAGTCAAACAGACAGAAGCCAAATGCTGCAAGGTTTCCAAGATTAGGACTGATTCCCTTCACGAAAATAAATGATTCCTGCCATGTTCAGTGATTTTGTGCAGCACTACTCACGGCTGAGTGAGTGCATCAATACTGTAGTCCTTACATGCTGTACATACTGATGACACTCTGTGTTAACTTGATTGACTGAGCAGTATACTGGAGAGGATGCACCTGCGAGAGATGTGCAGACATATATATTTTTATTCTGGTTTTGAAACATTTTGGGTTTACTTTTTTTTTTGAAGTCTTAGTTTCACATTTCATGGGTTATCATGTCGTGCTGTTAAGGTAGAGCAAACAGTTACGTGCTTCTTTGTTGTCAAAACTGGATTGGAAAATGATCTAAGGTGCATCTTCTTTCTCTGTTAAAAAGGAGAAAAAGCCTGGTTTTGTATTTTAAAAGAAAATGACATAAAGAGGACGAGTGTGAAGTCTGGCAAGTCAGTAGCTGTGTAAATTATGCTTATTTTAAGGGATTCAGTTTAATAGTAGAGAAATGTTGTGTGTAATTCACTTATAAGCATTATTTTTTGCTACAGTTTTATGTTTTGTTATCATTTTTGTAGGCTTTGAGACAACAGCAGAAAAGAAGAAATGGAGTCTCAATGATGGTAAACAAGACTGTTCCTCGTGTTGTTTTGACACCATTAAAGGTGTCCGATGAGCAGTCGGATTCACCTTCAGGTAAATAGCTAAAGGACTGTTTGCAAGATCAGCTCTAGTCACAGAGCCTTCCTCTGAATCAGATGTGTAGCGTACAGAATTTGGAATTGCTGAAATACTATTTCCACTGGGTGGCTTTGTTTAACGTCTTTATTTCCTTATCAAGACTCGTGTCTCAAGGATGGAGATTTTTCTTTAATAAAGAACTGAAGGCACACAGTAAAATGACAATTGGTAATAGCAGCAGCTTTAAAGGAATGCAAAGTAACATTTTGTTTGGCTCTGGAGCTCTAATGGAGGACCACATGCTGGTATTCAATGCTATAAAAGGAGGAGGGGGGGAAAGGAAAGCTTCTCCGTGAATGTGAATTTGTGTCTCAGTTCTGCGTTGAATACTCAAATCCTTTTGTTAGCTTTTCTTCTTATACCATGCTTATCATTGCAGCATAACCTTGACCTTTAGCTCTGGTGGTTAAGTTGCTTCATTTTAAGAGATTTCTGTGTCTATGTTTAACACAAATTGACAATTATATTTCCAAACATATCTTTTCTTTAAATGTTTCTTCAAAAAGACATGATCTTTTTTTTCAGCCTTAGGTTGCTTTACTGCCCCATAACTTCAGGTTGAAATATTTTTAAAAAATATCTCCTGGGCATTATAGAACTATGTTGTTTTTATTAGATCACTGAACATTTTTATTGACTGCAGTGTTCAGTAAACTTTAGTTTTCAGCACTTAATTGATTTATTGAGCTTTTACTTCCAATTCCTCTGATGAGGAGGAATTGTATTGTGACCAGAAAAGTATATTGCCTTTCAGCAAGAAAATGTCAAATTTTTTTAAATCCTATTTTTGTTTTGTTTACAGTGTAGGGGGTGCTAAGGGGATTGTTAGTAAAAGTGCAAAAGCATCATATTTAAGGGATTTTACTTTTTCCAAAGGATCGGAATCTAAAAATGGTGAAGCAGATGGTTCTGATAAAGAGATGAAACATGGGCAAAAGTCTCCAACTGGAAAGCAAACAAGCCAGCACTTAAAGAGGTTAAAAAAATCAGGTTTAGGTGAGTAGGAGTGAAATAATTCTCTTACTTGTAATACTGATGTTTTTCTAAACTCTGTGTTCTCTTGGAAAGTTTTATTTTTCTGTTTACCTGTCCCTTTTTCAAACTCAGCAGCTGATCCTTTCTCAAGACATCTTTCTGTCTACCTGGAAAATCCATGGTCAGTTTTTTTTCGTCCTCAGTGGCTGCTTTTTAAAGTTTGACAGACCTAAGTAATTGCAGGCAGAGAGGTGATACAGCAATTAGATTCTGATTGTTATGTAATGAGTTTTTGGGGGATGGGGGCAGTGTGTAACAGATATTCTTTCTTCATGGTGAATTTGCTTGCCTAATGTGCATTTATTCCCAGACTTAGTAGCATATTTGCTTACATGCTTGCCCGATTAGAAGTTAACATTCTCTTTTCTTCATTTGCATTATTGCATGTCATATAGAGATTTGGCATAAAAGTTTTGGTTGGTTCTTCTTCTTTGGTTGATTTAGTTCTTCAGTCGGACCTGTAACTATTTTGAAGCTACATCTCTTGAGGTGGTAGATACAGTTTCTGATTTTATTTTCTGTGGGTTTTTTAGTGAGGTTCATGAATCACGTTCTGTAATTAACAAAGAATTTTCTCTGAAGAGATGCTAGGAGTAAATTCTAAATCTCCATATCATAGGCAGATTTTCCTGCTCTGCATGAAATTTAATTTGAAAAGTTCCCTAGGGAGCACAAAATGTAGTGTTCACTAAGACTCTTGTCTCTGCTTAAGTGAAGTCAAAGAATGACATAACTGTTTCTCTATCTTTACAAAGTACTTTTTGCATTCAGCAGAATGCTGAATCATTTAGAGAAGTATTTTGCAATGTGGCCATGTTGGAAAAGATAACAAACAAGCTTTTTGTAGAGGCTAAATCCTAGAAGTTATTTTATGTCTATCTTTGTGGGGATAAGATTGTTCTTCTTTATTAATCATCCAGCCTAGTCCTATTTTTATATATAATGATCCTGTAAAATAGCTCCAAGGCACTTTACTTCCTAAATGCCATAGGAGAATTGTTAAATGTGCTATTGCCAGTTCCTGGCAGTGTAACCTAGAAGCCTTATCGTATCACAGCCTCCCATGAAAGTGTACTTTGATTTCATACATGATCTTTCTGCAGATTATCAATCAGTCCCATGTGGATAGCTAGTTCTCTATGTTGATCCAACATCATTATTCAAAATAGACAATACTCCTTCAGTATTATAGCTTTTGCTATGCAAAGTTATATTCAATGTTAGATGATTCCCTGTAATTTTTCTCTACATTTAAGACTGAGATATATAATTTCAAGTATATATTCCTCCCCATCTTCAGATATGATATCAACTGTTGGCTCATGATATCAAATGAATTCATTAGGAGTTTTTGGTGGATTTTAGAAAATAAATCTACTGGCCTTTTGGAACACCACACATGAAGTGCAGGGAACTTTGTATAAGGTTTAAGGGTTTCTGTTCTTGTACCTGTATGTTTCTCTCATGACACAACATTTCCTGGGATGCAAAAAGTGCAGTTGTAGAGTAGCTTCAAGAACAGGTCCAGGGTCCTCTGTAGTGCACAATCCAGGTCCAGATATTGTTTGGTTGTCTGAAACTCTGCTGATCTGACCAACATCCACTACATGTTGTTTGGTAGAATTTCTGAGCTCTGATTAAATAAGATTACTTTTTTTTCCATTTAGTTAACAGATTCTGTCAACTGTGTGATTTCTGTCCTTTTTCTGTTTTCATTTTTATATCTTGATGTAGACCCATGGTGTTCCCATCTCCTTATAGTTAATTCTCTGTGTTGAGGAGTAAACTCTTATTTTCCAAGGCTGCAAGCCTGAGTTTCCTCTCCTGTCTTACAGCTTCTATTTCTGATCTGGACAGTGATACCCCCGAACTATATAAGGATTCAAAATGTCTTTCTCTGTGGAAAACAACATAAAAAACATTGGCACATGTTTTGTCATAAACTCTTCTCAGAGATATGATTAGTGATGCAGTGGTGTCATACTTCCATGCTGCTCCCAAATACTTCACTAAATCTTATTACAAACTTGGGACCTGCTATACAGAACCTAAATTAGCCATAGGAAGGGTGCAGAAGAGAGAATTTGTTGTTTTTCTGAGCAGATTTTGAGGGTTTTTTAAAGTAGGATTGTGGTGGGCATCCACAGTTCCCTACTGGCCAAGACGCAATACACACATTTCTTCCAGAAGCTGATAAAACCCCTATAGTAATCTGTAAATTATAGCAGGTCAAATAAATCAGAAAATGTAGATTTGGCTCTTTGTCTTGGGCTTTTCATGCTATGAGAATATCTGCCACTGAAGGATGTTACTGATTTTGCAGTCATGTATCTTATTTCAGTTTGGATTATCTCTTTGTGTATGCCTTCCCATAGGATATAAATAAAGTGCTAGCTGGGGAAAATGTTACTCTAATTTGGAGTCACTTAGAAGATGGGGATATGTATTTTATATTGATTAAAGAAGAGAATATACATACAGGCATTAAAATTCAATTCATCATACAGCTTGTGTTATGCTCAGGGACTGTGTTCTTTTTACATTTATATTTAGTGGGTGGAACAGATGGTGAGGATAGTTTATTGTGATGCATTCATGAAAATGGGCACTTCTTCCATGCAATTGTCCTGTATAACAGGGCATTCATTTGTTGGTAATGGAGTCTTTGCTGTACTGAAATAGAGTATGTTAGAAATATGTGTTGGAAAAGGTTATCCTGTGCTGAGTGCAAAGTAGTTCTTGTCTCATTCAGTTACTATCAGCTGCTGAAAAATAAAATAAAATTACAAGAATGTTTACAGGAGGCTGTGACTGAAGTGGAGCTTTTAGAATTTACAAAACTTCATTTTCTTGCATGTGTATATTTTGTAGTTACAGACTTTCAGGGAAGAGACCACCATAGGTCCTCTAAGACATCTAAATAATAATAATAATCAGTATGCCCAAATTTTCTCATTTTTAAAACATATTTAATCTTCTTAATGTGTCAGTTTTAATTGTTACTGAGAGGTCCTATGTAAATGCCAAATGCCATCATTCATCATAGCAGTGGAATAATCTTTTAATCACTTTTTTAGAGATTCTGATGGAGTTTGTGTTTTATATAGTTCAGACCCCTCTTTCACCATTTTTGAAATATTTGAAAGTACAACAAACCAAAACCTGAAGAAGTTTCCTGGAAGAGATTAAAAGCTTTTGAGTTTTTCCAGCCACCTGGACTTTGATATGTTAAGACTTAGAGGAAAAAGGGGATTTTAGCAGTATATAAATACCTTGAAGCAGATAGCTCTTTAAGAAACTTTAAAAAGTATTTTCTAAATATTGTCCTAGAAATAATAACAAAATCAGACCAGACAGGGTCTCCAGTGGTCATCTAATTTGTTCATCAGTCATAGGTCAAAATCAGATATGCATCTGTCATTACTGACAGGTATTTGTCTAACAAATTCTTAAAATATTTTGATGGAGACTGTAATGCCTTCCTATGGATTTAATTCAGCATCTCCTTGTTATTGGTGGTTGAAAGCTTTCTTTTCCCAGTACCTTAACAGATATATTTCTTACTGTACAATAGTTTAAGTTGATAGCCTTTCTATCCACTGTGTAAAGTAAGAAGACATTATTCTATAATGCTGTGCATGAGCCATATGTTTATTTCCCTTTCCCTCTGTGGAGTCTTTATCTTACTCCTTTGTTTGTATCGTTCCTCACATACCTTTACTAATCTCACAATTCCTGCTGCTGCCTTCTGGTTTTGATCATTTTAGTTCTTAGGAAAATCCTGAAAAATGCTTTTGTTTTTTGTTGTTAATGTTTTCAAACATTAACATATTAAATATTCTCATCTCTTTGATCACTCTCTTTTCACACAGGTAGTTTTAGCAGGTGCAATGGGACAAGTTCTGTAGGCCATAGGGCACTGCTGATGGCAAAAGAGAAGCTGTCCATAGTTATTGAGTCACATCAGCCTCATCGAGCAGCCTTTTGCTTGAAAATAGGTGCTTATATAATTATTGTTGATGACATGACAGGATTATTTTCTGCGGCTGTTGAGTTGGTCTTGAGCTAGAAGTAATAATATGTCAGCTGTGATGTTTACTGGAACGTAAGAGGTAAAGAGACAAATACATTTTGTCTCTTTTTTATAAAATAAAAATATTTTATCTTCGAGAGACAAATATAAAATATTTTTTATTATTATACAAATATAAAAGCTGTTAAGACACCTAGAAAAGGCTGTGTTACCCTTCTCAGAGTACCATTTCTCAAGAGCTTATTGTATTATACAGTAAAAGCTAAAAACTTTAAAAGAAGACTTGTTCCTACTCTCTTCCTTTATTTATGTTTAAAGTTATTTTTGTTTATTTACTCCAGGACATTTGAAATGGACCAAAGCTGAGGATATTGACATAGAAACACCGGGATCTATTCTAGTGAACACTAACCTGAGGGCTTTAATAAATAAACACACCTTTGCTTCTTTACCTCAGCATTTTCAACAATACCTCCTGCTTTTGCTTCCAGAAGTAGACAGGCAGGTAAGTAGCATCATAAAATATTTCTATTTTTAATGAGACTTTTTTACAGCATGTTTGCATAGGCTGATTTGACTGACTAGGAATCGTTCCAGGAAAGAATTAGAAAATCTCCATACTTTCTTAAGTAAAAGTGTTAGATGTAGAATGACTATAAAGTTGTCTGTGAAAACCAGCTCCTGCTTCTTTGCTTCCTGAAAACTCTGCAGGTCCCTGAATTGTTTGAATGGAAACTGGGCAGCAAATCTTTCAAACTTGCCAAATCACTTAATTAGCCTTTTTACCTATGGCGTTGAAGATAAACTTCTCATTCTCAAGACTTTCTTTACTTTGAGTCTCTTTTCACCTGTGATCTTCCTTGGTACTCTGCCAGCAATGTCCAGGTCAATATTAGTCAATGTTTGTTCTTCTGCTCTTCATCTTTTGTACAAGCCTATGTAAGCTCTCTCAGCTCCAGTGCACTGAATCCACTTACTCCCACCTTTTACGAGGAATATCTTCTCCAGAGCTTATGGCTGTGTGCTCAGATCTGTTGAGGAGAATGATTTGAAGAGTAACAGGCTGGAAATAAAATTTCAGTTTTGTGATCTTTCCTACAGTGTCTGGTGCTTCCTGCATTTGTTGGTCAGATTGCAGGGTTTCTTAGAGAGAGAAAAAAAAAAGTATTTCTAGCAGGTCTAGTAGTTAAAATAGATAAGAGATTTCATTTACTCACTTGCCTCACTTAGGGATTCAAGCAGTCTTAACAGTTTCAATGGGGATTACTCATGCACTTAATTCAGACTCATTAACTTACACAAATAGGGAATTTTATTTTTTGCAGATGGTCAGTATCCCTCTTTTAATATAGCAACTAGCGAATGCAGATCATTTAAATGAGTAATTAAAACCTGCATCTTAAATCAGTATTTCATTTCAGTATTGCAGGTTTTATTTCTTAAACTAAACCACTAAAGCAGGGAGATGAAGTGCAGTGTGACACAAAAAGAGAAAAAAATTGTATTAATGTACATTTACTCAGCCTCTTATCAAATTAGATACTGTATGTTTGTGGACAACAATTCTGCATTTAATAACAGAATGCTTGAGAAAGAACATCAGAACAAGATCCATAGGAGAAACAATATAAATGTATTTATTCTCAAGCTCCCACAATGCAGTCAAAGTCAATATTGACAAGTTTTAAGAAAACCTTTTTCCCTGCTGTCAAACAGATTTTAACTTAGTGCCCAGTAAATATTTTTAGGATAGTTTTGAATTTTTGTTCTCTTTCTAGTTAATTCATCAGAAAAGATTAAAAGAATGTACATGTTTTCTCTCCAACCATCAAAGACCCAATGTTCATAAATTACATTTCAAGCATGGCATCTTTATTTAGGAAGTATCTACAAATGACAAGCCACTTACCTCTTTATCAGTGTTCTTACAGCAGAGTTTTTTGGCAAGAAAATCAAGAGAATATTTTTTTGAATTTAAACATGCTTCACTAGTTAAAAGCAGTGCATTTTTTTCACTTTTCTTTCAAAAATCATTCATGTAATGCATATAATATGTTATTTCAGAGGCCAACACTGCATAATTGGAGCAAATGTTGTGATGAGACATTTGCAGGTGTCCTTCTGTCTGTCATCTTCTCATAGCATTCTGTGGGTTTGTGTAGCATACCACGTTTTCACCTGCATTTAGAAGGCAGGAGTCACCAGCCATATCTGGAAGTTTAATGGAAATGTTTGGCCTCTAAGTGTTAAAGTTTGAAAATTCTTTTCCAGTGGAGAGTGGAATAACCTTGAACTTTGCAGAAGTCTTAGTAGAGAAAGAAATGCATCTCTTTTCTTGATGTCTGAGCCTGAAGTGTGGCATCCCAGATACGGACTGATGAAAGCAATAGAACTGATGTTCTTTTCCTTTCTGTGGCAAGTGGAAGATGTCAGTGTAGTGCTCAAGGATCAAATAAAAGGATAGAGAATTTTAGCCAGGGAGTTCTGGTGGAAGTCTCTGCTATTGGTCACTTTGACTGAACAAGGCAAGGGTATTCAGTTTTCCTCTTTTACTTCTACTTTCTAAATCAAATGGGGCATCAGGGAAGCAAAAATTGTGCAATACTATTCTTTGAGTTAGCTGCACATCTCTTGGGGTTCAGTTTTATTGTTTTATATTGGCCTTTCCTTGATTCATCTGAAAATTCTTATTTCTGCTCTTGTGGCTCAGAAGTGTTTCCTCCCTGCGTGCTGCTCTGCAGTTGGCTGCTGTGGTCTTCCCCAGAGAAAGCTGCATTTCTGTGTTGCCCTGTGAATATAGCATGTGAAGTACTGTAATAAATGGCACTATAAAAATGTGATAGAGTTATGCTATTTGTGTATATATAGTGATCTGTGAAATAAATTACTAATGAAGTGCAGTTTCATTTAGGCTTTATTACTGCTCCACATAGAAAAACCCCATGATGAATGATTCTTTGTCATTTCTGTCATAAACACCATTTTTCTGGGTGGTATAACTCCTCCTCCTTAAATCGTACTCAGCCAAAACTTGTCATGCATGTGTCAGTTTGAATAAGCATTTTTAGAAACCATTAGTTAAGGGAGTTGAGGTTTTCTGTTTTTTTGTGTGAAAGTGTTTATTATAAAAAAATGACTTCTGTCTCAACCTTGGTTAGTCTAATGTGTTCAAGAAAAGTTCAGGGACAAGTTAGGAGCTTTTAGGGATGTGTTTTCTGATCTTTCTTTCATTTTCAAGTGCTGTGGTTGCTATCAGGCAGCTATTGGAGCCCATGGAACAGAAAGCCTTAGGAAAGTTGTCCCAGAATGGAAGAAGTCAAGAACAATTCTTCTGATGTTCATGCAGTCCCTACTCCAGCTAGATTTTTGACAAAGTGGAAGAATAGGATCATTGCCCTTTTTTTCCCCTTGGGAAAAGATAAATTGTATAATGAGTTATAATTACAATTTAAATTGATTTCAGCTTGCATATTAGTTAAAATTCTATTTCAGTAGTGATGAGACCTTGTGTAATTTTCTGTATTAAAAATGCCTGTAAAAGAAGATGGAGCAAGTTGGCAGTTATGGTAGATGCATTTTATCAAGGATTTTATTTGTTTTGATTTGGGTTCAGAGGGAATAAGTATGTAGAGATTGTACAAATCATAGAAACGAAGAATGTCCTGAGTTGGAAGGGACCCATGAGGATCATTCAGTCAAGCTTCTCACCCTGCACAGGACAGCCCCAAGAATCACACCATGTGCATTGTCCAAATGCTTCTTGAACTCTGCCAGGCTTGGTGCTGTGACCACTTCCCTGTGCCAGTGCCCAACCACCCTCTGGGTGAAGAAACTTTTCCTAATATTCACCCTAAACCTCCCTTGACACAACCTTAGGCCATTCCCTCGGGTCTTGTCACTCGTCACCACAGAGAAGAGATCAGTACCTGAGAAGCAGCCATGTCCCAGACTTGTCTGTTTAGCAGATTGCTCAAAAATCTTGCATCACTGGATACTGGGAACTTCATGACTGAAAAAAAAAAAAAAAAAAAAATTGGACATCCAGATTTTCAGCTCTTCATTAATCTGTATGGATTTAAAGACTCAAAATTCTTGAAGCTCAGCTGATACAGAAGCCTGTTGGGTGATTACCTGGGAGACCTATATGACTGAGCTGGAAATATAGAAAACATGCAGGTATAGAAACTATATGGAAAGAAAATTCTGCGCAAGAGATTTCAGTTATCACAAATTCCAGCAAAGTATTTTGCTTTACAGCTCTAATTAGAAGATTCTACAGCTAAAGAACAATGGATTTTTCATGAAATACCTATTTCTGACATTGATACATCAAGCTGATAAGTAACCTTCTTGACTACCTCTCAGCAAATACTCACCTTCAAAGCAGGAAGTTTCTCTGTGTATCTAGATTGCTGTGTGGCATCAGTGAGTCTTCAAATGTTAATTAAACAATGTATATTGTGCAAGGATGGGTAACAAGTCTGTGCAACAGGTTGCTGAAAATGAATGGCAGTTGGCAATGTTGTACTACTCCAGCTTTCCTTGTTGGTGCTTCTGGGAAGTCAGATTCCTGATCTTAACACTGGGGAAGGGCAAAAGGAAGGGAAAAACACCCACCTACTTAGCTTCCAAAAAGAGAACTGTAACATTATCTGAAGAGTAGCAGAAAGCTGAGGTGATTTTACTAATCCTTAGTGAGCTAAACAAAATGTTCTCTCCTCAATGGTCTGGAAAAAAAAGTGTGTCTTTCCAGACTCTATGACTGCTTAACACCTTTCTGATCTTTGAGAATTTAACTCTGTCTTGCATTTTCTCTTCTGGTGCTGGGCTCTTTTGAGTGTCTTGTGATTTACACCTGCCCTTCCCTTTCACTTAGGATGAGAATTTCTTCCTACAAAAATACTTCAAAGCCTCCTCAGACATGTGTGTTAGGTAGCATTGCCATTTCACCAGACCAGATCTGTACTGGAAGAGCATTTAAAACAGTAGAGGAAATCACAGTAATAGTTATATCTTGTCTCAGCTTTACTTGTTTAATGAAAGAAATTTAGCAATTATCTATCTTTTATCTACAGTTTATAGATAGTCAAGTTAGTTACTTAAATATAAAACTTCAGTATTCTTAAGGAATAACTTAAGGTGTGTAGTATTGCAGAAGGTCCTGTGAATATTTCAGGTTTGTAGCAGGTCAGTCTACTGAAAAGAAAAACATGATGTACAAATCAAAGGATTCTAAAATGGGTCAAAACCCACCTTATTCTCTTTCTTTTAATTTCTAAATCAGCAAATCCCAAATTAATTACTGTCTCTTGGGTGAGTGCTAGTATTGCTATGCTATCATATCACAGCATCCTTTTATTTTAAGGTCAGTGCAGGTTCTGTGCTTCTGTCTTGGCCTGTTCATTTTAGGTTGGTGCAGTTTGAATCTGTCACCTTGTAAAGATTCCTTTTCCCCTTGCATTGAGAAAAGGCACAGGGTGATGTCAGCTAGTGATTTACTCTGTTCTGTTTAAAATAATAACAACTAATTTTGGGGAAGTTTACCTACAGAATTCAAATTCAAACCTCTGTTTCCATGCATTATGAATCAGCTTAATATCTGTTCCTACAATTTGAGCAATGACAGCAAAAGGTAACCATTGTTTTTGATGTGCACAGATTACTCCTACTCCCAACCACATCAGTTGGAATTCTGTGGTGGAGAGTGGGTAATGAATAATACAAAATACTATTTTACTTGTAAAAGGCAAGAAGAAAAGTCTAGTATCTAACATTCTGAACACTTAGTATTTAGTAGGTACCTTACTGTATATTAGTTTTTTATTAGAAGAGAGTAAGTGAAGCTTGATTTTCACAATTGGTTTCTTGTAGCAATGTAACCATCTCCCTGCTTGTTTTATTAACTTCATTGGTCCTTGAGGATTATATGTGCCATTGGTATTTTGCAGAATTTCATTTATAGAAAGACCAACTGCAGAAATTAGGGCTTCATGTATTATTTGCTTCCAGCTTTACTTTATGTTTCTCTCCATGGAATTATTGTGTAGTGGTAGTTAAATGGTTACCTAATCTTACTTAGCTGCCTTTTCTGCTTATACTACAATCTTTTAGCTTTGCCCTTTTCCATTCTCTACCAATCAGTAGCTTTCAAATATTTATTGTTATGTTCCTGTAAATGTTTGAGTTTTACACTGAAATAGTTTTAGGTTTATGACAAAAGCATTTAGTTCAGAGAACATTTGCAATTGAAGGTTAAATGTAACATATGTCATCTGCACCTAAGCAGATTTAAAAAGCTGTTAAATTGGCACCCCTGTGTGTGCAGTAATTGAAGGTCATTTTATGACACATTTTTCCCTTTAGCTGACATTTTTTCTTCGGTTTTACTGGATGATGTGGACAGCATGGTGTTGTTGTAATGTGCCTTATTTGTACAGCTTTATTAGGGTAGTTTTACTGCAGGTATCTTACAGACTAGATATATTAATAAATTCCAAAGATTGAAGCTGGCTTTTCCATAAAATTCTGAGTCTGTTTCCTGAGCTGAGCTAGCCAAGGATTTTCAGACAGATTATTACACCCAGCTGATCCTCTGTCCTTATGCAGCAAGTTAATACTTGTTTTACCTAACACACCTGTATGGATGGTGTATATTGTAGCTCACAGTCATGTATTAACAACAAACATCAGTTTCACGTTATGTGAGTTTAAAGCTGAAGGATTTTACATCAAAATCCCAGTTGTCTTCAGCTACACAAAAGCTACTCTTTCAGCTTCCCTAGGCAGTCCAGAAAGGCTCACTGCAATTGCATTGCAATCTGGCTGCTCTGATTGATGTGGTAATGGAATTCTTGTTTGCCTGTTTGCAGTAATCCCTAGAGGTCCTCTTCACTATCAGTATGTCTACATATGTGAATAGGAAGCTTTACATTTTTGATTAAGTGTCATGGTTTCATATTTCTGCTGGCTTGGTCACTGTATTTCAGAAGTGTGAATCTGTTTTTCACCACATCCATGTTGTGGACACATCCATGTTTCTGTGCCACATCCATGTTGTGGACGTTCCTTTTTGATTTCTAAAGCCTGGTTACAAGCTCTTGTCACACTTAAAACATGTCTCACCTTTAAGAACACATTTTGCAGAGGTGTTAGCAGAACTATTGCATTTGCTTTTGTCTGTAGCAAGGCTAAACTCAGTTGGAACATTTAGTAGGACATATCAATTGTGCTGTGTCCTGAAAGCTAAAAAATAGAAGATCCACAGCTGTCTCTACAGCATCCTTTCCTATAAGTCCTTCTGATGTGTGAGGGGCCCTTCACTCAAGGTTGTTCTGATGTAGACTAGTGAAGCTTTTGTTCCCCTCTTATTCCCTTCAAGCAAGTTTTCTAAAGTACAGTGCACAGCTGTTAGGGCTTAAAAAAAAAGAGGGCTTCGTATGCAATACTAGTTCCATTTACATTTGACAGAATTATTAGTACTTTAAAAAGAGAGCTGATAAAGCACCCCCCTTACAGTGGGAAAGTAAGTGCCTCACATATGTGCCTTTTTAAAAGACTGTGCTAGGAGCTGTGTTATGAGAGCATAACTAATGTGTGGACATAAGTGGTAACATATATGGGCACAAGAGACTGGTATGCTGCAAGTTATGTTAAGCTGTTAAGGATGCACTGCAGTACTGCAGTGTGTAGTGTTCCAACTGTGCCTCCCTTGCAAAGTGCTAATAATTAAGTGATATGAGTCGGTCTGCAGTGCCTCCAGTGTTGCCACTGTAGGGCTGCACAGGAATTATATGGAGAACAGAACATTCCTTTCCATTCTGAATCTGAAGACAGATGAGGACTTGAAACAGGATGTTGGATGCAGGTGCGGCAAAAGGAAGAGCAAGCAGAAGTGATCCATCCGTGCTTCTGCAGCACTCTCCTCCTCTTCACCCTTACTCACACCTCTCTCTCTGCTTTTCCCCTCGCCTTTCCCTCCCCTCATCGTTTTCCAATATATTTGTTTGGCTTAAATACAAAAGGGGAAAAAAAAGTTGAGACTTTTTTCCTAATTTCAGAACATTGCTGTCCTTTGAATAATATTTAATCTCAGATTTCATTTAATTCTCTCTTGTGTCAAGTATATGTGGCCATTTTTTTGCATAGAAAGGCGGTGTTTTCTAATGCCTAGAGAAAAGGGATTGGGCACAGGATTTTCATTTTTGACAGTCATCAAAAATGACTGACTAATTTTAGATGCTTACATGTAACTTCCTCTCACCTTCTGCTTCTTGGGTTCAAAGGTATATGTCTATAATTCTATTATTAAAGGCTAAGTGAACAGACCCTGGTTGTTTATATCCCTTTTCCTGAACTCTCCACAAAATTTGAACATTCTTGGATAATTCAACAATGTTTAACTTTCTCAGAGTCTCTAGCCGTCTTTCCTTAAACAAGTTCCATACATGCTTGCCTTGACCACAATTCATATATGCCTTTCTGCCTATTTTTCCCCCAGACTTATATACCTTTTCTAGTACCTTTATAAGTACTTGCTTTTTTCTGTGTGTTCTGACATGCTTGGGTCACTAATTACGTGAACTATGTATTAGAAAAAAGGGGTTTTAATTGTTACTTCTAGAATTTGAATGCAGTTAGACGGTACTGTTTGCTGCATGTTATAGTTTTTTTTCCTATTTTGCACGGGTTTTGTTTCATTTTAAAACATGCCTTATCTTTTCATTTGCCAGATTTATAACTCGCCTAAAATTCTTCATCTAATTTCTTGCATCTGAGCTCAAACAGATTGGATTCTATTGTCTTTTTTGACACTACAGTGTATTGGAATGAATATAGCTATCCCACTTGTCTTCTTGATTTAGACAAGGTCTAAATTAACAAGTCACATTTCATTTTGAAAACATATGTTTGCAATTCTTCAGTCTTACTTGGCATATTTCCCACTTTAGTGAAAATGGAAAAGGTCTTTGTTTCTTTCTCTAAAAGATGCTTCTTGCTTTTCTCCTCATGTCTGAAGCAATTATTCCCATAGTAGTAGATATTTTCTTTTTCATTCTTTGATGTTTTACTTCTCAGTTTAATCTGGTTATTTTTATAGGACTAAAGTAATACTCAGAATCACTTTCACCATCTGTCTTAAAAATCTGTCTTTTCATTTTGTATTTGAAGGCAGACTGTTCATGCTATGTCAGTGATCAGGTAGAAATGAGAAAGAGCTTTTCTTATAAGAATTGATAACTTCATAAACAGAACTAAAGAAAATTAGCCATAATCTGGGTCATGTTACCCTTTACTGTGAAAAGGTGAGACCCAAGGAAGAGAGCTTATGCAGAGTGAACATGAACACCCAAGCTGAGGTACATCAGAACTGCTGAGAGAACCAGAGAATGAGTTGGTACCTATCCCTGTCACCTCCCCAGACCTGAAGTTGTGGTGGCTGACTTTGTTGTTCTTTCAGCAGTTCTTGAGTCAGACAATGTATTTCTGTCTGCTGTATTTATGTATGTATGTAGTGTTGGATGTATCTCTTTGCCGTTCATGTATCTCTCAGTGTTACTGTAGACATATTGTGGTCACAACAGCAAAAAGGCCCTGGTAATTGCATCTTGTCAGAAGTATTTCCTTATATTCCTGTTTATATACTTCTTACTCAGAAACTCCTCCTCTGTTAGCTTTAAATACATGATAGCTGGTTTAAGAAAGGATAGCTTTTTCATCAGCCATGGCATTGTGTAAATGTGTGCATTTTTCTGTTTGAGATGAGCCTCTGAGTGCTCCTTATCTTCAGGCAAAGAAACAATTGCTGTCCTATTGTGTCTGTGGGTTTTTGCAACGCTTGTCTATTTTTTTTTAAATATTCTGCGTCTTCAGCTGCATTACTTCTTTCACATTCCTACATCTGTGTCCTCAAGACCTGAAATCATCAATGCTTTTTACTAAACTTGGTAATTACCTTAGCTATTCACTCCCCTCCTTTTTTTTGCTTCTCTCCAGTATTACACATGCCTCTCTCTGCATATTTCTCTTTCCTTTTTTCATGTGTATCAGAACTCTTGACAAGCTTTTGCTTCTCTTGAAACAAAAGACAGGCAGAGAAGAAAAGGGGAATGGTTGTTGCCCTCAAGGGGATCAGCATGTATGTGGACCTCTTCTACAGGGTGGATTACAGTCTGGTTCAGATTATAGGGGTCAAGGTCAGAGAAGAGGCATGAATTCCATTCAATGGCATGAATACCATTGTGATGTGAGCTTAACAGACCATCCCATCTAACTCAGCACTCATAAGGCTACACCTAGAGTACCTTGCCCAGTTCTAGGACTTTGCCTAGGTAAGAGAAGGGCCAGGACAGTTTTATCAGTGTATATAAAAGGATGTAGCACTACTGGAGGCAGTAGGTACAAACCAAAGGGCAGGAGCTTTCATATGGACATGAAGTAAAACATTTTTTAGTGAGGGCACAGGGTGCCTAGAGAAGTTGTGAGTTCTCCATCCTTGGACATATTAAAAACTAATTGATTTTTATTTCCACCTGAAGTGTGCTATTATAGTTCAATAACACAAACATGTCAATACTTCCAGTGTGGTTCTCTCAGGTCAGGCACATGAATGAAAGGCTTGAACTTAACTTAACTTGATAGGTTATCTATCACATGTACAGGTACTTCCTGTGGATGGGGTTTTGTGCAGCCTAGCCTAGTGGAAGGTGTCTCAGGCAATGGCAGGGGGTTGGAACTAGATAATTTTTTAAGATCCTTTCCAATCTAAACCATTCTTTGATTTACTGTAGGAAAGCGTACTCTGTTTTGTACTGGAAATTATGTAGGTTATTCCATTTCTAGTTTGTAAATCAAATTTGAAAAGAAAATATGGTCATGATTATGGACAGCTCAGCAGAAACATCTGTTCAGTCAACCTTTAAGCAACAACAACACCAGGGAGGCTGCACTAAACGAAATACCCTTTTCATTAAATGAATACTATTAAGTCATCATCTTCAATACTAAGCGTGGCCAGTTCAGTTCAGAAGCTGTGGAAATAACCTAGAGGAGGGCACTAAAATTTGCATGAGCCATAAAAATGTCTAAAGAAAAATGACTGGACATGAGCTTTTTTATCTACCAGAACAAAATTAAAAGTGAAGAGCATCAAATTTAATACAATCAGCTGCTGTATTTCATACAATAGACAACTAACCCATTAAATCTTTTGCATACTAAAAGTTAGTATAGATTGCTGCCAGAGTTCAACTGATATAAATAGAAGATGGGGGATGCATATATATGAGTAGTAGCCACAGTTATATCAAACAGACTGAAATATTTATGGACATTAAAATTTCCTTTTTCAGTCTTATGCCAGCTAAACTAAATAGAAATAGAAAACTTTTATTTGACAGCTTTCCTAGTAAAAGGCTATTATGTGGTCTTTCACAAGCTTTATCTACATGATCTGTTCCTTGCAATTATCAAGGTTAGTTCAGCCTCTGCTTTGATCTGATATTGTTACCATATGGTACCAGTCAGATATGACTAAATGCTGAAAAATACAGCATCTTTGCTTAGCATTGAGTTGTGTAGCAGAAACACTATCATCAGAAATGCAGCCATTGTTTAACAGAACTTGCAGATTTTTTGTGACAACTAGAGCTGCTTTTCCTTTTGACCCAAGCGTATTCACACTCATTCTCTATTACAGACCTGCCAACTGTTAGAGCATCCTTTTAGTTTGGTCCCATTTATCACAATCTCTTTTGAATAATAGTTGTATTAGTGGAAAAATGACTTTTAGATAGGTAACAGCATACTTGAACAGTCAGCAGTATTCTATAGGAAATGGAGAAACTCAATTATTTTCATACTAGAAATACATGTGAGTTCACTTAAAAGTATTTTGCAGATGGATAGAAGTTTAGTTTTATAATTGCCACATTTTATTTAACAAGGAGAACTCTAGCTGTGGATAACTCCTTGACATAATAGGTTCCCAGGTCATTAGCCAAAGTAGTGAACAGGATAATGATTGTTTTTCATTCTTGTAGACAATTTAGGCTTTTATAAGTGCAAGCAGATCTTGTTAGTTTCTGAAGAATGTGTCAGTCAGAACACGAACAGTCCAGAAACTAACAGGAGCACATATAGTAATAAGTCCTGTTTTACTTTTTAGTACCTTGTACTAAAATATCGGTATGGACAAAGTATATAGCCTCATAATACTAGTCTCTGCAGCCATTCAGTATTTCCCAATGACAATTTCTGTCTCTTGGGCTTAATGAGAAATCTCTTCCACTGGGTTGCCACACTTGGCCTCAAGGGAGACATTATCTACCTTGACTTTTAACACAGCTCAAGCTATCAACTGCTAGTAAAAAAGTTGACCATGAATAAGTAAGGGTCCTTCCAGCCATCATGAAGCATAACTGGTAACAGATACAATGGGTTTGTGTTTGAGAATGATGGTTCCAGAAATTGAGTGTAATCTAAGGTTTTGATTGCATGCAGGCAAGCTAAGCCATTATCTTATGAAATCACAGTGTTTCTGAAGGTCACTGTCCAAATGAGGGGCTCTTTCAGATAAGAATTACAAGCTCTGGTCAATTATGTTAGACTGGATAGAGTGATTCCACTGGAAGGGCATGAAGAGGCTAGAAGCCTAGAAGACAATGCAAGGACTGTCTCTTAAGCACCTTTCTTTGAAATTGGAGGTTGGCAATTGGTCAGAAGTTAAATATATGCAAGAGGACTTGTAGTTTTCTTTTTAACGATGTTGTAATAGATGACAATTTGTTACACCATCTTGATGCAGAAAACATGGCAAAAAAGGAAAATTTATCTCATCTTCTTTACACTATGGCAAAATCAACGTCTGCTTTTCTTCATATTGGCTAAAACTTTTTTTGGCTGTTCAGTGGTGGAGAATTCACAGCCTCTCCCAAGGAAATCTAGTGTTCCATTGTTTTCACTGATAGAAAGCTTTTTCCTCGGGGTCTGATCTGAATCTCTCTTGTTGCAATTCTGACTGGTACTCTTTGTTCTTTTTGGCACCTACATGTAGAGTGTGGAGATTGCTGTGTTTTTGTTTCTTTTTCCTGAGAAGAAGCCGATAATAATGCAGTCTTTGTAGACCTAGGGCCTTAAGCCTCATTTCTGTTCTAAGCCTCATTTATCTCCTTTGCATTTTGTATGGGTTCTGAGTTGCTTCAGTCAGAATTGAAAGTATTGCTCCAGCTCAACTGGTAAGTAACACCATGGAGAGCAAAAATAATTTCTCTGCTTTTGCACTGTTTCTAACTTAGAGTGTTGTGCTCACCTTCTTTGTAATTGCAAGGTTGACTTATATTCAGTTTATGAGCAGTCCATCAATACAAGTACTTTTCTACAGAACCATTGCATAGCCACTTAATTTCCTCATTTTGCATTTCTCTAGTTCTGTGTTATACAAGAGTGTCAAACTTTGCATTTGCCACTATTGCAATGCCCTGCTTATCCCTTTTGTTTCCAAAGTAATTCACAAAACCATCAAGAGAATTCTGATGCTCTGTCTACATGCTCTCTGACTGATAGTATTTTCAAATTACTTCCATCTTTGTATCATGCCTCTGAATACACAGACTCCCAGTTGATAATAAATAAACAATAATTCCCTAAGTAAAGAGTTCTGGTGACCTAATTGCAATTTATATATCCTGGCTTTGCTTGAGAAAATATTAAGCAATACTGCATTGTTACGATCAAGATATACAACTTGTGCTGCTTTTCTTCTATCACAAGGCTATTTATACTGTCAGAGAGAAAATGGACTGATCTGATGTAACCCACTCTTGACAAATCTACGTTGGTTGTTGCTCAACTCCTGATTAATTTTCAGGCAGTTGTGTATGGCGTGATACCTTACATGGGTTGGTGGTGGGCTTGACAGTGCTGGGTTAATGGTTGGACTCAATGGTGTTACAGGTCTTTTCCAACCTAAATGATCCTATGATTCTATTTTGTGCTTTAACCATTGCACATATTTTCCAAAGCATGAAGACAGAGCGAAGAAGCAAGGTATTTAAACACAGGTTTCTTTGGTCAACTGAGAGTCTAGCACCTAACTTCTTCAAAGTGTTTAAAGTCCCATAGATTCTGGGTTGTGTCTGCTCAGAATGTGTCCACATCAGTATCTTAGGACAGCCTAGGGTATCACAAAAAAGAATGGGTTGTCTGTGCATAGGCCATGGAGTTCTGAAGCTGACTAAGTCTGTAAGTCCTTAGCTGTTCCTATTCCCTTTTTTAGACATAGGTGATACATATGTGAGATATATATATATATATATATATATATATATATTATATATATATATAACTAGCATGTATAAGTTTGTATTTGTACTCATCATTTCCTCAAAATCCATCTTTTAACAGTTCTGAAATAGATTAGTATCTGGACATTTAACAAATCATCAAGCCCAGATGATTTGAATGCATTTAAGTAATATTTGTTGAGCTCCTTGCCTGTTTAAGGTCAGTTCTGACCCTTTTGCCTTTTGTTGCTGGTATTAATTGTATTAAGCACGCCAGTAGATTTGTGGTGAAGATTCATGCAAAAAAAGATGAAGTTTTAACATTAGCTTTGTCTCTGTATTCCTCTAGTATTCCCCCAGTGTTGCACAGTGTACTTTTTCTTTCATCCTCTTCTTGCTTTTAATGTACTTACAGAATTCTGGAGTTTGATGTGTCCCTTTCCAACTGTGTCTAATTTTGGCCCATTATACCATGTTCTACTGTGGTATTCTTCCTTAGTAAGTTGACCTCGTTTCCATTCCCTACATGCTGTGAGATCAACAGGAAGATCCTAACTAAGACAATGTGGTCTTATTGTACAATGCCCATTACTCCTTTGCAGGAGGCTTTGCACTCCATGTGGTCAGCATTGTTTATTTAAAGAACTGTGACAGTTTTTTTAACTATTTTTCACTAGCACCATGTTCTTCGGGATTCTTCCATCTAATTCTGCATTTAGGAAAGTTTGCCTACTTAAATCACATTTTTAAAATTCTTTTGTCATTTCTTTCTTTTCTTCTTTTTTCACAAACAAGCCTAATCTTTTATATTACTACAGTCATGAATTATCAGATCGTTATTTTGCCACTTAAGTCAAAAATGTCGATTGTCAGCTAAATCTTTCAAGTCCTCCTACATACCATTTGCAGTTCTTGCATTAGTGTTCAGCCATCAGAGACTGAAATAAATGTACCACTTCCATCACATTATCCTCTTCTTTAACCCCTCCTTTTATAAATAAACTTATTTTGGCAGTGGATCACAGAACAGGATTTATTTGAATTTGATTTGCCCATACTATTGGGCTTTGTATATAAATACAGGATTCAGATTCTGAAGAAACAAGCGGGTCTATCTAAAGAGCATGTTCCTTTTCTCCACAAGGGCTGTTCGGAATCACTGCTTACCTATTGCCATATCTCTAAAACTTCTTGGGACATCACCATGTGTTGCAGATGACAATTTGCCATTCTGCCTTTAGCATCTATTAAACCACCACTTCATTATCAGTATATGTCTATCACTGCTGATAGAAATATCAACAGATCCCTAGGTTCCATGATGATTCCTACAGCCTCCTTGTCACTTCTGTTCCACTCAATCTCATGTCTCGATATATTCTTAGGGTGAAGGTGGAGGGACATTATGAACAGTGAAAACAGTAGGTTTTGCAGATATCATACCTACCAACACCTTCCTGAGGTTCATCACACAGTCTCTGTTGTCCTCGTTCCCTCATTTCAGATGATGTAGATCACGTCAATACTCGAGCATAAAGCTCTCTAAAGTGTCTGCCTTCAGAATGTCAGTCACTAAAGTTGCTGCATCTTCAGATGCTCCATCTGCACTGTACAATAATCACAGGTCAATGGAATGCTGGGGCCCAGCACTAGAGAATCAAATTTGTTACAAATTTGTGTTACAAAACAGCAGTGGTGTCTCTTTGCACACATAAATAAAATGTTATGTTTCCTCTGTGTGAGATAAATGCTCCTAAATTTTTCATTTGTAATATTTTGGAATCTTTAATGCAAAAGCATCAAAATGTATTTTCTCATATCTTCCAGCTTTTGTAGAAAATTTCTTTTACATACCTTTGGGAAAGTATGTGAATTATAGGATTGTTCTTCCCCCAGATAAAATATAGAGTTAGTAGCAATTTTTAGAAAGGGTATAAAAAATGAGTGGTACTGGACCCTTCATTTAGATGAATCTTCATTTCCTTTGCTGATTTTTTGATTACTTTTGTATTTGTATTTTTGGTTGGTCGGTTTTGGTTTGTTTGGTATTTTTGTTTTAAGGCTGAGACAATTGGGATGGCTGGGTCTGTAAAAAAGATAGGGGAAAACTTCTTTGCAGGGCCTGTGGCTGTGGGACTGAGGGGTAATGGTTTTAAACTGGAGGAGGTTTGATTCAGATTAGATATAAGGAAGAAAGGTTTTTATAAAAAAACCTAGAACAGGTTGCCCATGGAGGTGGTAGATGCCTCATGCTGGAAACTTTCAAGGTCAGTTTGCATGAGGCTCTGAGACACCTGACCCTCTGATAGTTCAGTGTGTCCCTGCTTATTGCAGAGGGGTTGGACTAGATGACCTTTAAAAGGTCCCTTCCAATTCAAACTATTCTATGATTCTAGTCAAATGGCATGATATTCACACATAAGCTTCCATGTAAGAAATACGGTATGCTACACAAGAGCTGTGTACAGTGGATCATTAGAAATTTTATAAATACGTTAGGAGAATTTTGAATCATTTGAAAGAGATACAGAAATAATAGATTGACTAAGTCCTTGTCTTTCAAGGTTCTAGCCAAAATCAGATAACCTACCACTACACACCTATGCAGTAATTGCTGTATACTTACTAAACACCAATGTGGATCTTCAGGTTGAGCTATAAAAATAACCCCCTGCCTTATTTTCAGAAGAGAATTTTCAGTGGAACTTGGAGGAAAATAATTGAAGTAGTTGTTCTATAAAGGTTGCTCAGTTTGTTCTGATAAGAGTGTTTGACATTTGCTTTGTAATGCAAAATAGATGCTGGGTTTTAACAGATATGTTTTGGGGTTGGGTGGTTTTTTGTTTGCTTTCAATAAAAAAAGGAACTTTCAAAAGCCATTGTGAATTCTGCATGAAAGCATTAATTAGAATACATAATTCTAGCATTGTGCTTAATCAGAAAAACACAGAAATTTAGAGCCCAATAGAATAAAACATAAACTTTCCAAGAAATGTTTGTTGTTCCAGCTCATTAACACACTGTCTCTGTTGGACAGCATTTTTTAAATACCATAAAAATTAACAGTGTATTTAAGAATGGCTTTATTGGCATGTTTCTCCAAATTCTAATTTAAAGCTAGTGGTTAATTGTGCTGTCTTTATCATCAGAGCTTAGAGAAGTGAATACACTCCATGGCTTCAGAATTTCCACTTTAACTTGTTGATTCAGGTGAAAATGCATTCTCCAAGTGAAGTAAGAAAATATTTCAGTGGAAGTTGTTAGCTAACATTATAGAAGGATGACCTCTCAGTCCTTCAAAGTTTAACAGAGCATAAAAGATGTTAGCCTGATTTCACATGACTGGGGTACTGAGAAAAAGCATAAAACATCTTTTTTAGTTTTTTTGTTTCTGATGGACTCTTTCAAAACAACTAGACGTAAAATTGTTTGGGTCTTGTCTGTTCCAACTTGTTCAATCTGTTTTTCACTGTGTAGAAATCTTTAAATGAACTGATAAAGGCAAAATGATTCAACCTTTTGTTAACTTAGTTTGGGTAGTGGTATCTTCTTTCTGCATAGTGCTTTATTCTTTCTATAACATTTTCAAAATTTGTTTCATTTGCTTTATCTCTTTGGCCATTATGAGTTTCTTTAGCATTTTTGTACTCATCCTTTTCTCTTTGAGCTTTTTCTGGTTGAATAAATCCTTCCTGTTCCATTCCCAGCAAATGTTTTCTTTGCTCTCAAATTCCTAAGCAAGTTGGGTGAAGTTACTGGGGCTGCACAACTCTTTATTTCTTCAATTTTTAACATTAGTATCCATATGTGTACCAAGTCTAGATAATGATGTCTACTTTCATACATCCCTCTACAATATTTAAGCCTGAAATGATTCTTTCATGTCATGTTAAAATAGATCATTGTAATCTTCTCCTCTAATTAATTAGTGCGTTTACACGTTCTATATCATTAGATGTTCTCTATGTTTAGATTTTGGTTGTTCTAGCTACATAAATCTTCCATGAATTATGTAGACCTGTGAACACAGACCTCTGGAAAGGCCCTTCTCTGCCAGTTCATCAGTGGCAATGACAACCATGCAGTCAGTCAGTGACTTCATGTTTAGTTTGTTGTTCTCACATTTCTTAATGTACACATCTTTAACATCATCTTTTCTGTCTTGTGGACATAGTTCCCCAGTATTCGTAAGCTGCTGCAGTTCACACCTAAAGTGGTCAGTGAAGTATGCATCTGTTTTTTGAAACAGATCACAAATGGACTGTTATTCCATTGTTAGTTGACCTATAATATTTTTTCTTCTTAGGTAACCAATATAATTCTCCCTTTTTGCTATTCTTTAGGGAGTTTTGTTTCCCCTTCCTTTATTTCCTTTTGCAGATACCTTCTACTTGGCATTTTTCTCTGGTCCACAAGAACTAATGATCTTTACCCATGACGTTGCTAACACTTGCTTTCTGTTCTGATGTTCCAGCCTGTGCTTTTTTCTCAGGTGAACTATTTGAATCACAGATCACATTTGAATTTGTTTGGACCTATTCCTAGCATTTAGTTTGGGGTTCACAGTTCCTTTTTGAAACCTTGTTAAGAAATCTGTACCCAGAAACTTGCCATTTTTTTTCTAAAGTATATTAGCCAACAAAAATAAAAGGTGAGGTAACTCTTCCTGCAAAGCTTGATTTTCTCCTGCCCTTACAACAACAGGGTTACAATGAAGCTAACATTGTTCTTCTTGTATTCACATGGTAATATAATTTGGCAGTCTGTATAATGCTCTTCATTTCTGCAGTCTGGTGAAATAGCTCAATCACACTTGGCTGCAGTTTCAAATTATGTTTAATGCAATCTGATAGTGGATTGCTGCTGACAAGTGGCAATCTCTTTCTACCTATTGTGGTACATTCCAGCTTTGCATGAAATCTAATAGAGGTGTGACCTTTGAATAAGTTGGATAATTTTGCTTATTTAACAGAAAGTTATTGTCCACAAATCATTACTTTCCTATGAGATCTTTTGATCTGGTTGGTGATATGGCTACACTGTTAGTCATCAGCTGAGCCATGGAGTTTTAGGAGGTCCACACCTTTGAGACACAGCCTTCAGTTAAATGTGGTTAATTATTAGAATTTAACGTCTGTATGACTATTTTTTTGCAAAATATTGCCAGGCTTAGAGAAAAAAAATCTTTAATTTAATGAAGATTGGAGTAGAACATATGTTGGCAAGTGAGTTTTTCCATTTCATCTCCTTTTGTGTTGAAACTTAAGGTAGCTTCAACACCTTTCTTAGAGTAACAAGGAGTTGATTGTTTAGTAAGTTGTGATTCTTTTCTTTGTGACTTTGCATCTGATCTTTCTAGAAAATTGTGTAATTGTGCTGGTTTTGACCATATACTGGTTTGTTTGTTCAGGTGAAAGAGGGACTAGTATTTTAAAATCCCTCTTTAATGTATTAATTGTGCAATTTAAGTATTTCTGGCAAAATTCATTTGTGCAGGAAGAAGATAATGTGTCATAGTAGTTTGATTTATACACTAAGTACATGTTTTTTATCGCCTTTCTCACCTCACTGTTTTTATTATCTTGCTGCTTCTGCTGCATGTTTCACTGTTTCTTTTCAGTTTTCCTCTAGCTGCAGCATTAGTCATAGCCTACCTGTAATTAATATGCATGTGTTCCATAACCCACATCATGAGATGTATAGAAATGTTACATATCCAACCCACTTAAACCCAACTTCTATGACATGTTGGCAAAACAATGCCATATAGCAGGAAAGCACAGGCAGCAGTTTTGTAGGTTCATATCTTGCTGAGGAACTCTGTACCATGCACTGTTGCATCCCGGAGTTTGGGTTTAGATGAGGGTTTTTAATTTATGTTAAAATAAGTCAAGTTCTGTAATCCCGCGTTTCCCCCGTGTTGTTCCCCCCCGCGGTTTCTGGCCCCATGTTGCCCGCTGCCGGCTCTTACCCCTGTGCCGCTCCTGTAACCACCCTGCCGTCCGGCCCCGGGAAACCCCGTGCTGGCCGCCCCGAGCCACACGGTCCCGCTCAGCCCAAGGCTCGGTGCCCGCCCCTGCGGGGTTCTCTGGTTGGTCGCTGTTGCTGGCGTCACCGCCACGGCAGCCGCCCCTATTGGCCGGCAGGCCGTGGATCCTCTCGCCCCGCCCCTCCATAAAGCCCTGTCCTGCCGGCAGTCAGGCGCCATTTGCTCCCATGCGAGTGCTGGGAGCGGTCGCGTCTTTCCATCGAACCGTGCCACGTGACCAATAAACCGTTCCTGCCAAGCACGGAGTAAATGGACAAATTCTTTACCTCTTTGCCGGGTCCCTAGCGCACGGTAACAGAGACTGGCCAGCCCACGCGCCCGAGACATGGAGCCGTGTCCGGGAACCCGCGGCAGCAAACCCCGGCAGCACGTGGAAGCTACGCCACAGCCGGGCTCCCAAGAGCCGCGTGCAGCCGGGGAGAGCAAAAACCCACGCCGCAATGCACATATTTTCTTACTGTAATCAAAAGCCTTTAGCAATGCCTGTTTTTCAGAGTCCATGCTAATTGCTATTTCTCTGGTTACTACTTCATATCTTTCTGGTTTACTCCTCTGAGATAATTGTGGGACAGGATGTCAACTAGGCAATGAGTAAATTAACAAAGACTTCTCAAAATAGGGCCTGTATTATCAGTGAAATACAGAGCTCTATGAGTTAACTACACTGAAATATCATTCAGTGTTTCTGGCATGCCTGTGTCTTTCTGGCTCTTGTTGGAAACAGGCACTGAGAACTAGGGGATATTACTTAGCTAAAACATCTATTAATATGGTGGAAAATGTGCTGGATTTTACTGCTAGATTACAAACAGTGTTGTCAAACATTTATCTCTTACTTACCAGGAAGGATGTAAAATAGTGAGAGTCTTTGTTCTAGCAAAATTACTTCTGCTGCTGCTGTTTCCTTTCTTTTTAATTTCTTTTTTTTTTTTACTTCTTTCTGTTTATTATGCTAGAGGTGATATTCATTGCTAATATATTTCATATAATTACCTTTTGCAATTATTAGAATTCTTTCAGAAACAGAAATATCCTCACAAGCCTGACAATATACATTAAGTTTTGTGCTAAAAGACAGCTCAATAGTTGGATTGCTTTTAAAAACTATTGTAGAAAATACTATGATAAAGACTTTTTTAATGTTATCTTATCATTGAATATTTGACAAATGTAGAAAATACAAATAATTCTAATGTTCTTCCACAGATTTCACTTTTGATGCCTATAAAATTATGTGTAGAGCTGTTTTCAGTTTCAGTGATCAGTTCTTTTGTTAAAAACTGCCTGTCATCCGCTCTTTGGCCAATACAGCTTATTAGCTAACACGAGTATTAGGTTTATTTAGAAATACCAAAGTTACTGTCTTCATTGCATTTAATTAATTTGTTTTGTACCATATTATAGGCAGATGCACAAGTACAATAATGATCTTGATTTTTGATTGCATACAATGCCTCTAGACATAGTCTCAAGACAGGGCTGTGATTAAAGCACATCAATCAGTTGTAAACTGAGTTATCATCAGGAACACTTATGACTGAAGAGAGCACATTGATGCTGGATTAGTTCACTTCCATTTACAGTAACGACTAGCATGAAAATGCTGTTTTAGTAGTAGTCATTTTGTATTCTTCCCACTGCCTACACTTCCCCCATTTCTCCTAATTGAAACTCTGTTTTGATGTGATCTTAGCTGACGCTGTTTCTGACACTGTCTTCTGCTACCATTGGCTTATTTTCTAGATGGGGAGCGATGGAGTTTTGCGCCTCAGTAGCTCCGCTCTAAATAACGAGTTCTTCGCATATGCAGCGCAAGGGTGGAAACAGCGACTGGCAGAAGGTAACTGCTTGCTCTCAGGTCTGCCCAAGGTTAATTGTTTTTATGAAGAGCGTCTCTTTTTCTACATTTGAGAAATACTTTTAGAATAGAAACTGTAATAGACCAGTAATTCAGCAAAAGAGCAATTGCCAATTCCATTTTGAATTTAGAGTACATTTTTTCAGCTTGCTGTGGCAGCTTATTTTGACAGTTAAAAAAAACCCAAGTATTTTCATCACTGTCAGCCTTGGAAACATGAATGCATGCAACTAAACCCTGCCAATATACCTTTGAAATACTGATGGTATATAGTAAATTAAATCTTTCTATGTCGCTCTCCCTTTTGGTTTTCATTCATTACATTTGGCATTGTTGGATGATTGTATCAGAAATCACTGTACATCATCATTTTATTCACAATTTATAATTACCTGTATTAAATTAATCCTTGACAACTTTTATTCAATATGTTAAGTATTTGTTTTTTAGGAGAATTTACACCAGAAATGCAGTTGCGCATCAGACAAGAGATTGAAAAGGAAAAGAAAACAGAACCTTGGAAAGAAAAATTCTTTGAAAGGTTTTATGGTGAAAAGTAAGTACTGAAGCAAATAAAAGGATTTTTTATATTTTCTTTTAGGAGGAAATGAAAATATAATTCTATGCTTCACGTAGCATGGTCATATGCTGTAAAACTTAATAATGCAGTTATCAAGAGCAGTCATTCCCCAATATAAGAAGTTGTGGGTAGAATTATAGTCGTGTGTCTGCACTTGCATTACAATTGTGTTTTTAAAGAGTCATAACTCATCCATAAAAATTCATTCCAAAGAGAGCTTAAGACACAAGCATGTGAATATTTTTTAATTATCTTTTAAAAGATAGCATTAGGGCAATTCCTCCCTCCTGCAAAATATAAATACAGCTTCTACAGATGAGAAGACCAGTAGCAATATTTCTGTAATATGTTTTAATTTGTTTTATTTTTTCTAAGCTAGTTGCAGTGTTCCTAAAATCAAATAGAATTTTTGATTTTTTGACTGAGATGTCCCATTGGCCTGAGAAGAATATGTGACATAGAAAAAATGTTAGCTAGAGATAAATGGAAGTGACAATGACTAATTTAATTTTAAAGTGAGATGCAAAGAATAAATAAATACCTTTAACTGACTAAAATTAAATGTAGTATCACTCTAGGTGCACAACTAGGGTGAGTCAGCACAATTTCATTGATGATGATGATACACAATTACACTGATGATGATGACCTTCAGCAGCTGAAGTTCGGTGTTTATCTTCATTTCTTTTAAAAAACAAAATTTAAGGAGATTCACATCTTCTTAAAATCCAAGAATTTTCCTTTTAGAAATTATTTTTAAAAGCTAATTCATCAATACTTAGAATTATTTCTCTGTTCTTAAAAACACTAATTTATTATAAAGTATAAGCTAGCTATTTAGCAATTACTGATTTTTTTCTTTTTATTTAAAAGTATTTTTAAATATATCCCAGAATCACAGAATGGTAAGGTTGGAAGGGGCCACAGTCACTCATCTGGTCCAAACTTTCTGCTCAAACAGGGTCATCCTTGAGCACATGGCAAAGGATTGCATTGAGGCAGTTTTCCAGTGAGGGAGACTCCACACTCTCTGTGGGCAATCCGTTCCAGTGCTCAGTCACTGCATAGTGAAGTTATTCCTCACATTCAAGTGGAATTTCCTGTGCCTCAATTTCTGCCCATTGCCTCTTGTCCTATTGCCTGGCATCACCAAGAAGAGCCCAGCCCCATCCTCTTGACATTCTCCCTTTAGGCACTTACAGAAATTGATGAGGTCTCCTTTCAATTGCCTCATCTCAAGGCTGAAAAGGCCCAGCTCCCTCAGCCTGTCCTCCTAAGAGGGATGCTCCAAGCCCTCAGTCATCTTTGTTGCCCTCCACTGGACCATCTCTAGAAGTTCCATTTCTCTCTTGTACCCAGGAGCCAGAACTGCACACAGCACGCCACCTGTGGCCTCACCAGGGCACAGGAGAGAGGCAGGAGCACCTCCCCCAACCTGCTGGAATGCTCTTCCTAATGCTTCCAGGATACCATTGGCCATCTTGGCCCCAAGGGCACTGCTGGCTCATGGACTGCTCATTGTCCACCATGACCCCATGTCCTTCTCTGCAGAGCTGCTTCCCATCAGGTCACTCCCCAGCCTGTGCTGGTGCCAGGGCTATTCCTCCCCAGGTGCAGGACCCTGCACTTGCCTTTGTTGAATTTCAGACACTTCTCTGCTGATCTCTCTTACCTGTCAGGGTCCTTCTGAAGGGTTGCACAGGCTCTGGTGTTTTGGCCACTTGTCCCAGCTTTGTGTTGTCAGTGATTCTAATGCTGAGAAGGCATCTACCACTTCATCTAAATCATTGATGAATAAGTTAAACTATATTGGGCCCAGTATTGAGCCTTGGGGGACACAACTAATGATGAGCCTCCAAATACACCCTGTGCCACTGATTACAACCCACTGGGATCTGCCATTCAGTCAGTTCTCAATCTATCTCACTGTCTACTCCATCAAATGTATGCATAATACTTAGCAGAAAAATTGTTCAATGGGAACAATCATTACATAAGTTGTCTTCGTTTTGCTGTCAGGTGTTTTTCACTTAAGAAATCCAGGGCACAGGGTTATATGAGGGGAACCCCTCATATAACTTATTATCTTAAAGATTAAAAAAATGATTCTGCAGTAACAGTACTACTTCTCACAATCCCCTGTCTTGGACTACTGGGAAACGTAGTGAAAATGAGGCAAGAAATAGACAGATCCATTTTAGTATTTTGTGCACCCTTGCTAGGTGCTTTCCCTCCAGAGTATTTTTTCTACAGCACTTTATCTTTACATATAATGGAAATACTAGGCTCTTAATGTGTCAGACTGTCTTATTGTAAAATGTTTAATTTCTTAGTAAACAGCTTTGAGACTTCAGTTTTGTCCAGGTATTGATCCTTTTAGTATCAAAAAATTCTATTTAGGTTTTCAGATAAAGAACATAATGGCTTTTCATTATGCATGTCAAGAGTCAGTGACTAACCTTTCATGGAGGAAAGGGCTGTATAAGATACTGGTATAGGGCCATCCACAAGAAGTAGAAGTTTATTACCAGCAATGCAGGAGTTCCTCAGTCAAAAATGACTGTCACAGAATGATGCTCATAATTCTGCAGAGCCAGCAGTCCTGCTGTGCTGGCTGAATGCTGGATACCATGGTGCTTGGCAGATAATTGCTCAGTCTGTGATGATACATGTCATTTGGTTTCATAGGTTTCTGACATCAACATTGTTATGCAAAATGTCATATTCCACATAATTTCCATTTTGACTGAAGTATTGAATCTGGTCCTGCCTGCCCTTTCCCCTGCTTGCATTGTTTCACTTGCTTTCTTCTGCTTGGCTGTTATGTAGGCAGAGGTACTTCACTGACTTAAATACTTTTCCTCATTGTTTACTCATATAATGGTAGCTTTTGCTGTAGCTTCCACCTTGTGTTGGTTCATGGGGCAGTCCTGTGCAGGGACAAGCGCTGGACTCAGGGGATCTTGTGGATCCTTTTCAACTCAGGATATGCTGTGACTCCATGATTCTCTTACCTTTTTTCACTTTGGTTTTTAAACTAGCTTTCAGTATGATTGGGCTATGTTGATTTGACTGAACTAGCAGTTATTTGTAAGCTTCCTCGAGCTGTTTCTCACATGCGCTGTCTGCAAAATGAATCTGTCTTGCAGGCTGACTTGCTCACTTTACATAGAGGTATTTTTGCTCTGACTTAAGTGAATTTGATCTGCTAATATTTCATAAGTAAATTCAAGTTTCACCTTCTGCTTAGGGAAGGACCATTAATAGATGCAGAATCTCTGTAAGCATTTTATACACTCCACAGTTGATGGCAATCAAAGACTTTAGAGTGCTTTTTCCCTGTTAGCTCTAAGCATTGCATCTTGTATTTGCTCTTTTCTGTAACCAGGCTGTTTATCGTGGTACTGTCAGTTGCAGTTTACTTCCATCCATTTTTGTTCTTTTTCCACTTCCTCATATTTGTTCATTTTTCCTCTCTCTGACTTTTTTCAAAATACAAAATCTTATTCTGCAGTTATTTATCTAGGATCAGCTGATGCATGTTGATAGAAATCCACATTCTTCTGGCTTGTTGCCCCAAGATTTCAAGGGTTATACTCTATTATGTCAATATATTATCTCTTTTCTCACTTTTGAGAGTTACATGTCAGGATAGTACTATCAGCTAGATCAGAGCTTTAGTTTTGGGTAGACCTCCTCCAAATTTTATTGCTGATTTAATCCTTTCCTTACTTTGGTTCTTTTTCCCCCCAGTACTATTTATCACAGCACTAGAATATCAGCATTCATATATCCTTGAGTAGCTTTTTGGGTTTATTTACTGGATGACTGAGTGCCCTTACTCTACCAGTTAAATCCTGTCCTTAGCACTTTCATTGAAATCTGCTTGCTGCTGCACTCGTATTTTTGTGCTGTTTTGCAAACTTTGGTGTCTTTTTCTCTAAGGGAGAAGACAGATCAGCTGTTTATTTTGCAATCTGAGATTGCCTTAAACATGCTGATCTTGAGCCTTCTTCTTTAGAAAGCCTTTTTCTTCAGTTTCTTCTCCAACATAGTAGTATTTCCAATATTGAAAAAAATGATTAAGATTCAGTATGTGTTCTGCTGGCCTTAATCTGCTTTATCTTATTTCCCTTAGAGTTCTTTGTCTGCAGTATGGTACTAGAATGTGTGTATTTGTGTAGTGTCCGTGTGACAGTTTCATTCAACTTTATCCTGTCCTTCCTTCCTTTGCTGATTTTCAATCCATGAAGATAACCATCAAGCAGTATCTTTTCATGATGTACCCAGCTAGAGAAAATAGACCATTGATTCAGTTTTCAGTAATGGAGTGGATTTGTTTTCCCTTCCCATTTTCCTGAGATAACTTTGGCTCCTTAACACAAGGAATTTTAGAGGAAGTTACTCAACAAAACCCTGGTAAACTAAGCTTTATTCACCTAAACTTACAACCTGAACTTAGACCATATGGGGAACTTATAGTCTATACAGAAGAAAGACACATATTCTGAAATGCATTCAGTGTGGGAATTGTGAATTTGCTGCTCTGAATTGATCTCTAGAGGATCCTTCCTCAACGTATTGATGCAGAGGGAGACTTTGTTCATTATTAGTGTGTAGTAGTAGGCAATACTAATAATTAAGTATGCTTTTTGGGATGTCAGTTCCAGGCTGGGTTGGTTTGGGTTTTTTTTCTTGTTTTTTTTTTTTTTTTTGTTTTTTTTTTTTTGTTTTTTTTTTTTTTTTTTTTTTTTTTTTTTTTTTTCTGTTTACAGCTCTCACTGTAATACATCTGCTTGGTGTTTTTAAAATGCACAACCACAGATTTTGGTTTTTTATGTGTTCTGTACTTTCATCTGAATAGGCCTTTGTATCTCTATCCTCTGGCTACACACTGACAAGCAATTTTGCTTCTATAGCTTCTGAATATCTTTTATGCTTGCTTGTTTCCATTTTATTCTTTATTTTCTGATTAAATGATAACAGAAATCTGTTTAGTAGATTAGAAGATCCTTAAGACCATGAAATTTCTTTTAAGGCCTCCCACCAAGCTTTTGTGTATTTTCTACTATTACGGAATTGTTGAGGCATAAAGTCAGCTTGGAAAATCTTACTAAAGATGCTGAATTCTGTACTCCCACTGGCCTTAGAAGGAAATGAGGATGTCAGAGCACATACATTTTTTAAAACAACTTTTTTTTTTTTTCATATCTCGCCTTTAGTTTTGTTTGGGGTTTTTTGTGGATTTTTTAATTCTGCTGAAGTAATAAAACTTTATTTAAATTAGTATTTTCAGGATCAAAGGTAAGAAAATCTTCAGAAGCTTGCATAGTATACATGGCTCCTTTGCACTTCATCCCTGAGAATGAATGCATAGATTGTAAATGTGTATCTTTTAGCTCCTTAAGAATGTTAAACTTCTTTCATATTGCAGGCTGTGTTGACCCTAAAAGCTGATGAAGGAGGGAAAAAGGGATTTCCTTTACAACTGTTCCCACTAGAAGATGATGCAGTTGTGCATTTATTCTGCAATGGATGCTGTACCAGTGTTGCAATATTGTGCTGGTATTTAAAAAACAAAACAAAGCAAAAAAAAAAAAAAAGAAAAAATCAAAACAAAAGAAAAAAAAACCTAAAAAAAACAGGAATGTAGACAGAGAGATTACTTATATTAAAAATATTCTTGGTTTTTAACACTTGTAAGTAAATCTCCGTAGATAGGTTTCCAAAATACATAAAACTGTGTATAAATTAGTTACCCACCACCTAAGCAAAACCTGAAAATATGTATTTTTTATATTTAAAACCTGAAAATATGTACTTTTTGGACATAAAAATGTGAGTGAGAAAGGTTAGTGTATTCCCTTATCCTTAATGTGATGGAAATCCCTATTTTAATTTCTGGGGTTTTTTTCTTCTAGGTTGGGAATGTCAAGAGGAGAATCAACAAAGCTCACTGCAGTGCAGAACAATGATGAAGATGAAAGCAATTCTTTGTGCGGATCTTCTGGCACACCTGGTCCTTCTAAGCAAGCAACCTTTGAGGATCAAGAGGAGAAAGGTGCTAAAGTTCCACCTTTACCAGAGAGAGAGTATAGTCCATCTCATTCTAGTATGGAACAGGTTCCTGTCAAGGATCTAACAGCAGATTCTGAAGATATACTGATACCTGAAGAATCAGTCATTCAGGAGGAAATTGCTGAAGAGGTCGAGACAAGTATTTGTGAATGCCAAGAGGAGAACCATAAGCCAGAACATGAGTTTTCTGAGGAGTCTGTAAGTCCAGGTGGCACAAATGAGGAAACAGAGGCAGTACAGCTTGCAGACAGCACTGAGTCCTGTGTCATGATGAATGATGTAACTGATACTGTATCTCGCACTGAAATTAAAGTAGAGTTGAAGTCAGAATGCCCTCAGGAGGAGATGTCAGTTGTGATAGATCAGCTGGAGGATTGCATATCACCAGCACGATCAGCTTCATCCACAAACTCTGTCAGCGGTACAGCTGAGAAGGATTCTGAGTCTGCAAAAGAGCTAATTGTGCCAGAAATGCAAAGTGCTGCTCTGGAAGGCTCCTTGTTCGCTGGTGGAGGCGTTGCAGTGGATATGGAGCTTCATAGCGACCCTGAGGAACAGTTGTCTGAGAATGCTTGTATTTCTGAAACTTCCTTTTCCTCTGGAAGTCCAGAAGTTTGTATTGCCTCTCCTGGAGGAGACACTCAGTCGACTTCAGAGGAACCCTGTACTCCAGCATCTCTTGAAACAGCTTGCTCATCTGAAGTGTCCAGTTCTGAAAATATTGAAGGTGATAGTCAGCAAAAGGCCAGTGATGAGAACTTGCACACACCCTTAATGTCAGAAATGTCTCCAATGTCCACCTCACCTGTAACCTCAGAAGCATCTTTGATGTCAAATTTACCTTTAACATCAGAGGCATCACCAGCTTCTAATTTACCTTTACCATCAGAAACATCTCCAATGTCTGATTTGCCTTTAACATCAGAAACATCTTCAGTATCTTCTGTTCTTCTAACTTCTGAAACATTTGTGACAAATAGTTTGCCTCTTCCATCAGAGATATCTCCAGTTTCTAATTCCCCAAGCAGTGAAAGACTTACTCTGCAACAAAGGAAATCACCATGTTTGTTGGAAGACTCCCTTCCCACTCTGAAAGAAGAAAGCTCTGTCATTCCTAAGGTGGTTCAAGAAGAGAATCTTGTTCAGCCAAAACAACATCAGAGTGCCCCTGAAAATATGAAAGTTGGTCCATTAACAATTATACCTGATACTTCAGTATTGGAAGAGTCCCAAAGCAAAAACCTCAGTCATCAACCATGTAAGTCACATTCTGAAATTGAGAAATCCTACATTGCATCCATCCCAGAACACACTGTTCCAGAGGTGATCAAAAATAAAAATCACAGTGTTCAGCAAAGAAGTGACAAGAAAGGTACACTCTTGCCTTCAGAGGTGTCTGTCTTATCCGAAGGATCACTTGGCAAAAATATCGAATTGCTTCCATCAAAGCCACATGATAAACTATATACCTCATCTCTAGAGAAAGCTACATTCTCTGAAGTGTGCAGAAGTAAATCTCACAAGCTAACAGGCAGCACCCAAAATCGTTTAGAGAGTTCACATTCTTCCAAGTCTTTAGAACCCACAAAATCACCGGAAGCAAGAAATGACAGTAGAGACCCAGAGATCCCAAAGAGGAAAACAGCAGAACAGCACAGTTTTGGAATCTGTAAAGAGAAGAGAGCTAGAATAGATGATGATCTGCCTAATCGTAGTGCTTCATCAACAAGTCCATCTGATAAAGAACAGCCACCCAGAGAGGAACCCCGAGTTCCACCCCTTAAGGTAAAGTAATGAATAAATAGGGTGGCTTGGAAACAAAATATTTATTATGTCCATCTATGAACTGCATACAGGCACAGTACATGGTATATTTTTTGGGGATGTATAAGAGTTGTTAGTACTGATGGTTTTGCTTTACTATTATATTTCCACCATGCCAAATTACTTCTGATACAGATATATCTACAGTTGGTCAGTAGAGGTCTTTGCTAAAAAATTGATTTTGTTTGTGGGAGAGCTCTCCAGTATCCATGGCTTAATTTAATTCAAGATCTTCCCCATCAGTCCCTTGCAGCACTTGTTTTTCTGATTGCCCGTCTGTATTTTGTGCTTGTTCTTCTGTGGATGTCTTCTCCAGCAAGCATGACTAATAAGTGTTATCATAACAGTACCTAGAAAAACAACCATCACTTTAATCCAAAAAGAGAACCAAGAGTCAGAATAGATAGCTTTGTTAATGGCAAAGCAAAAGGCAAAAAAATACACCATCTAAGCAAACACTTATATGTGTATTATTCTGCTATGTAAGAAAGTATATTTCAGTTGGAAAGGGTTTTTTTTGTAACAGAGAGTTCTGTAGATTCAGTTATATATAGGCTCAGTGTTTTGAACCTTTTCATTTTGTACTTGATGACTTCAGCCAAGTTTAAGATCCAATTTAATGTATTTAAGTCATTGGCTTTGCAGTACTAGTTCTTGATTATTCAAGAATGCCCTTTTCTACATTTATTTTTAACTTCTGTAGTCACTGAACATTGTTAATATGGCTGGGAGGGCAAATAGACTAATAGACTTTAATCACTAGTGCAGAAGCATATTTCAGATAATTTATTTTTAAGAGCAGTGATGCAATTGGAAGTTAGCCCTGTTCTGAGTTTAGTGATGTTCTTTCATATTTGGAAGGTTCTATCTAGCCTAATAAATTCTAATAACTCTCTAAGCATAAAGGAAATAGATCACTAGGGAATAAAAAAAGGTCATTACTGTAATAATATTAAAAAATAACCAAGCACTTAGAGCTCTTGGAGTTCTGGTAATGCAAAGTGGAATCTGAAAAGAGTTGCTGCTGAAACTGAAAGCAGAATGTTTTGAAGAATTGTGGGCAGTCAATTCTAGTATGCTTTTTGTGTAAAAAAAATTTGGCTTCATCTCACCAACAAACCCCTATCATTTGTAAGTAAAGGAGGAAAAAAGAGCCCTTGTTCTTCTGTCATTCTGTTGTATGGCTGTCACTTCCCATCATATCTTATGACTACTTTTTCTACAAATACTACCTAGTTTTCTTCTCAGTTCATTCCAGAAGATAAGTCATAGCATTAACCACTAAGTCCTATTGCAAGAGACAGCCAGTAGACATATGTCCATTTTAAGAAATTGAACTTTTTTTTGCCAACCTTGGGGTATCCTGAGAGAGTGTGTGAGTTATAAAGTGGTTCCAAGATTCTTAATCCTGAAAAACTATATGCCTAATTAGGAACATCCTAATAATTCCAGTGGTTTTACAGGTTATTATTTTGCTTAAAGTGCTTGATATTTAAATTTTTAATATTTGTGTGTTTACTATTTATAGTCTTGAGGATTTAATTTTTGAAGTTCAGTAATGAAAGAGTTGTCCAGGAATGTACTAAAGCAAGTCTCTTAAAAATGCAAGTGAGGAAAGAAAAGGCATATCCTTTAATGACTCACTTCTGCACCTTTTAAATCCTCCATCGTAGAGGTTGGAAAACAGGCTCAGTGGAGATACCACTACATCCTGTCTAATGGCAAGATTTGTTGTCTGGTTTATAAGCAAAACACAGGCTTAATCACTGGTGACCAAGGAGAAAGGCACTACATGATTGTTACTTTTTCACATGTTTGCAGGAAGGAGTTGCTTGCAGGTTCTTGTCCAGTATCACTGCACGAGGCTTGCTGATCATCTCAGGTAGATGCACTGAATATAAAACAGGCCTGACAAATTTTATCTGATAAGCATCATGTTGTTATCCAGTTCAATCTTTTTTCTTGTCAGAAGGATCAGTGTGAGTAGGCTAATACAGGTGTCATATTCACTCTGGAGGATGATAAAATATTGAAGCATAAATATCATTAAGTTTTAGCAGGTTTTTGTCCACCTGCACTGAATAGTAATTCCTTTAATTACCTTTCTCTGGCCCTTAAAGAGACAGCTGGTTATTTTAGTGAGTTGATGATCTCATTAAAATTTACTGGGTTTTTTTCTTTTTCTTCCTTTAGATTCAGCTTTCAAAAATTGGACCACCTTTTATCATCAAGAGCCAGCCTGTTTCTAAACCAGAACCTCGAGTTTCCCCAAGTACATCAGTCAGCAGTGGGAGAAACACTGGGGCTAGAACTCTGGCAGATATCAAAGCAAGAGCTCAGCAAGCAAGAGCCCAAAGAGAAGCTGCAGCTGCAGCAGCCGTGGCAGCAGCTGCCAGCATAGTCTCTGGTGCAATGGGGACCCCATGCGAAGGTGGAAAGACAAGAACGCTGGCACACATCAAGGAGCAAACAAAGGCCAAGCTATTTGCAAAGCATCAAGCCAGAGCTCATTTACTCCAGACTAATAAAGAATCTAAGTCACAGTTCAGCTCAAAGGAAAGTAGTACCTCATCTCTGGAGATACCAACGACTGCTGACACAAAGATTGAAGGTTCTACTGGTGTCATTATAGTTAATCCTAACTGCAGGTCCCCTAGCAACAAGTCTTCTCATCACCGTGAGACCACCACTTTGTTGCAGCAGTCCCTTAACACAGCTGCATTACCAGAAACTGCTACTGAGATATCTGTGCACAGTTCTGATGATATACCTGTGCCACAATTGTGTGAGAAAATTATTTCATCTACCTCTACTGAAAGTAACAGTGTGCCAGTGCTTTATAATAAAAGTTCAGTCTCTGTGTGTGTTTGCAGCACTGCTATGTCTGGAGCAATTAAAGAACTTTCTTTTGCAAGTTCTGTTGATAAATCCTCTGTGTTAATGTCTGTTGACAGCGCAAACACAGCAATTTCAGCCTGTAATATAAATATGCTGAAAACCATCCAAGGGGCTGATACTCCATGCATAACTGTTGGACCAAAATGTATCGATAGCAGTAATGTACCAGTCTCCATAGACAACACAGTCTTATCAAACGCCATCGATGACAAAAGATTGCCAGTACCCAGTAGCAATGTGAATAATGCAGTTTCCGGTCATTATGCCACTGTGCCAGCTTCATCTATTGCAAGTAACTTGCCAAATCATCTCTCTGGTAGTTCTGTACTGATTCCTCCAGTGGGGACTACCAACAGATTTCCTTCTGACAAGATAGCCATAACTGGGTGTAGCGAGCAGAGCACTGTCTCCATCCACACTACCGTCAGGTCAGCTTTAAGTTGCAGTGAGGCCCTTGCAGCAGCAGATTCTGTTGCAAGGCCACCTATCTCAATGTTTACTGGTAACATGGTGACAATAAGCTCTTATGATAATGCTACTAAATTGAATGCTGACCTCTTAGAAAAAAGCTCTGGAGCACGGAACCGGATGGATCTCTCTGGTAAATCTCATCCACTGAGCTTTACGCAAACTGCCATGAATAGGTCTATACCTTGTAAAGTCATTGTTGACCACACTACAAACCAGAATTCCAGTCTGTCACTTTCTTCCTCTATTGAAAACGTAGAGAACAGCATTGACCTGCAGAGCAGACCTGTAAGGACAGAAGCTGCCTTACAAAGTATAGCTTGTCCTCAGGTGTCTGTCATAAGCAGGCCTGAAGTGGTTGCTAATGAAAACCTTGAGCACAGTTCCAGCTTTATCGCCATTACAGCAAAGCAAGACAGCAAAAACTTGCAGGCAGGTTGTTCAAGTCTTCGAGAAGTGCCTCTTGCTCCTCAAGATAAATTAATTGAGGTGGTTCCTACCAGCCAAGGCTTTGCTGAGCAACTAAGAGGTCCTTCAGCACTGAAAAGTGAAGCCAATGCTGCCTGTGCCAGTCAGTACAACACTAACAATAGAATTTGTTGGCGTGATGAGGAGGCAATGAATACAGACCAGCCAGTGGTCAGCCATCTTACCTCTGGTAAGCATAAGGAATACACAGAGCAAAATTGCTTGAAAAATGTCAAAAGTGAACCTTCCAGTTACACACAAATGTCAGAACTGCAATCCAGGAGTCTTTTGACAAGCATTGCTGTTCCTGTTAAACTGGAAACTAATGAGACTGACAAGTGCTTCAGGATGGACACCGAGGATTTTACAGGACCTGAAATGCCTGCCCAGACTGCAGAAATAGCCACGAGTGTGCAGCCACCACAGACCTCCAAGACATCCATCGCAGACTCCATGGAAGACTCCCTGTCCCTGACAACAGAAACCCTAAAGAGAGTTACGAGTGCCGGGGGCTCTAGCTGTCGCTTGTCGTCAGTGGAGGCCAACAATCCCTTAGTGACACAGTTACTGCAGGGCAATCTGCCTTTAGAAAAAGTGCTGCCGCAGCCCAGATCAGGAGCCAAACTAGAAATTAACAGGCTTCCCTTGCCTTTGCAAACTACCTCAGTATGTAAAACAGTAGTGGCTGAGAGAAATATTGTTGAACATGCTTCCAACTCTCCTAATCCAGATGGTAAAGGATTTGCAGCAGGCAGTATAGCCCCACTACAAATCAGGAAGCGTGAAAACCATCCGAAAAAGAGGATGGCCAGGACTATAGGGGAACATGCTCAAATTAAATGTGAGCCTGGGAAGGTGTCAATGGACACAGATGTTAAAGTGGCTCCTTGTGTAATTAGTTCCAGCATGAATCAACTAGGGCACGGACAGCCATTTAAGCAGGAGTGGCTTAACAAACACACCATTCAGAGCCGGATCGCTCACAGCCCAGAGATCAAGCAGCAGAAGAGACCGTTGCCTTCATGCAGTTTCCAGCAGAGCTTATTTCACATTGATAAAAATGGCAGCTTTCACGCAGAAGCCAGTACCTCACACAGACAGCATTTTTACCAAATGTCCATGGCTGCAAGAGGCCCCATTCCTACGGCAGCTTTGTTGCAAACTACTTCAAAAGGCCCACCTGGCTGCAACGCATTTGCTTTTAGCAGACACCTGGAACAGAAGGGTTTGGGAGACGTGAATATTTCTACAGCAGCTCACCAGCTGAGGCTAGGAAGTGTGTTTTCCCCTAATATTCAAATTAAGGAAGGTGATGACATTGCCAGTGCCTCTCAAACTCTGCAGAGTAAAACATTAGCGCATCCCCCTGCTCCCCCTCCGCCCCTGCCACCTCCTCCCCCTCCTCACCCAAATGCAGAAGTCCCCTCTGATCAAAAACAACCGACAGTTACTATGGAAACCACTAAAAGACTTAGTTGGCCTCAGCCAGCAAGCATCTGTAGCAATATAAAATCTGAACCTATTTCTTTTGAGGAAGGTTTAAGCAGCAGCTGCGAACTGGGCATGAAACAAGCTTCCTATGATCAGAACGAAGTGAAAGAACAGTTAAAAGCGTTTGCATTAAAAAATGCAGATTTCTCTTCCTATTTACTTTCTGAACCACAGAAGCCTTTTACCCAACTTGCTGCTCAGAAAATACAGACGCAGCACCCACAGCAGCAGCAGCAGCAGCAGCAGCTCTGTGGAAATTATCCAACAATACACTTTGGTAGCACAAGTTTCAAAAGGGCAGCATCTGCAATTGAGAAATCGATTGGAATTTTAGGAAGTGGTTCAAACACTGCCACAGGCCTGTCTAACCAGAACGCGCAGATCCCGGTTCAGAAATTTGCTGACAGCAGCAACGCCGATGAGCTGGAACTGAAATGCTCCTGCAGGCTGAAAGCCATGATCGTGTGCAAAGGCTGCGGAGCCTTCTGTCATGATGACTGCATAGGGCCTTCCAAACTGTGTGTAGCTTGTCTGGTGGTGCGGTAGGAGCTCAGTCAAAGATGCAGTATCCCTTATAAACGTGGCAGAGCAGGACAAAGGAACAGAGAAATAGGAACAGTTTAGGCCACTAATGGTTTGCAATTAGTGGATTTTTTTTTAAACTGGTTTTTGTTTTGTTTTGTTTTGTTTTTTCTCCTATGTCGTGCTTTCAGAAATTAGTTATTCTGCCGGAGTGCCATTTTCTGGGAAGAAGAGGAGACCTGTAGAAGTAGTTTAAAAAAAAGATAGCCTTGTTACTGAAACATCTATGATCTCTCTTGCTGTGCTAAAAAGAAAAAGAAAAATGCATTAATGCATGTAATTCGTAGCTTCTATTTATTTGCACAAAGTGCAGCACATTTTTTCTCCACTGCTTGATAGTTGATACGAGCTGCAGGTTAAAGATCAGTGGAAGAGTAGCACCCTAAGAAGTGGAGTAACTATGCAGAATTAATAACACACTGAATAGCAAGTGGTGTGAGCGGGGTAGTGGCAAGGTGTGGGGCGCTGACCAGCGTAGCTTCTAAGTCATTTTGCAGTCTTTTCTACTGACAAGATTTTTCTCTTCAATTGACTTTCACTATCTAGGGCTAAAATATAGTCACTTCACCTAACAAAAGAAATTTACAAGAGGAATTTAGATGGTTAGAGAAGTTTCCTTATGTGCCTGCCAGGGACTGTGGAACTCAAATCTTATTCATCATCTCTTTGTTGATTCTTTGAGAAAGATTTGTATATGTGATGAGTTAATGGGACCAACACTGGAAACACATTGGCTTCAGTAGAGTCAGGAGAAGGTAGCTTCTCTGCTGGAGATTAGAAATCTCTTTTCTCTTCCTGTTTCTCGCTCAAATGATCTTTATTCATATTTGTCTCTCTAATCTATCCACTAGGTTTGTCAGTCCCAAATATATATAAAAATAAGGTCAGACATAGGTCATTGGTTCTCAAGGTTATAGCCTTTCTTTGGCCTAAAAATGATGCATTCTTCTGATGAATGATTTTAATTGCATATTGGTTGAATGTTGGCATATAATTTCTTTTTCTTCTTATGTGAGGTACTCTATTTAAATAACATCTGAGAGTTTTGCCATTTAAAGTAGTTTTGCCACTTAGAAGTACTTACAAGACTGACTTTTTTTTTTCTCAAAGGAAGTCAGACCCCTTTTAGTAATTTGGAAGCAAAATGTATTTTTTAAAGGGATACTGCATCTTTAAAGTAACCTTCAGTAGTTATCCAGTACTGTATTTACATTCAGGATTATAGCTGCATTCCAGATGTGCTAGCCACCATAACAGCAGAAAAGAAAAACAGTGATTTTGGAGTCCTATTCACCTAAAAGGAAAATATTATAAAGGGATAAAGCACATGTAGTTGCTGGGGAGGTGAAAACACCTTGGGTTTTTCTATACTCCCACTTCAAGAATACAACATGTGGAGTTCTAGTCATCCGTCTGCCAGTATGTGGTTGGGTCTGCCCAAATGTCAGCATCAAGAGAAACAGGTTTTTTTACCATCACAGTAGAACCTCACTAATCCAAAGACTTTACAGCCTGCCCAAGAAAACTGATTTTATTTGCACTGTTTTAAGAGAGCAGTGTAGTAAGAATATGTGAGAGGTAAGACTGCATGGTTTCATCATGCAGTGAACTGTTGCATTCTGAAGTACTAATGAGAATGATAGAGCTACATTTAGGAAATGAAAAGTATTATATATTTTAGAGCATACTTTTTTTGTCTGATCTTTGTTTGTGTGCTTTTCATCAGCTGTAACTGGTCTCCCTGACTCGGGGGCATATTAGTGAGGTTCTGCTGAATGAAGGAACCATGTTTATTTTCTTGTGGGACCATTTTCACAAACATGATAAATGCCGTTTGTTGTCTTAAATGTGAGCTGGAATATCTGCAACATACATTCCTGTCATAGGAAGCTCTATGGTGCACCTTGATGTTCTCTTTTATTGTAATTAGCAACATATCAATATTATTTTTGACACTGTGTGGTACAAAGGCCATTTGTAATAACTAACAGATTTGTTGCTGATACAATAATACTTTTTTTTCTATACAAAAGTGCTCCTTAATATGACATGTGAACTAAGGAACGGCTTCTCAGCACTTTCAGGTCTTCTGGTAGGAAAATAAGCCAGCCAAGCAAAAACCTAAAAGTAACCAAGTGAAAATTAGCATCCACTGCTATGCCAGCTGCTGGTGAAACAGCAACTGGGCAATACTCATGAGTAAGCATGAGTATAGTCAGTCAATGTATATCAGATTCATAGTTGAGGAGCCTTTGTATTGGAATTGTATTGCATTGTATTTATACTTGGTAGAGCTAGGATCTTCTATTTAAAAAAAAAAAAAAAAAGAGAGCAAGCAGTCTTAGACTTCTACTTACCTATGTTTATATCAGCCTGCTGGGAATCCTTATTTCTAGCTCAGGTTTTCCTGTCCACAGCACATAAGTCAATATTTGTTTGTACTTGCATCTTGAAATTGTTCTTGTATTGACTGACATAATACAGAAATAAATTCCGGCCACAATATAGTTTTCCTTTGTTCGAAGGGTAAGAGTGTGACTAATGTGGTAGGTCACTCATTCATGTCAAGTTGTCATTTTTGTATCAGGATTGCAATTTGCATGTGTGAGGTCATGATAAAATGTATTTAAAATGGCATTAGACTGGATGGTGCTATGTTACATTACACAACTGACCAAACTCTTCCATAGTGCAGTTCCACTCCTTTCATTTTGGAGTCATTGGGGTTGCACGAAGAATAAATTCAAGCAATTAGTTAGCAACAGTGGTGAAGTGTTGTTACAGATTAGGTTTAGGGTATGAAAATACTCAAAAGCAACCACGGTGATGTGAGAGCCTGATTGAATCCTAGGGTGACTGAAAACCTTACTTGGATTTTGGTATTACACAAATCCTTAGGGGAGAGTGACCCTAGGCCTTTGGTAAGAGCACAGTCACATTTAAATGTTAATTTTGAATTACTCCTTTTTTTGTTGTTTGATTGTTCAGGTTTCAGGCTCAATGTCATTTTCTAATGACCATGCTGTCTGCACCGTAGGTTGTTAATAGTTTATGCACTGAAAAGTGGTGGAAGAATTACTTAAGAACACACTGCTCTGTGTTTGTGTGTACGTATGTGTCCCAATGTCCAGCATGTATAATTTACCTTTTTTTTTTTTTTTTTTTTTTTAATCTCCGAAATTATCCCCCTACTCCTACCCCTGGAGCAGCACTTTTGGGTGAGAGGGAGAAACGCTTTTTTCTTTCCTCCCTCTTTGTTGTTTTAATTGCATACCTGTGAGATATGCAGATAATGTTAGGGCATTTGCAGTGAGTGTGGTTTTGTGTTTCTGTTCCGAAATAATTTCCCAAGCAGAAACTCCCTTTGAAATAATGTTAAAAAATAATTAAGAAATGGTGAACTGGATGCACCCTGTTTCCCTGTTTGCATTTTATTTATCTGCTGAGATCTAGTACATGAAATAGCATTTAAAAGACAAAAATAAAGGTTGAGCCATAAAGCGAAAAGTATATTCTCTGTACTATAGATTTTCTTCTTGAGGGTGGTGCATGTTGTCAGGGTAAGCTACAGAACGTGCAGATGATTTTTCAGGGCCCTGCAATTCCTTGCACAGTTTTTAAGCTGGTGCATATGGTGCTTTATAATGCAATTTCTGAAGTAAAATTACCTTATGCTGCACCCCCTTCCCCTTATGAACACACGCACAATTTCAGAATCGTTATTGTAGCCTCTGGTTTAGCAGTTTCTCCAAGGTGTGGTGAAGTACCAGGATAAACACTCGAGATGAGCTGAGAAGTGTCGCCAAAAGGGATCATTTTAGCTGACGCACATGAAGGGCCCTGCTCTGAACACTGAATGACTTCTGCAGTCTCCTGGCAGCAGCGCAGTGGCTCATCTTCCGCGGCTCTACGGAGCACTGTGGGGGAAGCAGCGAAATATTCAGTGGCTTTATCATGGACCTGTGTAGCTAAATGTTTCTGAATCTATGAAATCCTGTTGTCTTCGGTCATCATGCTTTGTCACTGTAAAACCAACAGAAAGGAAAAAAAAGCATTTTTTAGTCTAATTTAAGGAGCTGCTTCTTTTATAGCACATAATATTTGGCTTTGTACTATATTTGATAGTTAAAGAATAATTTAGTCCGTAGAATAACTTTGTTGTATTTGTACTGTTCATGAATGTTACAAGAAAAGTGCTTTACTTTGTTGCCATAATTCTCTTGTACTGCTGTAAAATATTTTTTCTGCTTTATGGAAACTTAACTCGGTTCACATTTTCAGTACAGGGTTTTTTGTGTGTATGTATTTTTTTTTTGTCAGTATTCTGAATGTTTACATCTGTTCAACATTAGCCATTCTATGCCTTTATAGGGCAGTATTACTCCTGCAGTATAACAGCAATGTGAAATCCACTCGTACCTAACATGCATGAGAAATACAGATTTATTGGGGAGATCCCTAACGTGCATAGATACTTCTTCTATCTGCATTCAGTGAAGTAAATACCCTCCTTCAGTCCTCTACCAAAGAAAATGTTATCCCCACAGGACAAGCTTGGAAAGTGGTTCTCTGAATTTTCAGAAGGGGGTGTAGTTGGTTTCAGCAAGATTGCTACAGTTTACTGCTGTTATGCTTTGCTTTGTTACCCTACCAGATGTGACTGGGTGAAACAAGCATTTTAGCAATTTTTTGTGTTTCAAGACAGTGTTTTGTTTAGAATTCAGGGATCATGCTTTCTTTAATGGTGCTGTTTGTTTTATTATTTTTTTTAAGAAAACAACCTTTTGTTGCCTACAGAAATGACCATTCACAAAACCATAAATTAAAATAATTTGTCTTCATTACTTTTCTCCCTTTCCTTTCCCCCTTCCCTGCCCCTTGAAAATAACTTGGGCTTCAATATTAAAATATTCTGGAAAAAAATAAAGAGATAAAATAATATTTGTCATTTGTTTATTTATTTTATGTTCAGTGCCTTAGGCAGGAGATCCTCCTTGTGCACATCTGTTGTATGTACAGGTTGATGAACTTGAAATGTGAGAGAGAAATCAGCCCTTTGTAAAGGATTTTTCAATTACAATGATGAAAGGCACAGTTTGAACCACTTCTGATGTAATTTGAGTATTAATCATCTTATGCTAGTAAAATAAAACTAGGTGTTGTATATTAAGTTGTTTAAGTAGAATAATTTGTGGATGAAAGTGATTATATTACTTCAGGTAGTATATGCTGGGTGTATTTTAGTGCTTTGCCTCTGTCTGCAACCCCATCTAGAACATCCTTCTCAACAGCAACCATCCCAGCATGCACTTCCCCAATTTCCCATTCCCACAGCAGAAGAAATTAAATGTCCATGGTGCATGGAACTTGGACTGCAACCAGTCCAAGTTATATTCCTCAAAGCAGTTATTTCTTCAGGTCTGGAAGGCCTTGCTGAGATGGAAATTCAGTAGCCATTATATTAAAATGTAAAAAACCACACCATTTTCATCATGTTAATCTGCAAAGAGAGCTTTGAGTATTGATGATGAGGGTGCAAAATGTTGCAGGACGAACAACAAACAGCTTTTTCACAAGTTTGCTCAGAAATATCCTAAACACCATCTTTTTTCCAGCCTCCTGTCATTATTTCAGATGCGATACCATCTGAGGGTCTTGTTAGCAGCAGATGACAGCTTTGTCTGCCAAAATCTGTCCAAATGCAGAAAGAAGGCAATATCAACCTCTGTAATTTATAATTCAGTGATCTTTTTTTCATATCCAATACCCATCTAGCAAACCCCCTCAACATCTACTGTCATACAGATAATTTAATGTAGTTTGTTCTGGTTAGAATTGGTTATTTTTGCACAGGCCTGTGCCAAAGCAGGCAGTAACAGCTTTTTTTAAATTATTTTATTTTTCATCTAAGCAATGTAATGTAAATAATTTTGTTAAAGCTGTACTAGCAAAATATTAACTTTCATCCTTTCCCTAATTCTTAACCTGTAAAACGATTTTGTGCATTTTTTATTCCATCTTAAAAAATAAGTATTCAGTTTTTCTGAGGGGTTTTCTAAGGACTTTGCAAGTGTTGTGAAGTGAAGCCTTGTGATTCCTTTTATGTCGGTGTGCTGTCTCTGCCTGGGTGAGCCCAGCCTTAGCCTGGCGGTTCAGCCAGCAGATGGCATCAGGAGAAAACAGGCTGCTGTGGTCTCCGAGCATTCCCGTCCCCCGGCAAGAGTGCACAGCACGGAGAAAGCCTGCCGCGAATACAGAGGGTTTCTGGGTCCGTCTTCCTTTCGTGCAGAGCTTTAGCTGTACTGAAAACAAGCCTTCCTTCGCCCTCCCCAGTCCTGGAACTTGGCTTTCAGTAGAAATTATGCCCTGAAGCTCACATCATCCTTTCCTGCTCTTGGCACTGTCTGAGTCTTGCAGTCTGAAATTGAAGTAATGATACACTGGAAAAAATTCTTCCCCAGGCCAGACACAGCTTTTTTTTCCCCACCCCACAGTTTCCTTTGTCACCCGTGGATGAAGAGCGGCAGACCAAAGCTCTTTGTATTGAGGTGCTCCACAGAATATAATATGAAGGTATTAGCAGCTTGGGGTGCAGAGGGTGTGCTGTTATCAAGCCTGGCCTTTGTTGGATGGCCGGCTTGCAGTGGAAGGTCCATCAAGCATGGAATGGAATGGTTTAGGTTGGAAGGAATTTTAAAAACCATATAGTTCCAACTTCCCTGCCAGGGGCAGGGACACCTTCCACTAGACCAGGTTGCACAAAGCCCCATCAGCCTGACCTTGAACACTTCCAGGAACAGGGCATCTACAGCTTTTCTGGGCAATCTGTTTCAATTTCCCACCACCTTCACAGTATAGAATTTCTTGTTAATATCTAATCTAAATCTACCTGATCTAATCTAAACCTATTCAGTTAAAGTATCTTGGAGACAGCTTTCCATGCTAAGAAAGGTAGATAGTCACATGTTACTTTCTGCTTGTGGAGGCAGAGTACATTACTTGCGTGGCTGGGTTTTTATAGCAACTGAGCTAGGCATAGAAATAAAGCCACATTCATTGAGATAATTCAGGAACCTGGACACTGTCACTCTGCAAATACATAGGAGGCACTGATAAGAGAAGCTTGTATCTCAGTTAGATGTCAGGGAATTGCTTTTAAGTATTGAAGATTCGTGCTCGGAGCTTGGGAGATGCCTCTTGATTCACCATCAGTGATGATATCAAGTTGTTTCATATAGTCATGGGGACAAAATACCTGGATTTTACTTTTTGGATGCTGATGACACTGGATAAATGTAAGTTTCTATGTACAGGTCACCTTTCTGTTCTGTTTCTTTTGTCCTGATCTTGTAGAGCTTTCATCCATCAGTTTTATCTCCATGTCTTTCCAACGAAAACTGAGAGCTTTCTTCAAATATCTCTGGCATCCTCATGCATCTGCCAGCAGGACAGAGAATAGTTTAATATCCCACACAGAGAAAAACAATTTGGAAATACACTGATTATACTGGATAGTTGGCTTCTATTGATAAGAAATCATTACTATATTGAGAAAATAAATGACTGTTGATATCAATATAAAGCAGGAGATGTGAGGGAGAAATATGGGTCCTTGCTGCAGTCTTATTTGCTTCTGATTCCCAGCTGCTCAGATCCATTCAGCAAATCACTTTTTCATTCCCCTTGACTGAGAATTCTCAGCCCAACGTCTGTCGTGCAGAATCTTTGCTATTGCTGTGTATATTTCTGGCATTTAAAGGAGCAAATCTGGACAGTGGTGGAGAGACTTGTACACAGTGCCTCGACCTTCACTCATTTAGCTCAGCATTGTGCAGAATAAGATGGAGTCTTTGGGAAAAATAATGAAACTAGCTGTGAAAACGCAGTAACACATGTTCCTTAACTTCCTTGAGATTATTGAGTGAAAAAGTCTCTGCCTCAGTTTTTTTAATGAGGGTGAACAGGAGCTGACCTGCAGGAGTCAGACCATTGTCCCAAGTTGCATCCAGAAGTGAGCGTTTACAGTTCAGCAAGTCCAAAGTGTCCTCAGAATATAAGGAAAACAGAACCAACAAAGATAAAATCATGGAATTTTTAATATTAGAAAAGATCTCTGAGATCTTCCAGTCCAACGCAGTGTCAGCCTAGTCTGTCGCAGGAAAGAAGTGTGGATAAGGAGATAGCATGAGACTAGAGAAAAAGAATCTCAGTTGGATTTTTGGAACAAGTGATCCTGCCAATTGTTTTAAATTTTTTAGTGTCTGTAGAATTGCAAGCATTAACATCTTTTGTAGCTCTAAATTCAGAGAGAAATGGAAATATTTAAGGAAAAACAGGTCCACATCTAGTTGATAGGATAAAATTACGAAAATTCATGTCTAGTTTCTTAAAAACTACGTTTGAGGGTATTTTTCTGCTTATAAAATTTAAGTTACTGTATGATCAACATTATTCAAATTAATGGTCTTTGTTTCGATTTTCTAAACTAGGAATTTCAGAGGATTAGTTTCCTGGTTATAAAATTACTTGCTTGCACAGCCACACAAGTCTTAATTATGTTCTTTGTTGTGTAGGACAGCTCAAAAATTAATCCAGAAATACATCCAGTGTCACCTATTTCAGATAAGTATGTCATGTTGCCTAGAATGAATTAATCTACGTTGGAGGGGAAATCTTTTTTTGTCTTTTCAGGTCTTTCAAAATCAAGCAAAAGGGCAGTGAAAATAGCCATGAGTTTCAAGGGAATTTGAAGAGCATTACTGGATTTGGGGAAGGTACCTTCTCCATTCTGGATCTTTCTAAATTTTTTGAGAAATAATGTCAAGACCTTTATGAAATGTGGAGGTGACAGCAAAGAGGAATTATATGTACAGTGGTGCCTGTGGTACTCAAATACTTAATAAAAAAGGATTTAGAGAAACTTGGGCAGAAAATGAAATAACTTTTGTGAGGAATAGAAAGAAATACGTGTGAGGTGTCAGTCACAAGGGGTTCTTCCCTCTGGCATCTGATGATTGTGACACGGTTACAAAAATAAAAAGATTAAGGACAACTGGAGCAGAGCAAAGCATTAGAAAAGTGGGCTATGAAGTACATTTAAATCAGGATTAAGTATTACAGAATTTCTTCTGCTGCAAAAAGAAGGCTGATTTTATTCACATAATTTATAACCTAAGAAATTGGATTGCCAGAAATCCAAAGGCCAGTTTGTCTCTGGTGCTGCTCAGTAGTCTCTCACTGCTGAGGGTGATGCTAGTGGTGGTGGTGGTGAAGGTCGGCTTCACCCACCCTGCATGGCCTTCACTAGTGGGCAGTTTGTTTCAGTGCTTCACTGTTCTTACACTTAATTAGAGGGTTTATCCTAATGTTTAACACAGATCTTCCTTGCTGCTGTTTAAGCCCATTCAGTCTTATCTACTCTTCACAGGCATGGAAAATAACTTCTTCCTATACTCTTTCCAGCAGTCTATTAGATATCTAGGCTGTTCATCTTTCTTTCTTGCTTTTCCATTGTTTAATTTAAATAATCCTGATTATCAGCCTTTCTTAATAGGTCATGTTTTCAAAACTCCTAGTATTTTCATTGATCTTCTGTAGACTCTCTCCAGTTAGTTCAGATTCTTTCTGTTTTCAGGTCCCAAGAGTGGACGTATTAGCTCAGTTTGAGGCTGAGCAGAAAGGTAGGACTGGTCTGCATACCCTAGAGGCTAAAATTGTACCCTGTGTCCCAGATGAGTGTTTGGTGTGTTTGACTTGGATTCAGTTTGAGCCCAGTAATCTCCTGCATCCTTTTCAGTAAAGCTGCTTTTAGCTTCTCTTCCCCATACTGTATTTGAAGAATTATTTCTAAGTATAGAATATTCTGTTTATCGGTACTTAGTGATACCATAAGCTTTTAAACCATAACTTGAACTTGTCCAAATAATTTTCAAATCCAGTCCTATGTCTCCAGAAGCTTACAGTATTTCCTAGGTAGGTATCATCTGCAAATTCAGAAGAAGTGAACCTTGCTATCGCAGGATAACTCCTGTTGAAGGGCCCTCAGTAAGTCATCAAGCCCAGTTTTCAAGTTGGTGTGCAACTACCCATCTCATTGACTGAAATGCTGCAAGGAGCCAGACCCAAGCCAGAACTGACTCTGCTGCGGTTGCTGCCATGATGGTGTCAGAATGGTTTTCCCCCCCATTTTTGACTAATTGGTTTACAGTCTTGCCTGTAGGCGTTATCTTTCTAGTTTACTTATTAAAATGTCATGAAAATAATGCTAAAAGCTTTACTGAAATGTAAGTGTGAGATCTACTGCTCTGAAGTCCACAGAGCCTGTTACTCTGTTAGGGAGATTCGACTGGGTTGGCTCAGTTTCTTCACCAATTCATATTGACCATAGCTGGTTTATTTTTTTATCTCTGAGGGTGCTTATAAACCACTGAGTTGTGCTAACACTCTTCTAGAGAATGAAATTAAGCTAATGATACTAATCAATATTTTTAGGGATGGTTTTCCCTCCCCTTTAAATAGCTGACCAGCTGGCACTTTGCTATTCCTCTTAACTGCTGATGTCCGTCAAGAATTTTTGTTGTTGTATTTAATGTCCTTTCCTGATCAAACTTTTTTTTTTTTTTTTTTTTGGCATTTCTGATTTCATCATTAGAGGCTTGTACTATAGATTATCACTTTTTTTGTACTACTTTTCCTCAAGGAAAGAAGTGCTCCAGAAGAGGAAACATTGTTAAAAGTTGTCCTCTGGCTATCACTTGTCACTTCTCCTCAGTAAAAATTGACTTGCTTCTTCAAAACCTTGTTTGAACTGAAAAAGAAACACCAAAAACTTTGTGACAATACAAACCCATCAAGTAATTTTAAGCTAAATATTAAAATACCTTGCAACCATTATTGAAAATTTCCAACATTTAAAATGTAAAATTGATTTCAAGGTGTTCAAGATCAATAATATACAATACACAAGAGAGGAACTATGACCTTCAGATCATAAAGACAAAGTATGAAGAAAATAATACCTTGACACAGCATATGTTTTCATCAAGATAAAGCTAGTCCTGAAACAAAAAGAATGGTCCATACTGAATAAATGAAAATGAACTGTAATGCTAACTACAGAAAAATGATAAAGAAATAGTGAGCATGATGTCTGTTTGGTCTAAAACATGAAGAGCCTAAGGGATTAAAACCCTTTTATATATCACACAAAAATAATTTCAAAGAACTAATTGACCTGTCATAAACACTATATTAAATTAGCTGCACTTCCTCACTTTCTTACACATTTTGCAGAAGTTGGTATTTTTTGACCGGTTTTCTGTGGCTATACAGCTGGAAAATATTTGCTCCAGTGTTAGGAAGTGTAAATGGGTGCCAGTTCACTATTTCAGGATTCTAAATCAACTTAATGTTCATTTTACCTGTGAATAGATTTCTGTCACTTGTCAAGAAGAAAGAACCTATTTCCTCTAATGTTCATATATGGTTTGGGGCCTCCTCATGCAGAAGCATTACGTGTACATGAAGTAAAGAATGGTTCAAAGCATGCACACAGAAAATAAAGAAAACCACTGACATTATTTATGTTTTGATCCTTTTTTTCCTTAGAATAGACTGAGATTTGTTTGAAACTGGAATGCATATGCAGAAGGATTCCAAAGTTGAACATCCAACCAATCGAAGTGCAGCAAAACCCCTACTGCAGCTGCCACTATCAGCCTTCTGCAGTGATGCCTGCCCCCCATCACTTTGCCAAGAAGGAGCTGTTGCAGAAAATAAATAAATTTTCCATCTTTCGACCAAGCAGGAGAGGTCTCAGCTTTGGCAGATGCAGCAGTGTGAAAAAAAATAAATACTAATCAGACATTTAGAAAGGAAAAACATTCCTTGTTCATGCCTCAAAAATAATCTTTCTTCTACTTGGTGCAAAATGTTATTAAAGAGTATGGGGTTCATATACATAGAATTTCTCATATCAACGATGGCATAGAGAAGTAGGTTAAGTGCTTAAGTGATAGGGTTTTATTTAAAAAGTATTGCAAAAAAAAGTATTTGGTATTACACAATAACCTTTCCTTATATTTCAAAATATAAGTTAGTTGTCTTTCTACTTGCACTCTAAAACTTATTAATGTACTTTATACTCATCCTCCTACTAAAAGTTGCATACATTCACTATATTCACTCTGGAGCAACAAGGAATGAAGCAGAGTTATGTAGCACAAGCACATAAAGTGTCCCAAAGTGGGCGGGTAGGGTAATCATGATTGCCTCTTAATTACAAATGCATTTGTGTGCATTATGCGTGTAAGTTTCATTGTAGTTACAGCATATATCTGCCAAAGACTTTTTTTTTTGCTGAAATTATAGTTCTGGTAGGCAGGAGGACCTTGCCCTACAGTCAGTGTGGACAGCAGGCCATACTGCCTAAACTACTGACATCTGGGAATGTTTGTACCTCTGTCTGGAAATGTTTGTGAGCTCCAAGGCCAACTGGCAGAGTCAGCACTGGGACTTTCTGGAAATGATGCTTCTTGGCACAGGCCAGAACGTCAGCAGAAGTTGTTCCTACAGTGTATTAGTAAGCATGACTGTGTTTAATTGCTGAGAAAAGTCCTGGACGCCTCTTAATTTACAGTCACAGAAGAAGCCAAGATGTCTGTCAGGATGTACAGGGTTTATTTCCTGTGCGTGAGTTGCTTAGGTCACATGTGAAGACACAAGCAGACAAGGAGTCAGAGATGTATCAGTTTTACAGGCATACCTCAGTCATCAGGCAATGTAGGAATATCAGAATTCCTGCATGTGCACTAGAAACACACTTCTAGCCTGAAAATGTCAGGCAGTAATATGGTAACCTTAAGAGTGGGGCTGAATCTGTGCAAGAATTGCTTTAACTTTTGATCTTATTCTCCCTTCTATTGTTTGCTGCAGTGCTTTGCTGAAAAGCTGTTAAGTGTTAGATTAACATAGTTGCAGATTTTACTCATGATCTCCTCATTGTTGTGTTTCTCAGTTTTTTTTTTGCATTCAGCAGCTTAACAAGCTTATGTTCTCAAAAGGAAAATACAGACATAGCTCTCTTATACTGTTGGGCTCAGCATTACGCATCTATCACCTCAACTCTATTTCAGTATAATCTGCTTCTTTTCTCTCTAAACATGTTGTGTTAGTCAGCTGCACTTCTGAAAGCCAGAATTTACTTCACAAAAGGCAGAAAGAAAAATCCAGATCTCCAACAGAGGCAAGAAATACCTTTCTCCAGTATTTACCAAGATATTTTGGAATTTTCATTGTCTTTTGCAAAGACTCAGTGTTTTATTCTTCCTCAGGCAAGAACACCCACAATATCAATGCTCTCAGCTTTTCATGATCTCTCCTCTGCCTCAAAAATGTAACCTTTCTCCAGCTCCTCTTCTAACCCTCTGATTGTATCTCTTCCATACCTTTCCTTTCCTTCTCATTTTACTGCTCTGACTTGTCCAGTGGTGTTGTGTCTCCTGCATCTGCTGCCTTTGCTCTAATTTTTTTAGTTCCTTGGAGTTTTACTTGTTCAACACTTGTTGGCTACTAACATTAAGATGAGCCTTTGAGAGAAGTTCTCATTTCTCAGGGATACTTATCTACGAAAGACAGTGGAGACACAGTTGGATGTGTTTGGGATGGAGGGTGATTCTTTTATACATCCACAAGTCCAAATACCTGCCTGGGAGAACCCCATGGGATACACCTTCGGACAAAACAAGGGTTAAGAAGAACTGGCTGATTTTCAAGGATAGCTTATCTGAACTCAAGAATGGCCCATCCCTACCAGTATGTAATCAAGCAAAGCCAGCAGCAGGAGGCCTGTATGAATAAATGAGGACCTCCTCTCGTTGTGAATAAAGGTGTTATCTTTTCTTTCTAATTTCATCTTTCTAACACAAGGACTCCCCTTTTCTCTTATCTCTATTTTGGACTTTTCGTCCTGTTTTGGTCTGTGAATGTAACTCCCCAGGATATGGCAGTGTGTAAAAATCACATACCAACTGTAGATGCAATTTTGCGTCTCAGAGCTGTCACATGGGAAAATGCATAGAAAGATGGGGGAAATGTCCTTCTAATACTCAACTAAAACTTCATTATTGAAAAGAAAATATTATTCTCATAATTATTAATTATTTATAACTAGTAATATTGCTAGTTATTATTCATTATTGATTTCTCCTATTTTTCACTATTTAGCTTTTGAATATTCTTTTTCTGTTTGTTTCTCAATTACAAACCTGGGGGAAAAAATGAGCAAAAACTGTTTATGCAGTCTCATAGGTCCCAGCAGAATTCATCTTAATCCTGGCTTATGTGAATTGTGTGAAAGGATGGTCCCAACCAATTTCTGCTGAAGGAATATTCAATGAGAAAAGAAAAAGGAAGGTTCTATTGGCAGCCATTCTGTTCATACCATCTCTGGCTTTCCTCAGAACTCTGTTATTCAGGTTATATAAGGCAATGGAGTCCTGCCACGAGTATTAACTGATCTATCAATCTTGATGACCAGGATTTACTACTAAATTACTGGTTCCCAAAACACCTGATGAAGACATTTGTGAGCAAAATTCCAAGGTGTGCTTGGTATGCTGTAGAGGTAACCATGGGTAGAGCTCAGATGACATTTCCAGTAAAAATCATCCTTTAGAACACATTGTATACTATATTCAAGAGAAGTAATCCTGAATCATACTTGTTAAAAAAAAAAAAAAAGTGTTTGTATAGGATTTCAACTGTCTGCAATAATTTCTTCCTCTTTTCAGTCCCTTGTCATTGCTTTGGGATGGGTGACTGGAGCCAAGGAAGTTATTTAAGTGGAGGGGAACATGTATACAACAACCTTTTGTTGGGCTAATCACCCATGTTTCTGTAGTCTGTGCTAAGGAATGTAACTCTGGCTTCTCAAGTCTGTTAAAGCATTTGGATTTAGGATTTTAGGATAAAAAAAGTCCTCAAAATCACAAGCTGGAGTTCTGACCCTATTAAGAAATATCCAAAAGGAGAAATATTCTATTAGACTATTAGATTTATGAATTATTTTTCATTATTTTAATGATCTATACATACGTGATATAGCTAGTTTAATTAAAAATAAAAATATACAGATTATTCTGGGAAGAAAATGCTAATTCTTTCCCTTCTGTTTGAAACATTTGACTAAATGTACATCCCCATTATTTAACTTTAAATGCAAATTGCACTTTAATATGTAATTAACCTTATCTTTATTTTAGTCTTCCTAAGAACCATACTGTACTTTCAAAAATGTAATTTGACTTTCAGGAAACTATGGTTTCACCACTGTCTTTGTGCCTGCAATATGAACAGAAATTGATATTTTTCTCATGAAAACTGAGCAATAGCTTATTGAATTAACACAGTAAATATCAGTCCAAGTTAAAATTCACAAAAACACAGGCTTAAAAATTTCTTACTCTTACATGGATAATCACCAAATTTCTAGACTGAGTGAACAATTTTTTTTTTTCTTTTGGCAATAGACAATCCCAATTTGATTTAAATTGGAATGTAGAGATGGTATTAACTCTTTCTTTAGCTTTTCTGCAACTGCCACTAAACCCCACCAATTCAGGTGTCCAAAACTAATGAATAACTTTGAAAACTTTGCCAAAGAAGAATTTGCCAAATAGACGTAAAATTACTTGCAAAAGGCTGGAGATAAAAGACTTTGAAGGTTCATATTATCTAAATACTGAAGGTAGGTAAAGAAGTGACTTGAACACAGATTTTTAACAGATAATTCTGTTTGTTGAAGGTATAAAAATATATTGGCTAGAAGCTAAACTGAGCAATTTGAAGTTATGTTTTTAACAATGACAAGAAACTGATAAATCTCTGTAGAGAGGTCCTGAAGCATCAAGAATCGTGGCAAATTCTCCATCATCCATTGTGTATTTATAAGTCAAGCATTTCACTACATCTTATCTATTTCAACCATTACAACTGAAAACAGGTATCAAGGGTGAAACAGCCTCAAATAGGGGAACTTTTATTTGATTTAATGTCAATTAGCACCATCTTCTGATTCAGGTATTTGGTGAGGGGTGTCATAAATGTAATTCTTTCCTTCCTGTTTCCCAGGCTTAAGGCAAACATCTCTACTTCTCTTACTAGCATCACCCTGCCCTGGGTTTGCTGTGGATTATCCTCAGCCCCTCCTTATTCATTCCATGGGTGCATGGGCAGGTCCTGCACCTAATGGTTTCTTTCTGCTGTTCCTAGCTCATTTTTGCCCTGCTCTATGGCCACAGTCCCTCAGGGGTGCTCCCAGGCTGCAGTCCCTTGAGCTGTCCCCTCTCTGATGTGCAGTGCCTCACCTCTGTGCCCCAAAATGTCTCCTTCCCTGTGGCTCTTTCCTGTATCTGCCCAAAATCCACACCCCGTGTGCCCTCTGACCTTTAAGGTTGCCTCTTCTCTTTTTCTAAAGTGCATTGGAGCAGAAGCACCGCGTCTCCTTCAACACTGAAGATTTGCAGGCTATGAGATGCTCACATCAGTTTCAGAGCTGGCTGGACCTACCTGTTTCCTGCCCAGGGCAACTAGTGACCTTCTCCCATGCAGCCTCCAGCTACCCAAATGCTGCCTGTTGTGCTCAGCACAGCAGCTAAGCTTTTCTTTTTCATATGTCAGCGTACCTCAGGCTTTATAATCAAAACATTGTCCAGCCCGTGCCTAAAGCGAGGCAGAGCAGATGCCATTTTCAGGGTTCCAAAACAGCTCGTGTTATGTGACTTATTCTGCCTAATATTTCCTGTTACCACAGAATAAAGTCATGTTTGGAAGTACCATGTTCTTCTGATCTTATGAGAATTATTTTCATCTACTTTGTCATCTTGTTCTGTAATGACAAGAAAGCATATTCCTTTATGTCAAAAAAAAAAAAAAAGGAATGTAAAAATGTGTATTTTCTCTGAAACTAGAAGGAACATTTCCATTTGCATTCAATCATTTCCTATTTGGCCTGATTTCAGTAATTCAGGAACTCCTTGCTCAGTCTGTAAAACTTCACTGATAAAGTCACTCACTTTAAAAAGGTCCCATTTCAACACAGCAATTTTGTCAGTATATAATGTAAACACACACACTTAAGTCAGTCCTTTTTTATCAGAAAAGCTCTTTTAAATGCCTAAAAAATAAATTAGAAATTACATTCTCTAAGTGCCTGAAATAGGCTCTTTTTCAAAACTCAAATGCTGCTTTTGCAATCTTTTTGCTACTCTTTTGCAATCAACACTCCTATTGAGTACCATTGGGCGTCAAGATTTTGCCTTGAAACATAATCTATTATTGGATTTCAGCAAACAAAACCTCTTGGGCAGTCTAAACACAGGAAAATGAAACCTACTGGTGACATTTGTAACTGATGATGTCGAGCCCTGATAGATGATTCAATTTGAGAGTGCAAATTCAATTCCTGACCCACATGTCACTATACAGAAGGTTTATGTAATTATCATTAGTGTGTTGTTATTTATCTGTGTGTAGATCCTGCTGACTTTTTATTACTTGCTGCTAATGTTGTCATTAAAAATGCATACCAATTAACATAATTTTACAAGGTGACATGAAAAATATCTAATTTAGCTTTAAATTTCAACTATTTCTTTTATTTATTTTACTTTCCCTTCAGCAATTTCAAAGTAACGGTCTGGGTAGATAATACATAGGTAAATAGTACCCAAGGTTAGTAATTCTCTTACCTCTGTAGGTAAGGCTGACAAGCTTGTCATTTTGTGCTAGGCAAATCACAAGCTATCACCAGTCTTTGGCCAGTCATTCCTTTTTATTTAAAAAAACCCAAACCCTAGCACAAATGTCATATCTTGTTGCAGCATTGCAGTTCCAGGGCCTTCATGAATCATTTGAGTAGATAAAATAGCATCTGTCAATTTTATTACATTGGATTTATTGAAACCAGGAAATTAAGAGAATGTAAGTATATATTAGTCTCTACTTGGCATTTTATTGCAGTACTCGGTTACCCAGGATGGCAAATTCAGATCTGTTTACTAAAACCTTTAGAAATAATTTTCTTTCCTGCTTTATTTGACTGAGGAGGCTTAATGATCACAATTTTATAAGGCTCTGTTTCTTATAATAGTAAAAGCCTTGACATTTCTTTTAGATCAGCTTCTCAGAGCCTTATACTGAACACAGGTTTCACATAAGCTTCAAGATGAAGATGGAAAGTGAGGAGTGATCTTAGCAGCAAGGTAAAATCAACAATTTCAGCACAAGAAAATGATTGCTCTACTCAGGAGAAACCCATTCCCTGGAACTGCTGCCTCCTGTTCTCTGCCAGGAGGGCTAAGTCCCAAGGGCCTCCCAGATGTCAGAGAGAGTTAAGGACCAAATGTCATAAATGTTGAAATGAACTTGTGGCTGGTGATTGGGTCCCTCAGGCGAGACAGTAGGTTGCCTAAGTCTAAGTTTCTTGCCGAAGAACTGTATCGACACACAGCTTTTCAGTAATAATAGTCACTTGCACTTAACATGTATAGCACCTTCAGTTCATGTTCTCTACTTTGCCTTTGTTTTCAAGCTGATGTGAAATCAGACCAAGCAAGGTCACAGGATTTTTTCCATCATGCACACTCTTGATTCGTTAAACAAGAATATTAATTGAAACTGAGAGTAATTATTTTTATACTCTTTCCGTTGATTCTTTTGATTATTTGCATAGACTATGAGGAGTTGGCAGGGACCCACCAGGATCGTGGAGTCTGACTCTATAGTTACAATGAGTTTGAAATACAATTGTGATTTTTGATTTGAACAGAACAAAACAGTGAACACTGCTATTGCCAAAGCATGCACCTTGTCAGTCAGATCCAGTGGCTCACCAAAATATAATCTCTTGTCTGGCTGCCTGGATCTCGTAAAGTCCTGATATTTCACCTCATATTGCCATCTGGTGAAATATTAGTCACGTTGCAGCTTTGATTGCTGTTCCATTTCTCTGGTAGATAAACTACATAGTGTATTTTAAAGGAACAGAGAGACTTGGAAGTTGGAACTTCCATCCATAAACTATCTAGTCTTTTATTTCTTTCATGATCCATTCCAGCAGTTCCACCTTAAAAATTTTCCAACATTTCCAATTTCTTTCCTGGTTTCCATAGCAAATATCCCAGAACTGAAGCCATACCTATCTCTGCCCTGACAGGGAGTAAGATCCAGAAACACGAGCTCAGCCATATGGAACAGAAGTGAAACATGATATTGATGGAGGTCACTTGTGCAATGGAGGAAAGAAAGTGCTGACACAGTGAATATATTTGTTTGTTTTTATCCATGCTAAGCTCTTGAATGGCTCGATAGGAAAGATTTGTGGTGTATTTCAGTGTCTTTCAAAAAGACATACAGTGCTGGAAATTGGCTTTTACAAATGTCACTGGAAAAGGAACATGCTGCTCATTAAGTGTATGCATAACAAGATTCTGCTCCAAGTGGAAGCTCCCAAAGTTCCCATAGTCTCCGTTTTCCTGTTTGCTCCCTTTTTCTTTCCCCTTTTTCATTGATATTTTTAACATGTGTTCTCCTGGCAGGACTTAGCAGATCAAGTGAAGTTTACTAGCACTAGAACAATAAGGTTAGCTGAAACAAATGTATAATATCCTGTAGTACATTATCTGGTACCAAATAGATTTCATAGCACCACACTTGGGCCTTTGCATCATTATTCTCCTCAGTAGGAGGAAGGCTAAGACAAAGATGGTGACGAGATGGAAAGTGCTCTATTACAGCAGTGGCAGAATATCCATGGGTAGTGGTGTGTGGCTGGTGGGTTCACAGTGAGGTGTTCAAGGAAAAGGGTTTAAGGGCAGGATGCTGAGACCCTGAATCAGGAGATAGAAACTGATATAAGGTGAGGACTGTCAAAAGTCCAATCATTTTTAACATTCCTTTTTTGTTATTTCTCATGATGGGGAACGAGTGACTTCAAAAAATCATATTGATTACAATTTAATTGGACATATTTATCTTGGAATGAGGAGCATTTTCAGAAATGGGAAAATTATAAGTATATATGGCAATCAATCAAATGCTACTTATAACTGTTAGCTTCCTATTTCAGAGGTCAAATACTGGGAAAAAACCTGCAATGTGTATGAAATACATTCACTGATAGAAAAGTCTTTGAGTTTTACTAGTTCACCCTATGCTTTGTTTTAATTCACAATTTTAAATAAAGATCAGAAATAGCAGCTTCATAAGAGAGCTCTATGGGAGTAGGTTTATATGTTAATTTACAAAATTATCCATGAATAATTTAGAAGAAACATTAGATTAGAGAAGTGGCACTCTATCTTCTAATAATAAAATTAAAGAAAAATTAAGAAACAGGTAAGTTTATTTCTTGAACCAACAAAGCAATATTTGCCTGATGGATTAGTCCTATTTAATCAGAACAGTGAGCAGCTGGATAAATCCTAGCTAGGAGAATATTAGGTCATTTTTTAGCCCTTCAGCCAATTACAGCTGCAGCTGCTCTGTGTTATCTTTTTCTTCTCATCAGTGAGCTGCTTTTTTTTTTTTTTTTTTTTTTTCTGGAAAACACTAGATGATGAGCCCTCAATAGATAAGAATGTAGGGCAGAGAGATCTTACAGCATCAGGGCACTGGTGGATAAAATATGGTCCTTCTCATCACCAACAGAGAGTGTCAGTGAAACTTGATTGTGGAACTGGAGAGCTGCAGGACCAGGGCCTAGTCCTGACTTGGCAAGAAAACAGTTGGAGTGCCTTTTTTTTCTTCTGCATAAGGAACTTTTCTTTCTTCTTTTTTTTTTTTTTTTTTTTTTTTAATTTTTTTCTTAAACAAATTACTTAGTTCTTGGAGGTTTATTTTTTTATTATCACTTTATTTTCATTTCGGCTGTCATTGTAATGGTAATGTTTGGGCTGAGCAGTTTGCTTTTGAATTTGCATTTTTTTAATGGGTTTTATTTTGTTAAAAAGCAAACAAACCCAGGTGAGAAAATAGCTGAAAAGTCTTGTCAGCACTCCTGAAAGCGAGGGTGAGTGGAGTCTTCATCCCACGGTACTGAAGGAGCTGGCCGATTTCATGTCTTCACTGAACCTCTCTTCATTATTTTTCAGTAGTCTCAGGAGTCTGGAGAAGTCTAATTTGTCTGGAAGCTGGGAAATGTTGCCCCAGTTTTCAAGAAGAGTAAGGAGATTACTCTTATTTAATAATACAGGCCTGTCCATTTCACTTCAGTGATTAGTAAAATTATGGAAAAGGTTATTCTGGGAGTTACTGAAAAACGCTTGAGAGACAACACAGTCCTTAGTCATGACCAGCACAGGTTCACAAGGGTAAAGTCCTCCTTAACAAACTTAATTCCCCTTTATGACAAGGTTACCCATCTAGCTGACCAAGGGGAGATGTGGGGGCTTGTGGTTTCAGCAAATCTTTTGATACTGTCTCTCCCAGAATCCTTCTGGGTAATCTGTCTAACACACAGCTGGATAAACACATCATGCAGTTGTGACAAGTGGCTCACAGGTAGAGCACAAGGATTATAGTCTATGAAGTCACATCAGATTGGTGACCAGTCAATAGCAGCATTCCCCCAGGCTCTGTATCAGGGCCAGTGCTCTGTAGTGTTTTTATAAATTAACTAGGTGCAAGAATCCAATGTACATTAAGTAAGTTTGCTGACGCTTCTAAATTAGGAGGAACTGTGGTATAGAGGTCTTGCAAAGAGTCACCAACTGCATGGAATTTAACAAGAGCAAGTGCTGGATTGTCTGACTGGGACAAGGTTACACCTACAAACTGGGGGGCAAGAAGTTGAAGAGTGGCTCAGTGAAAAGGGACCTGGGGTTCCTGGTCCATGGCAAGTTGAATAGGAGTCAGCAGTGCCCTGGCAGCCAGGAGGGCCAACCCTGTCCTGGGGGACATCAGGCATAGCATCACCAGCCAGGCAAGGGAGGGGATTGTCCTGCTCTGCTCTACACTGGGACTGCTTCACCTCAAGTGCTGTGTGCACTGTCAGGAGCCATGGTATAAAATAGACATAAAGTTGTTAGAGCATATCCAGAGAAGGGTGACCAAGATGGCAAAATGTCTTGAGGATAAGACAGAACCACAGAATCAACTAGGTTAGAAAAGACCTCCGAGATCTCTGAGTCCAACATATAAAAAATCACCACCTTGTTAACTAGACCATGGCACAAAATGCCACGTCCAGTCTTTTCTTAAACACCGCCAGGGATGGTGACTTCACCTCATCCCTGGGCAGCCCATTCCAATGCCCAAGCACTCTTTCTGTGAAGAACGTCTTCCTAAAGATATAATACCAGAGGCTGAGGTGACTTGTTGCTGCTTTTTCCCACTTGGAGAAGAGAAGGCTGAAGAGTGGCCTCCTCATGATCTACAACTTCTCCAAGGAGGACAGCAGAGGCAGAGGTGCTGATCTGCTCTCTGGTGACCAGCAGTAGGACACAAAGAAATGGAAAATGCATATGGAGAAGTTCAGGTTAGTCTTTAGATAAAGTTTCTTCACTGAGGAGCTGATCAGTGACTGGAACAGGCCCTCAAGGGAAGAGGTCATGGTACCTAGCCTGTCAGAGCTCAGGGAACATGCCAGTGATGCCCTTGGCCATATGCTTTAGTTCTAGTTGGTCCTGCTTGGAGAAGGGAGTTAATGCTCCTTATGGCTCTTCTTCAACTTGAGATATTCTATGATTCTGTGAAATCTCTGGACCATGTCATGTGAGCTAAGTTTTGAGTTTTAATCAGTTGTGCCAGGTGGAATTCTGTTTCTTTAGTGCGCTGTAGAGGAAAGAGGGAGGTATTTTGGTACCCAGCTTGGTCAGACATGTTTTGTACCCTCTCTGACTCACCTGGGGCTTGCAAGGTGGTAGCACAAGACTGGACTACAGCTTTGTAGCAGCCAGCAACATTTGGAGTTCATGGGATATTCAGTGGCAAATAACACCTTGCATTTTATTGACTAGCTCTGTCTCAAACACCAGCTTTGTGCTGCAGTGCATCCCCAGGTTACTCCACATGGTAACAACAGTATGTGCTCTTTCTTGTACACGCTAATTTTAAATTATATTTACACAATGCATGAATGTGAATCAATGGAAGCTTAGAATTCCTATTTCAGTGTAGGAATAGCTGGTCAATATGAACTGATATTATTGACTGGCCTGTTTATGTTTCTGTTATGTGAACCATACAGGTAATGAATATCAATATAGAAGAGTCTGCTGAAATGCTTTACAGTCAAAATCATGGAGGCTGAACACGGAAGGCAGTCTCCCATGTTGGAAAGCAGTTGCCCGTATTTTGGTACAATAGATTCATCTGTAATCTAAAGTATACATAAAAGAAGAAATGTGAAATACTCTGTCTTAAAGGGAAAACATGAACATATGTTTCACAGTACACTTCTGACATGTGGTGTCTCACACTCCAGAGAGATTTTTTTTAACATCGGATGCAGAGCTGGTGTTACAGCTATGGAGTTCCTACACAGAAGCACAGTGGAGCTTCTTTTCTAGCCATACTCTACTGTCTTGCACTGCTACATCCTCCAGATTTGACAGACAGACCTTCTCCTGCCTGTGCTCAGTGGTCTGAGATCCTAAGCAGTTGCTCTGATTCTTGTCTTTAAGTCTTGATCTAATCAGGTACGTGTTTCAAGGAGACAATTAGGATTGAACAACAATTAGGAATGGATAATATGCCATTATTGTAAATCAGGATTACTAAGCATTTACACTGTTGTAAGCATAATATTTGTAGAAGAGACCAAACCAATGACTAGTAAGGAAAAATTAAGATTAATCATAAGCCAATTGTTGGCTTTGTAACATGCACTCTGCAGCAGCCATCAGGTCCATCTGGGCTGTCTCGGGAGCAGAACAGGGACAGAGCTGTGACTCTTGTAGCTGTGATATGCCCCTGAGATGTGACATAGAAGGATTAGTAGATGCTTCCTGACTAACAGCAGACTGTGCTGACTGGTGTGCTGCGGATGACTGCAGCACAGGCACCAAGTCTATTGTTTGTAATTTAAAAACCCTCTCTTTCTCTTCTTTTATTTTGTTAATAGTCTGTAAGTATGTCTATACATGCCCTGAGCAGATGTGAGCTTACTGCACTGATGACAGCTACAGTCTTACTTGAAGCTACACAGCCATGCTAATGAGTCAACAATGTACGGCAACAACAAGAAAAAATTAGTTTTCAGCAAGACTTATTAGCTTGGGCCCAGCTTTATGCAGGCTAGGCTGTCTAGCTTTCATTCAGAGCTCTCTTATTTCTAGCTCATTCCAAGTGTGGGCAGAATATGATAATGACAGTACAGAAAATGCCACGCAGGCATAACTCAGTTCCTCATGATTTTTAGAAACATGATATTCTTTTAACACCTCAATTTGAGAGTGGGTAATAAAGTTAAAAGGAAGCAAATAGATTAATCAACGGTCCCTGTTTAGAATGGGATTCCTCCTAGAAAAGTTCTGTGGGTTATATTTTAGGCTTCTTCATATGAGGTCAGTCATCCATATGCTGTCAATTCTTCAGAACCTGGGATGGCATTTTATGGTCATGAGATGAACTTCCCATTGCTTGCAAATAGAGAGGCTAATATGGTTCCAGGTACAGGTTACCAGAAGACCAGTTTTTATGTCTTGGTGGCAATATGGGAAGAATAATAATGAAGTGTTATATACACACTAAGATACAAGTGGCTCTAGCACAGTTTACACTGGAAAATAAGAACTACCTCCTTGGGAATAAAAAGCTTTTGCTTCCATCTACAAGGAGATAGAAGTCTGTGAAGTTTAGCTGGGGATGCTGACATAAGGACTACCAGTCTTTATTTTTGTCTCTCATAAATAAATGAAGTTAGAAATGCAGAATGGTGGTGTGGATAACTCAATTCACAGACACGAGCACTAATATTGTTCCTCATTGCTTGTGTTGCTTATTAATCCTTTCTGGAAGATTAAGGAACAGGCATTGTAGGTTTAATCAATGTGCTATGATGAACCTGAAGAATTTTAAATTCTCCTTTGGCACTATTTCATCTAACTGAATCCAAATTATTTTTTATATAAAACCTGAACTCCACTTTCTTTTCTACTTTCAGTCTGTCTCATCAATGCCATTCATGTATTGTATGCTGTGACTTTCTGGAATGATTCTATTGTAGAATTATTAAATATACCTTTGCCTTATCAGGCTTACAAAAATTATTGAATGTTGAGTTATTTATCTTTCTTGTGGGAAAAGGAATTACTGATTTTCAGGCTGGGTAGTTTAGGGGTGAATTTGTTTGGTTTAGAGTGAGGGAGTATTCCAATTAGTGGAAGACCGTTACAGTGATTAGTTACCCTATACCAATTTCTTTGTTTACCACAACCAAGCTCTTTATCTGTATGAAAAAACAAATCATCTGGAGTGATCTCATATGCAAGGTGGTGACTATTGCAACAAAATAACTTCCTGTGGGCTTTATGTAGTTGGTCCATATTACACCCAGGATCATCTCATAAGATAGCCCACAATTATTACAGCAGTCTGGAGTTATTTTTTCTTTCCAAGAGGTATCCCTATAAATATTTTAGATGTCATTTCATTAGAAAACAGTACTAAGTTTTAAGCCATCACCTTCTCAAAGCACCAAACCAATAACGAAGTTGCTAGTAAATTTTTTCTAACATTCCACCTTCCTTCTCCTACACCTTCTCCTACACCTTCTCCATGTTCTTCTCCTTTTCTTCCCTTTTGTGACCCAAGTTTGCAGGTGACAATTTGGAAAACTCTATTTGTGTGTTTCAAATCGTTCAGCATTTGTTGTGCAGAGTGGTGTCATCCAAGAATCCAACAAGACAGGAAAGAGGTGGCCTTTGATAAAAAGGAAAATGTCAATTGGTAGGTTAAATTCAGACTTGTATGCACCAATTCTGTCGCTGCCCCAACAGAAAGGAATATTCTACACCGTGCTTACTCGGATGGCAGTCTGTTTGGGAAAAGAACCATAATATGCCATTCAATCTTACTACCCATAAAGGCACAGTCACAAGACACATTTTATTTTTGATCATTTGACTTAAAAAAGAAAAGAGGTATGCCACTGTATACTGATTAATGCTCCTATACTTTGCAGGAGATTCAGAGTTACAGTTGTCTAAAATCTGTATTTCTACCAGTCCCACTGCTTGGATATTCAAAGAATATGAACTGCCTTCTTCAAACTGACAGTTCCCCAAAAGTCAGCAGTTGGAACTCTGAATAGAAGAAACAGCCTTGAATTTTGCTTGGTATACTCATGTGTTTAGCTCATGTCTGTCATGTTTACCTCGTGCAGATTGTGGTGAAGACAGTTGCCACTCCTGTATGCGTTGCTTCTTTCCCCCATGTATGCAGTGTGTGCATGGGAAGAGTTTTGGAGAACAGGTGGGGATGACACAGCCATGTGTTGCAAGTATATTCATCGATTACAGAGCCAAGAGGGGGGGTGCAACAGTCTAATCTGACTTCTTACATCACGTTCTTCTGTACATGTGTGAAACTGTTGGAGAGCAGACATCCCATTTTGATTGAAGCATTTATTTCATTAGCTATGTTATTCAGTAGTCCTAAGTACCAAGGACCTCATTTCTCCTGAGATAATAAAACCCTTATATGTTGAAGCAGGAGGGAGGTGTTGGGGTGTTGAATAATAAAAAAATGTGCACGTCACCAATGACTGGGTTCCTCTCCAGACCCATACAGCTGTCCTTGAACTCTTTGTAATCTGTGCAACTGAAAGGCTTTCCTTCAAGTTTCTTGACATTCTGCTTTAATTTTTTTCAGAAGTCTTGTAGCAGACCCCTTGCATTTTGCTTGCTGTTACATTTTCTTTCACCCTGTGAGCTAACAATCCAGTCTTTGTTCCTCCAATGATTTGGCTTCTGCTTCTAATTTTCAGCAGTAATTCTGTTTCCTCTCTGTCCTTTGTGCCCAACCCCTATTTCACTCCCCTGCCAGTCTTAGTCTTGTACATCAGAGGAGGAAAAAATTGTCTTCTATATTTGCATTTCTTCAAATAATTCACAGCTTTGGCCATTTTCACATGTCTCTCTCTTTCAGTGATGCAGCTTAGTCACTGTTTTCCTATTGTCATTCTGAATTCTTTTTCTTTTATTGACTTTTCTTGCATTTCTAGATTAGTATTTTAGGATCCAGCCCTGCTGACACTCCTGGATGTAACATGGACCAACAATATCAAGCCCACTAGGAGTATTTTGTTGAAGCATCCATCACTTTTCAAGTGCAACTGCTTCAGATGAAATTGGTTGCTCAAGCAGATTGTGGGAGATAAAAAGACCCTTGGTTAACTGGATCACTGGTGAATTCTTCCTCTAATAAGTCTGGGAGGGAGATCGCCCCATCTGACTTTGTCTTTCCTCTTTCTCTCCTGCTTTCTGTTTTCCTGAATCTGCTGACTTAAGTATTTCCCCAACAAATGTGTGCTTTTCAGCAGTACCTCTTTTTCCCCTACTTGCTAGGATGTAGACCATCCTGCTTCTCAGAGTCCAATCAGCAAAACTTGTCCCTGAGTTCTTCTTCAGCTCCAGTTTTTGTGAATGCTGTGCCATCAGTATTTTGAATGAAATTACTTCACCTTTTATTTTTTTTATTTTTTTTTTCTTTTTCTGGCCTTATGTGGGAGAGACAAGCCCGTTCAGCAGCATGAATTTATAAATATCCATTGTTTTGTCTTGCTACAGGTTGTGGAGAGCTTAAGACACATCCAAAATTTATCCTAGAAGACACTCAAACAGTAATGTGCGTCAAAAAGAAAAGTTTTCCTGATAAACCTTTTTCGTCCCTCCAAAGAAATATAGAGCATGACTCATGTCTGACAGTTGTTTCTCTCCTAGACTGAATTTATAAAATATCCTGCACTCCTGATATATTTCTGGAAGAGTATTCCAAAACCTTTCTGCAATAGGGAGCTGGGGCCAGCCACTAGAAGGCAACATGATCCCACAAACAGCTAAAGTATACCAACAGTATTCCCTCAGAGCTACTTAAGCCAAAACCTGCACTGCTGCTCAATAAAATCACTTCTGCCACTTGTGAGTGTCATGAGTAGAGGATCTGTTAAAAACACAGGACTTTTCTTGGGCAGTGGTTGCAGCCCTGCAGCATTTGAGAGGCACAGCACACGAAGGGGCAGTGGTCACTGCTGGCACATAGGTGCTCAGTCTTGTGCTTTAACAGCATTTACTGTATTTATAATCAGCTGTGTTTGCAATGCAGGCTGATGACAATTTATTGGAAAAAAAAAAGTCACATGCCAATAATAGTCTCTTGATTACCATTGACACCTGAAGCCCTGTAGGACTGTGTGAAGGGGATTTGCTGTGCTAACTTGCTTTTGTGAGCTATCAGTAGTAAATAACTTGTCCCTGCCAGGAATTTAATGCTCCCAAAGCATGGTTAATATATCCCTATGTCTGGGTGAGTATATAGCTACAAAGTAGATGTGGTGCTCCTGCTTCACCTTTTTCTTTTCATCTTGCTTGTAGCTGAGAGACCCAACAGATGGTCCTTTATATATCTGTGTGTTAAAACTGTACTGTAAGAAATGCCACTAGGTATTTTCTGCCTTTTAATTCTAAAGAAAGCATATAAATGGAGGAAATCTTGCTCTGTGGATCAAAAAAAGAGAGTCCAGTTGGCATGGCATATTGCTTTTGGAGTGCTGCCCCAAACCAAGCCCCTTAAAGCTCCTAAAGGGACTGTCTTTATCTCTGTCACATTTTTGGGGGGATTCTGGTGACATATTTTCTTGCTTTTTTCTAGCATGCACCTGGAATTCCACTCTCTTTGCTGTAATAACTTGGTCTTTTTCAGTGGTTTTTGTCTTATGTGTCAAAAAAAAAGACCTTTCTCTGCATTTACTCCTTTTACACACTTGTGCCTCATGTGAAGCCTCCTCAGGTACCTGCCACTGGCTGGAGGCTGGAAGAGACGCCATAGTGTCCCTCAGAGCACATCTTCTTCAACAGCATGAAGGGGAGGGAAGAAAAAACACTTGAGGGGAAATATCCCTACATGAAGTAACTCCTTCTTCTCATTGTTCCTCCTGATTTGGTAAGTTTGTGGATCCAGACAAATGTGTTTACTGTAGAACTTAATAAGATGCCAAGATTTAATTAAATCAGACAAGAGTGATAAAATAATCATGTATGGCTTTGAGAGTACCAGCTCACCTGTTACAAATCAGGACACATTGTTCTCTTTTCTTTGACGGCTATATCTAACAAAAATCAGGCTTTTTCCACAACTTCACTCCTTGGGGAATAAAAAGTCTTATTTTGTACCAAGCCTCCAGATCCTCAGAAATAACTCAGAATTGTCCTATACTGTATCAAAGCACTCCACAAGGCACAGGCAGTTGGCTATTGTGCCACAGAACTTTTTTTCATTATCATTGAGCTGTCTGTGGGGTTGTGTGTGTGTGTGTGTGTGTGTGTGATGAGAATTACCCATAAACTCATAAACTAGAAATCTAATTAGGGAGATTTTCATGTCTCATGGCTCAGTAAAATACTCCCAAGACAAGGGCAGGGCAAACCTCTCTTGCTGAAGGACAAATCAATACAAATAGACTCTGACTAATCCCTGAGGCTGCTGTGCAGGGGGAAGGCAGGGTTCCTTGTGTGCCCACTGGCTGGCTGGGAGACGGGTCAGGGTTTTGCTCAGGCAGGTGCAGAACCTGTTGTTTATTTAACAAGGTTGGTGTCAGCTGCTGCCACTGCTTCGGAGCAATTAAAGAATGTGTTGTTTGGTACAAGGTTGCCAGGTGCTGGCTGTCCTATATGCTATGACAAGCAGGACAAAATTTCATGTAAACACCTGCCAGCATCCCAGGCAGACCTGAACTAATGGGCTATTATGTACCTGCCATTAAGCAGTCTGTGGGTTTAGCTGACAGCAACACGTGCACATCAGCTATAGCAGCAAGGGCTTGGAGAGATAAGATATGCCTGTGTTTCTTTGCCTCCAACAGATGCCAGGCCAGGATGTTTGAGAAACACCAACAACCACTTCAGACTTTACCCCCCTCTTCAATACATGGGGCCCAGTCCTTGCATGGGGTGAATCAGTGCTGTGCTGGTGATGGCAGGAGGAAGGTGTGATGCACATTCTGGAGCTCTGACAGGGACCAGACCTGCCAGCCACAGCCTGTTGTTTCAGTATGGGTCGTTTTTCCTCATGAAACCTGGATTTGGGTGGGCTTTCTTGCCTCCACAAACATGGCATGGCAGGTTAGCCCCTTAGCTGATTCTCAAGCGTGGACATGATCTCTACTCCATTAACTGAGACTGGTGCAATTAGTGTCAGTAGTCACAAATTTCCCTCTGAAAAGATCAGATGTTACTACTGAAAAAAAGAATCATGTCTTTGAAATATTAAAAACCTATCTTACAATGATTAATACACTTCTGAGAATGCATTGTGCTTCTGTTACTTCAAAGAGTGAGACACCCAGGTATTCTGCTGCAGTTGTCCTCTGAGAGCGTAACTCAGGAAAGGAGGCTAAAAATGGTCACAGGAGGCTGAAAATGCTGCACCTTCTTTGAGACAATGCAGCCAGAGATTGGGAATAGTCTCTCAGAGCTCCTCTCCAGATTTCAGTGGCTAATGGCCCTCAAGGGACCATTGACCAGGCAGAAATGACTGAATGACAGTAAAGATGTAGCCCCTGCCCTCCTATACTGAGTGATGCTGGAGGAGCAGACAGGAGGGCTGGCTCTGGCACAGAGGCTTTTCCATCTGGGAAGAAGTTCATGCAGCTCACAGACCTGCAAGTGATAGCAGTCATAGCATGAGGAGGGGGAACCAGTACATTTTCAATTTATTGCCATAAATTAGACCATCAAAGTTTATTTTTCCTCTGTGCTTTAGCACAAAAATAGGTGCTCAGCTTTATGAAATTTGAGAGTCAATGGATTGCTGTTCAGAATTGTGTTTTGTTTCAAAAGGAAAAGTGGAAAATCTTACTCAGAAAGCAGTTGTAGCAACAGTTGCAAAATTCACTGACCCTGCTGAATTAATGAGTCCAGCAGCAGTGACAGAGACCCCCTTCCTGCAAACCCCATCCAACCACTTCTGTTCCCAACTCCATTTGCACTTTGTGACCTCTTCCATGTTCAGTGAAATGGACTGTGTGCACATGGACAGGTAACTGTGCCTTTTGGACTGTTCCCTGAATGATAGAAATTCACAGATTAAAAAGATAATGGTAGAGATTTATTTTGTTTTGTAACAAGACAATCCTGATAACATTAGTAGATTAGTGACTCAGGAGTAACTTACCTATGTTCTGTCCTGGGGAATTGAATGACTCTAATCCAGACTCAGTTTCTGTGCACCGTGTATGTTTGCAACAGTAATTATTATATATGCATTTTTCTTCCTTATTAAAAGGAAAACCTGCAGTCTCTTGCCCCCTGCAGTTTTTAGTGAATACTGTACATAAATGATTTATTCTCTTCTTTTAGAGAGGGTTTTGCTCTGCACAGCATCTGTCATCTGGGATTTCCCCCTCCCCCTCTTGCAGAAATATAGCTGGAAGCTGTTTGACTCAATCTGAGAACAAGTCAAAGTTGGTTGTACTAAATCCATCAAGCTTCAACTATTCTTTAACATTCTCTTTCATCTGGTGAGGACCTTTGTTAATATGCACCATTTGTGATTAAAGTAGCACTTGCAGGACCATCACAGGATTATGTGCAGATTGCTACACATTCCCATGAAATTCAGATTTCTAGAGTTTAAAAAAGAATATTTAAAACCTTAGAAAGTTTTTTTAATCACTTTTTTTTATTATTGATCAAGAGAAGCCATGCGTATAATTGCTCTCTAATACATGATCTCTTCATTTGCTGTATACTGGAGACGGGCAGTGAGACAGGATTTCAGCTGAAGAATGTGTTTCCCAACACCTAAATTAGGATGGATTAAGAATGCTAATCCATAAAAAGTCTCAATTCAGTGGGATGCTGGGGTTTATTTCTGGTAGCTCTTCTTTAGGGGCAAAATAAGTGTGTTACATTAGGTATCACATAGTAGTAAATGCTGTTAGCAAATGCTGTATATCTTGGTTTCACTTTTTATCTTTAAATAAAGTTCAAAGTAGCATTCTGAAATAGAGCTGTCAAGTGAACTGTGTAAAGGCCAAGGAAATGCAGTTGCTGGCATGAGATAAAAGACAAAAATGGAACAGGTAACAGGACAGAAAACTTTGGAAGTAGATGATTGTATCAAAGCAAAGCATGACAGAGGTCGATGGGGAAGGAGATTAAAGTAGAATAGGAAAAGTTATCAAAGGATATCTTGAATGAAAGCTGTTGGAAAGTAAACTAGATGTTGCTGAAGGGAAATGTTTGAATCAGTAAATACACCTAGTGTAATTATCTGTTTTCTGATGGTCAAAACTGCTCCCACTGAAGTGAGTTCAAAAATTTCAAGATATGCAAAATAGAGTCTGCAAAGAGACTCAGCAATATCACGACTGGAAATGGCACGTGTTACCTGTTGGGGCTTTCTGATCACAAAGAAGAGCTGGAAAATCTTGACCAACATGAAGAACATGCAGCTCAGCCATGCATGGCTTATTGGAACCCCCATTTTCAGGCAAGCCTTCACCAGAGGACTTGGAGCCAATTACAGGGGTTTTGGGACTTCAGAGGGGAGATGAGGAGGTACCTAGGGCAGGTCATCACAAGCATGCAAAAAGCTTCCTTGCACAATAATCATAGAATCATGGAGTCAGAGAATGGCTGGGGCTGAAAGGGACCCCAAAGATTATCCAGCTCCAATATCCCTGCTGTGGGCAAGGGCAGCTTTCAGTAGACCACATTGCTTAGAGGCTTATCCAACCTGGCCTTGAACATTCGCAGGGACAGGACATTTGAACCAAGAAACCAAGGAAGAAGGAGCTTCATATGAAGAGAAGTGCCCTCAAATACAGGATTTTTTATTTTTCTACCAACTGTGCCTATAAAGGGATAACTCTGCCTTTACAGAATGGCCCATCTGTTCTGCTGGAGGGTGCAAGTAAGTGGTAGCTCAGAATTCCCAAGAAAGGTGAGATAGCCTTTTCACCTGTTCAGCAGAGGTGTTACAACATGGTTGGTGAATGCCCTGGAGTAGAGAGGAGAGCAAACCAAAAAGGACTAAGAGGATGAGGTTATCTGTAAGCCACAGACAGAAGTGAGGTCAAATGGGACCCTACAGGTCCATGCTGAACTACAGACTAAATGCCTTCTCCTGCATGTGGACCAGCACATGGAGCCTGACCTGTCTCACTGATGGGCTGTGGGTGACATGCTTTGTGCTCACAGCAGTGAGCTGGAGATCATTTACAGGGGCCTTGCTGGCCGTGGGCTAGGAGAAAGCAGGGAAAGTGAGACAGACAGGACATGAGGAGCAGGAAAAACAAGATGTTGAAAATCAGAGGAGAAGAAAAGTTGAGGGGGGAGCTCATGGCTGCAGCTGCACTTTTCAGACCACATGGGCCACTTGGAACTGGGAATTACTTTCTCTGTCCTTAACCACAAACTCCTGCATTTCTCCAAAGTATAATTTATGGGGAAATGCCATAATTTTTCTAAAGATAGTACAATTTACATATCACATTTGCATTTTGTAACTTATTTGCATACCAATCCCATTTAGTTGCTCCTCCTGCATTTAAAAATTTCAAATATGTTACATCTATCAGCAAATATTGAACATGTAGTAACAACTACTAAAATCACCATTTTATCATTGACACATGTACTATTTGTTCATAGCAGGAATATTCATTAGCAAAGGCTTGCAGGATGTGCAGATATAATTGTGGCATCAGGAAAAGTTTTCAGAGTGAAACTAGGCACTGGTTTTATGGTATTCAAAAAGAGTGTGTTGGCAGTGGCTGATGGTTGCTGTGGAGGTTGTTGAGAGGAGACCTGCTATGACATCTTGAGGCCCTTGGCTTCAGAGGGTACTGGCTGGGCTCACTGAGGGGACAGAGAAGTAAGCAGGTCTAAGGAACTGTTTTCTGCAGGAAAAGAGAGTTCCAGTCTTGAAGGAGAACCGTGGAGTGGAGTAGGGTAATGTAGACTTATTTCTTCTTCTAAGTATGAAGACTAGCCCAAGGAGGGGGTTTCTGTGTGGGGCACTGGCCTGAGGGGTGGAAGGGCTCCCAGGGAGCTCTAGCTAAAAGAAGTGTGACACATAACAATTTTGTATTGGTGGTAGTAGAAGAACTGTGTATTTCTATTAATTTTCAAATTAAAATCTTGCAGTACTGCTGAAAGCAGTATCCACTCTTGGGTATGCTGCCTTCCTAAGAAAAGAGAGCAGGTTGTTGAATTTCCATTCATCCATGATTGTTTCAGTGGGCAGCTCCTCCATGAATTGTGCTATTTCCTACTTGGAACTGGGGCACATGATAGCAAAGAATGCTTCGACAAAACATGTAGAGAGATACCCTCACTCTTTTACTTCATTCATTCTCATCAACCTTCCCTTCCTCGTCTTCTCTGGCAGTTACTCTGTCATCTGTTGCACCTCATCTGTTGTCCCTATCTCGGGTTTCACACAAAAAGCCTGAGCTTCTTCAGTATAGTGATAACAGAGTGGAGTAACAAGGGGTTTGAAGAAGATACAAGCCAGAAAATACAAGCCAGATGAAAAAAATGTTCAATTGAAGAAGGAATGCCATATTGTTTGTCTTGTGTAGTGTTCTTGTTCAATGAAATTATCTCTACAGTCCATAATTAATTCCTTTTTCTTGCAATTACATCAATTAGCATATAACACAGATAAAGTGAAGAGGCAGTATTTTGCCTCCAGCAGCCAGCAGTGCAATATGTTAAGCCATCGAATCATCTATGGTGCTGCAGAACATTCCTCCCTTTGAAAAAAAATTGCCCACCATTAAAGCACTAGCAAAGAAAAATGAGCCAGAAGTTTATGGCAAAGAGGCAGTGCTTCAAATGTACATTTTATGCTGCTAAAGAGAGCCACAGTACTGTGACCAAAATCCCATTAAATGGAACACTTTCTATTTAAATCTTCCTATGACATGATTCTGGTATTACTGCACCGGGGAGGCACATAACTGTCAGGCTTAAAGGCTGCTCTTCTTTCCTTCCTTGAACGGCTCTGCAGACTCAGGCTGTCACTTCCAGTTCAGAATCTCAGACTAAGTGCCAAACTTCAGCACAGAACAACGCCTCACCTCTGACTGTTGCTGAGCCCCTTGGCTTGTGTACCTTACCCAGCAAGGCTTCAGCAACTTAGTGCTCAGGTGAGAAAGCTCAAGACTTCTCAAGGAAAACTGTGATGCTGTTACCCTTTCCCTGGGCCATCAGCTTTGCTGTGACCCTCACAGGATGAGCTCCATTTGTGTGTGCCTGTTATGGATAGAGTGATACACTTCACTCATAAGAAAGAAGAAGCAATTTTTATACTGATATAAACCAGCAATTTCACAAAGTCTGATAGCAAATGCAGCAGTGGCTTGACAAGATTTGTTGGCAAGGTACACTTGGTTATTTACTGCATGAAGGGCAGGGCCAGACAAAACTGTCAAGGAGAACTTCCCATTGAGTCATGAGGTTCAAAAACGACACCCTTTTATTCTAAATTCCTTTTCAGAAGGGAGTTTAGGTGCAGCTGGATCCAGACTTAGACCCAGATTTGACCAATGGTTTATAGGTAAATTATTATGTGGACACAATCCATCCTTTATATCACTTAGCTGAGATTTAAAATGTTAGTAACCTATTAATCTGAGAATTAATACTGAGAATCCATTGTGCCAAGAAATCTCTCAGTCTTGAGGAGTAACCTTGAGAAGCATCCCTGCTCAAGGGGAGATCCTGGAGTGCAGCCTACAGCTGTGCAGGAGAGCTCAACAGGCCCCTGGCTGTCCACAGTTTGTGGAGTAGGCCAATGACTTACAGTCCTATCTGAGTATCAACTACAGAAGTTAGTTCCTGCCAAACCTGGCTTTTGGTCAAACCTTGACCTGGTCCATGGTGAGGGAGTGAGGATGTTCTACTCAGGTCAGCCCTTGGCTATTGTGCTGTTTTCCATCTGCACTGAATCCACTAGGAGTCAGATGCAGTCATCGGGACCAGATTCATCCATTGACACCACTGCTGGTAGTTATTCCTTGAGCAGGTGTGCAGGAAATAAAGGCCAGCTTTTGGGAGATGGGGGAGTATGTCCTCACAGTGCCTCGCCTGTCTTTTTCCACTGGTGGATAGGCCTCTGGCAGTGTTAACCTGGTCAGCACTGAATGGAGAGCAATGACTCAAACTAGAAGTTTTGGTTGCTCTTTTTGAATCACCCTTTGGGCATTCAAGGCATGCTGTGGTTTCTGACCCACACAGAGAAGAGTTTCTCATCATGAAGGGCAGCAAAATGTGCTGTAAGTGTCTGACATTATCTGAAATGTCACATTTAGCTTTCTGTCAGGGGGCTGGTCCCAACATCTTGGATACACTTAATGAGGGCTTACATTAAGCACTTGTTAGATGTCTGCAGTAATCCCAAGTGCAGTGTATGCAGAGTGGAGTACAGGAGCTGGTTCAGAGGAAAAAATGCTTAAATGAATCTTCATAGATTGTCATCCCAAGCTCTCCAAATACTGCTGATGTTACACAATACTATAAGAGAAAAAAAGAAACATAAATGGTAAATGAAAGTCTCAGAAACTTACTTTGTCCACTGACAGGCTAAAATACACTTCCTTTTTTATCATCCTGTATTGGAAGGTCAGCCTTTTTTGCTCCCAGTTCAAGAGCTTCAGTGTAATCATAATCTCTATGATGTAGACAGCTATAGCTACATTTTCATATTTACCTAGTTTGTAAAGTATATAGAAAACCCATGAGATTTCGGATTCCTCATAGAAACAACTAGCAATAGCCAGAAGATCAACCAGATTGTTGTTTTGGTTAGGATGTTAGGTTCAGTTTTTCATGTCTTGTACCTAGATAATGAACTTTTCTTTTTATCATGGCTTGATCAGTTGCCTTAGCCTTGGTTTTCTTCCTTCATCCCAGAATATTAGCAATACTGAAACAAGGAATTGCTTCCTGGTAAGTCTTCAGTGTCTGTCTAGCTGAAATGATTTTCCGCCCTTCTTGCAGTTCATAGTGGGCATGGTCTCAGAAAGGACACAAAGATCTGAACATCAGGTAAGTTCTTCCTCCAAGGTATTTCCCATATCAGTCCTTAACAACACTGGGCAATGCAGAAGTCTGAATTAATGTTCATCTCTTCTTTGGGTCAACAGGACTCCACCATCCTTCCTACTGCTCACTATGTGAGAATTACACTCCACTAACTACCCCCTCAACCCCACAATCCCAAATAAGCTAAGAGAGATAATATATTCAAAGGGGTAGGCAGGTTAAAATATGGTGTCTGTCAAGTAACTGAGCCCATACTTGGTTGCAAATATTTTCTTAATATTTTCCTGGCCAATATTAGTATTTTTCAAAGCTCTCTTTTGTTTAAGTAAGGACTTGCTGCCTCACAGCCTGTCTGCTTTGTCCTGTAGTGCAGCCATTTAGCTGAATGCATGACACAACAGTAATTACTGTGCCAAACCCAACCAGCTGCTATTTAAAAAAGAAATCCCCTGAAAATCTACAAAACAAAACCACTGGATTGTGCCTAACAATGCAGAATTAGACGGTGGAGGATGGGGAAGTTTTATTTGAGCATTAATATTCAGCAAAGTAGCAGGGAGACTGGAGATGAATGGCAGAGTAAGTAGCACATTGAAGAAATGTCTCCTCCAAGTTTATTGCATTGTAAGACCCTTTCTCAGTGTAGGGTGTTGCCACAGTGTAAGGCACACAGAGAGCCAGACTTGGAGTGAACAAAGGCCTGTCTCCTGCTGTTGCTTAATGCTGTAACTTTTATTAGCAGCAAGTGACAGCAGTTTAGCCTCCCTTCCTTTTTCTAGATGATTACATTCTTAAGCCGATTGACTGCGGTGACTAAAGGCAGCTGTTGATCCACACTCTCTCCTCTTACACACACAATGGCACATGAAGAAAAGAAACACCAGATTTCGTGTGTTCAGGATAGGCTTAAGGTTTTCATTGCCTGAACAGAGGTGAAAAATTGTATGCTGTATCACGAGCCTGGGATCCCTAAGAGTAAAGTTTCCATAAGCAGGTGGGGATGTTCTGAGTTTGGGAGCGCAGAACTGAGCCTCCTCCTAAGTTCCCTTCCCTCTTGCCCCAGACATGGGGGAAAGGGTGGGAAAGGGGACTACAGTAATAGTATGCATTTGGTTGGATTTGGGCTACTAAGTCATCAATCTGGGAAAACCCCAACAGAAAAAGGGAGGATTAATGAATCAAGTATAAATGCAGCCTACATGGTCTTTACACAGAGTTAAAGGTAGATGTGTAAATTGAAATAGTTTCCTTATTTTTCTTTTTTTTTCCCCTCATGTTTGTCTATATCTGGATTTGTTTCCATGCCTAAGTCCAGGCAGGTGCTTTGCTCCATGCTCAGAAGACCTTCAGGACATCCAAAGTGGCAGCTGTCTTTTCTGCTAAGGCTGAGGGGTGCAATGCCAGTGCATGGGGATGTGGATGGTGTTGAATGGGCAGTTCATTGAACTTGCATGCTATCCTTTGACGTTGAAAATAGCACTACTATAGAGGATGGGATTGGGAAGGGATCCCTCATAACCACAAAACAGCTGATAAGCCAGCTCTGTGAGAGGTACTGCCTTTTAACTAACTTGTCTGTGTGAACTGGCACAAAATTTTACCCAGGAGGAAAGATGATAGTGGAAGTGGAGTTGCAGCTATAATTAGCCAATTAAGCTTTTTTTCCCAAGGAAAAACATGTCTTAGATATCACCTTATCTACTGTAAATTAATGGAAAAAAACCTAATGTCTTTCTGCAAATTTAGGTGACAAATTTCCTGCTTCAGCCTCTGTTGTCTGTGATGCACAGTAAATACATCAGCTACAGGTCTCAGGAGAGGTTGATCTAACAAGAAGGCTTCTGCTGCTGTCTTATCTCAGGTGAGAGGTAATTTACTGTTTAAAGGAGCAACCAGGAGCAAGGCCTCATTTGCAAAAAGAAAATACAAGTGAAGGAAGTTGTTCTTGTGCACAAACTAGTGAGACAATGTGGCTGTAGCAAAAGGGATCTAACCAAAAAATCAGATCTGCACTTTCCTCCCTGACAAAGCTGTGGGATATCTGCTTAGAAGTCTTTATGGTTATTGCAAAATTACACCTTTCTAGCTAATGCAAAAAGGTGAAATCCAACTGAATGTGTCTAAGATAAAACTGTAGCTTTTAAAGAGATAGTCGTGTGAAAAATACTGTACTTAGGTATCTCCAAATGAAGTTTTCAAAAATGGTTAAAGCAAACATGCTTTTCCCACTGGGAACCTGTGCCATCTGTTTTACTGCTTTGGAAACTGCAATAGGGAAAAAAGTTCCTTTTCTGCGCTAAGAACAAATAAGAAATGCTGGTATCCTTACTACCTTTTGCACCTCTCTCTCTCTCCATATACCTAAGCTCTCATTCATATTTGAGTGACATAAATGAATTTATGAAGCATTGGCCAGACATACAGTTTGCAAACTGATGGAAAAGCTTCTTGATTCTGCTTTGTGCAGTGTGAAAATGGATTTATGCACAGTGGAAGAACTTAACAGGGATGACAATTTGATAAGTGACATTGTTGTGGTAATTTATTTAGAGGAGAAAACCTAGACTGAATCGCAAAAGCTTGAGTAGAGTTAGATAATAGCTCACTGGTAAACCATATCCTGAGACATAAAGGCACTGCTGGTGTGCTGTCAAATAGGGAAAGTCTGTTCAATAATGAAACAGGATACACTAGGGAAACAGGTGACTTTCCAGGTGGTAATAGAAGTATGAGCATGGGTCTGAGTTGGAAAGGTCAGACACCAGTCCAATGGAGTTAGCACTGAGGAGTGGAAATACCCTGCTTTTTATGAAGACGCCAGGAAGTTGCTTGGTTTAGAAACCCTTTTCTGCACCCTTTGATGGAGTGATATGGTAAAACATGTTATTTTAATTTCAACCTGTAAGTACCTGATTATAGTTCCTCTAAATCTGTTTTCTGTGTGGATGAAATAGATGATATAAGGTGATAAAGTGTGTAAGTCCAAAACCCCCTGATGACGATAACCATATAAAAGGGTTGAAAGCGTGATTCTACTGCTTCTCTTCACATCACATTCAGTCCACCCCTGGTGTCTTCAGCAAACTCCATCAACTGTTACATTATGTCAAATGAAAGAAACTCAGGCTTAACTTCAGCAGCCCTTGTAGGATACGGCTGTGGAAGCTGCTTGTCCATGATGAGCTTTCCAAAGCTTGGGCTAAATCAGCAGCTCTGCCTTTCAGGTAGGGGTGGTGTTGTTTACAAAATCCTTCAGCCAAAGCTAAAATGAAGTGGCTTTTCTGGACTCCAGGACACAGGAGCCAAGGATGCCACACTGCCCCAGGCCACACTGATCCAGACTGCAGCTGCCCCTTGCAAACACTGCTGTGTCTGAACACACCCTCTCCTTTTGCAAGCTGCAGCGATTGTGCTGCCCATGTGAATGGACATACATCAGTAATCATTTCAATGGGAAACAAAAATCCTATTCTTGGCAGATGCATTTATTCATCATTCAGAAGGAGCTGCATCTATTTATTTTGGTTATCTCTACCAGTAGGTGTCATGCTACAGCAACCTGTGAAAATTCTTGGTGGAGCGGGAGATAAAGTGATTAAATAAAAACTAAAAATTACAGAATTTTATTTAAATCATTGGATGCCAGTGGTTAAAAGGATGGTTAATTTTTCTAGATGCCGCCACACAGATATTACTCTCCTTGTTTTGAATGTGCTGCAAATGAAAACCTCTGTTATTCCCCCAAAATTTCTTTTTGTTGCCTGTGGAATGCACCAGTTTCTCTCCTTCCAAGAATGGTACCTGCTCCTCAGTAGGATACACTAATAATGGGGTGGGTAAGTGACTGACGAGTGACATTCTCTAAAGAAATTAATGATAACCTCTCCTTTGAAGAAAGAGATTCAAAACAAATGCCACACACATTTGCTATGTCTAAGAGCAGTCCATGTAGATATTTTTGTCACACACATCAAAGCACAGCTCTCAGCCATGTCCATTTTTGTGACGGCTTTGGTTTCTTCCTTCTGGGGAAAAAAAAAAGGATGTCTACTATGGGAAATCAATTAAAAGGAACTGTGATATGCCAGATAGTCAGTCAGGTGCCTGTGCTAACGAGGATCACATCCATTCAGAACTGCTATAAATTACAGTGTGACATGAGTTTTCTCTCACCTTTCCAATGGCGAGCTGGTGCTAATGCCAGACAGGGTGTTTGGTTTTTTCAAGGTTTTGCTTGCACAGGCATGCTGCATTTTAAGAATAAAGTAGCAGTGTTTTAAAGTTTGATCTGATTGCTGGCCTGATGACTTCTCCTGAGCACCTCTCCTGCTCCCAACAAAGACATCTGTTAAAAGTTGTGAGGAGATTTTTTTTGTTGGTTGGTTAGTTTGGGGTTTTTTTAATTTATTTATTTTAGCCCTTTAAAGGTTTCAAAAAAAAAAAAAACAAACCCACCCCCATCACATCACATGAAAGGGCCTGTTGCTATTCAGTGAGAGAATAAAACCTGAAGTCCAAAGTCTTATTAGAAATGTCTAAAGCTTCCTTTGTCTACCTTTGCTTCAGGTTCTCAGCAAAGTTCTTTCTCTAAGCATCAGGAATCATACAAATGTATTCTGGGTGTTTTAAAATTATTTTTGCAATCCATATTTTTAAGCTATTCTTCTGTTTTTAAGACATTTAAGTTTACAACTAAATGTCTAGATTCTTGAAGGGTTAATACAAAAAAATAAATGGAGGCTCATTAAAAGGATTCCTCAGCACAGATGGAAGGAAAAAATATTTAAGAATATGCACTTCATTTTAGTGAAAACTCCAACCCTGTAAATGAGGGTTGTAAGAGGGAGTGTAAGAACAAACACAGCACGGAGGTTAGGAAGGTACCATGGTACAGGGTTAACCACAAAGAGCCTGTGAGTGACTTCTAGTCAGGCAAGACTTGATGGAACTTTTTAGTCAGACTCACCAACACCCACAGAAAAACTGTTCTGGACCTCTGACCTGGAGGGGCTGATCACCCAAGTCTTACTTGAGCGTTGGCTGATAAGCACTGCCATCTGCAGAACACAACCAAAACTTCTTAATTGGTAATACAACCTCTTTGACAAGTGTGGGTTTTACACAGCACACCTCCAGCATGTCATACTGTCACTCTTGAAGGAAATGAGACAAGATCACTACATTATTTTGGTATCTCAAAATACTTTGGGAAGAAGTCTGGTCTCTGCTGAATTCAACAACAGTGAAATATTCATGAAGCAAAGCTACCACAGTAAGCCTGCTTGTCACAACTAGCCCACTTCAGTAGTTTACCATTTCTTAGCATTCAAGCTGGATCTACTACTTGGCAACTAAATTTTACAAGTGAACATACCAAATTAGCTAGCAGGTTTCAGTGGATGAACACAGACTCTGTTGCTCCCAAACCAAATGTTTACACTTTTTTGAAATGGAGGAGTCTCAATCAGTAATGAATGAGCTTTTTACCTGCATCCGAGAGCCATCAGCCTTCTAGAAAGCAACTTATGGTCAGAGTACTTGGTGCAAGCCTCTCAGCTCAGCTGTGATTGCTGGAAGAGCTATTATAATTAAAAATATGTTATCAACTGTCCTGCTTTTGGCTGGGATAGATTTAATTTTCTTCCCAGTAGCCGGTGCAGTGCTGTGCTTAGATTTAGAATGAGAACAATGTTGATAACACACTGCTGTTCTATTGTTGCTTTGTTATAGCCAGGGATCCTTCAGCCTCTCATCCCACCCCACAAGGGAGCAGGCTGGGGGACACAAGAAGCAGGACAGCCGACCCCAGCTGGCCAGAAGGGTAGCACACACCAAATGGCTACATATATAACCTGAGGGAGGGAAAAGAGGGACAGCTGGCCAGGACCACTGCTCAGGAACTGGCTGAGTGGTAGGCAATTGCACACTCTTTGTGACGTTTGCCAAATCCTGAAGCTATGACTGAGGTGAATGCTTCTCATTTTTATAAAGATTTTCAAAGGTCTTAGCATGAGATCTGCTCTCTGTTGAATGGGTTCCATTCTTTTTCCCACTCAGGAGTGGCCCCAATAACTTTTATTCACAGCCTGGGACAAGATCTGCATAATTTGTAGGTAGCTGTTCTGATAGTTCATGAATTTAAATTTAGTGAACAAAAAGTGTGCCCTCTCAAAATGTGTCAAGTTGAGTCTTGACTCAAGTAACTTCAGTCTGCAGAGTCCTTTCAGGGCCTGGTGCTCATCCAGGCACCCAACGCCTACTGATCTCTGTCATCATATTTTGCCATTCACACTGTATTACCATTACAATGACATCCTCTTATTGGTGGGGAGAAAGAGAAGCCTAATAAAATTCAGTATCCTTGTTAGTATTCTCATTTTCCCCTACAGAATAAAATAAAAAAGTGTCCTTTTATAGTGACGAGGATGGGCAGATGGCCCTTTTTAAGCAAAGAAGATAAATTTTCACTGCTTTACATCCTAAAAATGTACCATCTTAGCACAATGTACAGAGAGACAGCTAGTAACCACATTTCTCTCTCAGTTTCTTGGCAGTGGAATTCTCTTTCGAGTTCTAAAATATCAGCCTGAAGTCCCAGTGACAGTGACACTTATACCTAAGCTGTATCATTCCACAGAGATTTTCCAAAACCTTGTCAGCCCAAAATACAGGGAATGCAGTGCTCAGCCAAAAGGCCACTGGGAGTGAGAGCTTTTCTGTAGCATCATACAGAGCTCGTAACAGCCCTCTCCTGTGCTATTAATGAGCCAAGAGATTGGATCCTCTGGGATGCCATCCAGAAGGAACTTAGCAGGCTTGTGGAGTGGACCAATGTGAACCTCATCATGCTCAAAAAGGTCAAGTGGCATGTTCTGCACCTGGGTCAGGGCAACCCTCAATATCAATAAAGAATGGAGAATGGATGAATTGGGACTGGAGAAGGACTTATATTGGACAAGGTAATATTGGTGGATAAAAAACTGGACACAAGCCAGCAATGTGTGCTTGCAGGCCAGAAAGACAAGCACGTCCTTGCATGCCTAATGAAAATTGTGGCCTCCTCTGGAGTTCCCCACACAAGGAACATATGGATCTGCTGGAGCAGGTCCAGAGAAGGGCCACAAAAAATGGTCAGAGGGCTGGAACACCCCCCTTATGAGGAAATGTTTAGTGAGTTGGAGTTATTCAGCCTGGAAAAAAGAAGGCTCTGATGCAGCCAGAGCAGCCTCTTGATACATAAGAAAGACAGAAAGTGATTTTTCACCAAAGTCTGCAGTGACAGGGCAAGGGGCAATGAGGGCAATGATTTTAAACTGAAAGAGGCTAAATTTATATGGAAAGTAAGGAAGACATTTTTTACAATGAAGATAGTAAGGCACTGGAACAGATTACCCTGAGAAGCTGTGGATGCCCCATCTCTGGAAATGTTCAAGGCCTAGTTGGATGGGGCTTTGAAAGTTGTCCCTACCTATAGAGAGAGGTTGGACTAGATGAGCTTTGAAGGTCTGCCCCCAACCCAAACCATTATTTGATTACATGACTCTCTCAGAGTGTAAATGATTTAGTGTATGAACCGTTAAACTTTAGTCAATAACCACATGGTAGTTTTTTAATTGACCATGATTTCAAGCCCTTGTATCATCATTGTTTGTAAGGCAGTAGTATTATGAATGGCAGGGAGACTTAATGGGGTATGCTGTCTTCTTGACATCTGAGTCCAAACAAGAGAGTGGATTTATGCCATAGAGATTTCCCCTCAACAGCAGAAGAAATCTGGACTCCATATACTGTAAAACAATACTGATAGTAATTTTTTAAAAGGAGAAATCATATGATTTTATACTTTAGCACTGAGACAAATTTTCCAACTCTATGCTAGATATTAAGGATTTATATTAAATCCCTTATTTTATTTCTATTGTTATTTATAGTTTAAATCAATTAATATATGCATTAATAAAGTATAATTAGATTGGACAGAGACATTAAAAAATGGCCTGTGCCTCTAATTATTAGAGAATGGCATTGTGAGTTAAGCATGCCTTGTAGCCTGCAATTTTCAAACATCAGGTGCAGCAAATGAACATTGTTAAGGCTGCCTGCTGGCTAGGGCAGTAAGAGCTTTTCTCAGCTAGAAGCTATTTCTCCTACAAAACACAAGAGCAAATAAATAGGTCAAGCTTGTGGTGCTAAAGCACTGTGATCTGGGAACCACAAATAAAATTAATTTAAAACAGTTAAACAGACACATGTTGGAAATATTAAGAATATTTATCCCTCCTATTTTTCCATTTTTTCCTGCTGCTTTTCCTGCTATGAGTACTTCACTGTGCTGTGAGTGAGCATGAAAAGAAACAGCACCAAGAACTGATTAGCAACCCTAAAATAACAAAACAGCAGCCTCACAGGAAAAAAAGGAAAATTATCCAATATAAGTTTCCAGGAGAGCATTAGGAAAAACTTTAAGTTCTTTTCTAGAAAATCTTGAAAACTCAGTAACACTTCTTTTTAATTAACTATTGTAATTTACCTCCCTGCTAAGTCAAGAAAAGGAAGACAAACCTATCTGTGTGCTGGATCCTTTTCTCAGCTCTCCTTACACTATAGCTGGCTAACTACAGCAAAGATATACTTACAAAAAAGTTTTATATATACAGTCACCATAATTAGAACTTTTACACTGAGTTTCCAGACATCATCAGAAAAAGGAGCAAAAAGTTTTGCATAGAATATCTTTATCCAGACTCAGGGAAATTAACTGAATTATGTGGCACAACATAAAGTTTCTATTCACAAAGCAGTCAGTAATTTTACAGCCTTTCCAGCTCCTTTGTGCTCCTTTGTTCAGTAGTGAAAAAGAGATTTTAGCAGGTAATTTGAGTAGAGGTAAAAAAACATTTCTGGACCCTGTTGTACAACAATTAATTTAGTCCTGACCATGGAAAGGGGTCAATAGACCCCGGCATTCACAGGTTGCATGGTCTCAAGCAACTCATTTCTCTTTTTGCTTGATATTTTTTAATGATATGTCACATGACATCATTCTCGGCCAAAAAGAAGTAGGGGGAATTGGGGTGGGGTACACGTCCTAAGCAGCCATTGCCTGGGGATTGGCTGGGTGTCACATCTCTTGGTGGGAAGTCATGAAGGATTACCTCTGCATCTCTTTTTTCTTTTTCATTCTTCACTTACTCAGCTTGACCCAGTTTTTTCTCTTGCTTTTGCTCTTTGACTTTTTTCCCGCTGCCACTGTGGGAAGGGAGTGGGTGGGGACTTACCTGCCAGCCAGGGACAGCCCACCACATCCTCAAGCTGTTGTCGGCCATGGATGTGCATTTAGAAATCCTTGCTATAGGCTTGCTCTAGTCTTCTGGCCTGCTATATCTAGTACATCTTTATCTGTTTTACACATTATTCAGAGGCAGACTACAAGGCTGTGAATGACTGATCTTGTCCAGCACAGACATTTTATATTCTTATGTACTTAATTCAGTAACCACCTCTATGACATTGTTTTATTTCTCCCATTATTTCACAATTCTTTTTCACATGCTGGTGTTTTTCAATAGTGGGTGGAGCCCAGACTAGATCCTGACTTCAGGATCTATCAGGATTAGCTTTTCTTCACATATTAAAACATGCCTTCCTTATGAATGCCTCACAAGCCTTTCAAACCCAGATTCAGAGGAGCTTCAACAAATTTACGGGGAGTCTTCTAACACAGTGCTAGGCACTTCAAAGAAATGAAATTACTCCTCATTTTCAATGGAGTTTTACCAACAAAACCTACCTCCACCTACACTGTATTCAGCAGTGACTCAGGCCATTACAGCAAGAATATCCAGTCACTTTAGTATAACTCTGTTTTCCAATTAGTTCTATAGCCACAGTCACATACATGGTCACCTGCTTTCCCTCATCCAGAAAATTTGTTCTCTGTAGAGGATGGGCAGCTTTAGAACTGTCAAATACTTGATTACCTCTGTATACTCTTTGTGTAGCTTCTGATACTGACCATGGCTCTGGTATAATGGTGTCATCCTTCAATGACAGGAAACAAGGTGCCAATCTGGATAAAAAACATTTGACTCCAGATCTCTTTACTTGTGTTCTGACTTCAGTTTCCCAGCAGGCATTGAAAGCAGTAAACCAATCTGATAAGCTAGCCAGATTGTCCACTCTCACATCCCAAAGTAGCATCTGAAGATATGACCCACAGCTGTCCATGAAAACTACTCTGGAAATCAGGCAGAGAAGAATGGATTAGTGACTTGTATTCCCAGTGTATATGTAAGCCTAAAGAGGCTCAACACACTCAGACTATGGTCAGGTTTGGTATTTAACTCTGTAGGGAAGTTTGTGGACATTATGATGCTTTCCCATCATCCCTCCCTGCCCAGCAGTCCCTTGAAGACTAGCGGTCTGACAGGACCACTCACAAAAAAACTCCAGGATAGCTGGCAAGATGTGAGGCTGTCTCAAGAAGGACCAGCACCTGCCAGTCTGCACTGATGAAGTTCTTTAGTGAGACATCCACCAAACTTGAAGCACTAGTTTCATAAAGATGTTGGATATAAGGGGAATGCTTTCCTGAAGGCAGCCTTAAGCAGTCATACTCAGAGGACACAGCCATGCTGGTAGAAACTGGCCTTACCCTAACAGCAATATTTAGGCTGAGGTAACGAGGCCTTTGTTACAGAAGTTGTTGATGAGAGAAAAAAAAATAACCCTGAGGTTGTCACTGGGTGCCTGAGCAAGATGTTCTGCCTTGTGCTTTTACTGCCTTAGAAGGTTCAAAGCAGACACAAAGTAGGTGGCTCTGAGACCTGGATTCAAGATGACAAAGTTAGTTGCAATGCTTGGATCTAGATATTCACACACAAATATGGACAGAGGTTTATGGTCTCTCCTTCACAGGATGGGTCTGAATTTCAGTATCTCTTAGAAAAGGAAGTTAAAACTATAATTGAATCTGTGATTGTTCCAAAGAAGAAATTAATAAACCCAGTACTTAGGGGTAGAAACAGCTCTAGAATAAAAACTCCTATCTGTCTGATGGAATTTGGTATAGACAAACCAACTGAGGACACAGTTACTGTTAAGTATCTGTATAAGGCTTGAGAGGACATCAATTGCTTCTATGATTGAATGAGACCCTAAATATTCCAAAGGAGGCACCCAGAAGAAGAGGATGTGTGTAGAAGACATAGTGTAGAAGGCACAGTGAACTATCAAAGTAGGCTGGGAATGGAGCTGGAAAAAGGAGAAACTAGTCAAGGGCCTTGAAGGTTGTATGATGACCCCAAACTTTCCTGCTTCTCCCTCAAGAGAAGGAGTAATTGAGGGAGAAGAAAGAGGAGTAAGAGGACAGAAAACTGAATTAAATTTCTTACCTCCTTGTCCTCTAGCTTCTTGTCCTTACCTGGATTTAGCAAAAGAGCTTGAAGAGTGGTGAGGCTACTCAGCTGAGAAGGACTCCTGGCTGGAAAACAGCCTCTTGGACAAAGTGCTGGTTGCTGTTTAGTTGGCAGTGTGAGGCACACTGCCCTGCACAGCAGGACCAAGGAAACTTGGAAACCTAGGCATATTTGCCACTCTTATCTGTGGAAGATGTATGCCAGAGCTTTTTTTGAGTGAGGACAACATAGTGACCTGGCATGAGGTACCTGCTTCATCCCCTCCTGGCATGGAGGAAACAGGAGAGAGTGTAGATATTTGAAGGAAAAAGGCCTGGGTCTAAAGGGGCTTTTGAATTCTTGGTGAGACAAAAGCTGATGCAGCCCCACATCTAGGGCAGAGATGAGCTGTAGGCTTTCAGGGGCATGGGGAGATGATGTTAGAAACAAATGCACCTCCCAAGTGATGGGTAACAACTGGCAAGGATTTGCAACAATATTCTCATATCCAAGAACAGAGGCCTCTAAAAAGACATCCAATAGTTTTTTAAGAACAAATATAGAGTGGCAAAATGGTGTGCCCTTAAGACAACTTTAAATTATATATGCTAGTTACTCAATCCTACTGGATTTACTAAGCAATATTGAGAAATGATGTTTGAGGAGCTGCATGAATTGGACTGGAAGGCCGTTTTCCCTGTTTAAAGACCATAATAGTTATAGCTTTAAATGCTATTCGATTTAAATGTTATAATGTTTCACAATCATGTATTTAAACACAGAAATCTGTTTATTTACCCAAACAAAACAGAGGAAATGATTCCAGCCCTCAGGTTTTGAATTCTCATTTAAATATGTGAACATGAGTCCACAACTTAGAGATGTTTGTGTATCTATGTACCTCCAAAATACTCATATTTCATAGGCTTTTTCACATTAATATTCACCAACAGTATCACAAAAGTTCATTTTCTTTTACATAACTGTAAGCAACAGTAATTCTAGAAACACTAGAGAAAAAAAAAGCATAGCAATGTCCACAGTTACAAGAAAAAGTGCACATTACTTGGTCACAATCACAGTCATTACTTGGAAAACTATATGTAACAAGTAGATATAAAATATCACTGATGCCTTAAACTCATTGTCAAAAACGGAATTACATAAAATTTTGTACATGAAATAAGGCAAATTTAGGAATGCACAAGAAACTTGTTATTCAACAAAAGCTAAACAACAGAACAGATAGTACAATAAGCATAAACTAAAGTACCTTTTTTCTATATACTTAAAAAGAAGCCTGCCATAGTGCACAAAGAAAACACCATTAATGTGTAATCAATATTATAAAATAAGAAATAGAGGGGTTGGGAAGAGTGGGGAAGGGGAGAGAAGAGTTTTATTATAGTTGCAGCTGCATCCACTTACAGTTTTGTACAGGTTTTAGCTAGGCCTGGGAATTATACAAATTATACCAGAAGTGTCAATGACCTTCCTTGGTAAGAATTTTGTTTAAATTAAGGAAAAAAATAAATACACACAAGAGTGCAAATTTTCAGATTGTCACTTGCAACCTCTTAACATTCATCATCTACATCCAATCACAACTAGAGGGACTTGTATAAGACAGCAGCAGTGATCATGGAGTCAGATGAGCTCACCATAAGAAATCAAATCATCTTTTTTTTTTTCTCAACGATATGTCTTTTTAAAAAAACGCTCAACTCTTTATTAATCACTAATAAAGCTGCAATATATTACAGAATGGAGTTGAGAATGGCATGAATGCAGGAAATGCATACTTCCTTTGGAAGGTATTCCATAGATGACAATTTACAGTACACAGGGGAGGAAATTATCCAGCATCAAGAGTTACTCATTGTAGAAAGAATATGAAGTTGGGGAGAAGGGCACAGCCAAGGTTTCAAGAGAGGAAGGGGGGACTTAAAATAGCTCCTCAAAACATTTTCAGGACCAGTGAAAAAGTTTACCAAAGTAAAAATGAAAAATCTTGAATGAAAACAAAAATCTTTTGTTTCATTTTTTATAAAAATTACATTTTTTTAAAATACAAGATCCTTTTAATTGCAATTGTGCCCTGTAGCAACAGGACATTTGGCAATGTTTTGCCATATACTGCAGCTTTAAGTCCAATGAGTCAGTATCACATTCCACTAATATTGCACTTGGATCTTGAACCACTTGTTTTAAAAAACCATCACAGCATCTTCTGTTTCCTCCACTTGTTAGAATGAGTTAATTTCTAGCCACTTTTTCGATATTTATGCTGACACACTAAAACAAAAGCAATAGCCTGGACACAGTAAAGTACCTCGGAAACACCAGAGGTCGAAGTTCACTTGAAGCACCTTAACACATCACTTTATGGATCAAGAACAGTGTGGCATTATGGTAATTAACTCTCCTAAAAGACTGTGCAGTAACTGAAGTGTGTGCTCTGGGAAATCAAAATGTCATTAGTGGAAATTCTGAGATAGGACCAGGCCGGTGTGAAGGTCACATGACTCAGTTCTGCTGCAAAATAAGGTTTTCCAGTTCATCTGCAGAGCGCAATAAAAATGCGGCTGATTCTCGGTACCCTGCCACAAGCTGCCTCACTGCGTTTATTTCAGTCGGACTCAGCTGGGGTCTGGAGCTGGAACTACTGGAGGATCCAGAGCTGGTTCCTAACTGCCTCTTCATACTGAGATCTGTTGGACCTGCAGACAGCAAAGGGAAAGAAAAGAAGCTTCAGATTGGCTGCCAGAGACGTTTCACAGGTTTGTAGAAACAAATGCAGAGTAGTAGGATCTGCTCTCAGCTGAGTGCAAGCAGCAGAAATAAGCAATAACTGTTCTGTTACCAGCCGCTTTGACAGGAACCACAGCAATTTATATTTATTTATCACGGACCCCACTTACAGAACATGAGGGGCAAGTCCACTGCCAGCAGAAAATTACCCTCCAGGGGCATATTCCAACAGTGCGAGCCACTTGCACCCCAAACCCTGCCCTGGGATCTGACAATGGTGATCAGGCAGAAGACTCATCTCCTGTGCCTCCCCCCAACTCCAGCTGCCGTAGTGGACTTCATGGCAATATGCACACTTGCAATTTTTATCACAGAAAATCCAACTTATGTTCTCTAGACAGCTATTTTCACATTTTATGCTTCAATCAGCATGTGGCCAGATCGAATCCCTTGCAGACGTAGATAAATGGTCATCCACATGACTTGCCTGACTCTGTCTGATCACTTACATAAATAGCTGCTCATGAATGAGATTAGGCTGGTGACAATCTGGCTGCCACAGTGAGAAGCACACTATCATCTGTGAGGACTGCATACAGCTGGCAACACATTGCAAGGATCTTGTAAGGCCAGAACACTGACGAGATTCTGCAGCAATCACCATGCTGTTGTTGGCAGCTCACAGCAATATGCTTAGCAATTTTCTTCAAAAAATATTCTCAAGACCATGAATACTTCATATGGAAGACAGCATTCCTGAGGTCAGTCTGCAGGTTACTGTGACTGGCAAAACATCTGTCATCATGAACTTTAGCTTTGTGTGGAATTTCCCTGGCTGTTTGATCAGTTATTAATCAGCTAAGATGCGTGGTGTTTTAATGAAGTGCTTGTAATTTCCATTTAACACATTTTTTTTCTTCCTGGAGTGTAAATTTGGACAGGTAGAATTGGACTGAGGACTTTTTTGAACATATATAGCAGGATATAGATGGCAACTATACCTATTAAACAATATACTTTGTGCAAATCTGGGAAATACTGCTCTCTTATTTTGGCAGTGTGGCAAATCTATACTTCCAGCAGGCAGAAGATCAGACTAGCCTGACCCTAATCTTAATACTCTCCTGGAAACTGGGATCAGGATATCCAAAGCAATGTATCTTGCTTTCCTACAAGAAAAATGTCAGTCTTCAATTTGATTAGTACCATATATGTCAATGCCGAGATTTTCCAGCAAAGACTGGAATAATTTTAAAATTTAGCATATTCAACTCTAGAACTAAGAACACGCTAATTAATACTGTGGAGGTTCTCCTAAATAATCCCACAAAATTTATAAGATTCAAAACCACAGACTTGCAGTCATAAGCACTAATGGAAAGAGATGTCTGATTTCCAGAAGCTGAAGATCTGGTCATAAACCTTATTTAATTTTCTTTCTTATATATCTGTGCAGAGGTACAGGTGAAACCACAAAAAAATGTGGAGATTGCCATGTCCCAACAAAAACTAAAGTTAATGAAAAAGCTACCCTTGAGTGAATAAATGCAGAGCTGGGACTATGAAAAGAAACTACTCAAACAGAAAGGGTCCTATTAGATCTGATTTCCTACTACACAACTAGCATGAGCAGCACTTAGCCTTACAACTTGTATTATCTGGTTTTACACTGGTATAAATGAATTGACTTTTAAATGACTTCCAGTGTACAAAGGATAAATTAAGCATAATTAGATCCATGAATTTGTTTGGTGTGACTGCACGTTGCAGGAAAATGATGACTGTGAAGAAGCTTAGAGGTTATTTTTAAATAAAATCTTAACCCAGCACAGGGAAGAATGGTATACCAATCATAACACCAGTTGGGCTGAACGGTTGTAAGGAGCCATTAAAGACTTCTATATTTATTGAGGCAGTAGTGAAAAAGTTGCCACTGACATATTGAGGGCATTGTGCTCCATATGAACCTACTTTAACTTTTATGCTCTTTCCTTGACTTTCATTCATGTCTGCCAAACACACACACAGCCCCACATCCCTAAACACACACACACATAATATCTGGCAGAACAGAGCTTCTGCAGCAGATAATTTCATTTTATGAAATGTAACTGAAGGGCTTTTGTCATTAGTAATCCAGATTTTAAGTGATAGAATAGGATATTGGTTTATGTCACTCATAAGTAAAATATACATGGAGATGTGCTTGGTCATACCTCTCAGGTTTTCCTTACACAAACTGATGGTGCACTGCTCTGAAAGGAAAACTAGGAGAAGACCAGATATCCATCATGCACAAATCAGTATAATTCCTCAAAAGTCTATAGGGTCACAGTTATTAACATAGTCTGAAGATCTGGCTGGCTCTGTATTCCTCGATGTCTGGATTAACTTTCATGAAGAAAGAGTTTTAATTCTTCAGAATATTTATCTTTGCATCCTGAAGGTACTGGAAAAAGCCAGATGGCAGTCTGCATACACAAGGAACAACCACAACCCAAAAATCCTCTTGGTCTGGGAGATTTCTTTTGTGTCAGAGCTCTTATATAAAAAGAAAATAAGATATCTCAAATTATAATGTACCCAGCTCCTTCAAACTACTTGGTTGTTTGGGTTTTTTTTTTATGTCTATTTACTAAGAAAATGGGATTTTACTTCACTCCCCAACTCCTGCCTTGTACTTAACAACTCACAGTGCTATCCTCCTTTCCCCTCAAAGAAAACCCCCTCTGAGGAAAAAAACAAAAGAATACATGCACAGAGAAAAGTTTCACTGTTATGATTTTGGGACAGTGAGAGCACCCATGCCTTTTCCGGAAGGGAAGCTGCCACAGAACTGAACAAAAAAAAAAAAAAACAGCAAAAAGCCATGCTTCATGTGGAGATAACGATTTTAGTTCCTTTAATTATGTTATGTGACCCCTACATCTCCTAGGTAAGCTCTAAAGCTTACCAATAGCAGCCTAAGCTCTACACCTGGGAGAACACCTCACTCAGAGATTAGTCCCAGGATGTGTTATATTAGCCTCAGCTTTTAATAGCTATGATAGGCACTCACTGGCAGTAATAGAGATTCTCAAAGGTTGGCCACACTGCTAAATAATAAAATATTATAACTTATTTGTAGCTTCATCAGTCATACCTGGTCATTTAAAAACTAAGGAATAAGTGCAACCTACAAGTGCATTCTTGTACTGTAGATTTTTCCCGTGTAATTTTATGTAAATCAGCTGTTGAAACATGGAAGCCTAAACCTTACTCATACCTATCATAGCTCTTTAATCAGAAAAATAAATCAAAGCTATTTTGAAGGCTTAAAATAGCTGGTTAAGGACATTTTATGTACATCTATCTCCAGAAGCCATCACTACAGGTTACTAAATCTGAAAAAGCTGAACAGCTTCACCATCATGTCTTTTAGTAACTATCTTTACTATTTCTTTAGTGCATTTAACATCATTTATTAAGCTGCCATTCCTCACAGGAACAAGAAAGTGTATACTTGTAAAGAGGGAAATCTGAATATTTTTGCAATTAATTATTTTGCAGTGTCAAGTTCCTCCAAGATGTTACTGTGCATTTTAGCATACTGCTTCCTATTCTGTAGTACTTCAGGACTATTAAAAGTTTTGATTGCAAACATTATCAGGTTCCACAATGTCTGCTGAGCAAGCAAAGATTAAGCATATATCACAGAGATTAAGACAGGAGACTTATTCCCGTTTCTTTTTTTTTTCTCTTAGTGCATATTGCCATAACATGAAATTGTCACCTTCCATGTTTCTATAACAGCACAACATCCTCACAAGCAGTGGATTAAACAAATTGCTGAGACAAACCCTTTCTTTTACACTCTTTCAGAAGACTAAAGTATTGTTCCTCTGCCTCTTGTTTTGGCTACTTGATTGATACTTTAACATGGAATATTTTTGATTTACTATCTCTGTCCAGTTACATTGAACTAATTTCCCCTGTGAGGTGCAATTGTTCTTGTTGAAACCACATCAGGCTGAATATGAAAACTCTAAAAACCCACTCTTCATGTCCTAGACAAATATTTATCAAATTAGCTGCTAGAAATGTCTCCCACTAAACACACTGTGGAACAAATGGCTTTTTCTATAAATTACAAGACTTTAATGGAACTAGTTACTGCCTCATGCGCTACTCATTACTAACATGATTTATATCAAATTCCAAAATATGGGTCAGATGTAGATGTGTTGATACTGATTGCTTAGATACTATCAACTGTCTCAGCAAAATTCCCTTAAGAATTGTATGTTGTCACTGGGTAGCTACCAATCTTACAATTAACAACTACTGCAAGAATAATAAATGTGTCAGTGACTCTCAAAATGGTTATCACTATTGTAGATAGTAATACAGAATAAAAAATATTTTTTAAAAACTTTATGTGCTTAAGCATCTACATGTTCATTAATAGTTAAGCAACCTTTTTCGTCAGTGATAATGCAACAAGCAGTGACACTTATTTAGAGAAAAATACATTTGCCCATGCTTTGAAATCTCTTGTGTGTAATCTCTTTTCTGTTGCACCTATTCTCGTCTTCAATTTTTTCCCCATGAATGGCTTTAGAGGAGACATTTGGCTACATTCTTATGCATTCTTACTAGTGCAATAAAGCAAAATAGAAAAAAAACTTATCAAACTATGCTACCTTTTCTTACCAAATCAGATGTATTTCTTGTAATAAGAATGCTTTATTGTGATATTCTTTATCTGTCAATGCTTCTTTTCCTCCTGTCTTCAAACATAGAGTAGATGTGCCTAAAAGTATTGTTTCAAGTGTCAGGAGAAATCAAGAAAACAGGGACTGATGAATTGGAGCTTTTAAGCTCCTTTCTCTCTTCTACACCTCTGAAGACACATCTTCTGCTACTTTAGACAGCAGGAAAAAATGCTGCCTTGCCTGAGGAAAGTGATATGAAAAACATAGAAATGCCTACAGCCATCATTCATTTTCAGTGATCAGGAAACACAGTGGTCTGTGATTATGTGAGACCCTTCCTATCCACCACAGAACATTAATTATGTGGTGTATACTGTGTTGCCTTAACAGTTGTCACCTCAGCTTTGCTCAGAGGTAGGAAAGTAGGATACTGCCCAGTACACCCACAGACATTTTATTTCCATCCCTGCGTCAGGAACAGAGTAGTACTTGCCTGTGCCACATGTCTGACAATTTGAAGATGATGAGGAAGGCAGAAGAGGAATGTGGGGAAGGTCTTAACAGAAAATTCAGCCAGCATTTTCCAGCAAGAAATTCCCCTTTGCCAAAATACAGGTCAAACCATTTAACTTCTCCCAACCCCACCTTTTGGGTTTTTAAACGGGATTAAACATACTGTCCCAGGTTCCTACATCTATCACTCTTGATCTGTTTCTTCATGCTCCAGGCTCTGTGTTAGAGACAAACTGCGTTCTCTTTCCCCTCTCTCCACTTTGATGTCATCAGGGTAGCACTGAGAACACAAGACTGTGCAAGGGCAGAGGTATAAAGAAGACCTGGAGAGAGGAGCCACAGCAAAAACCCCAGTCAACCCATACATCCTGGCTAGCCAACCTGTGAGTAACCCACTCAGCACTTTAAAAACTAGCTTCATATTGCATATTCTCATCTGTTTGTTTTTTTTACCTCTAGTTTGCCACCAAGAATATCACCAAGTTTATCACCGCCATGAATCATGCCAAGTGCCAAGATTTTACAGCAGGTTACAACTTGACCAAATTTTTTTGATGTGGAAAGGAGGCGCCTTCCTTCCCTGCTGTTTCATTAACAAGTGGACAAGAGTGCTTAGTACTCCTCTTCCTGCCGCTGATCATCACAGTCGTGCTGATCCTTGGAGGTCAGCAGCACCTGCTCTGGGAGGCTCCCCCAGCTACCCCATTGTCTTCAGCAGGGCTGCATCATCTGCAGGACCAGGATGCAGAAAGACCAGGAAGGCTGACTGGCACATGGGTAGGAGGCCTGGCTAAAGCAGGGAAGAGCTGGGAGGGCATAGCCTCCAGAAGGGAGCAGCAGGGAGGGGTGAGCAGTATGGGGGAAGTCCGTCAGCTACCAGCTGGGCCATTAGGAAATCTTGGTCTGCAGGCCTGCCCATGGGAGAGGAGGCTGAAAGAGAAGCCTGCCGGGGCCAGGATTTGCCGTGGTGTGAACATAATGGCATTCGACCGAAGAACTCACCTGAGCTGGAAGGGGACTGGACGTTCGTGGTGCCTGGGATGCAGTGCTGAGTTGTGGCTGTGGTAGAGGTAGGCTGCAGATCTGTGAAGAGAAATGGAGACACAACACTTTGTCTTACTGTGACATGAGAGCGTATCCGGCATGGCCAGCCCAACACCGAGTCTGAAACACCCTCTTTTTACACACACAAAAGGAACTGACGGACATTTCTGGCTAGAAGACTAGACAATGATGCAAAAGGAACGGTCCCAAATCACCTCCAGGCAACCCAGCTAGGCAGCAGAAACACCTTCCACAACTCTTAGAGAAAATGGACTTCAGGAAATGAAGCAACTGCAAAGACCATGACTCCAAGGAGCCCAACATGACTTCAGAGAGTGCTGACAGTCATCAGGAGAGGGCAGACAGACAGCAACCCAGTGGACTGAAATACTTGGGGAGACAAGCCAATCCCACTCCCTCAGGAGATGCTCAGGCAACATGCAGGGACTTCAACAGCTCCTGGTGGTATCAAGAGCTTTTGCTCCCAATATTATCCCCTGTCCTCATCCTCCTGCCCTCAAGCTGGACACTTTTCTGAGCTCAGTCCAGGAATGACAGAAAGGGGACAGCTGAAGCCTTTGTGGCTAGCTAAGAGCTGGCAGGAAAATTTGTTTACATTCACTGAGCTATTGCACCTTGGAGATTCTCCATTCAGTTCTGTAACAGGAACAGAATGTAACAGCCTTAAAAAAGGCTGCTACAGCCTTAAAAAAAGGGAGCTGTGGAAATCCACCCTTCTCAAAGAATAGCTCTACTTTACCATCTAAATGAATCAAATACAACATGACCAAAAGCTTCTCCCCAGCCCATGTACAAGCTGACAGAGATTCTGTCAACCCATAGATTGCTTGGTGAATGTTTCCAGCCTAGCTGGATTGGCCTAAAAAAGTTTAAAAGGAGAAGGAAAAGACACCTTGGTGCTGTAAGACCAAGTCTTTTCCTTCTGTGTTTTTTGCCAGCCCATAATAAAGGAAGGGTCATTGCTCAAGCTGCTACATTCTGTTTGCTCATATTGAGCAGTTTCATGAAGGCTTGCCCCATGCAGTTGTGTGAGGAGCTAATTATGGCTCTGTAATTAGCCATGTGGAAGGACTGACCTCCCCATGAGGAGGGAAGCACTGCAACAGCAGGCAGAGAGAGGTCCCTGAGCCAGAGCCACCAAACAGTTGGGTGAACAGATAGCTAAGTCTGTAAGGTCAGAGTAGGGGTGAACTTTATATGGAGGAAATAGCCAAATTAAATGAGTCACAGAATACAAAATACATACATCAGCTGGACTACTAGACAGAGAGTTAATTGGACATTAATTATTATATTACTGTGGGGGAAGTTCCAGAAATAGGTAATCAAGCAGTGAGGTTTTGATAACTATTGCAGCTATTGCAATTTCTTTTTTTTTCTGTTTTAGCAGATGCAAAAAAACCAGACCTTATTTGTTTATACACTCATTCTGACTGAGGTGCGTATTTGTTTTTACACTAGGAGAACATCTGTAAACGTGACAAGAACACGAATGACATCTGTAAACGTGACAAGAATGACGTTTGATGGGTTACTATACTGAAAAGGAATTGCATTTGTAAATTAGTTCTTAGCTCCTGAAAACAATTCACGAGTAAATATCCTGTTCTCCAAAAAAGTATCTCATTAACTATTTTAACAGCCTTGCATATGTTTGGAACAAGAGTCCTTGAAACAGCATAATGACTGCAACCAAGGGTCCTATGAGGTCTGTCAGCTGCAACTCCAACCACTCCTCTTGTCTACCAATGGACACATCAGAGACGACTGACAGATCACACTGGCCTCCAAGTCCTCCCGCTTCTCCTGTGGGGAAATCAGCTACCAGAGCCAGAGCAATTTACCCTTAATATCCGAGAGATAATTAGGTTGGCTCCTGGCTGGTTTTATGTCAATGAAACTAACAAACGGATAGAGTTGCCTTTCTACAACTTTCCTAATGATCTTCCCGAAATGGCAAGTGGATCACAAATCACCAACCTAACTAGATTGTCAGCATCAACAACTGGTTTCCAAGTCCTGGCACACAAAGACTTTTGGTTCCCAGAGCTTACGTACTTTGGCTCGTGTAGGATCCCGGTGGAGAAGACGAGCACCTTTGCACAACCTTCCAACTGTACAACCATATGGGAGAAGTGCAATGGCTTACTGGTTTTTCAAAGTAAAAGGACATACAGACAAAATTGTCCAGTGCAAGTAGGGAAAGGCAAGGAAGAAGAAATGTTTGAGAATACGTCTGAATACAAACCTGTCTTGAGCTTTAATTGTGAAAAAAACACTGGAGTCCTCTATCTTAAAGGCACAAAGAAGACGTGGCTTCTAATCAGAAGGCAAGACGAATTGATGGCATTTAATTTGTTCATCATTTTTTAAAATTGCATGCTGAAGTGACACAGAATACTTTTGCCTAAACCCCACAAGTCACTGCAAAATGCTAGTTACGAAAATGTATCCTATTACAAGAAGTTTGAAGGGAAAAACAAGTACACAAAACAGTTGTGATTCCTCACAGTTTAAGATTATATAAACCACGACAATACTGATGGCTTTTGCTGACAAATAGCACATGGGGAGCTTAATCCTCCTCTTAGTTGGGTAAAAGAGCAAATGCCAACTGTTTTCAGTGGGAACTGGTTCAGATCCTCTCTGGGCATAATGTAAAAGACAATTTTAAAGTTCTTGTGCATTTTCACAAACAAACCCAGATTTCCAAGGCTTGTCTTTCTGTTATGAAAATATTTGATCAGAGACCATATTCAGTGCCTCAGATGTGCTCTTCATAGGTATGGAAACAATTGTAATCATCATTCACACTGAGTCAAAACCTTTTGACTAAAGTATTACCTATTTAAAGACTTTCAGAAACTTAGCACAAATCATCCACAGACCTTTGGGAATTTTGCAGGCAGGGGATGAGGAAGAAAATGTGACTGAAGGTCCTCAGCACACCATATTCCAATAACTCCTTGCAGGCTGCAGCCCTGATAGCATTTTGAAAATTGCTGAGCATGCCAAATGTAGAGGCTGTAGCTGAGCAATTATCATCTAGCCTAAGTCAGCCCTTCTACCTGAACTGGCACTCTCACCTGCCAGAGAGGGATCAGCCAGGGCAAAACCCCAGGGATTTCTCCATTTTCTGAGACATTTCTTTAAATACAGTCCTGGGAGTTGATAAAACCTCAGGCTTCCAGAGGAATCACATTTCTCTGAAAGAGAGACAATACCCTTTTTATCAGAAGGGTATTGCTCTGCATTTGTACAAAATCGATATGAGGGATAATTTCAAACAAATACTACAATTTGCTTACATTTTTGTGTTACAAAAGCATGCCAATGTAAGAAGAAAGGAATGTTGTCTAAATAAATGACACCACTTGTTTTTTTCAGAGGCACATACAACCTCATGGTGACACATATTTACCTTATCATTTTTAGTGTAGGGTATAAATGTATATGCTGATTTCTCATTTAACACTTGGTATACCAGATCTTTATCTGCAGTAAATTGAAGTAGCTGGTGACACCATGTGACAAATCTATGTCAATTCATTTGTGTTACACAATATGGAGTTGAGTGTTTTGAAACTTGAGCCAAAAATGTACTAATGGCCTCCTTTTGTGATCAGTGTAGGAGAGGACACTCTCCTACATTATAAGGTCCTATAAAGTTATACAAACAGACTGAAGATCTAACCTGGCATTTTATTACTCAGCTTTGTTGGAGGCTTGCCCTATTGTGTATTAGTCCCTTGAAGGTGGAAAGAGACTAGCATGCAGGGAGCAAATATTTTGCTCAGCAGTAGCCGTTTGCAGGATTGTGCTCCTGCTCATTATGTGATAATAGCTTATGGCTGTTGAACCACATGGACTAGCTTTCTGTACAGCAGGGGGAAATACCCATCAGCACGTATACATACAGCCACAATTTGTAAGGAAACTCACCACTACTAGAAGCATCATTGAGATTTAGCAGCCCACCTCCGAGCCCTCTGTAACTATGGTAACTGTAGGTCCCATTGCCGTTGATGTACAACACCTCCTGCGTGCTGGAAACAGCTGATGTTGAGTAAGTGACCTGGGCTGGCTCCTGTTTGCACTGCTTGTCAGCTGGAGCAGCCTCATCCTGCGGAAAACAAGAAAAGGTTTGGAATTATGGTTACATTTCACCTTGCATGTGAAGGTCTTTTCCATTATTAGGATTCTACATCTATTGCTTTCACAGAAGTATAATGCATTGTTAAACATGCAGGGATGTGTTTCTGATTTACCAAATATCAGCAAGAATCCACGTTTCCTAAAAATCTGAGAATATTCATTTATTTGTGCTCCACAAACCATCCAAACTGATTCTCAAAGGAGCATGTGTACCCTCTCACCCCAAAGAGCTCACAGTCTTCTTCAAAACCCAACTCTTTCCAGAATAGTGGGAAAGGATGGGAAACAGCCATTTCCTGAGTACTGGAGTGACTCATACAAGTCAGAGAATCAATTATATTTCTTGATAATATAAACCAAGACAGAATGCACCATCTACTTATTTTGATGTATCAGTCTCAGAAATGACAGAAGGAATAGAGGAATGGAATAAAGCTGCATTCCTATGTCTGGAGAAGTGTGAGTGTGTGTCCTTCCACACAAAGGCCATAAAGTAGAGATGCCTCCTCAAAAGTGACTTGAATACTGAATGGTTGGTTCATAATACTGACTTGAATACAGCAGCATCTGTCTGTACACTATGAATTTTCCTCAGTGCTTCCTGTTTGCCTCTTTGATGATTGCATAATATTTAACAGAAATTATCACAACAGCCCTTCAATATTCCCTGAAAGGAGATGTTTCAGGTGAAAGTGTATTATTCCCCATCTGTACTTACTGTATCTACTGCTTAGAGTACCTCACCTCTACTCATGATCACAGAATGCCACAGTAGCAACTTTATTAATGACACAGGTGAAATAAAGAAAAGCATTAAGAGAAGATTTAATACATTTTAGTAGTTGGAAACCAGGAAAACTATCAGTGTGTGTCTGCTCATCCTGCCAGAAGGATCTCAGTGACACAAAATCTGATTTCATCTGTATGTATTTGAACATTTTCTTTGTTTCTTTACTTTTTTAATGGGTTTGATTTTACACTCATCTGATGAAAACATATTTCAGTGTTTTCAAATAAAATGGATTTATGGAAGTTCTGTTTTTAAAGGATCTTTTCAGAGTAGTTAACTGAAAAGAAAAAATCTGCTAAAATTACCAGCCCTTTGTGTAAGATTTTTTTCTATTTTATGTATATCTCCGCTGCACAACTCTTTTATGGTTCATAAATATTTCAAACTTATTAAGAATTCTATAAAGTATCTGAAACATTTTTTACAGTTTTTACTTAGAGAGATCAAATAGTCCAAGCAGTGTCCAGTCTCTGTGTTGAAGTAAAAAGAGTTGTGAATCCTATATGCATTAAGAGCAGTTGTTGGTTCCACTTCTCAAAAAGACACTATCGACTTTTCTTAGATAAAGACATTCCTGTCTTGCAGGTATTTTTTGGTGAAAGAGACTTTCACCTGAAACACAGCCGAGATAACTCGGGAGAAGGGATATATACTATTAACAGAAATTTTAATATTTAATACGGAACATTGAACCATTAGACAATTAATTCCATAAACAATAAGAATGGGGCCTCTTGGGCAGTATTATGAGCTAAGGTTAAACTTTATGTTTTTAAGAGAGCTGGCCAAAATGGGCTCCTAAGCATTATCTTAAGTAATAATAATCTTAAACAAATGACCAGAATCGCAATGCATTTTTGCCAGGAATTCAACTTTAATATCATTTATCTTTTATCTCCAAAGGTCATTGATGTCTCTTATGAGAGAAAATATAGTTTTTTCTCAGAGAATATTCATAAGCTACACAGTAAAGTTTTATCTTGGCAACATAGCTTAATTCATTGTCCAAAATTTTAACACTCTCAAGACTCAGATGTTCTGCCTCCTTATGTCTAAAACTAAATGATACTTCCTGCCATAGATTCACCCAGAGCCTTATTTTTTTCACAGAGCTCAACAGCAGAACTTCTGCAAAACTATCAAGGACTAAACTGTGTTCAAGGGGTACAGTGCAAACAGGACTAACTCTTATAGCTGAGCAGAGTGTCTTAGGATTGTTCTCCTTATCCTCGCTGTCTGGAACCCACAGATTTGCTGTCCCTGGATTTACGTGTCCTCCAGAGCCCCTCTAGTCAGGGCACTGAAGCCCTAACTGGAAGTCTTTTGCAGAGCAGATGCACTGAGCTCCTGGCAAAGCCCAGAAGGCAGAGCCTGGCTGGAGGATGCAGCAGGGGAGCGTGGTGCACCACGGTGCACACCAGCCCACGTGTTTCAGAGCACACGGCCAAGAAGTGGGAGACTAGAGTTCTGGCTACTTGTCACCGTACATGGGTGAAGAGGCGGAAAAATTGAGCTGCAGGGTCTCTGCTGGCTGTGGTGAGGAGAGGACCTGAACTCAGAGCTGCCATCTCCTAGCAACCAGGTTCCAAGCAAAACTGCAGTGGGAGTCGTCGCTGAAGCTGTGCCACTGCGCGGGAAGGAATGCACAATTCACAGGGCTACAGAGATAGCGCAGGAAAGGGAGCATGACTCAGGTCCCTCCCAGAAGTGCTGCCCTGGGAGGCTCCCTTCCAGCTGCTCCCTAACAAAAATCCCTCCACAAAATCCACAGGCAGCTTTGAGGTCAGAAATCCAAGGTTGGAGCTGTGCTACTGAAGGGGGAATCTTTGTACAGAACTAATCATAGCCCTACAAAACACTGTGACGTGCCAAAGGATGGGGCTTGAGGTGGAGTCTGGACACTCCAGTGGGGAAGGCATTCTCAGGGTGGCTAAAGGAGTTGAGGATGATGCTGAGACCAGGACTCCTGGTTCTGCATATGAACTCTAATCTCTTGGCTACTATGCAAAAGGAGGCTTCCTCTAAATATTACACATCTCTTTAAAGAGCACACTGATCACCTGTCCCTAAATGATAATTAAGTTGCCATACATTTCAGACATTAAATCTGATCTTAATTAAGTGTTTACCTCAGTCTTCATGATAACTACATGCAGAAATAGGGCAGGATTTTTGTCAAGCTTTTTCTGAGCAGGCTCAGGCATCAGCCCTACTGATAGGATTATGAACCATGAGCTTGGTCCCAGGGGGTTAGGTGTTACCTCTCATACATTCCCCTGAGATTTAAGAAATTTTTTGGAAATGTTTTGTCATTCAAAAGGCAAAATTGTGCCATTTTTCCTTGCAGCCATACCAAAGACAGAGAAGAAGATAAGATAAAGACAGTTTCTCTTTTTTGGGGGGATGGAGGGATGGAGAATATGAATATCATATTTACTTTTGTATGCCTGAGATTCATTCTTCATAGATTCATTCTCTTCATTCTTTTTACCCGAAATGCCTTTGATTTTAAAGTAATGTAGAAATTAAATGTATTGTTGTTCTACTGCGAACTGAGATATTTGAAATATTCTATGTTAGTTATTCAGTACCTCCTGTTTCTCCCTATATAATGCTTACACCGAAAAGGCTTATTTATTTAAAATTTTATTTTAAAAATACTTTCATTTCAAGACACTTATTAGCAATTAACTAACCATTTAGTGACATGCTTGACCTAACTACCTGGAACATACACTGTTGTCATCATAACAATATACTAAACTTTTGAAGTATTAACCAACCATTTTTAAACTATTTATAATTTATCTTTAATAAGAAGTATAACCAAGGTGCAAATAAAACATTTGTTCTTCTAGAATTTGACTCATACTATCTTAATTTAGTATATGTCAAAGGAAATAAATCATCCCTCTAACAATATTTCTCTTCTGAATTTATCTTGGAGGAGAAGCCATTTAAGTCTTGAGCACATTAGCTGCAAAATGATTGAAATCAGAATATGGAAAAATACTTCATAGGTACAAAAGCATGCTAAAATAAAAACTTATCTGTTGACTTGAAAAGAGGAAGCATGAGGTCCTTACTGAGATCCTCAGCTTGATATATACCAAAGATATTTATGTCTCAGCCTTATGTCAAGGTCTGTATTGGGAGAACACTTTTTTTTCCCACGAAAGAACAAATATAAAAAAAATTTTGATTTGATTTTTAATCAGGGAAGCAATTTAGTAACCCTCTAAGGACAGTATACATCCTAAAAAAAAATTCCATGCACTGTTGCATAACCTGTATATTGAAGAAACTCTTCTTTGCTCTGACTGATGCGCTGAGCAGCACATGAATAGTTTACAGAGGAATCACTATCCACAGCTACATGATGTTGGTGCAGATTGTCAGGACTGTGGTACAAAGAGCAAGGCTCACTGGCAATTCCCAGCTTCTTGTTCCCCTGTCAGCAAAGGCACAGCACACACAACTCTTTTAAAATAGTCTTCAGAGAAGCATCTTTAGCAATGTCACTGATCCCTTCTGTTCCCCATCTCCTTTACCACCTCCAAAATAACACAAAAAAAAAGCAGTAGTTTGTGGAAATAGAGAACCCTGGCAAATCTGTGCTACATTGAGTTTTGATCCCTTATATACACAAGTGTCAGAAATTCAGCATACTCCAATTAAGAGAGAACAATACTATTGCCTTGGCTTCCCTGCTAGCAACAGGCATTGCTGACACGTAAATGTAAATCCCAGTAGGGAGTGTGCGTGCAGATCAACTAACATGGCCAGTGCTGACTCACCATAGAGCTAACAAAACTTCTGCAAAAAGAATATAAATAATAATGTTCCAAAAATGAAAAGCTGGTGACATGCGTAGAGCTACTGTTTTCAATAATGCAGTACTGCCCAGACTGAAAAATCAATGACTCTGAGAATAACAGCTTTTAACTGCCCCTATGTCAGCATGATTTTTTCCCCATGAATTAGAAAAAAGACAGAAAGGCAAACACATTTTTGCTTCATATTTCTTGATACTACCTTTTTTAATAAGTTAAACAGAAATATGTGGATCGCTTGTTGTTCTTGTCAATAAACACTTCTTTTAGAATACCACTTTGAGGTTAGGAAAACGCAAATGCAGATAAGTCTTCAAACAAATAGGCAAGCCAATTTGCATATGGTCTTCCACTTTTTCAGCATAGGAAAAAAATTCCTTCACTTGTAAAAACAAAGCAGGCTTTAAATTTGTTTTTAGCTTGTAATATGGCTTTAGAAGAAAGAGATAATGTTTCATATATTTTTCTCATTTGAATTCCACTAATTTAATTCTACAATCAAAAGTAAAATAAATAGAAACATATGATAAAACCACATAACTCTTCTCAAAGCATACCCAATTAATCCTTACAAATACTCCTGATAGATAGGACTTTTATCAGTGCTGTTCAGATGGTGAGATTCTGCAACAAAAGCAACCTTAAGCTACAGTTACCTAATATGTAAAGTTCTCGAGTTCTGCAACTGTAACAACATAATGAGCTTCTCTTTGTGTAAATTAGTTTTTTTAAAACTCTTAAGTTTTTAACTGGGAGCAAACTCAGAAGTTATATCACGAGACACCCTGCTATATCCACAGAGGATTGTGGGGTTGGGAGTTCTCTGCCCATCCCAGCTTTTGCACAGAGAAGCGGCTGCCAGTGTAAGTAGCCATCACCATCTGTATGGAGCAAGGTATTTAAAGGAGAATAAGCCACATGTAACCTAGCTCCCACTGAAGGGCCCAGAATCTGGCCCCTTCTTAGACACCAATCTGCTGTTGCCAGGACCAGATTGTGTACACTTTGTGCTGCGTCTTTGCAAAATCCCTGAGACTTCACCCCATCCTCTTTGCTCCTCCAGTCTTGTCTCCTACCCTTCATCTCAGTTTCAATCTTCTTGCCTAGCAAATCCTAATCTCTCCTTTCCAAAGAAGTCTCTTGATGCCAGATACCTGAGCAGCTTCAACAACTCAAGGCTTTTCGTTTCCTTGTTTGTATTTAATCAGTGCTACACCCATTGATGGTTCCAGTTGAGATTTTCTCTCTATGCTCAGACTCCTATCAGTATCCTAATCCCAAAAATCTTGTCCCACAGGGAGCAAAGCCAGGTTCCATAATTAGCCAGAGCAGCTCCTCATTTCAACTCACATTATTTCTCATTAGTAGTGTCTGATCCTCTTTCACCACTAGTTCTTTAATCCACCTTGCCAGTTTCCATGACATTGCCAGCCTCAGCTTGCTCAACTTCCTCATCCAACCCCATTTCATAATGTCACTTTCCCTTAGTCCCTTGCTTTCACTGCTCCTACTGTCAACCCTCACCAGGCTCCAGCCCCAACACTTTCCCCCTCCTTTCTGCACTGAGATCAGAATTTAGCAAATAAAATACTTTGGTTGTGTAAACGTGTATCCAGTGTTACATCCTTGGCATAAATGACATCATGTTGTCAAGAGCAAACAGAGCCTTTGTTGTTTTTTTTTAAGGAATGGTAAATATACTTAAGGATCAAACTACCCTTACAGGATAAAATTTTTCTCATTCTTGAAAATGGCTGTAATTATCTCTGAAAGAGTTCAAAAGATGGAAGACATAGAGAACAGTAAATGTAATCTCTGTGGGCTGAAGGTCATGAAATTATCATCGAACTGCACACCTAGTATTGTAATGGGAAATGTCAGGTAATCTTAATAAGTGATGATTCTACCAACTGCTTGGATGGCATACATTGTTCTGACAGAATACTGGATCTTTTATTAGCTTTAATTACATTAAAGTAACTCTCTAGTGTTTAACCCAGCTTTTAATTTTATAGCCAATATCCTGGAAGCTTGGACAGCTAAACATTACTTTGGCATATCACAGTAGGCTAAATTTTCCCTTAATTCTGCAGTAAGGTTATTGACTCAGTGTGCACAGCAATAGTGGAAATGGTATTTCTGCAAATGATGGATATGAGTTTTCACTTCAATTTTGGTTTTCATTCCGCATTCTTTCTCCCCTCTCCAGTTGCTAAAGTTTGTGTTTGGATTACTACTAAATAAACTACACTAAATAAGGACTGTTCAAGACTAGTGAGGCTTGAAAAAAAAAAAAAAGAAAATATATCTACATAATTCATGTTTTCATAGACCTACATAATTTCCTAAGTATGAAATCCAAGTGAAGCTACACAGCAGTCCTTTGCATTGGCTGACCTTCGCATCTGAAGTACTGAATAAAAGAAATCCTGTAAAAGGACTTCTTTTAAAAGTGGAGGATGCGCTCTTACAGCTGTAAGTTCAGCATGCTGGCAATGTAAGACAAGACCAGGAGAACTTCTGTGCTCAAAAGCTTATCTAAGAAAAGATACTACCTTCCCCAGAAAGCTTTATTTCTTTTACAATGGAATGAAGAAAAGCCAAATTTTCAGTTAAGTCAGCAGAGTTTCAGTATTCACAGTAAGAAAAGCAAAGCATTTGCTACAGACTCTGGATTTGCACATAGAAATGTTAACCCTTGTGACCTGTTTGCCATGTGACATCATGCCTTCTTACCTCCAAACTATTTTGAATAAAGTTCTACAAAATTTCCAGTCCTTGTGTCTAGGGATTATTAATAAAAAAATTACTATCTACTTGAAATTTCAACTTGCTGTACTAGACCCATAGTTGGAACCTGAAAAATGAGTGCTTGAATCTTATAGTCTCTTTAGGAAAATACATAACACAGCAATATTTTATTTAAGGGGGAGAGTTCTTCTCTGATAACCTTTCAAGACTTACACATATATTTATATTTGTCACATAATATCTCTCCATGGGTATTTCTCCACCTCCCAGGCTGTTCACAGAATTCCTTAAAATGATGCATCTGTTGACAGTCCCATAACCTAGTGTCCAAAACCATCAGTACAGATAGATATAACAAAATAATTCCATCTTTAGACAGATTCCTTCCCCTTTAAGTTTAGTTGTCCTCCAAAACAGCATTGCAGGAAAAGGCACTAGATTTATGGATGAGGTCTACTTACAGCCAGCAGAAAGACCCCATAGATTTTATCCAGAAGTACTTAATGCAAATTTGAGCAAGCTGGCTAAAATAAAACATGAAATAAAGTTCAAATAATATCACAGAACTCATGCCAGATATTCCTTCAACTGGGAAATGTTTTGGTAATTCAGAAGTGGACTTAGCAGTGAAATCAAGTGGGACATAATTGCTGTTCTTGGGTTTGCACACTATTTCTCCTCTTGTAAGGAGCAGCTGGGGGATTGCTAAATTGTTTTCCACTCTCTGTTATCAGATCTAGGCTATGTTTTTCTCTGCCACTCTCTCTGCATTATTTTCTTCATTTTTACTTACTTAAATCAAGTATGTATAAAAAATGAGAAAGCCCATTCTTGTGTGACATACTACTCAATTTGTAGCTCAGTTGGAGCTGGGTATTCCAGCCAAGCTGAACACTCATGCTTTAGCTGTGAGTCTATCATCTCATCATTACATGGAGAGCACATCAGTCTCAGAGTAGAATTTTCTGGCCCGAAAACCTGAGATTACATGAAAAAGTGCTCCTAGCCTGCAAAGGCAACCATAATGAACATGTCAGTGCCAGAAGTCTAGGTACTAATGATGATTGTGCTTTGAAGTCTAGTATAATTTTTTTTTTTATACTTCTTAAAAAAAAACCTATAAATAGAAATTTTTAGATGGTGGTGAAATATTGATACAGTCTAATTGAGTTAAATTGAGTGTAATAGAGAGTCCAGTTAGGCATCTAAACTGCCTGAAATACCAACAGTGATGTGGAAACTTGAAGAGTGCCTATCAAAATGTTAAGTTAGCTGCCAGCACTTCAAGGATTTCCAAATTGTCCTCCTGACACAGGATACAGAGCCAAGAAAAGAAAGCCATGCTTCAGTTTCAGATTCGAATGGCATAGGTTCCTTTTGCTTTCAGATTATTAACACTGAAATGAACTGTCACCATCAGCATTGTCACCAGGCATCAAAAATGACATCAGCCAGTGCTCAACAAGAAATGAAAGCATGAGACTGACATGGAAAAAGAAGATCAAAATAAAAAGGTGCTATTGTGTAGAAGAGAGATAAATGAACCCCAGACTGCTGCATTTCTGATAGAATGACACATCATCTATAAACTGGAATGGGTATGTTAACCTTAAATAAAAGGTTGCTGTTTTCACATTGCAGCATTTGAGTCTTATTTTTTCACCACTGCCACATCACCAGCAGTACAGAAAATATCCTTTGGGAAAAAGCATTGTATGGTTGTTGCAAGGGGCTGTAGGAGAACCACTTTTGTTGGGGGAGAACTTAAGCAGATGGCTCACTGTTCATAGTCTGTCAGCTTTTTAGTTCATTACCCACTGTGGTAGCAAAAGTGCAATATGAGCTTTCAGAGGTCACCAGTGCTGCTGGTTGAGCATGGACATATGGATGAGCTACTTCTACAGTTTACTACTTGGGATGCTCGGTCCCTGGAGAAAGATAAACTGTGTTCTACTAAAGAACTGTGTTTCTCTGCCCAAATGTAAAGGGATAGCATTTATCTTTTCCTGTGGCCCTTAAGATAAACTTACTGTTCTTTAGTGGCGTTCTAGATAGTCGATTTTTGAATGTGCTCTCCTTGGTGTGGCCTTTTTACCCCATCAGGAATAAAGGAATATTAAAATGCTTAATAACTCAATGGAGCAATCCCATTTTAGGTAGACTAATGGTAGAAAGTTAATTGCAAGTTAATTTTCTCTATAGCTCCTGCTGTTCTTGTCTTAGGTTGCACCACCATTCATAAACTATTTCATAAGTTATACTGGTCATGCTCTTTATTTTTCTAGAGAATTTTAATATATGAAATAATTTTGATAGCTAGGTATTCCACCACTACTAATTGAAAGTTGTCTCAATATACAAGACAGATGCACAGTGCAAGAGTGCACAGTGCACCACAGTGTGTGCACAGCAGCGACTTCCTCAGTGCAAATTTAAATCACATGTCCAACAATGGCTGGCACCAGGTTACAAGCAGCTTCAGACATGTAAAAGGCAGGACCGGGCCTTGTTGAATACGGGAATTGCGCCAATACCTTTGAGTTTTGGCAAAACTCCTGCGGGTGATAGTGTATTTCACAAAATACACATGACATTTCCTATGGAGAAAGCATTACAACTCCAGACAAAGGTGTCATGTGAAGAGCAGAAGAGTCTTCAGCCACCGTTTTCTGCCTTGCAGAGGAGGACAACAGGAGAGAGCGCAGGTGGAACTTTTTTCCTCCCTTTTGTACCAGCAGAGGGAACAGAATTGTTAAGGCCCAGGCCTCATACAGAATTTCTTCCTCTCAGGATAAGCAGAAAACAAAGGCAGATTTTTTCTCTGACCTAAAGAACAGCACAGCATAATCCTTGCCTTGGACCTTATGACAAGTTATTGATTGAGGCTTTGTTTTTAAGTAGTCAACCTTGAGAATCCTCATCTCCTCTATTTATACCTCCCCACCCACTCCCAGCCCCCATTTTCCTTTGAAGGAAAGGAAGTTTCCCGTGGAAGACTACACCAACTCCTTCAGACTCTGACGGGGGAATATGAAAGGATCTTTTCCTTCCCTCTGTCACCTCCACAGAGCTCTCAGCCTAAGGTCACTCAGGACACAGGACCATGGACACAGGTTTACTAAACCTGCTCTTTCCTAAGAGACTTCATTTGGAACATGCCTGATCCCAAAAGTGAAGCACTGCATAATAACGTCCAGGGCCTAAGATGTCCCTGCTGGAATTAGAGTAGCTAAAAATCTGAAGAAAATAAAGGTAAAAATTCAGGAGAAATGAAGTAGAGGTTATGTCATGCTTATTCTCATCTTGCTACATAAACCTTCTCAAAGCCAATTTCTTTGCAGAGGCCAGCACCTTGCAGAAGATCATAGCTACTGATCATTTTTGCTGCTTCTTTATTGACAGGCAGTACTAATGGAGGAGTCTGCATATCTGACTTTTTCTTCCAAAAGAGAAACAACATAAACTGCAAGAAAACAATGTCCTCTTTTGCCATCCCAAGAGTGGTTTTGCCTGCAGGTAATGGTGCTGAATGAATCAATGTATTACTGAAACTGATGCGTGACGACAAAGGCATAGCAGTACTTACTGCTGAACCAGAAATATGCAAAGCAAGAGAAATTCCTCCTTTGCAGTGTAATCCTCTCATTCAGAACAAGCCTTGCTATGCCTTAGGCAGCTCCACTTTTATGATCACAATCAAGCATTTTTCTCAGTACTTTTCATGCCCATGTGTACTCTCCTAAAGAAATTACCTCAGTAAGGTACTCCTGCAGGAGTTTCTCTCTCCCCTTGCCAAAATACCATTTCCCAGTGACTGTGATGGGCAACATTTTCAGCTGGAGTAGATCAGCATTACTCCATTCAATGCAGGAGGACTGCAGCATCAGAGGACCAACAGAGAAAATCTTTAAACTTATGAATCAAATGTTTAGGAAGCACACAGGGAAAGGTGTGTGGGAGTACTGGAGCAATGCTTGTGCCAGCTTTGCAGATTTATTACTACAATATCATCATGGTCAACATAATTAAACCTCCCACTATAGGTCTCTTCATCTACTGCACTACTACAACTGGTATCACTCCCACCACTGCCAGCCTATTTTGTTGACACAAAACAGTTTTCCATATTCCTGCCAGATCTGGGATATTGAGATGCAACGACTGAAAAAGGCTTTATGGAAAACTATAGGGTACAATTTGGATTTTGAACTATTCTTCCTATTTCTCTTCTGCTCCAGACTTCCTTTAATATTACACATCTTGGAGTGTGTGTCACGAGGAATGGACCAAAGCACTTTATGTTAGATTCCAAATTAAATTCTTCTTCATTTAGAAACAGATGACAGCCTAGACAGGAAGCATTTGAGGTCAATGCTGAATTAACTTCCCCATTTTCAACTAATTAAAAATGTCTGTGTGTTCCACTTTGAAAAGGAAGAAAAGTAAGCCCGCTGGAGATTCCATCATTTTGCTTCCACAGGTAAATGATAGTTGAAGTTATAAATCTTCTAAAAAAAAAAAAACAAAACAAAACAACAAGCCCCAGTTTTCTTGTCTGTTAGAGAGTGAGCAATTGCTTTTTTGCATTCACTTAATGATTGGTTCTTCTTTTCAAAGGTAGGTTCAGATGTTTTAAAGATATTTTACCCTGTGTTTGATAAATTTAAATGCTAATTATTTAATTTCAAATCCACATTAAAATCTGAACAGCATGTTTGTGGAAAACAAAATTTTTTCTATGAATTCAATACAGGGTGTCTGTTAATGAACACTGTCTCAGGTAAAACTTAATCTCTACAGTTAAAAAAAAAAAGCTTTTAAAAATAAATGGTGTTAAAAAAAACCCAAACAAACCCGACCTCCACACCCTGTCTTCAACTATTTAGTAGAAAGAGAATATTTTGCTACTAAAGAAGACTTGCTCTAATTTTTTTATAGAACTTCATAATCCTTTAACTTCAGCACTGTGAGAATTCTGTATTTTAAAAGATTAACTAAATAAGAAGTGATGTTTGGGGCATGGCCTTGTGACTCCATAATCATCGAACCAAAGTAGCATATGCCATTGGAAGAAACAAAGATATGAACTTTGACTGGCCTCTGGAGGATGCACTGTCTGATTTGCTTTATTAATGGAGACAGTAAAACTGAAGCTTAATATGAAATACCATGAGTAATAAGCATGAAATATGTGTACTGCAGTGCAAATCTGTTCCCCAAATATTCTCATTTCAGGGGAGAATTCTTTTGGCACAATGCCTGGGCTGCTGGCCACAGCCTGCTTGGCTGCTGTGTCCTGTGCCTAGCCTCTTTAGCAGCTGGTGCTGCTCTCAGGCACTGCATTCAGCTCCTACTCCCACAGCTTATTATAGGTTTAATTTTTTTCTTAGAAAAATATGTTTCTAAATTTGGTTTAGGACTTCGAGCCAGTTGTTGAATCACAAATGTTCCTGCTACCAAACATAAGCAGTCTGTGCATTCACTTGTACATGTATTTTCTGTGGGCAGAACTGCATTTTTTAATTGAGGAATGCTTCTGAATCCATTGTGCAACTGATGTTTGGAACTTAGGAGTAATTTATGTTTCTCTAAAATATTCTAAATCTTACTAATTCAATAACCAAAACCAATTTGCCTCTCTTGAAAAATAAGGTTTTGCTCATGCACAGTGGCTTTGCGTTGATGTCATTAAACTGGCCCAAAGTCTGCATGATAATGGGGATTTACTGACCAGAAACATTATTCCGTGCCTGTGCTGTGAGCAGGAGGGTGTGTGCAATGAAGTCATTATCTAAACACAGGAAAAGAAATACATACTTGTATCTATGATAGAAACATCTGTCAGGCAAGAAAATGCTTCACATTTAATATCTTCTTGCCATATGAAAGGAAGGGATAAGTAAAAAGGTTCTCTATTCCTGGCTTTTAAGGCTGAAGCAGGAAGAACAGAAGTCCTGACTCTAAACCCTCCATCTTCAGACCTGAATAGAGAACTCTTATATCTCCATGTTCACTGGCCTTTCCTTTTCTGCCTCCTTGACATAAAATGGATGTTAAAGACACCTGGAAGAAAGCCATTCCCAACCCTGTTCATTTTCATTCCACCGATGGTAGGAAGGGGGATAAGATTGCTCAAAAGTTCCTGTCCAAGAAACAACACAATATTCCATTTTTGAGCCTTCAGCTTTATCAACCTCCAGAACAGAAAACTTACATTGACATCAATTTTACTTCACATTCAAGATCTTATTGCAGCTCAGGGTGCCTTAAAGTATACTCTGAAATCAGCAGCTTGAAATTCAACTACACATGCTCAGCACAAAGAGCCTGGAAAAATACAGCATTTTCTAATTTAATGATCTCTGTGTTGAGGTGAAAAATTAGCTGTTCACCTTAGGGCCTCACTGAAAATCCAAGGCATGAAATTATTTGCAATTGCATGCCTTGCACATTATTCCTTTCCATTGCATGTAGCAAATTTAATGTAGGTTGGTCTGAAGTGTGGAGGGAGGGGGGCTACCCTGTGATACTTGGCATCCTCTCCAGCTGCATCTGCTAATGACAGAGCCCTATCCAGCACTGCTGAAACCAGGAATTTTGCCACTGACTTGAAAGGCAGCAGGATTTAAAATTACAATGCATACCACTTATTTTCTTCCCCTTGACAATATGGCCAGTGCATTCTGGGTAGAAAGCTAAGCTTCCCCATACTTGTACATAATTTGATCTCCTGACAATAATCCACATGCAGCTAAACGGTGCCTGCATAACATTTTTTGCCTCAGTGGTTAAGGCATATCATTTGGAACCACAAAAACAAACCAAAGACCAACCTAGAAGTAAAATTATCGCTAGGTGGGGCAATGATGGAAGTGAACAAGGCCTGAAATCCAAACTGGAGTGTGGGTACCCAAGGACATTACAGTCATCTTAGTGATCATTTTGAATGCAGATAAAAAAGGATAAAGTACTGAAGTACAGAAGTCATTCTCATCCCTATTAAATACCACATCACAAAGAGATGTCTGAACACAAAAAGCTATTATGAATAAATCTTCTGTCGTGTAAGAGGCATTGAGCTCTTTGCAAGTTAAGTGACATTTGCCTCTTGTGGATTTTGGGATTCCGATTTCTATTTGTTTGCTTTATGTTAAGTGAACCATCTGCTTCCTTTTGCTCTTTTCTAAGACTCTAGAAACCTCCCATTCTGAAGCAAAAATCACTTTGAGCTGGAATTTTTCAGGTCTTATGTAAATGCACAGAAGAGGTAGGACATGGCTCTATCCCTCTGCACAGCTGCCACTTGGATGAATTGCCTTTTTTCTTCCATCCTCTAGAGCAAATTAGGCTCTGTGAAACCCAAAAGGAAAGGAACTCCTGATGCTTTCTCCTCCACCTCTTACAAGGATGTAGAGGTGATGTGCTCTTCCTGCATACTGAATAGCTGTGCCAAGGACTCCATCACCCTGACACAAAACCACTTCTTTGTGCTCCCTCTGCATTTGCAGCTTCCTGCCACAGCAGCACAGCCTCAGCAGGGCATCCTCCAGCATCAGCTGGGAGATATTTTTGCATAACTCCCTTTTCTGTAACCAGTGTTGTCCAAATCTGCCCCATACAATATGTTGCCCTATATTGCCACTGCACAATATAAATAACAGAATATAGAGAACATTTTAAAACCATGCAATTTTTCCCTTCCTCCTGGGAGCTGTATTGATCAGGAAAGAGAACAACACACAATCAGAGACACAAATGTATATCTCTCTTCCTTCTTTCCTGATCTCTGAAGGGTAATACATGAAAAAACTCCCCAGTGTCAAGATTTAGAAGCTGGGCATTAATTGCAAGATTCTCTCTGTCCTCCAGATACGAAGGTTTAAAAGTCTCTTACCCATCACTGCTGAAAGCCAGATACAGTGATCTTGCAATAGAGGTCCATGGCCTCACTGCAATTTAGATTTTTAATTTGTTTCTTGTAAAGCAGTTTCACAATTACTTGTAATTTGTCCACCAGTAATTTCCTTCCTTCTTAATCAAAACAGAAACTGCTCCTGGTCTGCAGTAGCCAGACATTATTTTTGTTAATAAAACAGTGCTTGAAGAGTCTGTCTCTACATCAACCCCCCTATTACATGCAGAAAAACAGCACCAGAAATTGTATGGAGGCAGATCAGTAACATCTCACAAACCTCAATTTTAAAAAAAATTTAGGAATTAGATATAAATAGAAGGACACCGTGTAGCAGTAATTTCCTAGTGGCAGTACATGTGCACTTTTATTAATATTCAGATGTATTTCATTAGCACAGAACCTGTATCCAGTTCTGCAAGCAGTGCTTGTACCAATCTGCTCTATTCAGGTTGCTGCTATGACAACTATCCGGAGTCAAATGTTAGGTCAGCTCCCAGCATATGTGTCTAGGCCATAATTCATTTCTCAGAAACCTAATAGCCACCTATTCCTACTGCAGTAACAGATAAAAGCAATATTGTTTAAATTACAAAATGTTACAATATCCTTAACAGCCTATTCACCGAAAACTTTCGATTTTCCTTGCTTTTATCCCCCAAAATAAAAACAGCTGACAAGGATGTGTTTGAAGTGCCTCTTTGCAAACTTACTGCAAATTCACAGAATAAGCTGAGTTGCAAGGAACCCATCAGGATCATCGAGTTCAAATCCTGGCTCTGCACAGACTAAGAGTCCAAGAGTCACACCATGTACCTGAGAGCATTGTCCAAACACTACTTTAACTTTGTCAGACCTTGTGCTGTGACCACTTCCCTGGGGAGCCTGTTCCAGTGCTCAACCAGCCTTTGGGTGAAGAACTTTTTTCTAATATCCAACCTAAACATCTCCTGACACAACTCCAGGCCATTCCCTCAAGTCCTGTCACTGGTCACCACAGAGAAGAGATCAGTGTCTGCCCCTCCTCTTGCTCTTGGAAGGAACTTGTAACTGCAGTGAGGTCTCCCCTCAGTCCCCTCTTCCAGGCTGAACAGACCAAGTGACCTCAGCTGCTCCTCATATGGTTTGGAATCATTAATTTTATTTCTTCCTTGGGAGTTAGTTGTTATCTCTTCCTCTACCACAATGATTACTGATATTTAATTTGGCTGGTTACAAGTCACAGCATAGAAAAAAATTACAGCTGTCATCTTGATGAGAGATTTCTTTAAAAATGCATTCAGTGTTTACCACAAAGAACTTCTTCATAGCATCATAGTGCATAATATTATGTGAACACAGACTTGCCCTTGTCAACTTGAAAAGCTCAAATAAACAAAGACTTTTTTTTTTTTAACTGAGGTTAGAACATCAAGTGAGTTGTATTGTGATGTCTGTACAGTGAATGTATGAGGACAACATCTTTATCAGCCTATAAAGTTGTCTGACTACTGCTATTTTCATTTACTCTCTGGAATGAAAGGAAAGTGTACCTTTTAAACTCATATTTTTTTAAAAATGAAATGCAGAATAACTTTTTCTTATCATGTATATTCTATAAAATATTTACAGATAAGCATTCTGTGAAGAGACTACTAATTTAAAGAGTACCAGCTCCGACTGAGAATTGCCTTTTTTAGGATGGGAAATATGTAAGATAAGAATAACTTTCATTTTCCTCCAAGCTTAAGTTTTTCTTGGGCTCAACTTGTCATTTACTGTGTATCTACAATAGAAACACACATTGCATGTCCAATTACTTGGGGCATAAAGATGAAATAAGTGTATGTAGCTCCCTCCTTTGGCCGATCCAAAAACTGAGCATGCTATTGCTGCTTTTCCATGACATTAGTCACTGAAGTGGCTAAAATGACATGGATTGAATCCAGGCCACTGACTTTGCAGTCATATGTGACCACTATTCTATCTGCAAATATAACAATATATTCTCAAAGGTCCAGATTCCTAACTGGTACAAATCAACATGTTGTGAATGAAGCAACATCAATTTTCTAAATGATCTGGCTAACTATACATGACATGTCCATAAAAAGGTTCATATACTTCTACAGTCATATTACTCTATGATTCAGTTCTTTTCCTGCTTTCCTATATTCATCCTCCCTACTCATTCCCAAGTGATGACATTTTGTCTTGATTGCCAAAAACTACTTATTTCAATTAGAGAAATGCTCATTTTGCAACATGACAGCACGCAAAAAGTATTACTTCTAAACAAAAAACAACTTAACAAAATGCAGCTGTTACAAAAAACCACTTGTGTCCAAATGAAGGGGAAGGCATTTTTTCCTACTATCATTCCTATGTGCTTTTCCACAGATAGATTCCACCAGTTCATCTTCTCCAGGGAAAATAAAGAGGCAGGTCCTCTCACATACTGATGTATATCAATTACTATTTACTCTTACATCTTTCTTTGAAGACTTTTCATTGTTTTTTTGTTTTTTTTTTTAATTTTAGGCAGAACAGTAGCAACACTAATCCACCTCCACTTCATCCAGAGTCCCATAGCACTGATTCACACTGTTTCATGCTGAGGTTTTACAAAAAGTACAGCACACACATAACTGTTTGGAAGAAGCAGAGACCAGCAGTAGTTCAGATCTTAGAACAAAACTTCAATTTTTGTGATCAACAACAAATTGAGCCACACAGCCAAGGTCTCTGGAGTGCATAAAGCAGGCATCCTGCCCCTCTGCTCATTGCCCAGGACATAATGACAGGATGGCTTTTCCCAGATTTTTATATTTATTTAACCATTCTTCTTTTGCCCAACCAAGACACAATTTGGTTTGTAGAGTGAAGAGCGTGGCAAAAGAGGAATGGTTATATTGTTCACCATATGCAATGAATACAAGTGAATAGGGCTGTATTTTAGCTCTACTTATTTTGTTTCATGACTCCCTTGTTCATTGTAGTTCAGAACCTCCACTTAATGCAACTGCTTCATACCAATATATTGCTAGGGATGTAGTAAGGACCTTGAAGGATTATTCCAGGAGAACATCCAAAGTAGCACAGAAAATCTTAAGGATTCAGATAATGCCTCTTCTAGTCTCCAACTGAAGCAAATCACGTAAGGTTGTTTCAACTCTTGTTTCTACATTTTTCATTAACTGTGATCAAAAGTGCCTTTAAAATTCAAAAGAGTTACTTTTTTTCAGTATCCAGACTCAACAGAGGTGATTTATAGAGAGACACAAGAGCTTTTCATTGCCTCTGTACCATCTTCCTGATCTGGACTGTGAAAGATCAACCAAATTTAGCCCAGTGTCATGAGCATTTCACTGGTCAGGAGTACTACCAGTAAACCTAGACAATTTCAACATATAAATCTATAAAAATTGTGTGACAGAATAAATTATTTTTGGTACTGGGCAGAATTTAAAGGTGGAAGTGACAGGATTCTTCATTTGGGTAATAGGTTTCAAATATGTAACTTTGCAACACTAAAGCTTCTGGCCAACGAAACAGTGCTTGATCTCAAGATAATGAAAATGCACTGGAGCTTAAGAGAGCACTTGAGTAACATCTAACATGGTCAGACAGCCAAAGCATTACAGTCTGAGCTACCACAGCCTAGTAAATACATTGATGTTTTTTAAAGAGAAGTCTCACAAACTGACAGTGCTTTTATTGTTGCAATTGGGAACTTATTGTTGCAGTATTGGGAAATTACTAGTTTCTTGAAAGACAAGAAAATATTTATTTTTCCATTAAGAAATAAATTCCTGGCATGAAAAAAAAAAAAAAAACAACATTGAAAATAAGTCAGTGACACCAGTAAAACCAGATTTCATTAACTTATTTTTTAAATTGGATTTTTGCTGGCAGAAATTTTCAACCTTGAGTTAGGAAATACAAAGATCACATAGGTGGAACTTAAGACACAGATTGAAGGATGGTTTCTTCCTTATTCAGACTTAACTTTATCAATCTTAACACTCTCTCCAGATCAGGGCTATATTAACCACTGCAGCTATTAGAAATACTTCTGGAAAGTAATCCATAAATGAAGTATCTGTGTGTATAGAGACACATACACACAAGGAGAGGATTCTTCTGAAGAGAAAACAAATGGGTGCAGGGGATTGTAGGTATATAAAGCCAGTCCTTCACATTTAATACTTCTGAAAGAAACAGAAAATACTCATGAGCATGGCCAACACTATCTGTCAAAAAAAAAAAGAAAATGAGGCCTTAAAACATCCCTAGTTTTGACTTTTAAGCTGCTTCTTTCTACTGAGCAATAATTGAGATGTTTTTTCATCAAATCACTGCTAAAATTAACACTGTAGGCAAAAAACCCATTTAATTTGGAAATTCATGTAGTTTTAGCAAATAGAGACCTCCATAAGGGACATACATTCAAGATACTCAAAACTTCCTGTTCAAGGCCTGTGTTGTGTAAGGGAGAGAAGGAAAACTGGAGAAGAAAATAAAGGGTGTAATAAAGACAATAAAGGGAGTTCAGGAGGCTGCGAAGTTTTATCTTAGCTTCAGGAAAGCCATAACACTCAATGTGTTCTTAATTAATTCATGGTTTATGGGTAATATAAAAAAAAGCAAAGATGGTGGTGGGGATACAAATTACAGAATTACAGAACCACAGAATCAATTAGGTTGGAAGAGCCCTCTGATATCATCGAGTCCACCCTATCACAAGAATATCACTACATCAATTGGACCATGGCACTGAGTGCCACATCTCACTTTGAGGCAGAACACAAAAGGCAGAACTTCACTGTACTGTATGCAAGAATAAAGCAGCCTTAATGCAATGCTTCCATTTAACTCTGAGGGAAAGTGCTGAATGAGTGCTCTTGCCAGATCCTCTTGACAATCTACTTTCCAGGACTGTCTAATGCTTGTCTTCTGTTAGAAAATGTCTTGATGTAGTTTATGAAATGGTCATTTTCATCCTCAAAATATTATTTATCTTATTTCCCCTTTCTCCCTCCCAAATTTTCACAGACATCCTCAAAGCCAGAGTCTACCCAGAGGTATAAAACCCAATTTTGGAAAACAAGCCTTTTTTTTTTTTTTTTTTAAGAGATATGGAACAACAAAACAACATGATGAACTGAACTTTTCCAATCTTTCTCTGTTTAAGAAAAAATCTAATGAAAATATAATATTTTAGATATATGTAAGAAAAGTGAAGGAAATTTAATAGTAAGTTAAGAGGAAAAAATAGGAAGACAAGCAGAATAGAACCCTTTTACCTATTAGTCACACTCTCTGTATGTGAGGATACAGATCCAGTTCTCATCTCAGCATATGAACTGACCACATTATTGTCCATTAAATACCACACTCAGAAATACTCTGGAATGCTGTGCTCTCAGTCTACTTCATACATTTCACATCTTCAGAATAAATAATTACATTTCAATGGAACTGGGGCTAAACCCAAGGTTTTCTACTTCTCTAATGACTTATTTTTCCACTCTGAAGGGTAAATTTCTCACTAAATTTTATGAAGCTACCTAACACACTGCCATATTTTTTCCCAGCATGTTCAGCATATCTACTCAGCGTATCTGTCTGAATTCACAAGTAGTTTTGTAAGCACCAAAGTTACACCAGCTCAGATAATTTACTGCTTGTTGAATCAAATGACTGGTGCTATTTGCAACTCCACTGTGTTCCCAGAACTCACTGTCAAAAAGGGGGAAGAGCTGAAGGAAGCAGAACCCAACACCCGTTGTTCATAGGCAGCTTTGCTACTTTAAAATCACAGTTGCAATTAAGGTGATCAGCTGGGAGATATTCTGACTACAGATTTTTAATTCTGTAGTGAAAAGTAAAGATATACCTCTCCTCCCAAAGAGTTTACCAAGTCCTTCTTTGATAGCAATACTACAAATAAAGGGGAAAAAATACTATTAATATGGGTTTTTTTGAGTTCTGACTACCGTTTAAATATTGATTTTTGTTTCAACAGGTCTCTGGCTCCCTGAAGAGCATTATGGGATTCTCACTCAAATCATTTGAAAACTCTGCCTCACCCTGGCTGGACCAAGGAATTGAGCCATTGGTTTTGTGCAATAAAAGTAACTGATGTTTGTGCAAGTTATTTCTAGTTCCCCTTGGGCTAAGAGCACATTGACTTTGTAGCTTTTCTTTTTATTATTACTGAAAAATCAGAGAGAAAATGAGAAAATATAAAACCTGCACAATCTGAATGAGCACTGCTTCTAAACTAAATTATACTTAATATTACAGTGCTTTGATATCCCATGTAATTTATAAATCTTAAGGCAAATGTAGTACAATAATGAAAATACCAGCAAAAAATATCACAGCAGAAAGAAATAGCAACATACACTCTCAGATCCTAAACTATCCATTTTATATGTATAGCAGTAGTAATCCTTTATACAGTTAGGGCATGACCTGAAAGAACTCAATGGACTATGCATAAAAGGAAAATGTTCTTTTAAATAATGTTCTATTCCACAAAATAAAAATTCATCTGCCATGCCAGAAGCACATTTTGGAACACATAAGATATCACTAAGATTTTTACTTTGTTACAATCATGAAGAGAAATAAAGCATAATAGTCTTTGTAATAAGAATGTTAGACATTCACTGTATCTCTGGAGTGAGTAAATAATCAAAGCCTGGAATGAGCTACCAGTTGGATTTTAAAAAACTAAAAGAAAATATGCAATTTCCATAAAATAAAAGGTAATACAATTGTAACATGCACTACAAATATGAATAATCACACAAGAAAAAACATATGAGCTTTAAAAACTCACTAATAAGTTAATTAACAGCATTTTTTCATACAGCATAGTAACTTCTCTGTTTCAGGAAAATAGGTATTTTCAGACAGTAACAATATTTCACCTTATATTTAAAATGCATACACTTTTTGAATGAGAATATGTGCACAAATAAATACACTGATTCATGGACACATGCACCTTTCTGTTACTTATGTACATTATATCCACTCTCTGTTCTATTCTTTTTAATTCTAGTATAGGGATTACACATGCTCTGAAAATCTACAGCTGTCAAAAAGTAAATATATAGCTTTATCCAGCTGGACATCATAAATATATTAGACACCCTGACACAGCTTATGTAAATATAGACAAAGACATGCTTATGTATTCATTAAAAAAACCTACAGCTTTTGTATTTTAATTAACCTTGCTAGCAAGAAGCATATAAGGCACTGCACCACCCTTCTGCATGGCACCCTATGTAAATGAGTCCAGTGCATTTATAAATATGGATGTGTAGACCCCAAAGAACACAGTACCTGCTGTCTATCCAACCGCATCCTTTTTGCAGCATTTCTGCTTTCACTCTCACAGGCGGAAGCCAGGATACTCTCTGCAACTGCTGAAGTAAGGTGTGAGGGAATAGGTCGTGACTATGAAAGAGAAAAAGAAACACAGAAATTATTCCTAGCATAATCCACAACATCCTTTTTCAAAGCACACCATACCATCACCTAGGCAGGAAAGTCCGCTCATTGAAATGCAGTTTATACCAACAAAACAGGGAAATGGAACTTGCAAAGATGAAAAATGAAACTAGTTAGATGTTAAAGCTGCAGCTGATCCACAGATCCACGAGAAGCCCTTTCCCCCCACAGCTCTATTGTCCAGTGTGTTTAGTCTGGCTCATTAAGCTGTACTTTGAACAGACAGTGGCATATTCTCTGCGTTCCAGCAGCACCCTGGCCGTCTGATTCTTGTTAAGAAAACTGAAAGGCTTTTTATCCTGTGCAGCATGTGACAGAGATGAGTAGTTTTTTTTATAGTCATAAAAAAAAACCACAAAAAAACCCAAAAAACAAAACCAAACAAAACAAAAAACCCCAAGTGATAGGGTTGAAACATCACTCAAAACCTAACAGATTGTCAGAACATTTCAGAGCAGCCTCAATCTGTAGTATATGAATATTTGCATTCCTTGCTGCAACATGACTGATGTGATTAGAACGACTTAAAAAAAAAAATCTGTTTTTCTTTCAATAATGCCAGCCTTCCAACACTCCAGATATTTTGTTGTTCAACTAGATATGGTTCATTTTTCTGATTCAAAACCTGTCATTACTAATTTCATAGCATTTACACATTTAAGGTTAAAGGTGCAGTGAATCCCTCCAAAAAAAGAGAATGATAGAATCTTTTTAGCATCATAGTTGATTATGAACTCCGGTATGATCTTGCCTACCATTTCATTAAGAAGAATATTTACACAGCTTTCTTTTTCCTGATTACATACAAAACAATCTTCCTGAAAGATGAAGCTCATAATAATCTTCTTCATTAATATACAAAGACATATCAGAATTACCAAGAAAATAAACAAAGTGGGGATAATAACAAAAGTACTGATACACATATAAGCCCATTACAGAGACTGAAATTTACTGAGCCCAGTTCTGAACTTCCACAAATTTTCAAAGCTTCATTGAACTCAAATTTACATTTACTATGTAAATTTTTACCTACTGAGGCTATGGCCATGCATGAGGGGGTTTGGGTGTGGTTTTTTGCTTGTTGGATTTTTTTGGTTGGTCGGTTGGTTTTTTGGTTTTTGGGATTTTTTTGTTTTTGTTGGGTTTTTTTTTTTTTTTTGTTTGGTTTGGTTTTTGAAGAATTTTACTTTCTTACTCCCAAAAACATGGATATGAACCTGATATGAAATGTCAATTAATTTTGGAAGAAAATTTTGAAGCTATTTCCATTCGGTTGCTAGACAGCAGCCTTAAAACAGGTTAATTGTATAGGCTCAACTGATTTTATAGTTTTCATAACATTCCAGAAACTGAGGAGCCAGCCATTATCAGTATTAGATTTTTACCTCTAAAAATTAAAGTCTATTTATTGACTTTGGATATGCTCTGCAGAATGCCAGTTTTTAAGGTGACACTCTACTATCTCTAAAGGATGTGACCACAGTCTGTCTGAGACCAGAAGACAAACTAGCTTTCAGAAATAGACAGGGATTTATGGATCTTCCTCACTAGTGCAATAGGCTTATTTCTCCCCACTTACATGAAAACAAGCTCTCTGGCATGGGCACAGTAGCACTGCAAGAAAGGCAACCAGAGGCTGCAATACTGCAATAAATTATACTTGGACTGATTTGACAGAACAAAGTATTGAACTTGTTTCCAGTTTGAAAATAATTCAATCGAAGAGATGAGGGACACCGATGTAACCCCCGGTGTCCTAACAGAAGTTAACCATTACATGCAGTACAAGCAGACACCCTACTCAGAGCTTCAGAGAACAAAGTCTTTGCAGAAGGGTTTCACTGAAAAAGCACTAGACTTAATAAACTGTCCCCCTGGAATGGTGATGTTACTCTGAATTTGTTACTGAATCCCACTAGATCCCTCTCTGTATTTGCTGGCCAAGTACCACTGTACATGCCACTGGTTTATGTATGTTCAAGGTGCACTGACTCTGTTGGCTGCATGGAAGACTCACTGTGGTCCTGTAACAGTGATGTTCACACTATGATATTCCTGAAAAATGGTGAGCAAACACCTGGATAATTCCTGCAGCTCAGGTCTTTAGCTAAACCTGTAACTGTACCTACACATCAGTGGATTTTTAGAAGGTGATATGTGAGCCAAAAAACTTAATGTTCTGACCAAAAAGTAAATTGAACACCAGTTCTCCCAGTTTATTTATTTATGGGAGAGAATAAGTGTATTGAAGTGTTTTCAAAAAAAAATAAAGTGTAATTATAATAATCAAGCAGTTATCTTTGAAAAGGAGTGTAGTGGTCATGTGTTCACTATTGAAACATCGAACTCAAGTTAGCACCTGCAAAAAAGAGGAAATCTCTGGGTATTGGAGTATCTTCCTCTTGAAATATGTGTTAACCCATAATTTCTCTCAGTCATCACTGCAGCTGGCTGTTGATATGTTCATGTCAAGAACTACCTACAAAGAACCTTAGGGAAAATGTGGTGAATACATGGCCCAGTCACCTGGGGAGTAAAGTACTGTTAAAAACACAGGAGAAAAATCATCTGCTCAGGGTTCAGCCTCCATCAACTGAACTCTAGTATGGCATTGACTGAGAAGATGAACACAGTCCTCTGTCACTAGGAGCAGAGCTGTTAAAAAGGAGATTTTTCTCTGCAAATTTCCATATCTGTAAAGTCTCAAAAAGATCAATTTTGAAAAGACTCGCGTAAGAGGAAAAATTACTTTGAAATAACCACTTCCAAAAAATTGTTTTTAAATAAACTAAATTAATATCTCCATCTTTTAAGCTCAGAAGCCCCTTTCTGGCTTAACTTAGCTTCCTTTTCCTCTTTACTTCTGATTATTCATGATCTCTCTCATAACTACAGCTGTAAAACCAATTCTGTAAGAAGCTCAAACATCCCTGTTCAATTCTGAACATCTCTCAATTCCCTAGCTGAGGGTAAGATTCAAAAGGCCTTGGAAAACATGGCAAAGGTGATATCATTCCATTTTGCAGAAGGAAGCCTGCAGATCTCAGCTGAAAGGACATTTTGCAGGTTCCCAGGCTGCCCTCTGCAGAGCTAAGAGCTGAGTGCTGGTTCCTACATGTTTGGAACTACAGCAGGAAATGTGGGAGCCAAGCAGAACTTTGTCCAAGGCTGCCCTTACAATCCCTGGATCCACAACCTGCCCACTGAACTAGCAGACAACCAGTTTTCGTTTCATGTCAAAATAAAAAACCCTTGACAAACTAACATTTCTTAAAGGGGAAAAAAAAAAAAAAAAGGCATTACCAAAAAATTCCCAACCAGCTTTAGCTGGTTTGGAATGTGCTTAGGTTGTTTGAGGCATAACTTTCACAGCCCCAGTCTGGTATTTCTCTCACTTCAGAGTGATTTAAAGCAGGAAATAACTATACTGGAAGTACCTATGTGTAAAACAAAGGAAAAGAAGAAATCCTGTAAATTAATCTACCAGAAGTAGCAAATCACAAGGCAGGATAACATTTTTGACATTTTGAGCCAAGGACAGATAGAAAAGATATGTGAAAATGTTATAGTAACTCTCAGGTGAAGAGATGAATAAAACTTAGAAGGTGTCTGGTGAACAGTGTAATGCAGACCTTCTGAGAAGACTGTACATCCATCACACAAAAGCAGTATACAGAATTGCTTTGTATTTACTTGGAAATATGATACTGCTTGTGACTGCACTAAAACAGGAGTCACATTTTGAACATACATCTGGTTTTGGTTTTTTACATCTCCTCAGCTGACATGCAACTAACATCCAGCCTCTAACACAACGTAGGTGAAGAGCATTCTGATAAATGCCTGCTAGATTGTATGTGCACACGGATGCCTTTGTTTATAACAATTTCTGAAGTGACTGACATTTAGGAAGTGCTTGGAATTCCCTCAGTAACCCATGGGAGATGACCAACCACCTTCAGTCCTCCTGTATTTGAAACTATTATGAGACCACCACAGAGCCTGTAAATGACAACAATGACAACAAAGCAACATGCACACTTAACCACCTTATTGGATATGCACTTTTGCATGCTTTTATGAGAAATATTTTTTGTTCAAATTGATTTGAACTTTTTATACACTCATCCATTTTTCTCTTTCTGAAGAGTTTATAAATCATTGACAGATATACTTTTGCAAGCTGCCTAATGGAAAATCAAATTAGTCAATACTTCTTTCTAGTCTAATAAGTGCTATATTGCCTTAAAGTATGTATAACCTAATTAAGAACCTTTCATTACTTTGATGCTGCTTAGGTCTGGGTATCAACAATCAAAGCATCTAACAACAAGCCTTTCTGGAGTTACAGAGTAGTCCTGCAAGGTTTCTGATTTTAAGTAGTTGAAATCAGAAATGCTTGACCCAGTTCACCTAGAAATTAGCTCTCTTGGCATAATCTCTGACTCTTTAAGAAAGGAGAGACTAGCACGTTCAATATACTGTAAAATATGCATTTCACTATAACAACTGTATGCAGCATTATGAAGTCTGCTGTTTAAAGTGAGGTACTATTGCGGTATCTTCATGTGAAACACCAAATATCTTTTCTGGCATAGTCACATAATTCCTGTATTTCTGCACAGAATCTAAAAAAAAAGTCTATATTTTAATTTCTTATGTCCATTTTTGGCATAAATTTACCAATTATTGATATACTAGATAACTGATTGTATTTCAGTCTAAACCACTAGGAGCAGTATATTCACTAAAAAGAATTTTGCAATTTACTGTGCATGCTGCCCACCCATGGTTAGAGATCATTGTCTCTAAAGTTACTACCTTGGCATGTTTTTGAGATCCAATATAAATAAAAGCCAAAGCTGTCATACAAAAGTTTGGTCTACATACTTTCACACATTACATCAGTCTGGCTCAGTTCTGAAAAAATACAGCTATCTGTTTAGTCAGATAATGGGCACACATGTAAACCTGCTGAAATGCCAAACACCATAAGCTGATGTGTGTATAAATGCTACCTTCTAGTTTAGGCAAATTATCACTGAAAATGACATCTTTCAGTATAACACAGTTGGAAACACATAACCATGCAAGCTACTTAATTTTGTTCATAGACACAATATAATAATATTACCTCTAATATAAATCAGAGAATCACAGAATCATTTAGGTTGGAAAAGACCTGTAAGATCATTGAGTCCAACCATTAAAAAAACACTCCCAATTCTACCATGTCCCCAAGTGCTGCATTCACACTTCTTTTAAACACCTTCAGGGACAGCAACTCCATCACTTCCCTGGACAGTCTATTCCAATGCTTCACCATCAAATGAAGGAATTTTTCCTAATAGCCAATCTAAATCTGCCCTGGCACAAGCTGAGGCCATTTCCCTTACTCCTATTGCTTGCTTCTTGGGAGATTAATATAAATGTGAGAACAAGGAAATGTTTTAACTATTACTCAAACTTGGGGGAAAAAAAATGGTTTAAAATTTTCCAAAATGATTTGGCACCCAAAATCGAAGATGAATGCCTAAGATGCCTCACTTACAGTAACTGAATTTTTCCAAAGGTACCACTAAGCACTTCTTTGTATATTGGGCTCCCAAAAATTAGATACTCCCTAGTTCTCTCCTGCATGTCAGCTTTTTCCTTGGGTATTGCAAGATCAATTCATTTCCAAAATTAAATACTGAAAATATGCCACAACTCTTTCATAATAAATTATTAAGATCTAACACCATGTCCTAAAATGTCCAACATATTTGTAACAGCATACAATATCTAAATAGCACTTTTTCATAGAAAACATGCAAAATAGATTATAAGACAGGGAAGACATGATCTTCAAATTAAGAGTTTTTAATCAGAACAATGCAGTGAAATGTATAACAGAACTGTCCTGCACAGCACAATAGCAAAGGACTCAGAAACCCTTCTACAGAGTATTTTTGAATTTAAAGACAGAATGAAGTACAGCACAGCACTATATTAGATGTACTTTTATGTACTTGGTCACAAACTGGAAGAGGGTAGATTTAGATTAGTTATTAGGAAGAAATTCCTTACTGTGAGGATGGTGAGGCACTGGATTGGGTTGCCTAGAAAAGCTGTGGGTGCTCCATTCCTGGAACTGTTCAAGGCCAGGTTGGGTGGGGCTTTGAGCAACCTCTTCTAATGAAAGGTGTCCCTGCCCATGGAAGAGGGGTTGGAACTAGATGAATGGCAAAGTCACTGCCAACCCAAACCATTTTTTAATTCTATGATTTGTCAGTACAGAATAGTGGGATATGAATAACTGGACTGGCATTTTAATGCCTTTAGCCCTGCATTTCAATTGGGTTTGATATATTTTGCTTGGTCCCACTGTCTTGTGATAAATACCCAATTGTCACACCTACTAGAGGATTCAATGAAATAGCTAGAAATATTTTCTTAAATGGCAGTAGAGGCTTTTCGAAACATCTAGTGATGTCCAAATCACTTTTTCAAGTTTTCACCTTTGAAATACATTGAATTGAAACACTGCACCTTGATTATGATGGCACCTAAATAAATCCAAGTATATCTTGACATTCCTGTCTGAAAGTTTAGCAAATGACTCTTTCCAATCAACCACCATGCCACTGTTGCTGCTGCTATGCCCACATATGGGACCAAGTCCGGCTCTGCCTATGTGAGGAATTTCAGCAGGGCTAGTGGAAATTTTAAACTACTTATGTGAACAACAGCAAGAATATCCATCTGATTTATTTAAATAAAAATGAAGCATTTTGTAAAAAGTAATCATCCAGGTTTCTTTTTTGTTTCATTGTTGACTCATGAGACAGCTGGGGATGAACCTCTCCACACTGGTTCATCCAAGTGCTTAACTGACTGCTGAGGGAGCCAAAGTCACCTAATTTCTCTATCAAATCTAGGCAATTATCTCTATCCAAGATTTAACTGGTATTTTGTAGTGACAGACAACTCCAGGAATCATCCTGCTGACCAAACTCCTTCAGAGTCAGGTGAGGATTGTATTGAACACTGATAGCACTTTACTAGCAAAACTCCAGAGGACTTAGGAAAACTGAGTAAGATTTAACATTATTTACTGTTTCCCCTAAAATAATACACTGAATTGGATTCCTATTCTTAAACCATTGGCACAGGCCAGTTAATCAAGTAACATTTCAGCAAGAGCTCTCAATCTAAGTCAGAATCACAGTATCAAAAACCACTGAAATATTTACTATTTTTTTTCTGATTTCAAACTTACAGGTTAACAGAGTGAACATTCTATTAACCTATTCTTTGAAGTTTTTTTCAATAAAAGGGGGATTTTTTCCTACATCAGAGCTTATTGCTATTTCAGAGGGGATTATTTTTATTCTAAATTCAACAAAAAATTGAAACAAATGTCAAAATTGCATTCCTATATTTTCCTCTTTCACAGGGTGTAGAAGACTAAGTTCCTGTCAGGTTGGTAGGTATTTTTTAGTTTTAATTCTTTTTCCAAATACCATGCCTCTTTTAAAGCTAACTTCTTCACATTTTGGAAAGATTAATGGGAGAGGTTTTACTTCTTCCACTGCTCGCTTTTCCAAAATTGCCTAAACTTTGAAAAGTCATTAAAAAGCAAAAGTTATCTGAGGAAGATTTAGGAGGAAGTTCTTAAAAATCACATGACTATTCACTTAACTGTTCTGTGGTGAAAAAAAAAGAACAGCATGTCTAAGAGCCTTTGAAAAACTGATCCTAGAATATTTTTTCAAGACTATATGAGATCTAATGGTAAAAGTCAAATTTTATCAGAGAATAGCTTTGGCTTATTTCAACCAAGTTGCCCATCAGACTTAAATAAGTTAACCACTAACAAAAAAGAGTGAGATGCTTAGAAAGGGAAGTGCCCAACTGACAGAATTTGGGGTATAATACAAAGCAACAACTCTATTAGTATTTGTAGATCTTCATGTAACTGTTCTTGTGATAATTTTCTTCATGCTTCCCAGCTTGTTAATCAATTAGATATGCATCCCTGAATCCACAGATCCTCATTTTCCTGAAAATACTTATGACCTTTCCAGATATAAAAGCCTGGAGGATTGAAAACCCAAGTGACTGCAAGGGCAGCTGGACTTTTCAGCACTAAATTCAGTAAATATTGAATTATTTGTCTTTCTAAAATTTAAAAGCAGAACCTAGACAGCTATCCCAAGTAATCTTAATGAGGCAGATTTCAGAAAACATCCCCTTTCTAGAAACCAGTCCCCATTGAAGCTGCTCAATCTCAGTATAGACATATGACAAGCCACTAGACACACTCAAAACACCTTGATTAACATGAGCACAGTTGCAAATTGTTAAAACACCTCCCTCAGCCAACTGGCACAACCAAGTGACAGCAGCAGTGAAAGATACAGAGTTTAGTTATTTGTTCTTGAGGCTGACAGAACAGAAGGAGTCGGGATGAACAGCACTGGGACCTGAATCAGGAACTGTCTTTGGGCACAGTGTGACTCTTCTCCCACACATCCCAACTTGTCTTTGGACAATGAAAAGCATTTATGATTAGGCTTTTCTCTCCAGCACAGGACACTTTGCTCTTTGATAATACTATTTTGTGTTACAGTAGTATTTAGAAGGAGGGTTTCCTTTTTCTTAAAAATAAAGGAAGTATCTCAGTGAACGAGAAAATCTTGCTCTTGCATTGGGATGCTCACAGAAAAAATGGCACATCTGTGAAAAAGATACTGTAAGATGCAATTCCAAATTGAATGCAGTGAGACTGATCATAGGAGATCATGAAGATGGGAGGAAGCAGAGAGTAGTAAGAAAATTTAACTATTAAGACAATTGAACCTCATTTGATTATTTCTAGCATCTAAAGTTTTTCTGGACTATAACTAAATAAATGCATATCACATATCTCCAGCATCTATTTACTAGCCCTTTTTAATTTGCAGTTCTTTTTCACAGAGGCTGGGACAAGTCTAAACAAAGGATTGGAGAAACAGTGAAACAGGCCATCTGACTATTGCAGGGAGAAAATTCCTCTTGCATACCCTACAGAGGTCACAAAACACCTGACGTACAGGAATTCTTGTTGATATCAGTCCTTGAAAATGAGGAAGTAATTTTTTTCTTTTGTTTTTGGGCAAATGAAGAGAAAAAGAAATAATTTCTTTAAGAATATCAAAAACTTCTAAGTTCTCAAACAATACAGCACAGTGCAGGCAGAATCACAACCTCAAAATCCCATCCAAAAGCCAGTGATTTCGGTATTTGACAGACTTCCCAGTGAAAGATTCTGAGCAAGATCATAGAATTTATTAAGAGAACATTCTCAACAGTCCATTAGCAAGAGACAATGGGAGGAAAAAAAACAATCTTGCGATTCAGGAGAAAAACTGAGTGCCCTATTGAGGTGTATACTTGTGTCAGAATGAAAACTTCACAACTACAAGCTGCACAGTCAAATGGGCAGAGCATTTCCAGCATAGAAAGGGAGCTTCTCAAAGGCATATTTGTAACAAGAATCTAGGCAAGCTGCCTCGGAGTCCACAGACAGCTATCTGTCACAAGAAGAAGCAGAATAACTATAAGTAATCTCTTAAACATAATAATACTAAAAATCATGTTAATTAACATGATGAATACTCAAGAGACAGAGCCTTTTTTATTGCCTCAAAGCTAGAACTGGCCTGTTATGCAGCAAGAACTGTCATTGGGATTACAAGCAGCAAATAACTGACAGAATCAGGCTCCAGGCTTGCTTTTTCATCTTTTTCATGCAGTTTTACTCTTATTTAGCATAGTGTTTACATTTTCTCTTCACTTTACAGTATGACGCTGTAGATAACTGCACAGTTCCACACACAGTCTGAACTGTCATATGACATAAAAGAGAATATTCTCTTTTTCTCGTGCAACTAGATGGTCAAAATGTAGGATTTTTGAACCTGAACAAAATAAAAAACTTGTATTTTCGTGTGTATAGGAAAAGACATCTCCTGTGGAGGTTATTATCTGACATCCTATTTAATATAAGAATGGTACTGGTACTGCTGCTGAGCAGATCATTATTCTGGTTTTCTGTATTTGAGGGTAGCCCCTTATTGAAAACAACACCATCGTGTCCTTTCATTATTGCTTTGAACAAATGTTATTATCCAGAAAAGGTGTTTCTTCTCCATTACCAAAATGGTAAGGATGTTTAAAACAATCAAATAGTCAAATGCCTCTGTCCATGGTAGCATTTAAAAAAAATGCCTATAATCAAGAGATGATGATACAGTAACTTAGAAATCAAAAAATAATTTAAAAACCCGAAGGGATATATATTAAATTTAAGAATTATTCAAGACATATGCATAAAATGCTACTTATTCTCTTAGGAAGTTGATGGGAGCTCCTCCAGAGACTTTGGATAGTCTTTGGCTTGTATTCCTACCTGCAAACAGGGACACAGGACACATATCCCTTCAGGCCCAAGAGGGCTGCAGTTTTTGGCATGAGGTCCAGTGCCTTGTCACTTCCATTCATAGGCAAAAAGTCAATGTTTTAGACGGTGATTTGTTTGTTTAAAAGGAAATAAAGCCCATCATAAACTGTCATGAAACATTATAAAACCAGGAAATCTTTCTGAACTATAAAGATTGCCTATTTGGATCATATTCCTGATAATCCCTGCTCCTTTTCCCCTTCCAGGAAAAAAATTGATCCTGCAACCTTTATTCATACGAAAGTAACATTTGCAAATGTGCACTGAAGTCAAGCCAACCCAGCTCTTATGGATCAGACTGTAGCTCCTTGTTCATATTGCAAAACAGTTGCACAAGTCTTTCAGATGACAAAAATGAGCCAGTTTACATAACTGCTCATCAGCATGAAAAATGATAGTAATAAGGCCATAAATTGGAACAGTGAGGAGACTTGCTAGCATTGGCTAACTTTGTAAGTATTTTCAATTGAAAGTACAGCAAAATAAAAGTTTGGCTTCATGAAAGCCGAGCTTGATGTTGATGAATTATTGTCAGTGAGTAGATGCAATTTAATTCTACTTATATATTGTAGGAAATAGTTTTTTTCTATTTGTCCTTTTTTTGTTGTTTTTTTTTTGGGTTTTTGGTTTTTTGGTTTTTTTTTTGGTTAGTTTGTTTTATTTTTTTGTTAGGGCAAAACAATCTGCCATGTACACCGCCAGTCAATCTTTGGCACTTCTAGCTGTACAGATGTCCTTCATTCTACCTGTCTTTCTTCATCTGAGCTTCCATTGTTCAGAAACAGTGTTATCCCAATGTTTCAAATAGTAAAACCTTGCTGTTGATTAGAATCACAAATGTACACAAAAGACACGTTTCTGTCTTTGCTTTTGGTGTTATCAAATATTGGTCTTACCCTACAAATAAGCCTGATATTTTGTTCTTAAAACTGTCAGCTACTATCTTAAACAACAAATGGTACTCATAAATATTCTGCAAAAACTGCAGGAAAGAGAAAGACAAAGAGAAAAACAGTAAAATGCAATAATCTCCAGTGATTTTTAATGTAATCAGTGGGTTTGCAGATGATTAATTTAAAAAATGGTATGTTTAATCACTAAATGATATCTATTTGTAACAATGAGGTGTTTTTGTTGTCATTTTAAGGCCAGAGAGGTAGCTAAGACATTAAATACAAGATGTGTAGCTATCTAGTTTCTTCTGACTTTCCTCCATTTTGGAAATAGAAATGTTTTCTAGAGATAATGAAGCTGCCAATTAGTGAGAAGACTTTATTTACCCATTTTTGTGCTACTGAGTAATATTAAAATAACAAGGTCTGAAAACATTGTCAGTTGTATACCATGATAATCTTAATGAGTTTTGGTTCAATTATAACTACTAAACTGTTGGGATGCTTAAATTGTAAGTTTGGCCAAACGTGTTTGGTTTACAACCATTAAATATGTTTTGCACACCAATATATCAACTGAAAGATTTCAAAGGAGTAACTTTCACTGATAAGTAATTGGCTAAAGTGTACAAGAAAACACCCAAAGCTAAAGCCATTGCTACTATGATGTTACTACACTGGGCATTTTCTTGAGGGTCAATTTTACAGAGCTCATTGAAATCCAGCTACCAGAGGCATTTTAGAGAAAAATCCATCTTACAGCAAGACTTTTCGGAGCAAAAATCTGTAACAGTAACTTAAAGTAAGAAATAAGTCACTATATAGTCCATAGTTCAGTTTCCCTCCTTATGCCTTGCTTTGTTCTTCTTTTCCTACAGGTCCATATGAGTTCATTTTGTGAACTCTACTGTCTTATAGCACTTTTAAATCAAGGGTAATAAAATCAGGAAGAATGAAGGAGGGAAAAAGAAATCTCTGACCTGGTATTACAAAAAAAAAAAAAAAAACAACAAACAAAAAATAAAGACGCTAAGATGAAAACAAAATAGTGCCATGGATTTACATATGGGGTTTTGATGGAAACTAGGGCTGGGTTTTAAGTCAAAACTCACCATCTCAAAACCACTTCTTTTCATCCGCCTGCAGGACTTGAGGTAAGTACGTATGCGTTTTCTGGCACGCTCTTGATACTCAGGGAATTGTCGCCTGCATGAGTCAATGATAGCCTGGATCTTTTCTTTTGGCTGCTTAGAGATTGGGACCATTCGGTCCAAGTTTTCATCTACAAACAGCCTGACAAACATCTGTTGGCAAGAGGGAGACAGAGGAGATGGGTTTGGAGGGCAGCTCTCTTCTCTTCCTAGCTTCCTGGCTTGATTACTGATAGGAAGACATTTTTTTTCCTATCCACTGAAGAGCTTTGAAAAGGGAAGCCAGAAATATAAAGCAAACAGTTCTTTAAAGGGTTATTTGGGGTGGGGGTGCGTTGGGTTTAAAAAAAATAGACAAGAAAAGAAAAGTCTATAGGATACAGAACTTGTGAGATAAACCAGAACAGACTGTGAAAATAGGCACTACTTAAGTTTCATTATTAACAATAAGCTGTGATTGCTAATCATTTTATTGAACTGACTCACATTTTTTTCTTTGTTTGAACAATTGCTTGTGTTTTCATGCATAATTATATACATTGAGAAAGCAATAGAGAACAGCTGACCACCAGAATGGTCTCCTGACAAAACTAGCTACAGCCTCTTTACATTCAATGGGTGAACATGCACATCCACACACCACACACATGATCACACATGCACACATACAGAACAAAGCTTTGTTTTCCTCACTGGTAAAGATGGCACTCTGCCTCAAAATTCTAAATGAAACACAGCAAATCTGTCATCTGTTGGCAAGAATTTAATGTGCATTAAAATAATAATTGAAAAAATCCCACAAATAATTAATGTGCCTTTAATATTGTCAAACTTACCCCAAAGCAACAATGCAAAAGGAACAGAAGTAAACAAGCTGAGTGCAAGAGAGCTTACGTTAAAAGCTTTCAGTCGCTCAGCTTCTACACCGTCTGATTCATTAACCTTCTCAGGATCTTCTTGCTCATCATGGTCATCCTCATCCTCATCTCCTCGATTCAGAGACAGATCTTCAGCACCTCTGCCTACACTCTCATTCTTGCCAGAGTCATAGCTTGAATAGCTATGTGCAGGGGACTGAAAAAAAAAAAAAAAAAAGAATATGCTTGTAAAAATTCTCAGCAAAAATAAGGTCATACTTATCAAAAATGTTCAGTAAATATTTCAAGAATTCCATGAATTCTTTTTATACTTTGTTCAAAATAAAGTCTTCCTAATCTTTCCAAGAGCAAACAATGCACAATTATGTTAATTTCAGTGCTTTAAAAATGTGACCAACTGCAAATTCAGTAAATCTATTAACAAATTAATTACCTATGATGATTACAGTTAACATGAAATCTTTGCCATACAGCCTGGTGTAAGTACTACCTACAGAAGTTTCTTATAAACACTAACGTTTTTGTATTAATCAAGATGTAAATAAGGGATAGCTGATTTGAACAAAACTCTAAAGAATTAAAATATAAACATTTCAAGGCAAAGAGGATTCAAGTAGGAAACACTGGTATTCATCCAATGAATATTAAATATTATCAAGAGATGCAAAAATTTATTCAAAATAAGGGCATGATTATGTTCTAGTTTCACTTGCAAAACCCCAGAATGAATTAGAGATATGTAGGTTTACATTTTGAATGCTCTCTGAGAATCATGTAGTAAAACCATTTTCTCTTTGAAAATCAGCATTCAGAACTTTCCCCTGAGCAGAAATTCATTTTGTTGGATAAAACAGATGACCATTTCAATAAAGTGTATCCACTTGTCAGACCAAAAAGTTTCCAATTGCCAAAAGTTGATACAGTGCATTTTCCCTTGCAATATCAAGTCCTCAGCTGACTGTTCCTACTGCATACATTTCAAACTGCAGACCATGAAAAGGCATCAGTAACAGAAAGCCTTCCACAACATAAAACTTAAAGATCAAAGCTTTTCCCCAGCCACACAAAAATATCAGAGAGTATCTCCACCAGAGTCATCAGATTCACACTTAGGTCAATCAGAGAAAAATTTTACTTCTATACCTTAATGCTGTAATATTTCACTATTTTTTGCTCTTGCTTCAAAGCATTCTGTAGTCTGAATCAGGTGCTAATGACAAATTTCACAAACACACTCTTTTTTTAGATGCCTCCTCCCTTAATGTCACCAAAAGTCAGGAGCACAATTCTTCAAATAAAAATACATTTCAAGTGGCATGCCTTGAACCACATTCCGAGCTTCCTAAAATTGTCTTTATTTCAGGGTATTTCACCAGCCACAGAATGAATCTGGACAGTGAGGTAGAAGGGAAAGACAAACAAAACCATTCATTGTAAGGTATACTTTTTGCCTTATATTCTTACTGCAGCTTCTTTTTTTCCCTTTTTCTGTTTTCGTTTCCGTCTTTGGTCCTCTGTACACCGTCAGTTTTAGAGTCACTTGCCTTGCCTTAACAGCACTCATATTCCAAGCCTTCCTTTTTTTATATATCCTCCCAGACTATATTCTCACAGTGTCAATCCCCTAGAGTTGCAGTTTTTAATCCCTAATGCTCCTAATATTGGAACTTGCAGTCTCTCTCATCCCCTTCCCTGAGTCTCATAGATCACTCTTCATTCCCTAGACCTTTACAGCAGATGTAGGAAGAGTGAGAAAACACGAGAGCAAACCAGAAGAGCTGGCCTTGGCATACAAACAGCTTCAACAAGTAGCAAGCTTAGCACAACCCTTCTGGGGCAAGAAATTAGCCAGGGTTCAAGATGGCAGATGCAAGATGGCATGGGAAGATTAGGCTTGCAAGAGCAGCAGAAACAAAACTCCAGTTCTTGCTACACTGATAGCTTGTCTTGTGAAGATGGTAACTATCTACATTGCTGCCCAGTCACATAAGTTCAGGTTCCATTCTAAAGGAGGTGATGGCTGTATTTTATCAGTGTCTAGCATATGTCAGCAAAAGTATTTAACCTGGCCAATGGCTACCAGAAGGCCAACAGCTGCAGCCTGGTAGCCTGTAACAAAGGAAAGAGTGATTTCCCTTAAACCAAAAGAGATTCTCAGAAGACCTTTTTTTAAAAAGAGAGTTACAATCAATTAATTGTTATTTTTGTACAGTGCTATGCAGTAGAAGATCTGACCTATGCTGCAAGACTTGTTCTTCTGTAGTTCTTTGTTTCACCCGTCACTACAGCTATATAGCATGCAGAAGGCTTTGAGATAATCAAAAAGCCATTTCATGTGCTAGGCACCACAAAAAGCATAGAAGCTGCTGCCCTAAAGAAACCTACTGACTGAAATCCTTGTTGTGCAGACACTTGATCTCACACGTGTCATTTCATCAGACTAAATCCAATTAGACTACTCATGTGTACAAAGTTAAACAGATGCAAAACTGATTTCAGTATGTACATATGTTTCGGCTGGATGCCAAGATCATAAATTATGCACCAGCATTGAGATTTCCTTTTGTGAAGGAAACAAATTCAGGTCAAAATGGCTTAAGTATATCTCTCAAAATGCAACAGTCAGGGTGCTTGTTTGGTTTTTGGTTCTGTTTTGTTTGTTTTTTAAAGAAAGCATTGCATAGAGAGCCCTGTCCAACATCTTCTCTAAAGTTTTTATTTAAACAACAACTTTAGAATCTTAAATGAACTGTGGGGAATAACAGTCTGAGAAAGTTGCATGGTAGGAATCCATATTTATTCACTGAGAATTTGAAGACTGTGTAGAGTACCAGGAAAAAGATGTTTTTCACCTAGCTGTTTCATTAGCAAACTCACTTTGAGTTTGCAAAAGTTCAGTTAAGAACAAAATTTCTATCTTTCTGTAATTCTACACAGATGAATATTGATTCTGTATTTCTACACAGATGAATATTGATTCAGAGAAGGAAGACACATCTCTCACTTGTGTTGACCCTGCAGTTGTGCAAAAGCCAATAAAGATTTCCTCTTGCTACTCTATTAAGCAGCTGCAGTGCTAAACATGGGATGGAAGAGCAGAGGACAACTCGTAGTTCATACATGATACTCAATTTTAGGTCTTGCACTGTCCTTTCAAAAGGCTGCTCCCAACTTTGACAGACATAAACATGCTCATTCCTGCACAGACTTTGACACATACATTTTATGGTCCTGAAGTAAACTAGACTGAAGAAGTAAACCTGTTTAAAATGTTTTGATGCTTGTTTGTTTATGGATTTGGTTTTTTCTAATATTTTCCAGTCTGCATAAGACAAGAATCAGTTCTTGGTTTCAGTTCACCACCTGAAAGCAAAACCCTTTGTGCTGACAGGAAAGTATGAGCATGGAGGAGAGCATACACATCTCTGTTGATAGCAATGAAAGATTAAATCTTGGTGGAGTGGAAGCATTAGTAGATGTAAGATGTTTCACAGATGAATGTTTTGTGCTTAAAAACTGAGGGCTGGAGAAAAAAGTGACAGGAATGAGAAGCTATTCAGTGAGAACAAATTAAGTCAAGGCTAAGGACAAGGTTATTTCCTTGCCCAAACATTTAGATGATTATCAAGCAGTCTTAAAAATACTGAGATGCTGATATTTCTATTCTGACCACTTTATCCTTGCTCTTTCTTGAAGGTTCTGAGTTCATTATTTTAATCTCTTCCTTGCAATAATAAGTACTAGGCAGTACTGCTTTATCAAAATGAAAGTGAAGGTTCATGCCTAATGACCTGTTTTAGGGAAGTTGTGACATGAAATACCAACCTCTTTCTAAAACATTACAAGTCAGCAACAACATTCACCTGAAGTCAAATGATACAACAGGAGACCTGGGAGGACATCACAGTTATCACCTACTTTATCTTGCTGCCCCAGAACAAGGTCAGATGGTCAATCCCGACCACTGCTTTTCTAGTTCTTATCTTAAGACTTCCAGTGAGAGAGATGCCATGCAACCCCCAGACAAACTGCACCAGTGTTTCACCATCTTCAGAACTATTAAAACATTGTTAAGATCAACCTCTGACTTTCATAAATGCATTAAGCCTATTTCTTTTTCATGTATCTACCACGGATTGCAATGGAGGAAAGGTGTGGCTTTGGGAGAAGAGAGCATTCTCTTCCTTCTTTATGAGACTCTTTCCAGCACCTGAGGACGGTTATCATGTCCCCTCCCCTCAATCTTCTCTTCCCAATAAATTAATTTATGCTGTGAAACCCATGTTTTCCTGATTCCTAATCATTCTTACTGGTCTGCTCTGGATGTTTTCCATCTGATTTGAAACCTTCTCAAAGAGTAATTCCCAAAACTCTAAAATGTATTACGTTTCTATGAAAAAATATATTTCTTTATTTTTTGATCAATTTCTAGCATGCTTACAGCAGAAAAACCTTATCCCTTTATTTGTAGAAGAATACCCCAAAGATGCAAAAGACAGCAGTGCAGAAACCCCACAGTTGCCAACAGAAATCATGCTGTTATTTTATGAGGACTGAAGCAGAAGTAATCTATAACATTTAAAAATATAAAGTCTACCACAGTGCCTGCTGGGGTTCGACACTGGTGTATGGCCACTGGACAGGGTTTGGAGGATGACACCACATGAACTCACTGCAGGTAGCTTGTCCCAGCAAAGACTCTTGGCTACCCCAGCGAGTGCACAAAGACAGCACTTAATTACCCAACCAAAAGTTATTCAGTGACAGAAAGCTAATTACTGAGGGTGACTATTTGTAATGACCAAAACCAGGAAATATCATGTGTTCATGACTTTAAAACTGACAACATGGAACAAAAGACCCCACCTTTTCAGGGAAAGATGCCTCTGATGGAAGTGTAGCAATTCTTTTTTTTTAACAAAGCTTCATTTGTCATATTTACATTACATTTTACATTTACATTTCATTAGAGACTTTTACATCTATTTGAGTAGAGTGTAATTCTTTCAGTTAGTTCCATCAGACACTCATAAACAACAGAACTTCTGTGAGCAAGAGAGACTTGAACATTTGAAGAGCTGGCACAGCCAGCACAGGTCTCCATACTGCGTGGAAAGGAAAGGGTTAGGAGGCAGGCAGAGATGAAAACACCTTACTGGCTATATGTGATTCTCTTCTAGAAATTTACCTCCACATCTGTAAAAGTTACTAAATCTTTTTAATGAATACACAAAACCTTATTCTAAAGCTGACAGAATTCTGCTTGTCCCCAGTTGTACATCCAGACCTTTCTTATTTTTCACACATTTCAGTAGTTCCTTCTCTGCCACCAAATACACAAAAATCTACAATTTCAGCAATTACTCTTGCAAATTATGTGTGCTTTTCTGTATACTTTCCCATGTGCTATTGTGTAGCAAAAATATTTTTATAGAAGCTATTCCTATGACACAGAAAGGGAGTAGAACATTCTGATGACAATGGATTTGATTGGGTTTTTTTCCAAAATTATCAATTAAATTAGAACTTTATTTTAATTTTTTTCACATTTACATTTTTAACTGATTCTACATATGACAAAGGTTTTGAAAAATTCATAAAAAACAGCTTTTGGTAAACTGGTATGAATGAGAAGCATGCCTTTTATTTGACATATAAAAAAAAATAAAGTTAAGCCTGAAAGGTTAAGGGAAAATTCATGTCCTACAACTTTTTCTATAAAATACATTTGAAATTAATATTGCATTGTTAGAATTCCACTTCATTCCTGTGAAAACTGTGAGTTCTCCATATAGCAGGGAACTTCTCTATAAGAGGTAGTTGTGTTTGGCTTTGTTTTTTTTTTTCATTAAATCTATAATACTTGTAATATAAATAACACATTAAAAACCATAAAATATTTTTGGCATATGCATGCTCTTTTGTTATTGAAATACTTGAAACCATAAAAAAATATTCCTAATTTTTTCTCCTCAATTCATATAGAAAGCAGGAGGTATAAGTGAATACTCAGGTTCAGCTATTATCCTAAGGAATTCACTATCAGGTTTTATAGCTAGAAGTCCAACTCTCTATTATTTTGCATTAATAAGCCATTTTCTTTCCACAACCTCTCTTAAATCCTATGCTTTTCTATCTTCCAGCTTTTACTGTTATTGTCCTTTTTCATGGCCTCTTTAAACCTTCATATCATCAGATGTGTGGAACTTTACTGTCCATCTCTTCTCATTACAGGGAAGACTCTGAATTCCTAAATACAATTCCAGCATCTCATCATTTATTTCAAGATCCAATTAACCTCCTTTTTATAAACTCCTCACATATTTGTTCATCTTACCCATATCTTTGCAACTGACTATGACCAGTTTGCTCCCCTTGTTACACAATAATTGGCCTTTCCAGCTCCTTTATAAAATTTCACCCTTGATAATGGGAAGGCATCATTGTGTGCAATTCTGCTATTTGGAGCATGAGGACAACAGCATTTTTATGGGAAGAATGGAGAGCTGAAAGCTACAGTTTCATAGGTTTGACTCTAAAAAAGTGTTATCTAACACGTGAAGTGTTAAGTTGTTAAGGACTTTTTTACAAAAAAACTCATATTACACTTAAAAGATCTTCTTACTTTCCTCTGTGTTAACAATGTGACTTCAAGAAACAAATTGTTCAGTTGTTTACAACAGCAACTAAGAAATAAAAAGATTTTGCTCCCAAATTATCCTTGGCATGATCTTCTCTGCAGTCATTGTCTTTACAGTAGTCCCTGAGAGAACACTGACTGTTTCTAAGACTATCTGCTCGTTCTTTCTCAGTAATTTTCCAATCTGTGCCATATTATGTTTGCTTATAATATTCCTTTCAACAGAAGCATATTTATTAGCCATAAGGAAACTATAAATTACCCAGACACTTTCATTCCAGTGGGTTTATCTGGATAAATAGAAGTTTGGATAATTGAAAGATAAGAAATAATTGAAAGACCACCTGAAGCACATATCTTCCTGTGCTATTTTCTCCTTTTAGTTAAAATACAGTCTGTTCTAGGTCTCTCCCCACTGGTATTGACCAACACTAAAATGCATCAGTTTACCCTAATAGAAATAACCTCAAAAATTAAATAGAGAGTAAAAACAGAGAGGCAACTGAGAATTCTCACTCAAGTAGAAGAATAAAGTGTATTTATAGGCTATAGTTTAAAGAGCTTCTAATCTCTTATTACCTGATTGGGTACCTTCAGGAAAGCTCCTGCTCCTTCCTCAGCCATTCTAGAGGAGAAGAATTCCTGGGGGAATCAGAATAAGTCTCTCCAAATCACCCTAGTACACCAGTATTGAGAGTACCAGAGCAGAGCTGATTTAACAGAGCAGGAGATTTGCCTACTTCTTAGCTACTAAATAGCTTTTATTTTATAAAATTGTTTTATTAATGAACTTCTAGACTCCTCCAACTGATGGAGACTTTTTTCAACCAAATACTAAAAGAACGCAGTTATATAACCATCAATAACTAGTCATATTGCAAAATGTGGCTGCTGTGTCTTTGGAAGAAATACAATATATTTTGTGGGAGCTGAAAAGTCAAACCAAAATGGTGACAGACTCAAATAAAAAATTAAATTATTTTTGGCAACATACACTGCTGTTTTGAAGCTCTAAAAGGGTCTGACAGAGTTTCTGAGGATTTGAGAAACACAACTTACCACACATGAAAGCTCCATCACAAATTTCTGGATTTCTGCAAACTGTGTGCCAACAGAGTACTTAAACCTTTTCTATATTACATCCAAAATCAAACCAGAAGATCTGAATTAATTTACACTCTTTTAAGGTCTTACATTACAAAATAAGAAAAAGGAAAAAAAAAAAATCAGCTACCTTACTTTATTATCAAAGTCAGGGACACTTCACCAGTGAGTTTCCAAGGACAATAATAGCATACTTTGCAGGTAGTATCATAGCTCAGCGAAGTCAAGAGCCTGAGAGAGCCCCACATAGTTCTTGTGCTTTTGGCAAAATCCATCCATCTAAAACTTCTATTGGAAAACTATCATTTCCAAGTTTTGGTGAAATTTTGGCCTTTTGTCAAAACTCTTTACAGTTTCCATCCAGATTCCACAGTTTTCCCTTTGTCAGGGTTTGGAGGGGTTTATTTTTATTTTTAAATGAAATAGCAGCAGTTTATATGAGGATTAGTGAACATTTTTCTTACGGAATATATTTCACTGACTACTAAGTTTCACATTACAGGCAGGTAATTTGAGCATTTTGAGCATTTTTGACCAGCAATTTTTTGGTTAATTGTTAGACAACTGGCTGGTAAGAGCTACAAAATATTTTGTAAAAACACCAGACTATTAATTTCTTCTCATTCTATTTCAATTGAGAACGAAACCTCTAATGCAGGCAACACATTCCGGAAGTAACTAAAATGGAGAACATTTATAAGACCTGAATATCACAATGACAATTACAATGTAGGTCCCAAGACTCTCACTCCCCTCTTTGCAGCCTGTCCTAATCTAACTGACAGAGGTTTAAGATATAAACATGTCAGTGAGGATAAAACAGGCAAGCTCTAACTCTCCAGTGAGGAAACAGCAGAATCCCTGTCAAAACCCAGTCTGTCCATTAAAGATCCCACTTACAGACCAACAGTGCTACTTCTACTGTTTGAAAATATCTCAAACTCACGCCAGCTCTCAAAACAGAAGTAGTTACTGAATAGTGCAATGGCCTCTGAAGTCTGACTTAGGTAAGAAGCTAATGTCAGCAAAAAACAGAAGATACAGTAGTGATATAATCTCTTAAGCAGTAGCTTAAATATGCTAAGCTTACTGTTTTATCTCTATGATTTTATTTTCTTATGGGTATCTGCATGTAGGGAAATAATGTTGTCATAAATACAGAAGAGCAGGGTTTCTTGTCAACGCAGCATCACTGGATGCTCTGTTTTAATCCTGAGCATACTGCTGCTAGAAAACCTAAGAAAAATCCCTTTCCTCACTTTAGCAGTTAGGAATAAAACCAGGGAATACAGAGCACATGGAATTCACTGGTTTAGTCATAGGCCACTTGTCAGACATCTACAATTAACTAGAAAACTGCCATAACATTTTTTTTTCCTTCTGTGCTATTCTTTCTGTTCATGCCCTTAGGTTCAGTTTCAGCCATTTTTTTCCATGCTGCTTTCTCCTAAATATTTTCATTCTTTATCTTTGAACTCATTATGCCTTTAGTCCTTTTTTGCTTCAATCTTTTCTTGATTTCTTCTCTTGTCTCTGATATTATTCCTTTCATTTCTTCCTCCCTAAATTTCTCTCCACTTCCTCTTGCCATAAATTTAAGCTGTAACATCAAAAGACTTAAATAACCTGTTTTCTTCTTCAGTCCCAAAAGGACATGGACCTATTGGAGCAAGTCCAGAAGAGGGACACCAAATTGATCACAGGGATGGAGCACCTCTCATATGGGGAAAGACTGAGAAAATTGGGTTTTTTCAGCCTGGAAAAGAGAAGGTTTTGGGGTGACCCACTTGAGGCCTTCCTGTACCTGAAGGGAGCCTACAAGAAAGATTGAGAAAGACTCCTTACAAGGGCAGGTAGTGACAGGACAAGGGGGAATGGCTTCAAACTGAAAGAAATTAGGTTTAGACTAGGTATTAGGAAAAAATTCTGTGAGGCTGGTGAGGCACTGGAAAATGTTTCCCAGAGAAGTCGTGGATGCCCCATCCCTGTAATTGTTCAAGGCCAGGAATGATGCAGTTCTGACTGGTCAAGGGAGAGATGCTCATGTCCACAGCAGGGGGGTTGAAAGTAGATGACCTTCAAGGTTCCTTCCATGCCAAGTCATTCCATGATTCTAAAAAATACAAGGCTATCTCCTCAAGTCCCAAAGCAAGAATCTACACTTGGAAACGGTGTGTTTATTTACAAACAATACCCCTTGAATTTATGACTACAGGTGAAGTCTTGCTAAGATAATTACAATCACAGAGAATGTAGACTTTTTACCCGCCCTTTTAATTCACTGTCTTTTTCTTCCTCACTGTCCTTACTATGGCGGTTTTCTACTCCTTTAAAGTAACGAAAAGACCCCAGTGAGCAAACATATTCACAAATGAAAGAGTTTGAGTTATATCAGGAATGCAGAAGAAAAGACTGATTTGGGGGTTTTGACATTCACCTTGTTCCCCTGTCCCTGTTGTATCCTAGACAAGCTAGAGATGGAAAGTACACAAGAGGCTTCCAGGTTGTACAAAGTTTCAAAAGACATTTCCAGAGACCGACAGCAGAGGCAGATGCAGAAATAAAAATACAACATTACTGCAGGGTTTGTGTGCCATAAGAATAGCAGACAATGAGAGGAGCACTTGTTTTCACTAGGTAAAGAGAAAGAAAGCAACGAAGACAAAGGGTTTTCCCCTTGTCAAAAAGGGTCATCCTTGTCAAAAGTCTGGCAAAAGAGTGCTATTTGACATCCAGGAACTCAGCAACCCTCTATAATGTCTGCCTAAGGCCATGCAGCAGCTGGACTTATTAAACACATAGTTATATGCTGAGCTGTGCACCTGTATTTTCTAATACAGAAGGACATGCAGCATTTTGTATCCTAACTCATATGAGAAGGAAGAACACAGTGCACAAAACAAAAGTTGGAAATAACGAGGAACTAGAAGTGATGATTGGGATGAGAGAGAAAAATGGTTTCACAATGGACCTTTCTTGGTGTGCTCTTTCTGAATTCATCATAAGTTCTTCCCTGTGCTGATTTCCTTTTCCTAGTTCATTCCTACACAATGGCATTTCATCATTTCTCACACCTTTCTCCTTTCCAGTCTAAGCATGGCATAAGTGCAAATAATTGGGAAGGAGATTAAAATCAGTTGATGGAAGCAGTGGAGAAGGGAACTCCAACTCATTTGTCTCCATCATTTAGGAGAATTTTAGGCTCTCCCTCCTACAGTTTGTGTTACTCAGTCACCACAGTTCTATGCCAGAATAGGTGAGAAGAGACAGTCCTGTCACTCTTTCTCTTCTGACCAATCATTTATATCTTCAGAAGTACAGCTTAAAGGAAAAAACCAACAAGCACACCAATCAATTAATGACACGAATGTAACGCAAAAGAATCTGCACAGTACTGAACAGCCATTTACAACTGATCATGGTAATGAGATGACACATTAAAGACTGATTTTTCTAGGGGGAAGCTAGGAACACAACAGGGCCACAACACAATTTTTTTTGCACATGCAGGAGAGGAGTATATTGCCTAATAAGAACTATAGGGCACAATTTGAGAATGCTTGTTCTTGTTTTTCCTTTTGACCTTTTACCTCTATCTGCTTATAGCAGCAATCTTTAGCAATCTTTTAAAAATTCACTGGAGGTAAATCAGTTGTATTGTCCTACTAAGTAGCCCTGAGAAACAGAGGTTAATGGCCCTAATTATTGCTTAAGGACCAGGTGGGAAGATTTAGAACTTGAGACCAATCAGGAAGGGACAGATGGAGACAGGGCTCCTGAATCAGGGAGGAGGCCTGTTCTTAGTATGCAATAGTCTGAGTAAAAGAGGAGCAGCTGAGATGTCTGTAGCTGAAGCTGATGCAGTAGATTACTGATTAGTTCCCTACTTATCTACCACAAATAAATCTTAAAGAAATGCATCTCATAAATCAAGTAAATCTTGTAAGAAATGCATCTAATTTGACCCTCCCTGTTTAGGGAAGGATAAATAAAACATTTATCATAAGAGTAAGCCAGAGGCGTTGCTTGAGGTTATCACAGGACAGCAATCATGAGAATGTTGCAGGAGAATTCCTCATAAAGGCAGTTTCTACCTGATAGTTCTCCAGTCCAATGTATCCTTAGGATTAATACAAAAAGACCAGAAAGAAACAGAAACAAAAAAAGAATCTTTCCATTCTAAATCTATGCTGATTGTGCTTTTGTTAAAGACATGGGGGTGGGGGATGGAGGACAAAATTATGAAAAGCATTAAACCTGACTCCCAAAGGAGAGCTGCTCAGCAATTGCTGCTCAAATGACTCAGGCAGCCAATTCTAGCAAACAACAGTTGTGTTGAAGAGCAAATGCTCTTCCCCAGAAGACAGGTCACAGTACCCCCCTAAATCCCTACCAATATCATTAAATATCTCTATTGGTGGTAGCTGAAGAAACCAAAAATTGTCCTTGTAAGCCATAATTTTACCTGCCCAAGATGCTGTAGAACTTTCCAGCTTGTTCAAACATTAGTATATATTTGGTATAAAAGTGAGCTGTTTTGGTTGGTCTGCTCATAAATGAGCCCTGAGATTTTATATGCTGCCTGTTAAACTTTCAGGCTTGTGAGAAGGGAATCATCCAGTTTCTTCCAGGATTGCATGGCATACTGTAAGCTCCCAGAACAGCTGCTGTTTAGAAAGGAAATTGCACTTACGAACTTTATTCCATGCCCCAGTACTCTCTGTGTTTTCTGTAGTGGAATAAACTTTGTTTACTGCAAAATGGTTCTGTCACTTGGTGCTTGGAGCTCAATTAGAGGGAACCATACAGCCATCAAGCAGCACTGAAATTTCCAAGATGATCTAACAGACTTGGTCTGTAAAGCCACAAACTCATTTACAATAAGCAATATTTACCTTGTATTAGGAAAGATATTTTGAGTTGTGAATACTGGGACCACTTAGTTACATGCATTCACTTTAGCTAACTAAATCGCCATGCTGCAATGGAGAATTCCCCTATCAGAGAATAAAGCTGAGTATAAAATCCTATTTGGGAAAACTCCACCTTTGCCAAAGACCACATTCAATCCACCTTCTTGTAGAGGAAGAATTCTGTGAGAAAAACCTGCTAGAATTATGCCAGAAAAAAAATAAATAAATCAGAGCATACAGTGCAATTTATCATATTGATATCATAACTCAACTCAATACCTGATTATGGAGAACTGAACAACTATAAAAACCATTTTGTATCATTCTCCAACCCAAATTATTTAATCTTCCACATCCTGCCACTAAATTCAGGGAAAAGGGATTTGGTCTTATGATGTCAGCTTATCATACGAAGAGAACTAGCTGAAAATTTTAAATCTGGATCTGAGCTGGACTAAGGATTTACAGGTTGTTGTCCCTTTCTAGTTTCTTATTTTGTGTGACTACTATTGCATTCTTAGCTTCCATAGATGAAATTTAAAGAACAAAGAGGAAACCAAAATAAAATACATTCTTAAAAATTAAAGGAACTCATCTATATATCTATTTTTAGAAAGTGGCCCCCCTCTCATGGTGCCACTGCCTACACTGTGTGCCCATGAGTCTCCTCTTTCACAGAGCCCTACCTGAGCACAAGGCATGCAGTGCTGTGATCTACAGGCTGAGATCCTTCTGGAATATAGAATGTAAGTCTCACCAGTTGCATTTTACTAAACTTAAATTCAAGAGGCACAGAATTTGAGGGATAGAGGAGTTTTCTGTGAACATCCCCCATCACTGTCACTGGAATTGCCATTGATTCTGCTCTGTTGTGTGGCCACATCATGGATCAGAAAACCTGAGCAGATTTTATTAATTCCTGAGCAGGAATTAATTTTAAAAACTGAAAGGCAAGGATAACTTAAGTAAAGTTCCCCTTCCCTAATGTGTACCTGTAGTAGGCCTCTATTGGAACACAAAAATGTGTTCACATGTGGCATAGGATGCTAATAGCTTTGTTTTCCATGATTAAAAAGTAACACACAAGCATTTAGAAACTGATTTTCTCTGGCAAACACAGTCTCTTTGGCTTTGTCAAGAAATTTTGCAACTCCATTACTAGTGTTTTTAGATGAATGTGATGATAGGGTTTCAAACCACTGAATTTTTCTATGTAGTATATGCTTTCAACAGTGCCATAAGAAACAAACAAAATACAGAGACATGACTTGTGCTGGCAGTCACAGCTTACCTCTACAAGTCCTGTAAAGGAGTAGCTTTAATATCTGCTCACTGATTCCTACACAGAGATATCCATTACATTATATTTAAACCTGTTTATCTTCAAAAAGTAGAACTGAAGATAAACTGGATGTCCTAAACTGGACGTCCTAAATCCCCAAATCTCACCAGCATGCATTCTCCATTTCACTCCACATCTCTCTCACTCTTAGAGGGCAGGACTTTGTGGGTTTTTGAGGGCTGGGAGATCACTCATTGCCCAAGCAGTATCTGCCTCTCAAAAGTCCAATTCCCTCATGAAAGCAGCAACCTAAGTCTTTCTACTTGAGCCAAATGCAGATTTTCACAGCTCATAGCAACTCAACATTGTCAAGATTACTACCTTGTGAAATTAGATTTGAAGGTTATTCAGGGCCAGAAAAGCTGACAGAGCATAAAGCACCCCCTTTGGAAAATAAAAATCAAGACAACAAATAGCAACAAACACCTTCTCACATTGATAGAATAAAATGCACCATATGGATATATGGTATATATAACAGCACTTTTTTTGTATAAAACTTCCCTGGGAGACAAGATTTTAAAAAACATTTTTTACCTGGGACATAAGTAAAACAGGAACAGTCTGTCATAAATCTCTAAATAACACTTTGCATCTAAATAGATTTTTATGGAAAGCTATATTTTGAAAAGATCTAACAAAGACCTTGCAAATTATGGCTCTAGGTAAAATGAATTTCAAAGTGATGTGTGGGAGGTATCCATACAGAGAATGATCCCATATTTATTAGCCTCTTCCATAGCATTATATGCTCTAATACACTATTAATTTTCTGAATATGTGTACAACTGGCATTATTAAGATGTTCAAAGCATTGAATAAATATGGGAGATCATTTTATGATCTCCCATAATTTAACCTCACAACTTGACTGAAGGCAAAAAATATAAATTGATGATCATACAAAATCATCCATTTAACCTCACAACTTGACTGAAGGCAAAAAAATATAAATTGATGATTATACAAAATCTGTTAAAAGCATGAAATCACTTTCACATAAAACTTTTGAGATGGTGATGTTCTTTAAAAGATTCTACTTTCCAAGTAGCTGCTTCTATTAAATAAACCTATGAGAGTAATAGGTTAACTAATATAAGAACAGAATGTCTGTGCACAGACATATTTCTTTTAATGCACTGCCTTCCAAGGCCCTGTTCTAAGACATGGATGACAAATGGACCATCCAGTAGTTTTTAATTGCTAATAAATTCTGCATTACATGCTTAATCAAAGTTCCCCACGAGTTTTAGGACAATCCCAGCTGTTATTAAAACTGCAAACCCCCAGGTTGATAAACTGAAATAAAAAAAATTACTGTTTACCTATTCAGCCTTTCAAAAGTCAGGGGGAAAGATACACAACTCATCATAGGACCCAAATTTAAGCTTTCTGCCTTATGTTTTTCAGATATCATGTTTCATAGGCTTTAAATAATTGGAGCTACTTGAAAACACTATTTACACATTAACTTTGCACACGAGAAATGGTTGGCCCTTCACTTGATCTGATCACTGAAAACTGCACTGCCCTCAATTAACTAATTCAAGGTAAGATGCTGTTGGTATTTTTTTTTCCCCCTGGTAGGATGAAAGGCTTTAGGGTAGGATTAGTGAGGCCCATTAATTTTGGAAATTAAATAGCATCCTTTTGCTTGCCTGCATCTGCCTTTCCACCAACGTCGAAAGAAAACATCTCTACTTTTTAAGATAGCCAGCTGCGGCCTGAGCAGAGCCCACGGAAATTTGCCCTTGCAGAGTAAATACAAGTTCTCCCATGTGAGATAGGAATGGCTCTGAGGTTAACATTTCATTTTGTACCAACACCACTTAAATTGCTCTTACACTTCCTCTCATTAATCCATACCCTCATCAGGACCTTGCTCCATTGCACTTTACTTTTTCTGGCCACTTCTCTTGGGACCCCCACCTCTGTGCCCCTTCCTAGGAACCCCACTGAAGCTGAGATATACCATGAGCAAGTGGGGGCCAAGAATGTCCCAGGCTGCTCCTGGCTTGCTCCCTGCCCTTCCTGCACTGAGCTGTGACCTGCATAGCCCCTACTGCTTGTCTGCTGGTCATTGGGACCTGCTGCTGCCAGCAGCCCTGCCCTGCCATTTGCTACATCAAGTCTGCATAACCTTACACTGTTTTTTTCCTCAGATTCAGAATTTTTCCTCCCTTTGATACTTTATCAAAGGTAAAGCAGCGACCTGTAATGCATGCTTACAAGATCAGATAGGAAACATCTTCTATTCTTGCCCATCTCACCACTTGTTCTAGGCAATAAATTGTCTTTCTGAGTCGTTTGGGGTTTTTTTATGAAATGAACAATTACAAGAAAAGGTCACTGAACTAAGGTGGTGGTAACATAAAACTCAGCCTGTGAACTGAATTTTGAATGGGCAGCTTTTCTGACTCCTCTATTAGCTGTTGTCTTCATATATGGTAGTAGAGGTAACAAGGGAAACTTCCACTTCTGGCAGAAGTGTAAGAAGAGGTATTGAAAGTCATGAGATCATCTGTTGGGATAATCCTGTACAAAGAGAAGATCACCATACAGAGCAGATCCACTTTTTGAGCTTAATTCTCTCAATAAGTAATTACGTAGCAAAGCACAATATAGTTGATTTGAATTAACTTGTAAGGGTGATTAAACAGGAGTTCACAACACCACAGGAGACAGGGGGTAATAATATTAAGTCATTTGTGCCAATTGGGAGGAACAAGCAGATGAAGTGAAAGCCTAAAATGGCTGCATGGCATTGAAAATGTCATGTTCTGGTGACAAAGCCCTTTCAAAGAAGAAGGAAGAAGGCTATTGCACACCCTGCCTCTGACCTGCAGCAGAAGGACTTAGCAACCAGGAGAGCACTCAGCCAAGCAAGCTTTATGAAATAGAGCATTGTGAAATAAAGATTGTATGGTAAGAAGCAACATTTAAGGAGGAAGTGAAACAATTTGTTTTATACAGGTACACAGATGCACAGATATACTCATATTTCATACAATAAATTGAAAACATTGAAAACCCAGATATGAAGTCCCACACTTCAGTGATTTTAACTATTATTTATATTTTTACTCTTTTTTCATAATTAAAAAGAAAAAAAAGAAAAAAACAACTGCTAAATAGCTACAGACAATAAGAATATTCTAACACTTCTACAGCCTCTTCCTCCTGCAGTTCTCTCACTTTGGGCTACATACTCAGTTCAGTATGTAACTGCACTATACAAGTAAGCTGTACAACTGGATCTAAGTAAAGCATCCAACTTTAGGTCAGTTAAGGTTCAATCACACAAATACTTATAATGTAGTCCATAGGCTTTCTTGGGCATACATAAATGTGTTTTTATGATAAGGCCTGGAAAGATTTATCAAGACCATCAGTGAAAATGTATTCCTCATGTTTCCAGCAAAGCCCAAGTTAAAACAAACATTTAAAAACACTGGTTTGAATTTTAGCTATGCTAATAAAAACAGAAGAAACTTTCCAATGGCTACTCAGTTGAAGTTGACTCTGCATCTTTACCTTAACTGAACAAGAATGTTTGGAGATAAGGATTTGTATTGTGATTCATGTTCAGCTATAACACACAAACACACAAAAGAAACAAATGGCTTCTCCAGCTTTTCTAGAGAAATTGATTGATTTGCTTTGGGAAAGGAATTATGCTATGCCTGTATTTACCAATCAGTAGACATGTTTGCCTCACAGGACCAATGCAATGTTCAGCTGATTTATTTTTATTGATGTTTTCAGAATCCCAAGCGTGCTATGTAAATCCAAAGAATTTAGATATAGGAACCTCTGGCAATTAAAATATTGATGAAGGTATAAACAACTTATTCATGTTGTATAAAGTTATTATGCAGAATTATCTTCCTAGAAACAGAATAACCTAAAACTTGTATTACCTATATAAATCATGGATGTTAAATGACAAATGTAAAAATTAACACAGTAGTATCCTATACATTTCAAGGACAAAAATTTCTACTAGGAAAGAAATAGTAAAAAGTGAAGCAAAAGTTTTGAAGATGCTGCCACAACTGCCACTGCCTACACTACATGAAGAGGAATGTTCTGCTATCTCACAGTTAACAGTAGACATACACAGTCTATTTTTTTTTAGTTTGCTATTTTACATAAATAGCCCTACATATAAGTTCTAGGTACTGTAAATATTGCTAGAAAGTAACCATTAAATATGGAAAAATCACGTAAAATCAAAATCTAAACATGAATGGAGAAACAGGCTAAAAGCAAACCAGCATACTCCCTATCAATTTAATATTAAAAAAAAATGAAGATAAAGAATTATCTCTACAGAGCTTACATATCGCCTTAAAAACTACTTACCTCTCATACTAAATAGAATTATCTCAAATTGGCATAGTGAGTGCAGTAAAAATAAATATTTTCCTGAAGTTTATATCTCAAATCAGAAGTATGCAGGGCTAAGTACTTAAGATTATGAAATACAGATATTTAGGCCAGGTTTCTCAGAAGCTTAGGCCAGGCAACTGGCAATGTGAGATGCTAAAAGCCTTTTTGGCTCTTTAAGCATTCAAGACACTCCTACCAATTCACAGAACCATAGAACATGACCACTCAACTCTTGAACAGAAAAGTTGTCACCATTTTCCTAAATGACACAATCATGCCTCATATACTTTCAGATTCATTAGTACATATATTTATAAAACGAACACCTACCTTACATAGACATTTTTGTGTAATGATTTACTAGTTTCATATGAATGGTTTGTTACAATCATTGTAAAAATGTTTTATCTCAAGTCCAACCTAACCTATAAAAAGAAGTTTTTTGATGAGTCTTTTGATAAATTTACCTTCCAAAGAAAACAATCTATTAATTGGCAATAACTACTGAGATCTGTGATGAAGTCATGGCTGCTTTATCTCTAACAAGGTAATTCCATCTTTATGCAGCAAATTTTTCTGCTCCTCAGTGTTTTGTCACTGATTTAGATCCGTTAGGAATTCCAACTTCTTTTTCCAGTATTACATAAACCTGTATATTATGTGTTTTCTGAAGGCAGGGTGGACACTTAGTTGAATGTATAGAGGTGGATTTTATAATGCTTCTAATGAACCACAGAGAAGCATCAACCTGGTGTGACTGTTATCTTTAAGGTGCAACTGACACAAGCAGCATATTCCAAAACATGCCTGTATGTCATTCCTTCATGCGTCCATCTCCCAGCTGAACCAAGAGGATGTGAGGTAGCACACGTGCCACAGACTCATCTTACTTCTTTTCCACTAAACACAGCTATTCTTGCTAAGCAGCACACTGAGGGAAACAGGAATTTTCAAAACCTTTATTTTAGTAATTTAATACAGCTTTTGAAACAGGTCCAGTCCCACGGGGCTCCATCTGCAAAAGATTTTTTAAGAGCATATGACTAACTGTACAAAGTGAGACAAGGATAAATTCATTCAGAGGCATCCAAAAAAACATATATCACTGATTAAGTAAAATGGCCCAAAGAATATCCATGTGTCCTTTTGAGAGCCAATATACAGCTCACACTATAACATTGTGGACTGAGGACAGACTGTATTGGGGCCATTCATGGTAACCTCTAAGGAAATCAACTCACCTTTCCCTGCTTTTCTTTTACTAATCCTGAGAGGGTGCAGCCCAGGAGCTCAATGGTAGAAGGTACAGGGAAGAAATTCTGAATAGTTTTGCAAGGGATCTTCCTGGTGGAGAAGATCCCTTCTCCCAAATTCCCAAATGCCATGGGAAACATAAGAGGAGGAAACACATTACTCCATGACCTCTACCAAAATATAAAATGGAGTCAGAAGCAAGATACAAGATTTCATCCCAATATTAATTAAAACACACATGAAAAACAATCACACTCTTGACTGCTATAGCACGTGTACACAAAGTTTGTTTGTATTGCAGGTGCCTTAACAACATGAGCTCTTTGTATGCTCCTGGTTCATCTGTATGATTCCATACTTTGGTTCATGGCCACTGGATATGACTGTTCTCATCAGACAAAGGGAAAAAAATATATGAATATCTATATATGTACATATATGAATATATATATATATATATAGTGTGTGTGTGTGTGTGTGTGTGTGCATGTATATGAAGAGAACAGCATGTATGATTTCCCATCAGATCTGGGGGTAGCTCATGGCATATTCACGATGAGAAGAGTTGGAGAACACAGACAGAATAGGTGTGAAGGGACACTGAAAATGACAATCTGACCAAAGCAGCTGATGAGACAAAGCATCTATATGGGAAATATTCAGTTGTGTCATGCCAAGATCCAAGCAACAGCTGCAGTATTTCATAGAAATACTGTGAGCTCCAAGAAGCAGTAGCTTAGGGAAAACTCTAGAGATGCATATGGAATTCATCCAGTATTAAAGTGTTTCATGGCATGCCACACTTACATGGGTGAAATGGAAACTCACATCAGTTACAGATTCCTACCTTTGGCTGTATATTTTTATACCCTTTCATCAGTTCCCAGTGAAACACATATGTTGGCTGTTTACACAGCTCTCAAATACAAGTTTCCAGGATCTTTTACTGATTGTGCAAGAATACCATTCTGTAATATTTGTAACCATCAATGTCTTATTCCTTACCACGCATTTTGCAAAATTTTTTGATTGCTATCTTTTGCCTGTGTTTAATAAACATAACAAACATTTCACAGCTTTCAATGCCTACCTACACCACTATCCCCTCCCTGCCTCAATCACTAATGTAGATGCTGTCTTTTTAATTGCTTCTTTCAAGTATTCAAAATCAGTCACTGTTAGAGACGAAATACAAAGCAGGATGTTTTGATGAAACATATGGCAGACAAAACCTCAAGCAGACTGATAGGGATTATTGGCAGTTGTTCTTTTTCACTCCCCATTCTGTGGGGAATAAGATGCTGCTAGAGACCATCTGGGAAATCCATCTAGCAAATCCCTTGTTGTTGTAGGGATCTAGGACATCAACCATGATTCCAGTTCCTCAGTGTTTTCCGTGGCATATTATAGCTGCACCACTGTTGTTTTCTGTAAGGCTGAAAGTTATTAATCAGAACTCTGTGGACATTGTGAAATGAACTCTTGCATATCCTCTTGGAGCAAATGTCTATCATCTAGGTTCCCCTTTACAGAGGACTAGACTCAGTAATTAAAGTTAATTCTTCATAGTCCTATATTTTGGTAAGTAATACTGTTATCTGTATCTATTATTTTGTTCATAAAAACCAAAATTTAAGATAGGTCTTCCATGAGTCTCCAGAAGCAGATGGAGGAGAATGACCAGAAAAGCTGAAGCAGCAAAAGGCAAGCAACAAAAGGAAAGACGAAAGAGAAGAAAATAGTTAAATAGTTTTAAAGTTTAATCCTACTTTTCTTTCCCTCTTTCCTCTACTAAAAAATTGACCTATTCAGTTCTCTCACATCACCCAACAAATCCAGTTGCTTGAATAAGTATCCAAAAAGAGCATTCAGGGTTCTAATACAATTAATTATTCCCAGCAATTGCTGTGGAGAGCACACAAAAGCACAGTTTGAAAGTGCATCAAGCATTCAGCAAGACATTTGACTACTGGCATTCATTCAACAAGAAAAAAGATTAGCAAATGAGATATCTGTAAGACAACTAATAAAATTTTTATTTATTTTAAAATCTCATCAATATATTATTATAAATGTCATTAAAGGAGAAAAACCTTCGGCTTCTTTCCTCTCTTTCCTCAGGACTTGTCTTGGCATGTAGAAAAGAATTCAATACCAGAAAGAAAAAATCAGCAGCAACATTCATGATTATCAACTTCTTGAATAACAATATATTTTTGAAGGAGTTGAGTGTGTAGAAAGTAGCCAAATAGGAAGCCATTCATCACAGATTAGTTTTGAGTATCAGCTCTTCAACCTCAGCATCTGAAAAATTTAAAAATGGCAGTTCATTAAGTGTAAATAATATTAAGACTAAACACAATCACAATAGATAGCAATTATTGCTGCCCCATTATATCTTGCCCAATTTACCATCAAATAGTGTTTAATCTTCCAAGAGCAGGATTTACTCTCAGTCTTTTTCTAGGTGGTAGAGAAGCTGCATATGTGATAACAGAAGAAAAAGGAGCAGCAAATCATTTAATGTGGTAAGACTTCAACACAAATTCAATTTCCTTCCTAATGTGGTAAAAATCCCCAAAAAAACCAAAAAAAAAAAAAAAAAAAAAAAAACAAAAAAAAAAAAAAAAAAAAAAAAAAAACAACAAGAAAAAACAAACCCCACAGAAATAAGAGAGATTGTAACAAGGCCCAGCCCTTGAAGGTGTCTATCAGGAAGAAATCTAGGCTGAAGTGAACAAGAATTTGCCTGAAAGGTACAGATATGTGCTCCCAGACTGATAAGTTATAAAACGTTCTTGGCTGTAAACAGGGAGGGAAGTTGTAATTTCAGACCTTACCTCTTTGACTGCAGAGGCACTTGATAGCTTTCTCTCTTGTCTGAATAGATGTCCTGCCTCTAAAAGCAAGTTGGAGAATGTCCTGCATCTCCTTCACGTGCAAGTGCTTCTTGTTCAGTATGAGTGACGTAAAGGTAAAAGTGTATGAGGATAGGCAGCTGGATCTGTGAGTAACTCCCATGCAATCTGGAATCAAGAGCACCACTTTCTGGTACTTGACCCATGTGCTCTTCCTCCTTTAAAAAAAAAATCTCTGAGAAAATTTACAAAAGGTCACATCAAAACTTCGTCTCTTCCATGCCAGCTTTACATTAGTTGGGATTTCACACACATATGGAGCCAGATTGTGTTCTCCATTACAGGTATGTAAATCTGGAGTAGCATCATCAGTTTCCATTTAATTGATCTGGAGTTACATCATTGTAATGAATGCCCTGCAGGAAATCAATTTCACTTTCAAGAGCTTTGACTGAACATGAAAACCTGCTACTAAGTGTACTTCCAATGGGAAGAATTAGACACAGAACTGATGGTATCATAGACAAAGGACTTTGATGAATGTGACTGTTAGAGAACACTACAGAATTCATATTTTCTGACAAACACAACACTGATTTTCTTTTCATGCAGCTGCAGTGGCATGAAAAACATGCTCTTCAAAACAATGACGTATTTAGCCATTTATTATGGGTAACCCCCAAAAGCAGAAGATTCAAGTCTGAAAAAAACAGTGCTCTATAAAACCATAGTTGTTACACTTGAACAGTGATTAAATAGTGCTTATAAAACCACTAAACTAACATCAACAATTTTTTGGTATTAAAGAGCTTCTCAGTGCCCTCCAACAACTTCTCTACAAAAGAACAGCAAAAAAACCTTTTTTTTTTTCCTCACAGAACAAACATGCTTTATCCAAACAACAAATAAATTGACTTTTAGAGTCAGAAAACTGTTAATTTCTCAGTTTACTTGTTTTCTAAAAGTAGGGAAGAGTAAAACCAAGGTGTCAGATAAAATGGCAAAGTAAAACATAAAAGACTCAGACTTTTTGAGAACAACTTCTAAAACCCCTATGCATGAAGCAGAAATTAATTGGGAAAGAGAAGCAAACAGGATAATTTGTAGGTGACTGGGCAGAAAAAAATTAGGAAGTCACAAAACTGCTTGCATGCACTTTTTGTTCACTTTTCATTGAAGTTCTCTATGCATAGGAGAACAGGTTTATGTTCTATTGTAGTGCATCAATCCCCCAAGAAGAGAAAAGCACTGACATGCCAGTTACCTTTGCACAAACTTGAGCATAGCAGAAAAGGAAGGTACATACTTCAACAGAGCACTTGAGCCTGCCTTCACACACCAAAGATGTGAGATGCAAGACTAAAGATGTAGCCTTGTATCATCTACACATGATGGTGGCAGGGGTGGATTCTGCCTTCAGTTCACTTCTTTTATCATCTTTACTTTTAAATCTCAGTACAAACTATTTCCACGGATTTAGTGGAAAGCAGCAATGATGGAACCCATTGGGTAAGTTATGGCAAAGCTTTTTTAAGGCAAAGCTGGAACATGTCTCTCCTCTCCTTAGTGCTGCGATTGGAATGGAGCTGCAGACTCATTCTGTGCTGATACCTCATTGCTCCAGAGTCTTTACAATGCTGGTTTTGCCTTCTGCCCCTACTGTTGTTGTTTGTTCAAAATCTAATATGCCCCTGCTTGTAGTAACATGTCCTGCCAGGTTCAGACTTTGCTTCACTCTTCATAAGTTATTTATGACACTAGCAAACAGTATTTCATGCTAAGTCTCTTCCTAGTCCTAACAAGCCATAAAATAAGGCTTTCAAACCCCTGGACTGCAGATTCTTAAGATGTTTTCGTAAACAAAACAGCAGTCAGTAAAATATGGCATTGCTTGAACACTTTCTATCTGACCATGCAAATGGGATAAAATCTACCAGTTAGAACAAACAAAACCAAAAAAGTCTAATTTCTTCTTCTGCCATATCTAGGTAGTGAGATCCAACTTCAAGCCACGGAGACAATGAAAAGTTCTGAGGAGAGACGAGTTGGAATTAAAAGATGCTTTCTGACAGGCTAAACTGTCAATCCAGATTAATTATCTTAACTTGGGCATTTAGCAAAATAAATTAGATGGGCAAAAGGGTATTTTCTTTGTACTAAAAAAGCCAACATGCAGAGTTTAGAGGTATCCTCAAAAGAGGAGGAGACATTTCTATCTTACCCTTTCCACCTTCCCTCCTGCTTAGAGCTGAGGTAACCATCTCATATAAGGACCACAGCACAATGCTCCCACTCAGCTGAAACCTGTCTAATCCACTCTAATATAAATAATCAATGATGATGGAGGAAAAAAAAATGAATTATTAAGTAAAAAAAGAAAGAAAAAAAGCCCCAAAACAACATCTCCAACACTGTTCTTAATAACATGCAAATTCCCAAAGTCTTCATTTTAATTCCTGCTTCAAGTAGATGCACACTTGTTTAACATTTTATTAACAATTTTTAAAAATAAATTACTTCATAAGTTTCTTGATAGGCCTCTATCAGTCTTGATTAAAAGTGTTGCAATTCCTAAGGATTCCACTTGCTTTAGAAAAAGCCATATGCTCCCTTATTTTCTGACCATGGCAATTTCCCCAAGGAAACCTGCAGACAGAAGCGCAGGGAGCTAGACAGGCAGTGACTCCATTTGCCTCAGAAACTCAATGTCAGATGTGATGATGTTCACTGGATTTAAGGAATGACCTTCCACCTTTTGCTAAGATGCAATCCCATCTTTTAAAAGGAAAGAGAGTGAGCAAGAAACGCATTCTCCTCATAGATGGTGTCTGTCTGTGGCTAAATTCATGTGCACTTTTGGAAACCAGATGGATCCACCACAGATGACAACAGGCTTATCAGTATAATTGCATAACCAGGTCAGGCTGCTTGGGCAGTCGTACCTGGTTTCCCTTAGTAATGATGAGCTCCATCAAAACAGATGTTACAAGATTCTACAGTTGGACTAACCACTGAAAATGACTGAATTTTAACTGGAGTATCGTGCAGGAGCTTTAAACTTCACCCAGGACCTCATACATGCTCTGGCTTTCAGATGCCATCCAAGGTTACAGCCTTTAAATACCTTCTTGGAGTGGGGCCTGTGTTAAAAGCAGACCATGCCAGGCTAACCTGCCACAGTGTAGGTACATCCATTACAACAGTGCTTGAAGTTGCAATTGCTGGAAGCAAAGAGCCCCTGGCAATAGCTCATGACAATAACACTGTTCTTTACATCAAACTGTAGAAAAAAGGTTGAGAAACACTTCAAAGGCCCAGCATTAAAGGACAGACAGAAAGATTTCAGTTTCAGAGACTACATGAAAATTCTACCTCATGGTGAACAACTGTAGCTATAATAACATGCACATTAGAATGCAGTATTATAATTAAAGGTCATGGTATGCAGCAATCATTATTTACTGTTCTCTCCTTTAAAACTATGCTTTTCTCTCCCGACTTAAAGGAAAAATTTATCTTGTGCAATTCTCCAAGAAGCCAGTTACACACTTGAGCTAAACATAATGCATATTAACTTATCCTACCATACATCCAGAGAGACTCGAGGTGTCCAACTTTCTACCAGAAATTTCATCTGGTAGAAAGAAAGAAAACAAACTGGTTGCAATTAGTAGGTACCTGGACAAAATGGGCATGTGTGTTGTCCTTGTTACCTCATTTTAATACCTCTCCTAGGCATTTATGATCAGTAGCATATATTTCTATCTGGAAAATCCCACAAAGAATTTTTTGCATATTAGGGGTGCCCCTTGAAACACAGAAATAACAAGCCATTTATTAATCCAGGTAAAATAATGGCATAATGTAAGTATGATTGGTGAGTTCAAAAGCCTGTTTTCCCATACTATATTAAAATAACATTGTTATCCAAATGCAAAACAGACAAAATCATTTAAAAGGAGTAGGCTTGCTGTATTTAATGAAATGAATAATGAAGAAGAGATAAAGGTATATAATAACTTTCCAAAATAAAAGATATGGTACAGGAAGTAGCAACAACAAAAGAGTCAGCAATAAAAAACCTCAGTGCTACAGACTTCACCACAGTCATAAAAACACCTATCAGGCTCACATGTAAGTAATGATCTAAAATAATTTATATGTGCATGTAACTATTTGAATTCATACAACTACATTTGCAGAGCATTTGCTGATGAATACTTTCTTAGTGTTTTCTAGTACAAAGACCCAGACCAGTTAAAAGTATTTTTGCAGCTATGCAAAATTTCACAAACTTCAGTTTAGCCCTAAATGGTTGTAAAAATTTCTGCTGCTGTGAACAACTAGGTCTTACTGGAGGATCTGTTTCCTAATATAAGCTTAATAAAAGTATATTTATATGACCTTCCACCTTTATATATATAAAATGTATATATATACACATATACATACATGTGTACATATATGCATTAAACACTATAAAAACCCATTTTGTCTTTGCACAACAAATTTTCAGTGAATTGTAAAACATTTTTGATCGGATTTTAAGGTTGTTACAGTTTGGCAACTCCCTCCACCGCACTCAGGTCATGATCTTTTTGTAAAAAGAAGCAATTACCACACATACTCACTGCCTAAACTGAGGATTCAAAGTAACACTGTCCACTGAAATGTCATATTGTTTAAAGAGCGCTACTAACACCAGTTTTAAAAGTTGTCAGAATCTGTGATATTTAAATGATCCCGAGATTGTAGAAAGTCTCTGGTTTTCAGCCCTGCTGCCAAAGAAGAAGTCGTAATTCGTCTGTGCTGCTTTTCAAGGTTGTCTATTATTTCTTATCTATAACATGTTCTCTCTGACCTGCAGCAGGTCTGTCTTGCAGGACAGCGTGCAGGGCTCTGCCCCTCAGTGGGATGTTACAAACATTATATACTAGAAACTACGTGTGCTATATTTACAATAACGTGCCAATATCTGTCACCCATGTTGAACAGTGTGTCCCCAGCCTAAACCAATAGAGAAATGCCAACACCACAGTGAAACATGGAGGGCATGAAGGAGAAAAAGGACAGGGCATGCCCAATTTCCTCCATCTTGCCCCCTTTGAACCCCTTATCTAGAATCCTAAAATTCTACTTTTGCACCCGTGCCACACTAATTACTACTTATATCAAACACTCAGAGCTTGTAATTCATCCTGTAAGATTGAAAACTCTTTTCCATGGACAGAGATCAGAGACAGTGTCTCTCGGGGCTCTGTACAGGGGGGCTCCTGACCCCCTGCCAGGGTTCCAGACCTTCCAGGGCAGCCACAGGGATGCCCTGGATTCCCACTAAAAGTCATACTCTGAAGTAACTGAACCAAGCATTCTTTAAATAATATACTGTAGTTGTTCACAGGGTTGTCTAATCCCCAGTTATTTATCAAGAGTTTTTTCAGGCAAGAAAACTTAGTTTATTATTAAAAAACACAAACTCTACACTTCTTACAAATCACTAATTATGCCCTCTGTGTCCAAAGGCCTGATTCTAGGAAAATGTTAAGTATCCCTGTTTTGATATCCAAGATTTTTTGCAGAATAATAGCACTATTTTCACAAACTTTCCCTATAGCATAAGCTTATAATTGCTTCAAGTAGGTATGGACAATATGAATATTCTGAAAATGTACCTTCCACAAAGAAATAACCATTTTCAATAAAGATTTCCCTTTTAGCTCTCACGTTTTCAAAACAAATATGATGGAAAAACTACCATTTTTATCTCAAAAGCTTATTCTGATCAAAATTCTGCAGCAGATACAAAATTATCTATCAGAACATGTCAGCCAAGAGATCCTCCTAGCTCCATTCCTTTGTCTCTGAGTTTCACAGTCTTGACTATCCCAAGAGAATAACATCTTGTGCAGGTTCAATGGGACATTGTAGAAGTTGGAGGAAGCATAATGTATTTCTCCTGAAGTACTAGCCCAATAATTGAAATATATTTTCCCTCACTTAGAAAGTAGATATTTTCTTCAGTAACTCATCTTACAAATCTCTAACAAATTTTGTTTATCCCAGGATTGTGTTCTTCCTGAAGTCTTTACTCTATATTTAAGAATTTTTCCTGCATATCTAATTAATCATATACTTAAATGAACTCTAAACATCAACATGATTTTAAGTAGGAAAAAAAGAAGAGACAAATCTGCATATTGTTGGCAATATAGAGTAGGCAGGATGACAGCGAGTGTGAAAGAATGTATTGATGTGGGGGATGATTCTGCCCTCTTAAAATTTGTAAAGAATGAAATGGCTTTGATTGTCATCTAAATTCATTATAGATTTTTAACACATTTTGATATGTTTTTCTTGCATCTGAGTTGGAACTGACTCAAATTGGAAAGTGAACATTAGGCTATGTTCTTGTCCTAGCTATAAATGAGTGTCACATTAAGACTCCTCCCCATCTTTGCCAAGCTTATTTGTTTATTTGCAAGAGTGATGGCACAAGCAACAACCTACCTCAGGCAAAAGAGCCTGTGTGTCTGTCAATATTTAGGTGATGGGCCCATAAAAGGGTCATTAGGACAATCTGCCCTGAAGCAAATGATACCATTCATATCAGCCAATTTGGGACCCGCTGTGCAACTCAAACTTCTGAGTCAATTCAGCACTGGAGTTCATACACGGGCAGAGACTACAACTAGTCAGAACATTTTCCATAAAATGCAGGTTTGTGAGAAAAAAAAATATTCTGTACAGATAAACAGTTTTTCACAACGATTTCACAGAGAAGGTGTTGGGATACATAGTTTGCTTAAGGGCCACGAGAAAGACTAACAATCTCCCATTTAGTCTCCCTTTGTTCTACCCACTAAAACTTAGACACTTAAGTTACAAAATCATTACAAGTTTTTATTTTTACTCCAGAAGCAATGAAGATAAGAGATAAAACCTCATTATGATTAAATGTTGTTCTCTAGATATCAGTCATGTGTTATCCCTTTCTAAGTATGCCTAAGGATTTAATACTCCTGTTTCAAAGCCCTGTAAAAAAAATGTGCCCATATAAGGTATGTTGTCAGGCTACTGAAAGCTAGTGACTAGCATTAATAGTCTTTGGATCCAGGACTCACATCCTATTATTGCTGCTGTAAAAGTGGTAAGCCATCAGATCATCAGATACTTTAAAAAAAAAAAAAAAAAAAAAAAAAAAAACAAAAAACTTTTGTGACCAGTAAGATCAATGGGTAAATTCTATGATACACGCCATTTATTCAGCCTCCCTACTGTATGCCCTCATGAAAAACACCATCCTAGAAAGCTGCCTAACTTAATCTGTAAGATCTGTCTTTATCTACAAAATAACACCCTTGCTTCTCCTTACCCACATAATAGAAACTACAGCGAAAAGCCCTCTGGGGATTACAGCTTCTTAAAGCAAACTTGTCAGTTTTAATTCAGGTTAGGTGCCCGCATAACACAATCATGAAGAAACCAAATCAGTTCCTTTCAGATGTTGATAATTCACTGGTAGGAATTCTCTTAGCCATACACATTTAACATTCATGGATTAATTCTTGTCCAGGTTTTGGTGAGAAAGAGTTCATTTTCTTCCTTGTAGCTGGTATAGTGCTGTGTTTTGGATTAAGTAGGAGAATAATATTAATATCATACTGGTGTTTTAGTTGATGCTAAGCAGTGCTTATCCCAAGTTAATGATTTTTCAATTTCTCAGGCTCTGCTGGTGAGCAGGTGCACAAATGGCTGGAAGGGAACAAGCCAAGGACAGCTGACCCAAACTGGCCAAAGGGATATTCTGCACCACAGAGAGGATTGCCCAGTATAGAGCCTGGGGGGAGCTGGCCATACACTGTCAATCACTGCTCAGACACTGACTGGGCATTGTGCAGTGGGTGGTGAGCTACTGTACTGTGCATCACTTGCATTTCTTGGATTTTATTCCTCTTTCGCTTTTTGTTGTATTCTTTTTCATTACAAGTAGTAGTAGTAGTAATATACTTTATTTCAATTATTAAACAATCCTTATCTCAACCCATAGGTTTTACCCTTCTTCCATTCTCCTCCTGACTCCACCAAGGCAGAGAGGGGAGAGGGGAGTTAGAGAGTGGCTGTGAGGCACTTAGTTGCCCGCTGGGTTTAAACCATGAAAATTCTGCAGGTACATAATAGAAGTGATGAGATGGCCATCTGTAAATATACATACCTATATATCTCCATATTTATGCGTATATATATATGTATCACATTATTTACATACTTTAATAGATTTTTTTTCCAAAATGGTAATGTAGATAGTTCTTAATAAATAGATAGATAAAATTCATGTCTGATGGAGAACTACACCATTTTTGCCTGTGTGTCAGCGCAATATATTTGCCTGTACATATATATTCACCCATGTACATCCACATATACTTAATGTACGTATGCATCATATATGTGTAACAGAGCATACAAATCTATGTATGGCATTTAAGTAATGATCTGACAAACATTAGACACATCACATTAAGTGCTTAGCTGGGAATAACCTTTAGTTAGGCCTCACAAATCTTCTTCTTTTCGGAACTACATGCTTCATATCTGGACCATCTGGAAGCATCTTACCTTGCTTCCATTTTCTCTTGCCTCCCGTTCCATCTTCAGATCAGAAATTAGGAGAGTCTTGTATTTGTTCTTTCCATTACTGCTGTGATCATCTAGTCTGTATTCTGAAGTCAGCTGAGCAGAGAGGGGGCTGTCACTCAGGTTCAGAGGCTGCTCATCCTGCTCCAGATTTGTTTTGCCATTACTGTTGTTTTCTGCCATCTCCCTGCAGTGTGTTCCCCCTGAAGCATTGGAACTGTGTCCCACGGTCTCATTGCCATTAAAACTCTCTGCAGCTGAATCATCTATTAAAAAAGATACATTTTCAGTCACATGCCACGTAATCATCTCTGTCCAGTTTAAAAATAATTTATATATTCACGATGTTTTTTTCAAAACAGAATAAAAGCTGTTTATATTACTGGCACCAGTAAATTTCTGTAAAAAGCACAAACACACTCCTCCATGCTTTCAAGTAAAAGCTTTAAGTAAATCTATAAAATATTATTAAGTAAAGGGAAATTGTCTGGGCTAGCACTTTAGAACCACTGTGTACATAAAGGATAATCACAAAGGAATTTTCGGGACAAAGTGATAAAGTCTGCCTTGATCAATCTGGCTGTCCATATGCCTATGGATCTATTTAGATTCTTATACCACGCTCATTAGTGCATTATTACATATTTCTGAAATCAACAGAGGTGCATGTGGTACTCAGAGAGAATCTGAATCTCAGGTTTTAAGTGTGCAGAACAGCACGTGTCATATCCATAAATATCTTCTTGCAGGGATACAGTGTAAATACATCTGATGTGTTCACTGCTGGTAGCAGAGATTATACTAGAAGAGCTGATTCCATAAAGATAAAGAAAGATAAAGATAAAGAAAGATGATAAAGATAAAGATAAAGATAGATAAAGATTCGGTCTTCATTTTCTTCAGTGGCCCATTCACTTCTTTCATTCATTGTGTATTGCAATATACTTAAAAATATTGCTAAATATTGATATTGATACATAAATATTGATAAATAGCGAGTCCACTATTTAAATTATATATAAATTATAAACCTGAAAGCTCCATCCAAAAGCTCTGGATGTGTCATTGTTACCCTTAAGATTTTATGGCTGGATTGTATGATTTTAATATGTGTCTTCGCATACTTATGGATTTGTGTATCCTGCTCTTGTCAGTACTGGAATTTGCCACCTGTCCTACCACTCAGCCCTTCTTTACCTCTAAACAATCTTTTGGCCAACAGGCTATCCAGTAAAACATTTTATTTTTCAAAGGATTAAATGGCACTCACTTTGCCCTCTTCTTGTTCTCTAAAGCACCTCTGTTTTGGCAATTTACACAGTTTTGCTAATGGTGCAAACACCTGCCCAGGACTCTACAAGCATTCGCTTATTGCAGACTATGAAGCTGGAAAGTCAGGAGTCAGGAATGCATTCAGATTGAAACTGGAGATATGGAATGAGATGGACCTTAATACATTAGCACCTTAATATACTATCTTTTTGGGGCCCTTCTAAACAACTTCCATGGAAAAGAAGTGAACGCATTTATACACATGAGGAATTTTTTAAAAACCCACCAGGACACATCCTTTAACAGATGTGCTCAGAAATACTCATGCTTTAACTACATGATTAATCAAATTGTTGACTCACCATCATTATTACAGTAAAAAACAACTATTCACTGCTCTCAGATGAGATTTTTAAAAGAGAAGAAAATAGTGGATAAATCGGTAGTGATCTAATTCAATTAAATACTTAGAATGGCAGAGACAAGCTATCATACATCATTCTCTTACTTGCTGCACTCAAAAAGCATTTTTATGCCATAAATCCATACAGGACTGGGAAGGTAGTACGAATATATTTTTTAAAAATTGCTTTGTTTTGTAAACCTGTAAAAATATCTAATTTTCTAACAATACAAATTAAGAGTCACAATTTAAAAAATTTTATTTAAGGACCATTTTTTTATTGTTTTAAAACAGATGTATATAACTAATGGCTACAATTAAAAACAACCAACTATGCTTTGGTATGTATCACTTTTACATTTCCTCTTGGGAATACCAATGTATATGCAATAAAGGACATAACATTCCCAGAATAAGACTTTTGAATGTGTACACCAAACAAACTTGTAACAGAGCAATGCTGCTTGAGGATTTCAGTTATGTAAGTGAATAAAAAGAGCAGGATTTATCCTTAATAAACCTTGTATCATGCCCTGAGACTTTAGTCTTCAAGGCCATAACACATAAAAAAGGCTAAAATTCTAACATACTTTCAGAAATAAATAAGAAGTTTTACTACTCCAAAATAGAAAATGGAATTCTAATATAGGGTCTTATTTTTTTTAAGAAAATAGACATATTTCCATATTTTAAAACACATATTTTAAAAGCTCTGAGATAACAGAAAGAAACCCAGAGTTTTTTTTTAACAGAGAAACACTTTGATTACTGTTGTGTTTAGGACTGTTAACAGATAATTGGCTTCTTGATTAACAGTTTAAAAAGTGACAGTTAGTTTCAAATTAATTAAATCAGTTACTGAATGGGTCACTGAGAGAGGGATGTTCTTCCCTTTGAAGGGCTCAGAAAATTCCCTGCTGTCGGCAGCAAAGACAGAAACAAGTGAGTAACCAGAGGATACAAAGAACCACCTAAAAGGTGGGGGCACTGCCTACCCAGCAGCACACACGTCTGATCCCTCGGGAACTTCTGCGTGCTGGCACTCCAGTGTCCCGGCTCATGCAGTGCAGAGGAACCAGCACCAGGACACAGACAGCTAAATGGGAATGATGAGAGCTGTGCTAAGAGCTAGATCCAGGAACAGCCAATTCTCAAGCACAGCTGTTAGTTTTGCTTAGCAATAATGCTTTAATTTCTTTTTCTGTTGCCCTGTATGACATACGGTTGACAACTAAACCTTACAAATGTGTGAGAATGTTACAATGCAGAAGAAAAAATAATCTTATGTTTGTTCTAAAACATGACCACTCAAAAGAATTCCTATGTTGGGTAAATGTGATCAAGCACTGTAATACTCTGAAACAATAGAAACGTTTTTATAACATTTTTGCTATTCTTCACAAAAGCTTAGCTGCTTGACGGCAAATCTTGGTTTTTTACTAGAAATATCTGTTCTTACAGTAATTTAACCTTGCTTTTTAGAGATGGGAATTTGTTTGTCAAGATAATGGTCAGGAGAATGTCCACAATGGGTATGGTATAAATCACACTTTTTTCAAGTAAACATAAATACATATTTCCATAAAAGAGATGAAATAAAAATAAAAAGTGGTTTAGTAATAGTTTCTTACAGATGTTACCAAGGTAACCATATTACAAGGTTTAGTACATTTCTCCTCCCTGGGTAGCTGTCTATTTTTGCTAAGAATAAGGCTACTTTAAAGCAAGAGTTTCTTAGAAGGTATCATAAACATGGAACACATCAGGAATGACTGGGTTTGGGGAGAAAGGTAAGAGGGTCTCGCCCGGGAGAGGAAAGTGATGTTCATTCTTGGATACAGTCAACCACAGCCCAAACACCTCCTAATCACTCCTGGGCCTGCAGGGACTGCAAGCACTCATGGCCATCACTGGATGCCAAGGGGCAAGAACAGATCCATGGAGACCTGTCCCTCAGACCACGTTCCCTAGTGGCGACTGCCTCTGCCAGGGGCAGGGGGTGAGACCTCATCTCCTGACAGAGCCTGGTGCAGCTGGTGAGTGGGGCTGCACCTGAAGCAGAGATGGCATTGGGACCAGCAGTTTGCTCACAGTTTTCTCACCTTCATGTATCACAACACCTCAGCAACAATGAACTGAGAATGCCAAAAGCCTCTTCTCTTACCCCTCCATCCAACGGATGCAGAGGCACGGTGGCTTGGGAAGAGCTTGAGGAAGAAGGGGCTTTGTCCAGCTATGGCCACTGGCCCCTGCTCCTTGTTGGGAACTCCATAGAGATGAGGTCCACCCCAGAGGTGAGGTCCACCCCAGAGGTGAGGTCCACCCCAGAGGTGAGGTCCACCCATAGGCAAGGTCCACCCCAGCTCGGTGCATGTGGGGCAGCAGCCATGACCAAACTGCAGAGCTGCCCTCCCACAGGAGGCTCAGCAAACCCCAGCATTCCTCTCTGGGCTCACTTCAGCCCCACTGCTGGTCAGAGGGCACTCCAGCCTCCCTTCCCACAGCTGGCTGATGAGTGCAGTATAAAACTCCACTGAGGCAAAGGCAGAACATTTTCAAATCCTGTCTCGTCTGAACCATTGCTGCAGGGTGAATTTTATGGAAAGACCTCAAGAGAAGCCTGCCACAGGCACTGGGAGCTGAGAAGAGGCCCCATGCCCTGCATTGGGTATTAGGGCAGTCATAAATGAGGCTGTGGGATGAGCTCACATCTTCATCATCACCCAGGAGCTGCTTTTACCCACAAGTAAATGACAAAATCAGCCATCAAATGCTGCTTGCTCAGGGCAGGACATGTCTTTGGGAACTGTGCAGCTGTCAAACCCTTATCCCAGAATGCTGGAAGACTGGAAATAAATCTACAACTGGTTTTGTTACTTAAGCCTGAAAAGGGAGTCTGTCTGCAAAATATGTATTCACATCCAAAAACAGCAAAGTGGGGCCTCCTTCACCTATGCAGAGATCCTCTTCCAGGGATTAAAGAGCATCACCCCTCAGCAAAACACTCTAAGAGCAGAGGGAAGGTATCTTTGGATCAGGCAGCAGCCACCTTCTAGCTGAAGCATAGGACACTCTCTAGGCTTAGGCACAGACTTCTCACTCATGGATCAATATTTCTTAAACCTCTTGGTGCCAACACCTCCTTTTTCCACCTTGCACACTGCTCCACACTGATGCTGTGCTCTGGTCTGAACAACACCCTTTGGACACCTTTAGTCCAAGTATTCTCCACATCAGAGGTAATCAGCAGAATGGGTAGTGGCTTTAAACTGAAGGAGAGTAGGTATAAATTAGATACTAGGAAGAAATGCTTTACTGAGGTACTGGAAAAACATGCCACAAGAAGTTGTAGATGCCCCATCTCTGGGAGTGATTAAGGGCACACTGGATGGTGCCCTGGGCAACCTGGTCTAGTGGAATGCTGTTCTACAGTTCTATGAGTCTAATTCTCAAAACAAGATCTAAATTATTTTTTTTTACTTCAAGTTAATGTCCTATCACATTGCATTACAGCTTCCAGTTCCTCCTTCCAGATCCCACTGAGACCAGCAAGATACAAAGTGACACCAGCTTTATTTTTGAACACATGAGAATTCCAGATTCCTGCTGTGAACTTTCCAAGCTCACTGCAGTCATCACTGTGTTAGCTTTTATCTCTGCTTTTGAAGGAAATTCGGAAATGGGGGAAGAAAAGACAATGCCAAATAAAGCCCAAGCAAACAGATGCTCTAAGTTTTGATGCTTGGAACTCTTGCATCCTTCACTTCAATTATCTGCCACAGACATTCACATTATCATGGCCTAAATCTCTGCCCCAACCCAATTTCCCTGTACATCTTAGATTCTGCAAAGTGATATCAGTGGCAGCTGGTATTTTAAGGACACTCTCATTTAGAGCAGGAAACTAGGTCTTAATTTATAGTAATGTTCTCCTACATTCTCCTACATTCTCCTACCATCTCTAGATTTATGAATGGGCCAACAACATATATATAACTAGAATTAGAGATTCTTTGGTTACAACATACAGTCATTCTACCCAGAAAGAGCTGTCTTCAGACCAGATATGTCAAATGCTCAACACCATTCTCAGTAAGAGTGCTTTCTTAAGGAAAGCAAGTTGAAGTGTGCACCAAATCTTGCTGGAATAACAAGTTCATCAAACACTTGTTTTCTGAGAGCTCATATTTAAGATCTGAATTCTGATAGAAGTGTCGTTGAAGTACTGTGAATCGCTATCCAAGGTACAAATATATACTCTCACTTGTCTCCTTGAGAGAAAAATCTCCAGATGTTCTAAAGGATCTTTTAGCTATCAACTTCATATTCTAAATCATCCAGAATTCTCATATTCCTTGCAGGTAAGACAGGAATGAGTTAGCAAGCCATTCTACATAAAGACAAATCCCTGAATATATCCTGACCCTCTCTCAAATTACCTCTTAGGTGAGAATGCAATTAAGATTTGGAGCATGCTTTAACAGTTTATACAGTTGACATTTCAACTACCTGAAACATATTTTACTAGTAAGTAATGCACAGGGCTGGGCTTCAGCTCTAAGAGCAGTAGTGTGGCACAGTCCTGGAATCATACAGCCACACAGAATTTCAGCTCCACTTAAAGGGCAGAAATCCTACTTAGGAACCAGTCAAAAACAAGGGAAAGGCAATTAACTTTACAACACCTTTGGCTTTTTGAGACAGTCTGACTGCATGAGGGGACCCTACAAACCAAAAACACTCCTGGTAATAATGAGTCTGATTAATCACATCAAAAGAACAAGGCACTTGTTGGGGCTACTTTGTTCATTCTGCTCTAAGGAATAGAGATGGGGGAGGGCCCACATGCAGACAGACACTGATGCCTGAAAACTCCGAGGTACCAGGCACTCAGGTTAAATGAACATTTTGAGTGGGCTGCTTGTCGACAGAGCATCTCTGAGAGCAGCAAGATGGGTAACTGTTCCTTCTAAAAGGAGATTGGAAGTGAATGAGCTGAGTGGGATGAGTGAGACTGAAACTTCTTGCTGTGCAAATGCAGGCTGTCATAACACCCACTCTTAAAGATTGTCTACCAAAATCCTGGATGATGAAGGTTGCTTTAATCTTGTTGAGCTGGATACCATCAGCCCAGATCTTGAAAACATCACCTTACACCCTTAGCAATCCAATCCATTTGAACATGGTCACATGCAAGAGGCTGTACTGCAGACCAGAGAGTGGCAGGTTCAAGACCAATTTTGATTTACCATGCTGTTCTCCTTAACCTTTGGCTTTATTTTTAAATAAAAAATATTTAACAGTGCATGTGCTTTATTTTCCTATGTTAAAATACAACTCTACTGAAAATAATATGCTGCATAAGCAAACATTATAAACTAAGTTTAATTCCTTCCACAATTCCACAACACCAAGGCAACCTTCCTAATGGGGATTAACAAAAAAAACACTCTTTTGGTGGCAACAGACAGCAGGCAGGTTTGGAAGAGGAACACCATGAATCAGACAAAGGTGGTGTATATTGCTGACTCACAGAAAATTCTGTATTATAAAATATTATAGAGACTTTTCTAAATTAACTGATAAAAGGGCAAGTACACATTTCACTCCCACCACTTTTCACAAGGACTGTTTAATACTAATTTGTCACAGTTATGTATTTGGTTATGCTTCATTTACATCACAAGTCATGTTTGAAGCCTAAGTTCAATACATAACTTAAAAGCCAGTCCAAATCAACCCTATCTATTCATCATCTCCATTCCCTTTCACATTGTTATATAGAACAAGGGTTGAATTCCCATTTCATAAAGCATAAGAATGGTCATAGTTTGTGAGATAAAAAAATCCATTTAGTCCAATATCCTATCTCCTAATCAGTGGTTATTAGGAGATGTTTAGAGAAGAGCATATACAATTCTTCCTCCTGTGGATTGCTGAGCCCTTAATAATTTCAAACACAATTTTCCTGAGCAGGATGTGGCTTCTAGTTATGTGCTGATGCTCAACATGTTTTTTCCTTCCAAGTATCCAGTCTTTCTTTGAACCTGTATTAATCTCAAGCACCATTATCTGCTCCTCAAAATAAATTACTGCCACTCTTTCTGTTTCCACTGTCCTGTACCAAGGAAACAAAGCATAGGAATTAAGAGGTGGGCAAGAGCCTTTCCAGAGGACAGAGAAGGGTGGTGTGCACAGAACTCCATCCTTTTATTCCCAGTGAGACTGCATTTGGTCCATTACAAGAACGTGTATTCATTGTCCTCTTCAGTTAACCTCAATAACAATAACAATTATTTTTCTCCTTTTGACAGATATGCTTTCCTGATGGCCTTCTGTGAATTCAGCTATGAAACTCACTGCATTGAATTTAAATCTGAAATGTCCATCAGTTTCAGTGATACTTATCAACAAATTCCTTACTGTTATTTTCAGTGGTGGAAGAATAGGACAGGAGCTACTTCATATGATCACTCACTGCATAAGTTTATGAAAAGAAAAAGGAACACAGAAAACTGAACCTTAGCCTTGTCAACAAGAGTACAGTAATTCTGATATACACATGCACATGCACAGTGGAATCAGCATTAGCCAGGCTGTAAATCTTACTTCATTATTAAACAAACATTTCAGCAATTCACAATTTTCCATGGTTAAACATCTCTTCTTGTTGGAGGCACAAAACAGGAAGCTATTCTATTAAATTATAATGTTAAATAACAGAGCAGTGAACAACTGCCACTCCATGACATCAACAACCATCAGAAAAATAATACTGCCCTGTCAGTCACAGCATTATAGAAGGGCTCATATATAAAGCTTGCACATTTACTTTTTTGCCTGCAGAGCGACTGTCCCTGCATATGCACAGCAAGGAGATGAAGGAGCATGTCTATTAGGAGGGCACTGCATAAATAACCAGTTTGAAAGCTCACTGGGTGCACAGTGGCCTTATTACTACAATGTATCTAGCTTGTCCTTGCTCTTTGGCATTTACACTTCAGAACACAGAGCTCTTACTGCCTCTGGGGAGAAAAATCCCTGTTTTTCCCCTTACTCTGGAGAAACTTACAGGGTGCTTTTTATGGCAAAGACTCTATCAAGCAGTTCTCAAGGCATAAAAACTGCAATTCTTCTAAAAGATTTTATGACTCATATAGGATCATATTTGACAGGCAAAATGTCATCTGGCACCAAGAACATGGCTTGGAGCTCCACCTCTGGGCAAGCACTGCAGGAACAATTCTCAGCCCGACAATACCAGTGGTGCCAGAGGTATTGTCTTATGCTCATCCCAAAGAGGACTCCAGGCTGCAGAGCAGTTTATTGGTAAGAAGCTAGGAACCGAGGAAGGCTGGGAGACAAGCAGGCAAATAGGGCTCAGGCAGGCAAATAGGACTCTTATGTTTGAGGGTCACTAAAATTCCAACCCTGCACAAAACACATCAGCAACAAAGACGTTTGAGACTGCAACATATTGTGAAAGGGAGAAAAGTGAAGCCTTTTCTTTAAAAAAGAGGTAACCTAAGAGACCTTGCACTCTCCTCTTCCTTGTCCAGCAGGAAGAGGCTTATGCTTTAGCATAAGCAGCAGCTGCCACTGTTCCTGGCAGCATGAAGAATCTGGTGCTGTGCCAGTAGCAGACAAAGAGTAACATGTAGGTGCATGTTTGGTGCCAAAACTGCAACCCAAATGGAGCAGAAAAGGAATTATGTTAAACTTATCTACCATTTGGACCTAGTATGGGTGTGCAGTGTTGAATTTTACTTCATCAGGATTTGCCAGAAAACAAAAGCAAAGAGGACAGATCAAGTTGGAGTCAGTAGAGGAAGTTCTGTGCAGACTGGATACCCCCAAACCTGGAATTTTTAATAAAGCCCTTTAAAATATATCCCACCAGGTTTAGTGTGTTGAGTGGGCTCAAACAGTGATGTCAGTCTGAATTTCTTTCTGGAAGGGTGAAGCCCTGAGCGCAAGCAAAATAAGTAATTGTTTGACAGCTCTGCATCCCCTCAGCAAATTGCTGCCTATTCTTCCATAAGAGCAGAGGCTATGGAAAGGCTCATTATACCCCCATCATCAGTAAAACTGAGAGAGAAAGGAGGGAGAAGCCATAAGAATAAACAGAAATGGCTGCTTTGAGCTTCATATGTCCTTACCAACATTTACCCCACATTCTGACCTGGGTCCCCAAAGTTTACAGTACAAATTGCTGGATTTGCCTGTTTGCTGTATTCCAAACAGAGAGCTTAGTAGAAGTTTCCTCTTGAAATATGAAAAAGTGTAAGTCTTAATATTGTGCTTGTCACTAGATGACCATAACAGAGTAGAAATAAGGGAAAAAAACTTATCTACTCAAAAAAAAAAACAAAAAAACAAAAAAACAAAACAAACAAAACAAAACAAAACACCAAAACAAAAAAAAAGAAAACCAAGAGAGAACTGGGCAAATGTACCAATACATTCCCAGATATACAAAAAGCAAGAGTTCTGCTTAAGTTCAGTGGATTCTATTATTGTATTTCAAGTTTTATTTTAGAACTATTTTGAAGAAGACTTGCAAGCATTCTTTATTTTTTTATTTGTAATTTATACACATTGTCAGTAGTTGCCAATTACTATTTAGGCACATAAAGCAAAGAGCAACTGAGATCAAAGTGCCCTGTCAGTCCAATATTTTGAGTATCTCTATAATAATAAAAATAGTTCAATTGAGTTGACAGCATAACTCTCAGTAACAATATTTCTCTAATAGTTCAGACTCATTAGACTCTTCATGATCATCTTTGTCACTCTGTAGTTCAGAATTTCAAAATTACAATCTAAGTTTCTTTTCTGGTTGGTTATTTACACAGAAAAGTATCAACTAAAGACTTGTATTACTTAAATTAAAGCAATTCTATTGTTACTTACAACTACATACTAAAAGCTAGGACATGAAAACACCTCAAAAGAAGTGAAAATATTTCCTATGATTTTTTTTTTCCATTTCATAATGTTGGTAAAATGAAGCAGTTTTTTGCAAAACATTTGCTTTTCACTCTGGAACAATTCTGTCAGGTACTTTCCACTCAGTTGTCTCCACTCACATTAACAGAAAGGCTTTCAGGAAAATTTCCTACCTCAGCAGAGAGCAAAACAAGTGCCTCTGATATTCACATACAGAAATTCAGTTTAAAAATAGGTAATAAACATACAATTGGGAAGAAGTAGAAGAAAAGTATGTGGAATAGGAAGTAGAAACTTAGAGCCTTTGTTCTTCTGTGCAGTTCTAGTGTTATCAAATGTCAGTTAAAACTTCCTCAATACATTAGGAAAGTGGATGTTAGCAAATCTGAGAAGTCAGAACAGTAAATATGCAAGTGTAGAGCAACCCCATAAGGGTTGCAACCCTTGCAAATGTGTAGTAACCCCTTAAGGGTTGCTCTTTCCTTATTTAGTGGCTGTGATGCAATTAATGTTTTTGCTGAGACAGAGTGGCTGTGAGTCAAATATACAGCTCTATTACAGATAAACCATAAGTTTAGAAATTCAATGAATTCCAGAGCTTGGAAACCTGCTATTACAAACTTCAGCAAATAAGCATGTCTGAGGCATATAAATTATATGTCCCATTTCAATTTTGTTTGCTTTTGATTCTGCCACTTTAAAATGCTTATAAGTGTCCATGACAACATGTACATTACTGTTTCCTGCTTTGAGTGTGCCATGGGTAACAACAGTAAGTGGTCTCCTCACTGCTTAAATGAAAACACTCTTCTGGTCACACAGGACAGCACTTGATAACAGACTCGGCCTTTCTTCATCTAGCAAGCAACCATTTTTGAATGGTTATACCCATTATGCCTTTACTATTGCATTTTTTACTGTTTCAAGTGTAAGTTAAAAACATTCAGCATCTCCAATGCTTAAGTGCCAGCCCAAACACCACCAAAAGAATGCAAAAGGTGGTGAGTCATCAGTGCTAAAAAAGTCAGCAGTGCTACCTGAATACAAAAATACTGCCACTGAGGTAAAGGACACAGCTTATTTGGAGCCTCTCTAGCATGCTGACTACAATTATAAGGCAGAAAAATAAGCAGTGCTGATGATTGACCTCCTTTTGATCTGAAAAATCTGTCTGAAGTAGTGAATGCCAAAACTGCCAAGTGAGATGTATAGGCATTATCATACTCAAGCTATTACAATCTGCTTGGAAGTTTACAACAGTTAATGTTCCTTCCTACTACAAAACTATGTGGCCCAAGTCAGAAGAATGCTGAAATATGTAATATAACTTGGGTTGAAAAATGGCAGATTTGCAAACTCTATCCACAAATGTCCATGATGTGAGGCATTTGACACCAATCAGATGGAATTACACAGAAGATAGCAGAGCTCCCATGAGGTATAAACACTACAGGAAGGTATCTTCTACCTTCATTAAAGTCACCACTTTTAAATCCCAATTTGCCTCATAATCCCACAGATGCTGATTTTCAATCTGATTGACAAAATTAAAACATGCCTTTTTGTTTGAAGAAACTATTTTTAGGGAAAAAAAAGATAAGAATCAACCACATTTTTTTCATCCAAGTCAGTAATTTTCTTCACAATTCCCAAAACACAGATGAGAATTTGATTATACATTGGCCAAAAAGGGACTAGAATAAGAGGTATATGAACACAAAAAAAGAGGAAAAAAGGTTTTGCTAGATGGTCAGTTGTGACAATACTCCTGTCAGGCCAAGTAACTATGATTCAGAGCTCAGAAACTTCACAAAGATTCTGACATATAGCTCTGGCATATCTACTGCTATTCCTCACCAGAGCTGTGGACTTGACATTTTCACTGCCAAGCCACTTGACTAAGCAATGCATCTCTTGTTTCAAACTTTGCCTCCCAGTGCTATGCAGGGGACTCTGCTTAGATGGGGAGCAGAGCAAGTATGAGAGTGTGTAATGAACAGCACTGGAAATGAAAGATTAAAAATAGAAAACTTTGGGCACTTGAAAACTTTTGCATGAAGGCTATCATTTTACATTTCCTTTCTGGGAAGCTAATGCCAACAAATACACTACAGGTTCTTGAACTTAATACTATTTAGTAACTTCCAAAAATTTTCTTCTCATTAGAGGCAGTCAGTTTGCCCCTGATGAAACATCACTGAGAGCTAGACTTAAAACCAGATTACTCAAAAAGGCCAGAAAATAGGGCAAACAGAATACCACCCTTCAGAGAGAAACCATGAGCTGTTTTGCAGACTGGTGAGATTTCTTAGGAAGTAAAATAATTATTCCATTAGTATAATTCACTTAAGGGCTTCTGTTAGCCCAGGAAAATTCAGCAACAGCACAGTCCACACACAGTATAAATTGTTTCATGTGCTTTTCCTGTGCTTTACACTACTGATAAGGCACCATTGCCAATGGTATTAAAGAATGTTTTAATATCAGCAAATCAGTCCTATTTTCACTCAAATTTCAACAACTATTTATGTACAAATTGTTGTTAAATGTCAGAGCACTAAAAAGGGAAAGAACAAAATCTTACCAAAGAGTCCAAATGTAATACCTGCTTGGCCTCCTTATGATATGGGACTGACTGAGAATAAAGGGCAGCATGGAATTGTAAAAAAGGACCATTGGGCTGGCCTAACAGATCTGTGTGTGGAAACCAATCAGCTGCTCCTGGTAAAGCAAGAATTCTGTCTGCAGATGATTTTCTCTGTGGCAAAGCTAGCTTGGTGAGGAAAGGGACACCTGGAGTAAGAGCACTCTCAGATATTGGTGTTATATTAAATAGAGAAGTAAAGATAAAGACATCTCAAATCTGATCTATAATATTTTTCCCTTTACATTCTGTAAACAAGATTATTTGACCCATGGAATACTTTATATTTTAAAAGGATCAGCATTGTATAGCTACTTTAATCTAATTGAAATGCACATTAGAAACAGAAACAGATGTATGTCAAACAGCTGTATGGCAGACCTGTTCCCAAGCTTCCAGAAAACTTAGAAAATACAATGTTTGCAAAAAAAAAAAGATGAGAATAAGCAGCACTTCTAATAATCTTTTTTTCTGCTTAGTTAAATTGCAAATGTCCCTCAACACAACAGAATCCTGACAAATTCTTTCAAATTCTAGATCATTACTTTGCAATTCCTAACATTCCCTTCATAAACTGATCACCTTCCTTCCTAAATAATAATTACAAACAATTTCTGAGAGAACTGTTTTTTTCAAAAGCTAAGTTAGAAATTTATAGAAGCAGAACATGGATTTGAAGATGGGTGTGAGAATAGATTAACCTTATTTCTTCTGGGTGGAAAGTTTTTACCACTGCATAGAGTAGAAAAGTTACACTTCTGAAACACAATGTGTCAAACCTGATAGAATGTTATTCCTAATAAGTATTATAGTCTTTGGAGGGGGGAATTTATCTTTTATAGCCAATGTAAGAGCAAACATTAGAACCAACACTCAAAAGAGTGAAATGCTTAGTGTGTTCTCTTTCACAGAACACAAGCAGGTTTTTCCTTTTCTGCAATTGTAAATAACGCATCAGAAGAAATAATACAACTAATGCAATAACAACAAAAAAAACCACAACAACCTAAGGGAGAGCTGTCAATGGTAAACACACCACAATCAAATCTATTAATTGCACTTCAAACACAAATTTGATTTGTTGCTGATGGTACCTGGTGATCCAGGTAGGGCAGCTTTCAGAGACTGTTCCATATTCTGCATGTAGGAATCATCAGAAACTTCAGAGGTAGATATTTCATTGGTCCCCAAATTACAAATCAATGTGGGGAAAGCATGACTTTAAGCATGACTTAATCAGCATGACTGATTAAGTTAGTCTGATGGGCTCCAGCATACAGAAAACTATTGACACAGGTCAAAATATATGTCTGTTCAGGTACTTAAATTTCACCAGTGTGAGCAAACAGTTATCAACTTTGATTCTGCAAAATGTGAATAAATAAAACCAAAACATTTTGGATGAGTCAAAGCACAGTCTTTCTAAAAGAAAAACCCCCACTTTATTACCCCGTGACAAATATAGTGGCTCCAGTACTGTAGCATTTAGAAGGTGGTCTAAGGCTATCATCTTCTTTAGAAAAGTCTGCAATACCTGAGAGATATTCTTGGCATTCCCCTTTATGCAAACAGATAAATACAGATTTTCTAGTTCCTAATCCTGTCATTCAATGTCACCTTAGGAAAACTGCTCTTGGAAGGTTTTGAAATACTGGTCCAAAACCTTTTCGGCTCACTTGAGAAGCCTTTGAAGATGAAAATTTTCTCAGAACTGCTTTAATTTCAGCATTATCTTCTTCTGTTGAAGAACACCTGGGACAGATCTAATTTGAAATATTTTCAAAAAAATACCAAAACCAGTTGAATAATGTGGTGAAAACAACTGGAAATCATAACACTAAGCCCCTTTTATGTAGATGCCATCCGCCAATTCTCAAGTGGCCTGTTTTCCCAAGAAACATTTATTTTTAACTTCAGCACTGCAATCTGCAATTTCTGGAGATTCCTACGCCAGGAGTCCTTGTGAAACTCAACACCACAGCTGCTGATGCAGGAGTTGAAGATAAAATACAGGGATTAGAGTCTGAGCTTTTGTGTCAGACATGAACGTATGCTGACAGCGCATTTGCAGACAGTAAAAAGGACGGAATCTGTGAATGCATCAAGTGGTAACCACAATAGAAGCCATTAAAAACAATCTTCAGTAGTTTATATAGTAATAAAGAGCAGAATGGAAGGACATTAGTGAATATCACAGCACTCTTGGTCTTGGACTTGAATATCCAAATGATAGTTTTGAGCAGATCCCATTTAGTTTGCTGCTGACTGAAGGCATTCACAAATCACAGGTGCAATCAGTGGTTGCCATCAACCCACACATACAGCACTTGTCTTCTCCTCAGCGTGTTTCAGAAAACAATTTCAATCATAACAGCTAGGGACATGACAAATTCAAAATTACCCATTATTCACCCACGGAGAGACCATTAAAGGGATCCAGATAATAATCTATTTTCAAGAATGATTTTGCAAAGATAAAATAAAATATGCTACATGTGAAAAGATCAATCACTCATATCCTGAGCTCACATTCATCCTCCCATCCCCTGTAAAACTTCCAGTGGACTCTTCTGGCAACAGAAAAACAGAAACACTGAATTCCTACTGCATATAACTTTCTGCTGCAATTGAAATTTTGGTATTATTAGTATTGATATTTGGAATCTAAAAAACCCAAAAAATATAGCATTGCCATTGAGGATGCATGTGTTTCTCTCATCTTCCTTATAGCCACCTGCTGTCATGACCTGATAAACAACCTCTGGAAAAGACAAAAATATTCAGATCACTATGGATAACAGCATAAAAAAACATAGAATAATGGAGCTATGACAAAAACAATTGGACTCCTTTCAGTATTAGGGCTGCCAGATAGACTGCATGTAGTATCTCAACTACTGTTAGAAAAGAGAACTTGCCCAGCAATTCTTGGTTTCCCTCCCTTTGTGTTTGACCCTGTTAAAAATTAGCATTGCTGTTTTGCTTAGCTATTTAGCTAATATAAAGGACCTACTATGCAGTAAGCCTCAGAGCCAGCAGCATAGCACTGAGAAAGCACTTTTTAATTTACTGCTAGAAAGCTGGCCAGAAGAACATCACACACTGGGCTAAAATCTACCTTTGGATGCATATGATCTTAATTTCACTAGAATCAATAGGACCCAGCATGTGCAGCCTGAGAAATAATTCAATCCATTAAATTCATGCCATTTACATACAATCAGTGGCTTCAGAGGTTTTCTTTTGAGAGGAAAAAGAAGACAAAGGAGATTTAAAATAATCAAAATATTCCCATGTGGATGGCTATTACTCTTTCAAATTAGGACAAACTAGATATTTTTAAATATTTCAGATAAGTTTAAAGTAAAAAATTGATCAATATAAAGACATAAAAAACTCGATAGATTTAAAATTCCTGTTTTAAGTGAAGGTACACTTCTTTCATTGAGGTCCACTTCTGCTACCATCAAACTGACCATTTACAGTGTCTTTGGAAACATTTTATATATATATTTTATATATATATGTATATATATATATATATATGTGTGTGTGTGTGTGTGTGTGTACACATTTTAAAGGAAATAAGGTTATAAAGAGGCAGAGATGCCTCAGGAAATAAGATGCCTTGCAACCAAGAAGAAATATGATCACTATTACTGATTTCTTATTAAAATGTGTAGGATAAATCTCTGATAAGTAGAGACATGCAGACATTGCATATGACATCTATATATAGTATAGAAGTGTGATTTCTACTACTGATTTAATGAGAATATCAGCACAAGAGCCCTTCTGGGACAGAATAAAGTTTGTGGCTTTATACCTGTGGATGTTAAAAGATAGCCAGGTTCTGCAATGAGCTGTGTACCACCCAGTAAATGCTGAACATTTTATCTGTTTTTCCCTGAATGAGAATTTCAGCGAAAGACAAAGAAATTCTTAATCATTAATTCCAAATGTAAGCTGTAGGCAGATGCTGTGCTGTACAAGTTTTGGGGGTTATTTTTGCAATAGTGAGAAATGTTTCAAGGAAATAGAGTGACACACTATTGACAACAGTTTTCCGTTTGGTGCCACAACTCAAAACCTTGTTCTGATCAATCAGTATATACAAATTATCCTACTTGCTTTTATGCATGGAAAAGACACATCAGAAAGCATTGTGTTAGCCAGTCCAACATCTGACCAGCAGAGAGCCTGAACACTGGGACACAGTGGTACAGGGAGAAGGCAGTTCAGGAAGAGTGTAGTACCTGTTGGGAATGGGAATGATGGGCAGGAAAGGAATGAAGAGAAAAGCCTGGGCAGAGGACACTCACCCACTGCTGTAGGGAAGCCAGCAGCTGTCAGAACAAGAGAGTGCCAAAGAGAAGTCCTGGCAGAACACACAAGTTCTGGTCTTTTTAAAAGTTTAGAAACTGGCATTTTTGGATACAGCAAATAGAGTCAACTTCGCTTTTTAGTTTCTGGTAACTCAAGGAATATCAGTTTATTTAACTGATACAGAGTTTATACAGGAATTTCCTCAAGATTGGTGGCCTGAATGCTTGAGTGTGAGCAGCCTCTACCAACTGTACCTGCTAGTGTGTAATACAATCCCACTGCTACAAGGAGCATTCACACCCTTTCTCTGGAAGAGAATGTGAACACAGGCTATGGCTTTGGATGCATGCTTTGAAGCCCACTGCATTTCCTCACATGCAGGTAGTTCTGTTTACTTTTGTCTAGAAATGCAGATAAGAAATTCAAGTCCCTTTGTGAAAGCTCCTAATAAAACTTGGACTAGTTTCCTAAAATCACACACTTTGTAGAAGACAGAATAAGATAATATTTGACCGGCCAATGTTACTCCATTTAGCACAAATTAAATGCTGGAGAAAAATAAATGAAAACAAATCATTGCCTTGAGACAAAAAAAAAAAAAAAAATCCAACTTTCCAGTTAATTAATTTAATAAAATGACACACGAGGTAGAAAATCTGTGCATTTAACAATCTCAGTTATTTTAAAGTCTATAAACAGCCAAAAACATATCCTCACTGAGATGGTGAAAATATACAATGAAACCTCTGAGAAATCATTCCCAGTGTGTTTTTTATCACAGAAGGGACTTTTTAATCACTGATTTAATTTGACACATATCAAGAAATAATTTCATAGTGCTCTTTCCAATTAAAAGCATTTATTTGATGAATTTGCTCTTTCCCTGATCCCCACTTTGCTTGACATTTCTGTGGAATCTCTGTTACTCATATGTCCACCACAGATTCAAGGATCAGCCTAAATGATGACTTAAATCTTCCATATCCTTTGTGTTTATTTCTGTAGTCCTCCATAATAGATGTACACTGGCTACTGAGTCTGTTAACTGCAAAGAAGACAGAGTTTCTTTGATTATCAGTGTCCTCACTATCTGGTAAAACAGCCCAAAAAAAAGAAGTTTGAAGAGAAGACAGATTGCTAACCAATCTGCAGCTAATGTGTGACTCTTTCTGAGCTGTCTTGGGAGGGAGGAGAAAAAAACAACCACTGTCTCTTAACTGCCCATGCCATGGACCCAAAACTCTGGAAAGGTAACACAGTGCTCTTTTATCATATCAGCAAGGTGATTCTGCTTTTAGCTCTATAGACACAGAGAGAAACTTAGCATATGCAGTTTCTTTAAGCAGACTGAGTGTGTGTTTACTAGGATTTTTCAGCAATAAGCTTTTTAGATAGGAGGAAAATACCTATCCTGCAAGGTGAAAACAGGTCTTTAATTTCCTCAGTGTTATATCATCATGAATTACTCATGGGCCTCATTAAAACAAAGACTCCACTTGTCTGCATATGTATATGATCGTATGTGTTGCAAAAACACACAGGCATGCATGCATTTCATACATGTAAAACAGGTATGCATAATAGATATAAGTTAGAGGGCATGGCTATGTAGAAAATAATCATTAAATAATTATAAAGGTTTTTTTTTTTTAAATTAAAACCAGAAAAGGCATGCATACTAAAAATGCAGGAATATATAGGCTGAACATATAAACTGGTGGAAAAAATAGTTTAGGAAAAGCTGACAGTAATAAAAAGCAGACAGTTAAATCTTACTGCAAACAGTCTAGTTTAAATCTGGGAATCCTGAGCATCTATTAAAGTGAAATGCAGGATCATATCAAAGAAAAGCAGAACATTTAAATAACCAGAAATGGAAAATCTAGAATATCCTCTGTTTAATTCTACGAGCAAGAAAACAAACACAAATTTTACACACTACATCACGTCACACACCACCTTAATTCAGCTACATTAAAATGAGTTTTTCTCAAAGAAAAGCTCATGACTACACCTTTAAAAAGCTCATTGTTTGGGTTTTTATATGAAGAAAAAACAAGACTGCATCAGGAGGTGTAAATTTTTATGCCTAATTTGATAGTTCAGCACTTTTGCAGTTGAGTTTGCAGCACACACAGACCAGTTTCCTTACGCTTTCCCACTTATTTTTCAGCAGTCAGGAATTCTTAAGCACCCTGCACAGTGCATACACAATTTGTAAGGCATGCTCATCATCACTTGCTCAGCTTTATGCACCAAATGAGACATGCCTCAGGTTTCTATGTGCGCATCTCACAATGATGTTTTAAAATTTTATCACCTAGTTTCCAGGGAACTGAGGCTTTGAATCTATATTTGAAATACCACCTGAACGGGTGAAACATATTGGTATTCCACACACAGCCTCCTGCTGTCACTCCACTGCTGGCATGGGACAGTCTTCACCAAGACTTAGAAAACCTCATTCAATATTCCTCTCTGGAGGATCTGACACTTACTGTGAATTCTGCTCTTCAACTTAAATACCAGTGTCTGTGGCAGGCCAATTCTATCATTGCAGATACAGCATCCCTCAGGCGAGGTCCAACCTTTCTCTTGCAGTGCACCCAGGGATTAGCTTGACTTCCCCTAAATTCTCTCCAGTGCACAGTACAAGCTAATCTTTCCTGTAGGAAGCAGGAGATGGGGTTGCCATGACAACAGAGCACATTCTAGCAGTGGGACCACTGAGATGAGCTGAAAAGACGACAGTGAAACATGCACTCAACCTTCCTCCGGGGCTACAGGCTTCTTCCTCCAGGATTTAATTCCCCTGCAAGTTTACTGACAGGCTAGGAGGTTGATTAGCTATGTATTTTGCTGTGGGGAGATTACTAGTTAAGAATATGGTTGAGAGATCATAGCATTATTTAATGAAACTGCCATTCCTCTTTACATTAAATTGCTGATTTAAGCATGTCTGCTTTTAAACCACTGCTCTTTCATACATATTAGTCCTACACTTGGTTCAGACTAACATCTCACTGTAATACAGTCACAAGCCGAGTCCTGTGCCTCAGCTTCAGTTTTCCAGCATATTGGGCACATTTTTATGCTCATACAGACACATGCTCATACACACACATGCACACAAAGAGCACAGTGTAACATCTGTGTTTGGAGCTCAAAGGGTTCTGCTTGTGGGGGAGGGGGCACTGAGAAAAGCAAGGCACAGCAGCCACGTGTCTTACACAAATGACACAACAGCCACAATAAGCTTTGGGAGCCCTGATCATCAGGCAAAAGAAAACTGAGTAATCTATACTGTAAATATCAGCTATTTTCTGCCCCAGAATAATGTTTGTATCCTACGCTTCAAAGATTATTTTTTTCTCAATGGGAATAATAGAAAGCTTTTTAAGCTCCTGCATTTCAATTATTTACACATTTTTAATTGCTCAATCAAACTTTCATGCAGAGTGTTTTTCTTTGTGTTTTAATTTCTCTTGCAAAATCACACAACACATTATTGTGGCAAATTCCTGGAGGCTGGACCACGACAGTGTCTTCTCCTGCTATTTCAGTAAAAGCATGTCTCAGTGAGCTCACATCTTAAAGCTACAGCAACTGAGAATTTTCAATTTCTAATCATGATTGCAAGCCATTCATTTGCCCAGCATGGAATCCTGCCTCCTTTGTCCTTCACTTTTGAGCATGTAACATGTGTGACTACACTGAACACCCCATCATCAGGCAATACCTGTCCCCTCAGTACATGTAAAAGCTTAACCTATCCAAGTACAAAAGATTTGGCTGCAGATGAGCCAAATCCACACCATCTGCATCCATTTCTCTGGAAATCTGAAAAGAAAAGAATCTCTATAAAGGTCTCTGACACAAGAAAGAGGAGGAGCCCAGGGGTTGCATTTAGCCAGAACTCCAGTAGGCAGGGAAGGTAGGGGTGGGTGAAACAGTGGGAATATGTGCAACAGCTTTCCCTCTACAGCAAGTTATACATGACAGTTTGCAGGTTATTCCCAGCTAACTTCATCTTGGCAAACCACACAAGGCCAAGAATTTGGCTGGAGAGGGAAGGTTCCATGTTGGGAAGACACTTTAATGACTGGAATGTGTAAGGAATTTTTTGGGAGGTCTGGGAGATTGGGGGCATGTGGAAGCCTGGGCCAGGATCTCTCAATGATCATCAAACCACTGATTTTATCCTGGTACTACACTGATTGCATTTACAATGAGAAGCCCCCTGACAAAAGCCAACCAAAAAACCCTGTAAAATTCCTTTTCCATGGCTATGCAATATCGCACCTCCATAACCTTGAAAAGTATCTCAGTGTTACACAACCCTTTAAAGTTTAACCTTAATTTGGATTTTAGCATGTGTCAGGAATATATATACACAAAACAGTATCCCTCAGAATCTGCTGGCTCTGACTCATCCCACAGCTTGCTACAAAGATGAATTACACCACACAGTGTAGCACCTGTATTTATTATCATCTAATTAGTGCTAGGTTTTAATTTTTTTTCCACTTTTCCACTCAAGTTCTGTCCAACTGGAGAAATGCCAAATCATGTAAGCGGCATATGGTTTTGCTTTTGAAATCATCCAGCCAGAATTCCCAAATACTGAAAAATCTTTGCTTAAATAACTTTCAGCTTGAAAGACAATATTTTACACCTTCAATTCCAGAGGGTTACACTGATATTTGTAGGTATGCAAATTGGTTTTGAGGAAAAGGGGCATATAATCAGGTGTTGAATGATGTTATAGATTTTTTCCTGTCACATGCTGTCTCCTCACAATCTGAAAAGAACAGTTAACAGCAAGATTAATGCTCTGAAAATAGCAAAACAACTATTATGGTTAATGAAAGTAAGGTTCTGTTTCTTTTTTGTTTCACAAGCTATGACTGTAGAAACCAGTAAATATTGCCCTTAGAATGCAATCATTCATTTCTCAGTGTTCATGTGCAGATTTTCCATTTAACAATACTGTATCCTGTGTTCCTGGAAATTCAGCCAGGTACAAAACATAAGTTCATTTAGTTATTGGATAGGGAATGGATTTCCCTGCTGGCACCCTAAACAAGTAACACCCAGTTACTAAATTGGGCCCACACTATTCCTGACCACATTCCTTTCAATTCTAGCAAAAACTTCTTGTGTTTTATTTCAGATGAATACCCAAAACATTCTCTCAGCAGGAACACACCCTCTTACATGGATGTGAAGTAACAAAAGCAATTTAAATGAGCTAAGTTTGGAGATCTCCTGGAACATCCAAGAGCTCACAGGTATTCTTATTGTATCCATATATCCCTGGGTATACCCAGGAAAAGGCAACTGTTTTAGTGAACCCAGGTGGAACATGCCACAACAGGGGATAAGACAAAATGAAAGCTGAGGTCATGTACTTAAGTGGTCTACTCTAACTAAGAAACACCACTTAAGTGTCACATACCAGAAGCAGAGCAGCATACTTCTAAGGCTTGAGTAGAATAACCAGCTCTAGGCCCTTAGCAGAAAATGCCCCCACCACTCTCTTAGGTCTCTCCTAACTTTTTCAAAGGTAGAATCTACCTTTATCAAGACTGGAGTCTGAATTTTGCTCTTTGTTTACCCTCTTGTTTGGAAGAGGATGAATGGTGAATACACAACAGCCCCTTTTCCTCTCAACAGAACACCCACAGCTTACAAACAAGATGTGGAAGGTCAGAAGACGCATCCTGTCCGATGTTTCTGCATAAGTTCACAGCTTTGGCCTCAAATGAGGAGTCTGAGGATTTCACATTGAAAATAAACAAGAAAAAAGACAGGGGAATAAAACAATATATAGATTCAACAAGGTGGACATGAGAAAGTGAAGGCTTTTGTTTTGATTTCCTGTCTTTTTCTTTATTATGCTTAACTGTGAAATCATAATTGAATTCTCAATTTTATAATATAATTTTTATATATAGCTGTTCTTTGAAATTTGTGGATTAAAGAAAAAATCACTCTCCTTTTTAAGAACTATTCATTTGAGATTAAACAGAGCCCTGAACAAAAGGTTTAAGCAATGTAAGTCTTGCTGAAACAGAGGAACAGTGCCCAGTACTTTACAGGATGAAACCTGCAATTTGGGGTTTTAAATCCCCTAATTCCCTACCCTTTCCCTTCTCTTTTTAAAAATATCTTGGAAACTCTGATCCTGCTTTTGTCAGATGAATTGGTTATATGGAACAGAGTGACCTTCAGTCCTTGTGCAGTGATACATCAAGCAGCAGCCTACACCCAGTGCAAGCTGTACCACCACCTCCTGAAAGCAAACACAGACTTCATCTTCTAAGCACAGAACTAAAGGCACAGAGCTAATCACCTGCATACACCTAAATTTGTAAAAGAAAAAGACAGTTTTGCTTCTTTGCCTCAAGACTGTAACAAAATTTCTTAAACACAATCTGTTTTGTGGAGTTTTTTAAATGTCTCATACAATTAAGCACTTCCCACCTATAATTTTACCACTGGATTATTTAGGCAATCAGGACATATTTCCAGTACCTTTCACACTTTTTTTTTTTTCCCCTCCCTTTAGTTCCTCTCAGTTCACTGACTTTACTCAAGGTTTACAAATAGGAGTAGGTATCAGCAGAATCAGTGTTCATGACCATTGAATTAAATAATTTTGTAAGTAATGACACTTTTCAGAAGATGGGATTTTTTTAATATACAAAATGGTAAAGAGTGCTGTGATTTCATTGTAATTGCCAAAGGAACTTATACAGAAGAACTAAAACAGCCTGTACTTGTAAAATTGTAATATAATTTTATCTCCTAATGCAAATGCTTTGCATTTTATGACTGTAGTGCAAATGTAAAAGTACTTGCTGAAGGGATAAAGCTACTCCATTGTGATACATGGACAACACTGAACAACATTAAATTATTTCTACACTGAAATCATAAATGCAAGATGAGGTCAAATGTCTCAGTAGGATGTTCTTTTCTCTAGATCTTTAAGATTAGTTCATCAGATTGGGAGTGGTGGAGAGGCCTGGAAAAGGTAAAAGTGCTCTTTTAAATGTTTGTTGCTTATACAGCTTCTAAAAACTGAATTTCATAACTTTTCAAAACAGGCAGCAGGACTGAAGTGAGAAATCTCCAGAGGTGCCTTCCAAATTCACTTATTCTGTGATTCTGTGAATTACATTGACTACTTTGTAGCAATACAGTCTCTGGTGAGCCAGGGCAACAATAAAAGATTACACCATACTTCTGTCCGATGGACATTCTTATTCAAAAAGAGGATATATAGAAAATAACACTGACTTTGAAATATCTTTCCAGCAATAAGCCCTTAACACTCTCCTGCATGAGGAAAAGAACAGATATATTCTCCCAACCCTGACACAAGCCAACAGCCACAGGCATGATGATGAAGAAAGGAAACACCTTTCCCTGACTTACCCTCCTGCCATCCAGCTCCAATGTCACAGAATCCTGGAATCAATTAGGTTGAAAAAGATCTCTAAATCACTGAGTCCAACCTTTGACCAATCAACACCTTGTCAAGTAGACCATGGCACGAAGTGACAATCCAGTTATGTCTTGAACAACTCCAGAGACAGTGACTCCACCACCTCTCTGGACAGTCCATTCCAATGTTTAAAAACCCTTTCCATGAAGAAATTCCACCGGATGTCTGGGTGTTCCAGTGCTCAAGCTTGCAGCCCCTGACCCTTTACTGAACCGCACACAGATGTACCCCATACCAGCCACAAGCCCAGCGAATCTTTCACACAGTAACACTTTTGACTCCTAACAGGTTTGAGCTCCTGGCCCTTCATCAGTCCACAGCACATTGTGCTACTGTGCTCCTGCAGAGAAGCCCTATTCTTCAGGACACTTTTGTACCAATGTGACCAGTGAAGATCTCTGATTTTTTTCATCTGTAGTTCCCTGGATACCAGCTGCAGCATTGCAAGATTCACATCTGCTATCCTCCATTTCAATGCAAGATGCTTTGAAGGTCAGATCATTTTTTGTCTACCTAAAATGCAAATGTGAGCCTTAAACTCTACATTCCCAGTTAGGAAATTCAAGGCATGTGTACTTAAAATATTTAAATTAAATATGATCTGGGTACTATTACAAAAAGGTTGCATTTAGCACCATGTAAATTTGGACAAATGAAAATGTTCAACCCTCTGAGATAACAGAGCTCATTTAAAAACACATGTTTTGCAAGCTCAGTGTTCTTGCTGTTATACAGAGTTGAAGTATACTCTCTGAATTTATAGCACGAAGCATGTCAGAGTTCAAGGAGTTCTGGATGACACTCTTAGTGATATGATTTAGGTTTAGACAGCTCTGTGAGTTCTGACAGTTCAAGGAGTTGGACTTGATGATTCTTATGTGTCTCTTTAAACTTGAGATATTGTATTATTCTCAGATTCTTATATTTACATTTAACACTATTAAAGAAGCTAATTGATTTCTACTTATTATTATGAATTTTTCTCTATAAGCTCATGTCTTGGTGCATAAGCTATCCAAATGGGAAAAGTATCATGCAGTAGTTTTCAGAAAAAAAAAATTAAGACCTCCAGAGTATTTACTGCTTTATTCTTTCAGTATGCATCACCTCAGTCAGAAAGTAGCATCTCTATGACACACTGCAGTCTGACTTTTTCAGCTGATTTTAAAAGTCCAGGAAATCTAAGTTTTTTATTGTCTGAGAATTAAAGAAATTCAAATACTACCGTATTTACTTGTGTAAACAAACAATTTGGAAAGACCAAAAATGCCCCTTTCCCAGTCATGCCAGGCAGGATGTTCTATTTAAAGCTCCCTGAATGGCTTTCACAGAATTACAGAATCATAGAATAGTCTGGCTTGGAAGGGACCTTAAAAATCCTCTAATTCTAACCCCTCTGCCATGGGCAGCAATGCCTTCCCCTAGACCAGATAGCTGGCTATCTGGAAAGTCACATCCAACCTGAGGCCTTGAACACTTCCAGGGATGGGGCATCTACAGCATCTCTGGACAATCTGTTTCAGCGCCTCACCACCCTGACAGGAAAGAATTTCTTCCTAATATCTAATCTAAATGTACTCTTTTTCAGTTGAAAGCCATTTCCCCTTGTTCTGTCACTATATTAATTATGAATTCAGAGCAGGAGAAAACATTTTATATAATTTCTGTCTTAAAGATCATGGTAAATAACAAAGTTTACATAAACCGTATTTGCTGATGATGTTTTTCATGGAGTTGCCATTTACGACAGATACACAGAGAAATCAAGATCAGGTTATACAAAAAGTTAGTAACCCAGAAAAGTGACAAAAAAGCATTCCAGTCATTTATCTTTTAAAATCTAAGGATAAATACTTGGTATAAGACCAGGAAGATCACGATCAAAAGTGAAGCAGCTTATGCTCTATTTCTTTGCATCTCTATAAAGAGGCAAGAAGGATAAGCAGCTATCCATCTCTGGCTTGACAAAGCATCATATTCAAGGAACACCCAAAATGGGAAAAGAATTGAACATTCACATTTTCATTCTGGTTCAGTAGACATCAGTGGATTTGAAAGACATTTACTCATGGTTACCCCATGGCTGCTGAATGACAACTGAGGAAGAGAATACAGTGAAGCTAAAGAAAGTGCAACCTGTAAAACAGACAGTTCACAAACACCAGGTACAACCTTTTAAGCACAGCTGATCTGTATCCAAATACCTGCATTTGTTCTTTGCTTTACTATGAGGTGCACCTCTGGAAGACTTCTATGAGAACATGAAACAATAGCATTTCAAAAGGACATGAGCAAGAGTGTGAAGAAAACTTTACTTCCTCTTGAGTTTTCCGCCTTGTTCCAAAGCGCTGTTAAACTTCATCAGCAGGTATAGAAAGAATAATCCTTTGGACCTGGTAGGTGCAACAGCTAAACTGGTTTCTAGAGGGTAATTATGTAATTCTCATTTAAATTGTTATCTTACATCACCAGAAGAGAAGGCAGTTGACTGATTCAGTACAGCTGGCATTAGACTCAAAGAATGATATGAAGAAAATATTCCAAGGACATCTACCCTGAAGCGAACCACTTAGGCACTGCAGATAAGAAAGACAAACAAATGAAGTTGAGACATGAGAGCACTACCTGGGCCAAAATCTATGCTTACTCCATCTGCTAGCTAATGCTCACAGATAGATATCAACGTTAAGGAATATCTAATAGGGACAGAGTGGGGATAGTGCCATAAAACTGACCTAAGAGTACTCACCATGGAGGAGGAATGGAAGAGGGAAGGGGATATCACATCCAAAGCGTATCCTCTAAAACAGAAATGCCAACAAGCCTAATGTCCCCCATACAAGACCAAACCGATGAGGGTAATATCGATGATTATTGCTACCAGCCTAGTCCTATCCATGCAGTGCAGAGAGATGTGGGGGGGTTATTGTTAGCTCCCACCCACGTGTCGGTTCTGAAACTCCCACTAGTAAACACGATTCAGGAAGACTGCTTCCCACCAATGTTCACATTACATAAAGGCTTTGATTATATCAAAATGAGAATGGCAACATTTTCACCCTGCATCTCAGCCTTACAGATTTTCACTGACAGAGTAAAGTCCCTTTGATTTTGGTTTGTTTGGTTTGGTTTTTTTTGTTGTTCACATTTCCTGCCACTAAATCAGTAAAAGGTCATGGATACACAGAGAATCACTTTCTAAAGCCAGTGCCCTGGGGTGCTGGTTCCTCATGAGAAGGCTGGATGTGTGCTTCTGGTTTGCTTTTGCAGAGCTGGTACACTGGTTTGACATTGCCAGTAGGCACATCTTGCAGGGCTGCCTGCAACACCTGCGTCTCCACTGAGCTCTGCCTCCAAGGCATGTACGAGTGTGTCACTCTGCACAAAGAGGGAGATGAGGGTGGGCACAAGCAGCTCCAGCTGCAGCACGGTGCAACCCCTGAGGAACACGCCTAAGCACTCCAGTGCCTGTTTGGAGGAGGTAGGCATATGCAGTCCAGGCAGTGACCCCTCACAGTTTACTTTTTCTTTTAATGATCATCACCAAACAGAGACAGATCTTTTGTTTTAGAGCGATTGCTCTTGCCATCTGAGAAAGGTTAAGGAAAAGAAAGTCAGCGTGTCAGAGGTATACAAGAGGGGAAATAAGTAGAGAAATAAAGGGATTGATATGAAGACCTGTCTATTCTTTGCTCTCAATAAGTTTTTCTTCTGGTTAGTTAGTTTGGAGGTTTTTTTAGATTTTCTGCTTAACATATATGTACATGTACCTGCATTAACACTTACACACTCCCACTTGTATCAGGCCACCAGTACAGCAGCATTGTACCCATACATGTGAGTACCCATATAACTCAAGCAGGACAAGAGAGACAATACATGGATTTAAAGCAATATTATTCCTTCCATCCTCCAGACAAGAACCAAGACCAAAAAAGTCAAGAGACCTGACCAGGGCAAAGGTTACTAAGAAAGAAATGCAAACCCTTTGAATACCTGAATCTGAATCTCCCCCTCTCATGACCAGAGCAGGGAATGCACACTGGTCACTTTCATAATGCTACTTTTGCTGTTAAGCTATTTTTTTTCTACCACACCAACAAGGGTAATTTTTTTCAATTTTTTTTCCCTGTGCAACTACTGGCCATCTAATAACATAGGCCTCATTAAGAAAAAAAAAAAAAAAAAAGAGTTGCAAATTGTCAGCAATAACAGACTCTAAAAAGCCTCAGGATGGTTGAATTGAGCATGTTAGCACAAAATAATCAGATGCTTTTCAGTAAAGAATTCCACTTCACTGATGACAAAAGTGTATTAAGCAATACGAAGAGCTAAAACAAAGATTTAAGTTACACTCAGTCTTTATGTTGGTTCATGAGGATAATTAGGACAATGTAGACCAAAAATCCAACAGCAAGCTCGCAATACAGTATGCAACTGAATGCTGCCTTTTCTTCCTGTTTTGCTACAGTCTCTCTGATGCTCTGCTAGGTGAAGGGAATCCCCTCACTTATTTTATCTGCAGGACCTTCGTTCCTTGATACTATGCAGTTTATTTCATCAAGTATTTGGCATCTAGATGTGATGTCTGGAAATCTAAAAACAAGTACAAATAACCAGAGTGGGTCAAGCAAAGATTCATCTGGCCAAATATCCCAATTTTAAGCAGATATTGGGCAGAAGACCATAGGAATGGCAAAATATGTTGATTTTTCTCCTACTATATCCTTGCAGCTTTCAGCAATCAATACTTTATCATCTTCTCTGAGGGAAGTCTTTTAAAAATATATTCAATAGCCATCAGTTTATCTATGCCTTAAGACTATGTTCACTTCAGGGTTTTTTTTTTTGCTTCTGCAGTATTTTGTGATATTAACACCTCAATTTAGTGATTGCCTGTGTGCAAAAATGCCTTCTGATTTTTGTGATCTCACTGATCTTTTTATTGTGACCCAATTTTTACAGTATGAGAAACAGTATAGAATAATACCATGTTTACCACTGCACACCACTTACAATTGCACACACCTCTGTCATACCACTCCCTCAGGCATAATTTTCCCTAAAATGAAATGTCCAGGAGTTTATTTAATGTCTCTTAATTTCACAGCTCTTTCTTTTATACACCTTCTTCATAGTGTCCTCTCTAGGCCTAGAGCATTTTGTGATAGTATTTGTTTTCTAACATCACTTTTCAAGGTATGATAAGGCAATTAAGTTCAAGGAAGCACACCGAATGTAACATGATAATAAATTCATATTGTGTACGCAAATTTTTGCACTGTTTAAACAGAGTTTTAAGAAGCAGAAAAGATTTTTAGCTAACATTTCTCCCTAAGTGTACAAATATGAGATCAATTTATATATAAAAAATTAACAAGCTGCAGATTGAGAAGTCCAAATTTGCTACTCTTCTATAAAAAGCTATCAAACTCTTCTGCAGAAGAACACACAACCTGTTTTTAAACCTCACATCAGTGGTTCTGATGAACTGGACTCGCACTACAGATTGTCAGGATACACAGATATACATTTCCAGCTAAGAAATCCTACACAGGAATACAGCAAAATTTAAACTCTTCTCTCCTCTGTTTAGCACACACCTCTAAGAAATATCAAAGAACACATCACAGATGACCTCAGCTTTTGTATGGTAAATAAGTCCTTAAGAAAGCTTATTCCCGAACAGTATGGAGTGTATAAAAAACGGAAGTTACACGTGCAAACAGGTAGGAAGCCAAAACTGTTCAGTCAGTAAATAATAATATACCAAAAAGAGCATGCATCCTGTGTCTTCATATTACAGATTCTACAGTTAAGGCTTTAAAATTTCACAGTATGAAAAGATATTGGCAGTCATGCACTGGTTACTATTCTAGAAGATCCCCAGGAGACTGTATTTATTTAGGTAGAAAACTATTTCTGAGGATAGCCTCCTGGGAGATCCAGTACATCTCTTCCTGAGCCTCCCGAGGGGACAGCAGTCAGGCAACCACACTTCAGCATCCTGCAGTACAACACAAACAACATAATGCAGGACATTCACTCAGGACAAGCAGACAGCCACTGTCAGTGCCTCATTAGGCTGTCACAGCAAGTAAAGGCTTCACACAGGGATATTAGTATTCCAGTCACTGAATCTACAGTGTATAGAAAAGTTGTCTTTTCCCTTCACATATTTATATGTATATTACGCTATACCAGAGGGAAACCCTTTCCAAGGCTTTCTTTCACCCAACTTGCAGCACACAAACCCAGGTCCTGTCTCTAAGCTACAGGCCTGAGGCTATTTAATTTATAGACACTCTAGCCTTAAGTGAAATCCACAGTATGTCGATTCAGTCAATAAAACCAGCACCAATTATGGCTTTTGCCAGCATAGTATCCATATCCAATTCACTGTCTCTCTGGTATTTAATAAATGCACTTAATATGAACATAGCATCTAATTTAAGTTGCCAAAGTTTCTGATTTCACAGATTAAGTGAAAAGAACTTCAGAAACCTGAATTATTGTCCGTAAGTTTCACTCTCATGATATCAAGTGCCCCAAATTAGAAAGAAGCCCAAAACTCTCAAAATTACTAGAGAAATAATTTATGAACAGGCATAAATAAATCCCCAGATCTGTATTGTTTAGCAAAATGGATTTTTGCATTTCATTTAAGTGTTTCATTGGGTCTTGCTTGAATGAGCATTTCGGCTTACGGCTGTCTTAAAAATCAACCACATTTTCTGGAGAATTGAAATTTAAAAATAATAAATACATAAATAAATGAATAAAACAAAAACGCTCTTCTTATTAATTTAGTCAAACTTGTTGGCAACAAACAAGAGGAGCTGGAAGCCATTGTACAGCAGGAACCACTGGAACTTGATGATGGTGATGACAAAGCTGAGTGGTTTTGGGTAAGCATGAGGGGGAAGGCCAGTATGACAGGTGTGATGGTGGAAGTCTGTTAAAGACCACCCAAACAGGATGAAGAGGCAAATGAAATATTCTAAGGGCATATGGGAGAAGTCTCAGTATGACTATGTGTTGTTTTCCTGGGGGCCTTAAATGTACCAGATATCTGATGGAAATACAACACAGCAGGGAGGAGACAGTCTAGGAGGTTCCCTTGAAAATGTAGACAAAAACTCCCTGACAGAACATGGTAATTGAGCCAGCTGGGGAAAATGCCCAGTTAGAACTGTTGTTTGTGAACAAAGAAGGACTGGTGGGTGCTGTGATGGCTGGAGGCCATCTTGAGCATAACAATCACGAAATTATAGTTTTAGTTCTTGAAGAAGTAAGGAGAGGTGCTAGCAGTTCTAACACCTTGAATTCCAGAGGGCAGACTTTGGCCTCTTCAGGAGACTGGTGGACAGCATCCCTTGGGAGGCAGTCCTGAAGGGTAAAGGAGTCCAGGAAGGCTGGACAGTCTTCAAGAGGGAAAAGCTAAAGGCACAGGAGTAGGCTGTCCTCATGTGCCAAAAAATGAGCTCATGGGTAAGAAGACCTGCCTGAGTGTACAGAGCTATTTAGCTGGAACTCAGGGAAAAAAGGAGAGTTTATGACCTTTTGAAGAATGGCTAGGCAACTCAGGAGGGCTACAAGTATGTCATGAGGCTATAGAAGGAGAAAATTAGAAGGGCCAAAGCCAAACCCTTTAGATGCACACATGGAGGCAGATAAAATCCACCCAATGGTACTGAGGGAGATGAAAAAAAAATGTTAAGCAAGCTGCTTTCCATCATTTACCAGCAGTCCTGCCTAATCAAGGAGCTTCCAGGTGACTGGAAGTTGGCCAATGTGACACCCATCTACAAGAAGGGCCAGAAAGAGGATCTGGGGAACTACTGACCTGTCAGTCTGACCTCAGAGCCAGGGAAGGTCATGGAGCAGATAATGACACAGAATATACAGAACAACCAAGGGATCAGGCCCAGCCAGCATGGATTAAGGAAAGGCAGGTGCTGTTTTACTGACAAAATATCTTTCTATGATAATGTGACATGCTTATTGGAGGAAAAGTAACTGGAGGAAAAGTAATGTGCTTACTGAGGAAAAGGCTGTGGATGTTGTTTACCTGGACTTCAGTGAACCTTTCAATACTGGCTACCACAGTGTCAGTGCAACGAGCCCCCCAGATGGGTAATAAGTTACATAGACTCCATGCATTTACAGAAGGCTGATTGATCTTCTTTATCTTTTATATCCTAGTTCGCTACACATGGACCTAATTGGTCCTTCACTTAAAACACCATCACCATTGGCTAATTAAGAAACCACCCTTTGGTGAACAAATCTCCATAATACATTCCACATGTTCACAATACCAGGTGCAGCAAGTTAAGATAAGAATTGTTTCTCATTGTTTTGTCTGATCTTCTCACAGACTTTCCCAGGCACCGTTCTGGGAAAGTGTCTGTTTCTCTCTGTGGCCAGAGAGCTGCTACCACAGCACAGCATTCTTGCAGAAAATCTGTCTGCTCATGGCTTGGAGGGGTACGCAGTTCACAGTGTAAAAAACTGGCTTCATGGCCAGAAAGCCTAGGGAGTGGTGGTAAGGGAGATACATCCATGGGGCAACCAGCCACCAGTGATGTTCCCAAGGGTTCAGTACTGGGTCCAGTCCTGTTTAATATCTTTTTCGATGATTTGGACAAGGGGATCAAGTGGCCTGTCAGTCTGCTCACAGACAACACCAAGTTGGGTGGGAGTGTTGATCTGCTGGAGGGCAGGAAGGCTCTGCATGGGGATCTGGACAGGCTGGATCAATGGGCTGAGGCCAATGGTGTGAGGTTCAATCAAGCCAGGTGCTGGGTCCTGCACCTGGGTCACAACAACCCCAAGCAGCACCACAGGCTGGGGGAAGAGTGGCTGGAAAGAGGCTCAGAGGAAAAGGACCTGGGGGTGTTGGTCAACAGCCAACTGGACATGAGCCGGTGTGTGCCCAGGTGGCCAAGAAGGCCAGTGGCATCCTGGCCTGTATCAGCAATAGTGTGGTTCAGCAGGATAAGGAGAATGGTCATGCCTCTGTACTCAGCACTGGAGGGGCCACACCTTGAATGCTAAGTACCATTTTGGGCATCTCACTCCCAGAAAGACATTGAGGTGCTGGAGTGAATCCAGAGAAGGGCAACAGAACTGGTGAAGGGTCTGGAGCACAAATCTTTTGAGGACTGGCTGAGGGAGCTGGGGTGGTTTAGCCTGGAGAAAAGGAGGTTTATCACTCTCTACAACTACATGAAAGGAGGTTGTAGCCGTGTGGGCGTGAGTCTTTCCTTCCAGGTAACAAAGGACAGGACAAGAGGAAACGGCCTCAGGTTGTGCAAGGGGAGTTACAGAGGAACAATTTCTTCACAGAAAGGGTTGTCAAGCATTGGAACAGGCTGCCCATGGAAATGGTTGAGTATTTAAAAGAAATATGGATGTGGCACTTAAGGGACATGGTTTAGTGGCAGTCTTGGCAGTGCTGAGTTAGTGTTGGACTCAATGATCTTTTCCAACAAATTCTATGATTTTTTTCTATGATTCTATATCTGCCAGCTTGAGAAAGGATTGGGTTTCTTGCAGTGAACAGTATTCCTCTCATCTACTTCTAATGCCTTTGTTTCTGGCAGAGGTCCCAGCCTGAGATAGTAGTGAGCATAGCAAGTGCTAATGAACTGCCATTTGACTCCTCATCCTCTTCTTGCAGAGAAAGGAAGCCAGAGGATGGAAATTTGCCCCATTCTACCCAGGGGAAAAAGGATAGTAAGGTGCATTTTCCTAGTCCAAATATTCTTTTTTCCCCCTAAACCTATTACTTGCAGAAACAAAAATGAAACTGTGAAGGTGTTCACAATACTGCTGACATAGACACAGGGAATAAAGCTTTGAAGAGATGAATCACCAGCTCTGGTGAAAGAATAACTAGGAATTCAAACATCTGGAGAAAATGCCATGCTGGCTCCACCCTTTCTGCCATATAATTCCATTTAAACACTATATTTTAGAGCTAAGAAGAAAAATGTTCCCATTAGTTTTGCTACATTGAGACCCTGTAAGTAATGCCCCATTAGCCTCACATAGCTTACATCTGCTTTTACTTAAATATGAAAAACATAATAGCCCATGCCCATGATATATCTTGTGTCTTTTCTGTCCCTCACACTAATCATTTTTCAGCATTCATTCCTCTTGAGTATGGGATGTTCAGGAGGAAAGCCAGACAGTCACAGTATTTTGCCTGTTGCCCAGCACTTTAGGAACAACTTGGCGTTGCACAGAAGCTACAGTCATCACAAAGTCTGCATGAGGACCTAGCACCAGAAGAGTTTCTGGGGACTATTAAGAGAGAGATGATGATGATAACATTAATAACAGTAGCAACAGTAATAACAATTATAATTATCTGTAGTTTTCAACTAGATGAAAACAGATAAAATAATTTTTCCTCCAGGAGCTATGAGGTGGATGCTAATGAACAGGATAGACAAATGGCTAGAGAATGCACCCTTTTCCTCACTTTTCCCAGCTACTCTGGCTAAATCTGTTTTACTCTAATCAGCTTCACTGAAAAGCCTTCTTTGGAGTCCTGACAGCAACTTCACACTACCCTTCCCCTGAACCCCTAGAAAGGGCAGAGCAGCTCCACCACCTCCTCTTTCAGAGGAATCTCTGTTGAGATGCTGGCTCCATACTCCTGCAGAGAGACACCTCCTAGAAATGTCTTGAATGAATCTGCTCTTTTCCTTTCATGCAAAAGACTTACTTATTCTCCAACAGTCCAATGAAGAAAGCAAGGATATTCTTAAAAGAACTAATTTCACTGGTCTTTCTTAAGGAAAGCTTTGCCCTCTTCATGTGGCATTTCTTCTTTAAACTGAAGATGGAGAGAAATTAAATATTTTCACAAAGGGCAATAAGTGAGAACTATCTTGGGCATGACTTATGTACACAGTGGACATTTACATTCAGGTTTATGGAAACTCTTAGTTAATCATTTACACTGAGTTGTTCTGCTATCACACTAAGAATTTCCTCGCCTATTAAAGAGGACTCTGACTAGTAAGAGGCAGGTCTGGACACCTTCATAAATATTAAGGTTGACAGATGCATCCATCAGATTTTTTCCCATTATAATAAATATTCTGAACAAAGAGACAGACTTTGTAGATTTTCCTTTAGCTACCAGTCATCAGCTACTGACTTCACACACAGAACTAACTGAAGTCACTACACTGTCACAGCCCTCATCTTTCAGTGAGTGAGGAAAACTATGCACAAGGCAAGAGACAGCGTGAGGCTGAGAACTGGGGGAATACAGCAGTCACAATACAGTCAGAAATAAACAATATTTCACTACAAAACCCAGCACTCACACAATATGCAATAAATATTTCCACTAAGATGTATCGCAGTTCAATAAAGCACCTAATACATTTAGGTATGTGTCAGGAAAATTTTACAAATATTCTGAATCAGGCCTTGTTTGTTTCCTTTGCAGCTGCTTTTGTGACACTGCCTGTGATACCACTTTCTTTTTTAAAAAAAAACAAAAAACCACAGTATCTCCACTTGTCAGACAGCAAACAGGAAGCACCATTAGATGAGATCTCAGGAGTCTTACACTTCTTCTGAAACTCACAGGCTACTGTTCCATGACTTGTTAGGCCACAACAAAAAGGATTTAAGAACATTGTACTGAGTAGGAACATTGTACTGATTAGAGTTTAATCATTAGCTGGGTCTCAAAGGCATCTTCTCATGCCCCAGCTTGAATCCCTACAAACTCTAGGTAAAGAGCTCATGAATCACAGGGAACTACAATTTACCAGTTTTGTTTGGTTTTGGTTTTTGTGTTTGTTTTGACAGAGAATAAGTATTTGTCACCTGATGGGGAAGTCACCAGAAAAAAAGTCCTTAATGTTACTTTTTATCCCCTTTGTCCCTCTGAGTACATTCCTGTTCTTGTGATGAATAATTAGACCTAAAGGAAATGCAGTAAAATCTAGCTCTCACCTGCTGTTAAAAATTTATAAGGTATCATACTACAGTCACTTAAAAGAAGGTTTGAAGATTGATTTGTTTTTTTGAAAAATAAAAATAATCCTCAAAGGCATAAAGAATTCAATAATGCCATAAGAGGCCACTAATTGTAGAACAATTTCATTAAAATATTGTTTGCTTCAAGGTTAAACACTAAAAAATATATTCTCTCCAGTGAATTACATTTGAATATACTTACTTGTGTGAATATATTTGGCAATCTTCTAAGTCGCTTTTCAGTTGTGAGTTTTACATTTCAACCCTTCCCTATTTCAGTTAAATATCACTTAATTACAAACAACTCTAAGGGGTTAAAAATTCAGATAATTTAAATGTTGCACCTACAAAGCAAGCTATATTTAATAAGAAGCATTTTCTTTTGGATGAAACATTTTTAATGCTTGCAGAAATAATTGATGTTGGTGGAATTTTGATATCAGTAGACCTCTAGTGGCTATTACAGTAATTGATGGTTACATTATATTTTTAAAATACAAATATGCTTTTCAGAAAACAAAATAGGAGAAAATCCACAAAAGAAAACTGCAGCAAAATGTTATTAGTGTTATTAACCCATAGTTAATGCCTGCATAATTTCACAACTCTTACACAGTGAGTAGATAGAGACCTGGCTCTCATTGATTTAAAAAAAATTACACAGCTAAATATGTTTGCAAATTTAGTCATCCAAACTCAAATCTGAATCAGCAGTGGATGTTTTAAAAAATTTCCAAGATTAATTCATAAAAATTTGCTCAACCTTCTGAGGGACTTATTTAGAAATTGAATCTTAAAAGGAACAGGGAAGCACTTCATGGCTCCCCAGCCAGGGCATGAGTCCTCACTCTGCCCACACACTCTGTTTGGAGAGACCTCAGACCTGCAAGTCAGAACTGGTCTGCAGAGGGCTTGAGACCATCCCCAGTCTCAACTGGGAGCTGTGGGACAAGAGGACATTGTCACATGGTGTAGCTAGCCATGACTCCAAGCAAGAGAGCCAGACTGTCATTTGTAGAGCCAGACACTGTCAGTATTTAGTAAAATATCCTGTTTAATGATCTTTCATTCATTTTGGCTAAACTGTCATATTGCAATGCCTGTCAGCAAGTGTAAAATAGATAGGATCCCTTGTGGTGATTTAGTAAAGGAACCAGTAAAGAGCAAGCCTCAATGACCTTTGAAAAATCAGTCTACATTAGCTTAATGCAATCTCAAAGACACAGATTTGATGCCTGAATAAGAGATAGTCAGCTATAAAGTTGAAGTTTTTGTTCATTTAATTTGCTTATTTGAAGTTTTTGTCGTGATATTACATTCCCCTACATTATCTGAAATGCAGTTCAGGAGCTTGGGTATAGATTTATAGTTTTTATCTTTCCCACACTGCTCAATAAGGAAGAGTCAGATTTTCCACAAAATCCAGAAAGGCAAAGAGGACAATCTATATGAATATATCTGAATATTAGCCATCTTATCCTTCCTGCCCATATGACTAGTTAAAAGGTTTTTGTGATATTTATGCCTAACAAACACTTAATGGCTTTTATAGATGGTATTAACGATCTTTTTCTCTCAGGGAATCAAGGGGGTTTATCTCCTAAGAAGAAAAACTTATACAGTATTAGTAAGAAAGCAGTATTTAAATCAAATTCTCATTGCCTGAGGGCCTCCCACTTGCCCATTTAAGAGACTCCACTTTAGTTAGTTTTCTCATACTATTTCTTTCAGATATACTTCAGATTCAGAGTAGCTGTCTCCCTCAAACAGCAGTACACCTTCACACTAAATCCAAAAAACTCTAACTCAAAATTGTTCAACAGATTTATATGTGGTCTCTTTCATATGCTGGTGAAAAAAATTATAAATCATATGAACAATCTGGAAAGTTGATTCTTATTTAAAAGACAATTTTGTCCACCTCTGCATGAAATTTACTGCCTTCTGATGGACCTTTGTGTCAAGGTGACTTTCATAACTTAAAATTGTCACAAAAACATGATTTTGCACCATGTGTGTAGATTTAGAACATAAACAGTATCTAGAAAATATCTTCTATTCATAACTTTCCACATATTTTTCTACACTAAGACAGAAAATTCAACACTGTCAAAAAGGTGAACCTTTAACATGCAATAGGGTTTTTTAAAAGAATGGAAAGCCTACTTAACCAAAGGCAGATTATTTGAATGAAAGAAACAAAGCCTGTGGAAATGAGTCCAAAGAGATATGAACACAGGCAGGGAAATGCAGTGATGGAAAATATGAGTGCCAGTGCAAAAATCTCTCCCCTCAAGGAATATCTTCCAGCACATACTCATTGAACCTATTCTTGACTGATTATCATAGGTTGGGCAGTTCAAAAAGAACAAGTTTAAAACATTTGCAGCTAAGCATTCCTATTTTCAAAGAGGTCAGCAGACAATCTCTTGGCAGTCTATGTCCAATAGTTGTCTATTCAGATAGGATGATTGCTTTTCATTATCAAATCAACTCTTTTCTTAAAGATGTAGCCAAACTTGTTAATGATAAGTTTAGCTGAGCAACCTGTGCACTGTTTATTATTCTTTAATCTCTATTAAAACAGTATGTTCCTTTCTCCTCCAAACCCAGGAAGTATATTGTGCATAAATAAGAGGTGCTTACAGCTCAGAGGATTCTTGACATGTCCTGCCAAAAGAAGCATGGACTCAGTCATTTAATCAGCTAAAATTCCTATTCTTACCCTGCTCCTTCCAAGCTTTCTCAGAGACAGAAGCTGAGGAGAGCCAGCCCTCCTGTACAGCCCTCAGCTCTTCCTGTATGCTCCTGGTTACAGTCTCTTTGGAAACAGAGCAGTGAGAGCCCACACAATAGGGACCAGCTTCATCCAGCTGTGCAGCTAAGCACACAGGTGCCTCTACCTCAGTGTGAAGTCAATAGGAAGCAGCAAACTCAATGGAAAGGGATAAAGTTTTGAGCCCGCTTCCACATGTGTTTGAATTAGTCCTGAAATGGAACAAGGGTCAGTGTCAGCAGTTCCCATTTGAGAGATAATAAGAAAAGCTGCGTGTTTGAGGCATTTTTCTGCACTCAGCTGATCCTGAGGGGACTCCAGCCCAAGGCAGACCCTGCAGCAAACTGAAAATTTGGAATCACAGTAACTGGTGAAACCATCCAATATTATCTCAGCTGCTAAAGTCCTCTCCATGTTGCAGGGTTCATCAGTACTTTTCAACTCATTTAAAACTCATTTTGGCTAAAGAGGTGGATGTGCAATCCATAAGGCCCCAACATTGGCTAATAAAGACCTAGAACCAGGGCTCAAGTTTAAACCACTTTTTTTTAGACAAAGACTTTAAAAGGGTTCATTGATGACCATATTTATAGCAAAGAACAAAGGAATTCACTGGCTTTTTGTGTATCTGCCAAAGCTTGCCTCCACCAGATCCATACAGCTATAAGGAGAAACCCAAAAGAAAGGCCTCAGCCCTACCTTGGAAACATGAGCAACTCACAGCTTTCCTATGGCTTTTTATGTAATCATGTCATGCAGTCAGCGAGCTCTTACCAGAGAGGAAGCTTCTAGCCTATCCTTCCTGCATGAATGTGTCACTAACAGTGCCTGTCACACTTCAGGCTGAGCTGTAGCAGGCAGAAAAAAAGGCTCCTACTTCAGATACCTTTGGCCAATCCATATGTTCTACTCATCCTTATATTTGGCATGTTTAGGGAATCTAATTTAGAGTAGTAAAGACTATCTCACAAGATGTAGGTGGATCTTAAAATATCCTCCAGATTTCTGTCTTAGTGTAAAAGCTGTTCCTCTTTAATATCAAAGTAATGTATTTTCTGAAAGAAAAAAATATTATAAATATATCAGTGCTGAGTCAGTGTGAACATCCAGGGGGAAATCAAAAAAATACAAACAATTTTCAGTGTTCCATACTTTCTTTCCAAAAACTGGTCACATTTCATTAAGGTGTAGTTTAGATTTAAGGTGGAATTTTTTCCACTAATTCTACAACTTACTCCCAACAGAGCTCATAGTTGCCAAAAATCCTCCATCATCTCTCTTCAATCTCATGAAAGGAACATTACAGTAATGTCCTTCCTCCTCTTTACGCATTCGCCAGAGTTCCAGGAACACATTACTTACAGCCATCAATAAATTCCAGCATCACCAAACTGGAAACTGAATTTATTAAACCACATGGTTTGGACTTGTCGGTTTTCTTTATTTCGGAGGGTGCAAGGTATATTCTGGCCTTCAGTCATACTGCTTCTCCAGTCATTATGCAACTTCTGATACCTCCAGCTTCTAAATAATACATATATTGCTGTGATGCAAAGCAACAGACATTCTTCATCTGTCTAAGCCCCTTCCTCTGAAAGAAGACCCATCTTGTCTTGCCTCATTTCCACAGCTCCACTAGCCTTCTGATGTATCTAGGGAGATGGGAGAGCAACCTTCCTGAGCTGTGTTATCTCTGCTAATAGCTCTAAACCTTCTGGATTAATGATGCTCTGAGTCACTGGAAAAAGCTGTCACTCTTGTTGTATGGATGAGTACATTTAACAAAGATGGTAATATTCCTCCAAATGCTCCCAATTAAAAAGGCTTCCTTTAGTACTACTACTTTGAACAATAAAACTACTGAATCAGACCTTCAGCTTAAATGCATAGGCAAAAACTCTCAGATTGCTTTGAAAAGATACTCTACATGCAGAGGGTGGGTGGAAGAGGTGACAGCATCTCTTTTGGCACACAGACAATAAGGCACGTCACTTATGCCATGTTACTGACTTGCTGGTATTCCAAAACAGATTTTGTTATACTGAAATGACACAGGTGTTTACCACAAACATCTATGTCATTTCTTCACCATTTGAAGATGAAAATGGATAGTGAGTGGACATCAATAGGTTTGCTTTATTTCCACTGCACTTTGGACTGATATATTGTGCTAATAATTAATGAAGTTAAGATTGTATTTTTCGTGCTTACAGGGATACACCGACAACTATCAACTGTCACAGAAATCAATATTGTAAACAGAAAATAATACTTCTGTTTAAAAAAGGTTAGGACCTCATTTGCTATAAACCAGTGTAGGCCCACTGAGAGTATGATGCAAGACATCCAAATTTGCCTGCACTGGTGTTTTCCTTTTACTGGCAAGTAATACTCTTTTAAACACCTTCTTCAGGAAGTAACTAGAAGAGAACTAGCAAAACTTCACCAAGAGCGGTGGTTTAAAAGGCACCAATGGCAGAAGAATTCTCCTTCTTCTGACACCTCTCTATAGGAGTCAGAGGTCTGACTACCACTTATGCCTCTGCCAAGGCCATCACTGCTGACTCTCTCCCTGTCCAAAAGACAACTCTTCGGAAAACTGCTTTTCCTTGCTGCTAAAACTGACTTTCTCATCTCATACTCAGAATCCAAGCCAGAAACAAGCATGAAGATAGGTTACCTTTCCATTTCCTCTACACTGGTCCATTCTCCTCAAAGGACAAACCTTTAAAACACAGCACCCTTTTCTTTACTACCATTCTCCTTTCCCATGACATAGTTTCAGCTGGAAAATAAGCAAAGATGAAGTATTGAGGAGAAGTATTTCAGTTTTTCTTAGACTGAGAACTAAGTATTATTACAAAAACTATCTCTCCAGCTAAAATCCACACCTTACAGACAAAAAAGCCTCAGCATTCTTCCCCAATAACTATATGAACTTGTGAAAAAAAAATGTTCCTTATCACCTGACACCAATGCACAAAGCTTTTTACTCCAGAATTCATTTCCTTCTCAAACTGTCTTGATGTTTAAATGATAGCAGGGGAAAAAAGCCTTTTAACAACAAAAGCAGACAAATGAAAGGTGGTAGGAGGAAGGAAACAACTCCTGACCATATTCCAGTAACAAGAATATCGAGCTTTAAATTATTCAACCCACACTTCAATTTTGGGACCTTTCATGATGCTGCTACCTTATTGGCTGCCCAGACAGGCATGGCAGGAAAAAATATTTTCCACCTGAAATGGTCCAGAAGTCTCCTTTCTTTTCTGACAGAGGTCTTATAAGCTGGAATGTATGTGTTCTCCCCTTGATTAGTGCAATCAGAGAAATAAAAGGTTGTTTGAGTTGGAATAGACATTGAAACCAGTCTAATTTTTCAATGCCCTGCATAAGGATGAATGCCTTCAACTAGACCAGCTTGCTCAAAGCTCCATCCAACGTGGCCCTGAACATTTCCAGGGACAGGACATTCACAATTTCTCTGGACAGCCTTTTCCAGTGCTTCACTACCTTCATCATAAAGAAAAAAAAATTTCCCTTATGTCCAATCTAAAACCTATCCTCCTCTAGTTTGAAACTATTATCTCTTGTCCTTTTACTGTAGAGCTTGGAAAAAAGTCTCTCTCTCTCTCTTTCCTATATGCCATCTTTAAATATTGAAAGGCTCCATTAAGATCTTTCCAGAGGCTTTTCTCCTCCAGGAGGAACAAACCCAGCTCCCTCAGCTTGTCCTCACGGAAGAGTTGTTCTATCCCTCTAACAATTCTTGTGGCCTTCCTTTGGAGCAAATCTAACAAGTACTCATCTTTCTTGTACTGAGGATCCCAGAGCTGCACACAGCACTCCAGGTGGACCGTCACACAAGTCTTCTCCACTCAGTCTCTGACCTGCCCTACAAAGCACCACTGTAAATGGCTCTGAGAGGAAGCCCCTAAGACTCCCCTGTCCTCTAACAGAAGAACACTTTGAAGGACGGACAGAGCACCACTATGAATTCATATTTATTTTTGCATGAATATATATATATATATATATATATATATATATATATATATATGGAACCTACTTGTACAAGAGACAGCCTTCTGCATTTATTTTTGTTGTTGCATCCCTGGAGGAAGAATGTGCTGTTGAACTGTTTTAGCTACTGCTGTCCATCAGATATAACCTGTAATATTCTGATAGGAGCTACAGATACTGACATCTGCTGTTTCTCACTGCTGCCTCTGCTGAATAGATAAAAATAAGCAGGTATAGATGGCACACACTTTGTGATATGCTTCAAACACATTCAAACAAAGCTTTTTCCATGCACACCAAAACAAGAAAGCAAGATATGCCACCACAAGAAAGTGTTCTTCAAGTACATAAACAACAAGCAGAAAGAGAAGGAAAATACTGGTCCTCTGTTAAACAGGAAAGGTGAATTGGTCACAAATGATGCTGCAACACCAAGATTCTCAAGACTTTCCTCTCCTCTGTCTTTACCTGCACTGTTGGGCCTGGCCTTGGGAACAAAAATCCAGGTTGATGCAAACACAGTCCCACTGACTGTAGAGGAAGATCTAGTGTGGGAACTATTACAGGAAATACTATTAAGTATCCACCCAAGGGTGTTGTTAGGAGACCTGGCTGACATTGTTGTGAGGCTGCTCTCTATAGTCTTTGAGAAGCCTTGGAGATCCCGGGACGTTCCAGGAGACTGGCAGAAGACTAATTCCACTCCCACCTACAAGAAGGTCTTACAGGAGGATTCAGGAAGTTATAGACTCATCAGTCTTACTTCAGTCCCTGGGAATATTATGGAACAAATCCTCCTAAGGGCTCTCTTAAGTCAGATAAAGCACGTGTTTGAGAAAAGCCAGTACAGATTCACCAAGGACACATCGTACTGGACAGCCTTTACCACATTCTACAACAAAGTAACCTGTTCACTTGATGTGGGGCGAGGTGGACATTGTCTACCTGGATTTCTCCAAGGCTTTTGACATGTTTACCCACAGCTTCCTTCTGGACAGAGTGATGTGGTATGACCCACAGACATGTGGTTCCTGTGGGGGGTGGGGATCTGGCTAGCAGGGTGCACCCAGAGGATGGTGGTGACAGCTCCTTTTCAAACTGGTACCTACCAGAAGTGGGGTCCCACAGGGATCTGTCTGGGGCTCAATGCTTTTTAATATCATCACAAATCATTTGGAAGTCAGGATCGAGTGTACACTGACAAAGTTTGCCAAAACCAAACTGAGTAGGAAAGTGGGCATTTCAGAAGGGAGAGCCAGACTGCAGTTCAATCTCAGCAACTCCCTACACAGCCTTTCTAATCCTTTACTCTCTGGATTTTTCCTCAGAACTGATTTCAGTTCACCTCTGTGTGTACAGACAGGGAGAAACAAATGGAAATGCATCCACTGCATACTCACATAGGAAAGTAGAATAAGTAACATTTTCCTGCCTTGAAGGGTGCTGAAGGGAGACAGTTTTCACTCTGAGGAGGAATAATGGAGGAGTCCAGAGAGTGGTTTCTCCTTGTTTTTTCTTTGAGGTTCAAAGTGTAGCTAATTGCAGAGGTAGTCAGACAGCATGGGAGACTAGATTTCTTCCTGACCCACAAGACAGAAATATCTTTAAAGAAACTCCTTATTGTTAAGAGAAATGCATTCAGCTAGGCAGAAATCGTTAAAACCAAATAGTTATTTCTCTTCTATCTGCCGACACATTAAAAGAACCACAGACACTGATATGCTAGCTGTCCCCATGTATGTGTGTACTGGATGATCAGTTAGGCCTGGGATCTTTCTGGCCAGTCTGCTCATGCCCAGGCATTAGCCAGATTACAAATAGCACAGGGTCCTACAATATATTTCAGATAAAAAGCAAAGGGCTGCTGTTCCATTACAGTATGCTCAACTGGGACATGCCAGACTTGGGACATGCCTGTTGTCCTTCTCCCCAAAACCATATTGCAGAATTCTTTTCTACTCACAGAGGCTCACATCAAGCATCTACAATAAACAGCAGGTGCACTAGAAAGCCACAAAGCTAGCCTAAAGAAAAAACAAAAAGCCCTAAACTGAACAGAACTGCCACACAGACTGTTGACTTGGATGTGGGACGAGGCTATCCTGGTTGTGTGTACAGTCTGGGGAATGAGATGCTGGAAAGCAGCGCCACAGGAAGGGACCTGGGGGTCCTGGTCACTGGCAAGTCGATCATGAGTCAGCAGTGCCCCAGCAGGCAGGAGGGCCAACCATGTCCTATGGGACATCAGGCACAGCACTGGGCAGAGGAGGGGATTGTCCATCTCTGCTCTGCACTGGTGTGGCCTCACCTTGAATATTGTGTGTAGTTTTGGGCAACACAATATAAAAAAGATTTTAAACTATTAAAGCACATTCAAATGAGAGCTGTGAGGATAGTGAAGGGCCTTAAGGAGAAGCCTTATGATGAATGGCTGAGGTCACTTGGTCTGCTCAGCCTGGAGAAGAGGAGACTGAGAGGAGACCTCACTGCAGTCTGCAACTCCCTAGTGAGGGAAAGCAGAGAGGCAGGTACCAATCTCTTCTCTCTTGTGCCCAGTGACAGGACACAAAGCGTGAAGCTTAGTCGGTTTAGTTTGCGCATCAGGAAAAGCTTCTTCACCAAGAGAGTGTTTGGGCACTGAAACAAGCTGCCCAGGGCAGTGGTCACACCACCAAGCCTGATAGAGTTCAAGAAGTATTTGGACAATGTTTTCAGGCACAGGATGTGGCCCTTGAGGTGTCCTGTCCAGGGCCAGGAGTTGGACTCTATGATCCTGATGGTCCCTTCCAACTCAGCTTATTCTACAATTCTATGATTCTACAATTCTACGGTTCTGTAAGTCCATGATTCTATGATTCTATAATTCTATGATTCTATGAACTGGACTACTCTAAACCAGGCATTACACTGGAAGGGCTTTTAAGAAACAGAAAGGACAAATAGGCTACCACTACCCCCCTAAGTAAATTATCCATGCAGTAGAAGTTATTCTCAAAAAAACCCGTTCTTCTGTGTGGCCATGATAGTGTCAGATCTGCCTGTAAAAGGCTAGAAGTGTACACAGTTTCCTAGGTGGTAAAAAATTGTTTCGCAGAAAAATAATAGTTTTACCATGTCTACCCTTTCCTTTGAAAAGCTGCATTTAAGAAAGCTTCTATTGAAATCAACACTTTACAATGCCAATGGAGATAATTAAGTTCAAGGATCACCATGGAACACTCTTTCTTAAATTATTATGAGAAACTTGGCCAGGCTGCTGTTTCTCTCTTTGAAATCTACCTGCGCCATTTGCCTTTAAATGCTGTCACCACCATTTCTTCAACTTCTAGAGCAAGCACTCATTTTAGGCCCCACTTTGCCCAGGGGGTGAATGTAAGCACACTGCTGAATAGATGGTTCAGAGAAGAGAAAAATATTTGTCCTTGCCAAGAGGCTTTACAACATCCATGCCTTTAATTAAAGTAAGACATATTTGCAGAAGATATAATAATATGTACAACTGCAAGTCCATGACTGCAGTCTTACAGGAATAATCAGGGATTATTATAGCCTGCTCCAGGAATCTAAGATGAACAGTTCCTAGAGAGCACATATAACTAGTACAGAACTGCAGAAATGTAGCAGAAAGAAGAAATGAAGATACAGGAACAGACAGAGCTTGGCTAACTTGCTGAATTAAAACTTATCATTATTGCATAAATTGCATTGATTATTTAATTAAAGAGACAGTAGCAATTTCAGTGCCCATATTAACTACTTCAGAATTCGTTCAGCTACAGAGTACCTATTATGAAAACAAGCAGGGTGAAACTTTGTCTCCACTGGAGTTCATAGAAATTCTCACTATTTATTTCAGTAAGATTTTCATTGCATCAATGTATTCTGGAGATGATCACGCTGGATAAAATATTTAAAAACCAAGTCACTAAAAGTCAAAGTTCTTTTAAACTTCTGATAAAAATACAATCCTTGGACAGTTACCTCAGAGGGATATAATTAAAAGATGAAGTGATATATTTTTTAAATCTTTTACCAGTTGTTTTTTAACAGACAAATCCTAGAAGATGTATGCAGATGCAGTCCTAAAAACTATTCAAAGACTATTGCTAAGAATTATAGCTTCTTTATACACATGCAAGGAAACTTTTTAAAAACTCATCTGAAAACACTGGTTGCTTCCATTTGCTTTCTAGGTCTCTAGACCACACTGCTGCTCTCACTATTTGTACCACCTCCTTTTGAAGAGGGCTCATTTCTTCCACTCCAAGGAATTCACATTAAGAGTTCCCACATCATGTAGTTCTGTCTTTCCATTCTCTCTTTGACAGCTTGCAGCATCAGCTCCCTTCAGAATAACCATTCATGAGACACTTTAAATAGTGTGACATAACAAACTCACTGTACCTCTTTGCCAGTTAAGTCATTAAAATTTTATTATACTTCATTTTTTGGTCCTTCTTGGAACAGTAACTTTGTGTAACTGAAATGTCATCGCTCTATATTGTTTTTGCAAAGGAAAAAAAAAATATTCCCAGTTTGCATCTCCTAATTTCTTTTCCTATCAAACTAGTAATAGCAATTAGCACTCTTAAGATTAGTCGGTTGATATCATGGTTTTATTACAGTTTCTCAAAGCAAAAAAATCAAATTTTCTAATCAATTATTGCCCCAAAGTATCTATTACTATTGCCTTATTTTAAAGCTACTGGTGAATCACATGCTTTTTTTTCCCTGATTTATGATCTTGTTTGCATCTCCTTGCCAATGTCTACATTTGCACAAAATTCAGATTTCAGAGTACAAAAAGCTAAGCATAGAGATTTGAACTCCACCTCCCAGTCAGAAGGAATTACTAATTTTACAAAAGTCTAACAGTTTAGCAGGGATCTTGGATAGTTATTAACAAGGATTACTCTGCCTTCTACTTAGGGAACACTACTCAGGAAAGCACCTGGGATATCAGAACAGTTAGAAGTTCAGTAGAAGTCCTAGTCCTCCAGAGATGCATTAAACTGACTCCTTGATTTATGTCACAAGAAAGGAAGCTTGTAAAACACTGAAGTTAAACTGAAGCACTGAGGAAAGACTTTAAACACAAAGATGGAACTATCCCCATAACCAGGAACCTCTGCAGTAGAGACTGATCTCAAGGCAATCTTTCTGCTGGAAAGCCACATTCTGACTGCAAGGCCAGTGTCCTGATGAAAGTGGAGAAAAGCTTCTTGGAGCTGACTTAAGGCATCAATTTCTCTTCAGTTCTGTGCACTTAAGTCTGAAAGTTGTATATTACATAAATTTAGCTTTTATCTAATTTTTTTCTATTAGTAATGCCAACGCTTACAACTGAGGTTCTGAACTGGTTTCTCAGCATCACACATAGTAGAGCCAACAAAGACAATTAAATAGAGTTCTCCTCCACTTTTCCAGGAGTGGCTCTGAGTAGCTTCTGAAGCCTGTCACTCTGTCTGTCAGTCTGGAAGGCTGCTCCTGCATTGGTCAGAACTGTTCAGTGCCATTCAGAGGTGGCACGTTCCTCTGCCTCAGGACAACAAATACGGTGACTATCTAGCAATACTAAACCAATTATTTGAAACACCTCTTCACAAATCTCAGGAAAATACATATAACCACTTCCTATGTCGTTTACTATTACAAAATACTATACTGCTGAAAAAATACTAATTTTTTCCTGTAATCAAAGTATTTTCATTTGGTTGAAAAAAATACTACTAATTTTCAACATTCAGCATTACAAATATTTCATCAAACAATAAATGCTTCAAAGAAATTTCTATTAAAAATGTCTTTCACAAGACAGCCCAATGTCTCCAGGGAATTTCCTATTCAGAAAAAAAAGATAATTAACGGCTTCCTTAATTAAAATATAACACAGTGAAGAATCAATGGCTAAATTAAATTTCTTTAAAGCACATTCTTTTACATTCCTTTTCCTGAAAAAAAATGTTCTATTATATTATTCTATGGTATATGTAGTAGGAAAAAAAAAAAGGAAGTCAATGCCTAGCATGGATTTTAACAGTAACTATGAAAAAAAACATCCACCTCTACTATACGGAAGTAGACAAATTAAATCAAGCAATCTGTGCACATAGCCTCTGCTAAAGTCAATTGGTACATGTGAAAGGATAAAATGGATAAAGTGCATTTACTGGAAAGCAAAACCAAATCTCTGTAGCAGAATGCCCCTCCTTTTATTTGATGTTAAAGAGAAATAGGAGGGAACAGCCTGAGATATGCTAAGATAGGGGGAAAAAACAAAGAATATTGATCCAAACCAAACAACACTTTCAGAAATCCAGCTAAGCTTAGTTACAGGGATTTGCACACTGAAATCAAAAGCAGACTGCCTTCTATAGTACATGCATAAGGAAGAGATAGTTTGATGGGCAGTAATATTGCCAAAGTGAAATACCCATTGTTACAGGACACGTACAACACTAATACAACTGTTCTGAAGATGCAAAAGGACACAGGTCTACAGCTAGCCTTTTACACGGGGGCAGGCTTCACTTACCAGTAGATTGCTGATGTAAAAATGAGTGGCTGTGAATAGAGTGAATGGTCTTCAAGCATTTTAGCATTACTTGTGAAAAGATAATTCTAATTTCTCAGCTATTATTGGCTGCAAGTATTCCCTGATGTAATTATGGAGTAATAGCTGAGAACCTGATTGTAACCAACAGTTAGTAGTTTGTTGCTAACAAGGCAAACATGACAAACAATTTTGAGGCAATTATTGTCATTACAAGCCACACTCAATTGTTCAAGACAAGCATAATAGAAAGTGACAGTTGTGCAGCTGGGAGGGTGGTGCGGGAAACGAGATTGTTCTCTGGTTGCAACAGACCACTCAGACTCTAGCAGAGTCTGCTCAATGCATAATTCATGTTTAATAATATTTTAGTCTCTAAAGCAAATTACAGTATAAGATAAGAAACAAACAGAGACATGTCAAAAAAAAAAAAAAAAAATCCCAGAAGTTATTATAAGATGGAATAAGACACTGTCATGGTTGGACACTGGCGCAATGCCAGCGTCCCCATGAAAATGCACCTTCCCTAAATAAATGCTGTGAGATGTTATCAGGAACAGAGCAGAGCAGGCCCAAGCTTAATAATAAAGGAAAAAAACTTTATTAAACTACTACTAATACAGAAAACACATAAACTAAATCCAGGATGAAGACCCTTTAAAACACCCCTCCTCCTCCCAATTTCCAAAACACCCACCATGAAACATCACCCGGGATTCCTGATCAAATTACCACCCTTCAGATAATCAATACTCAAGCTATCAAGGGAGAGAGAAGTCTCTCTTGCACCACAGACCCCCCAGGAAACACAGCTGCCCCCCTGTCTTTCCCTGTCACACATGGCAACCGCCCGGAGAAAATCTGCCAGTGTGACACTCTCCATTCCATGTCACAGTGCTCTCACCACCGTGCATGGACAGACTGCTCATAGGGCTCCTTTAAGGATGCTTTGCCACAGACCCAAAGATACAACAGTTCAGCTTCTCATCTTGGGACTACAGTCCCCCCATTTTCCCCTGGGGCCGAGGGGTCCAAAAACAGGAGTCATCTTCTTCCCGAAGACAGAGGGTATCACCATTCCCTCTTCAGCTCTCTTCGTTTCTCGCCATTCTTGTGCTGTTCAAAGCTGAAACAGGTCTCCCTGGGTCACCACCGCATCCCCCTAAAATGCAGTCTCTATTGCAGGAGATTTTGGTTCAGTCTATGGCCAACAAGAAAAGTCCAGCCAGAAGCTACTTCATCATCTCCTTCCACTTAAATATTTCTTCTAACATCTCAAGTCCTGGACTATCTCTCTTCTACTACAAATCAAGGAGGAGTAATACTCTTAAAAAACCCTCATTTCCTGGAAAGGGTTAAACGTTCAGACTCCTTGGACGGCTGATATCTCAGTCCGGTGTTCCGCCTCCCACGCTGGGCATTCCCCCCCCTTCTCCTTCTCCTCTGCCGGCAAATTTCCAGGTGCCGCCAGGCTCTCTGTCTCTTTCCCTCTTGGGGGGGGGGGGGGGGAGGGGGCAAAGGCATCTCCGCTCCTCTCCACCCTTCCGTCCACAGGAGCTGGCTGGGTTCCAGACCTTCAGCCCCCTCGGCCTACCTGGACAAGGCCACGTGGCTTCCCCTCCCCCACCCAGCCTAAGGCTGGGCAGGGGGGGAGTCTGCACTCTCTGACGACCGGAACCAAAAGAGACAGTTCTCCTGGGAGTTCTTGCTTTTAACCCCCTGTGTTCTCAGAGGCGTGTCCATACTTTCAGTGGTCACTCCAGGTGCCAATATCCAAACCTGACCACTGATTGGTTTGACCCAACTTCCTGGAAAAAATTCACTTCCATGTCAAACCACGACAGACACACAGAAGTAACATGGAGCAAGGGGGAAATTTTCACTAAAGCCAACTCACAAGATGCTTGCAACTAGTAAATGTAAATACAGTAACTCTACATATTAAAAGAGTCAGTTATAAAAGCAATCCATTTGCTATGCTTCAATGAGATGGGTGCTCATGTCCAAATCCCAGTTTGAGACCATTGTGTATTAGGTAGGTCTAGGAGGAAGGAAGGAGTGCTCTCCATTGAGAAAGGTTGATGATTAATTCTGAACAAATTTGAATTGTGTGTAGAGTCAAAGGAAGATTTTCATCTCTCATACAATAGAAGTGTCTCATGTATCATCTCAGTATTCTGATGACAATGCACACAGCAGCTGCCTCATCAGCAATCAGTCCATTAAAATACTTGATTTGCTGAAAATTCCACCCAGCTCTCCTCAACGATGTTAAGGGCTGAAAGTTTCTAACGTAGCTGCAGCAACATTTCAAGTTCTTGCCCAGGCTCAGCAATATTCATTGTCAGTGACATTGTAGCACTGCTCAAGCATCATTACAGTGTCACTCTTAGTGCCTTTTGCACTGATAAGGTATCATTTCTAAAGAAGCCATTAAAACACCACTGAAACTTGATTTACAAAACTCTCTGACTTTCTGGTCATGTTTCACCATTTTTCTCCTCTTTCTTAAATCATAGAATCATAGAATGTTTTGAGTGGAAAGGACTTTAATGATCATTTGGTTGCACCCCCTCTGCCGTAAGCAGGGACACCTTCCACTACAATGCTTTGGTTTGTGCAAATAATAATCCATCAAACCAAATCTGATGAGCTAAATCGCTCCAGGTGCAGCTCCACTGAAGCAAAATAGCATCACATGCCAGCTTCTCAGGTACACTTTAACTCTGCTTAGGTGAAGATGATGCTGATTTTCTCAGACAGAGCAACATATTATAACTAACTCCCTGTCTAAAGAAACCTCTGTGATTTTGACATCTGTGATACACTTCAGTGCAGCCCATAGACTTACTCAGAAACATATATGTGTGACTGCACTGTCTTTTGCTTTATTCAGTAAGAAAGCTGGTGATTGCAGAAAGTAGCAGATCAACAGCTGCAGAGACAGGAGACCTTTGCCTCTGTATGTCACATCTGTGCTCCTTTTCCACTGCCATGACAAAGGCAGGTATCTTAGATTTTCACTTTCAGAAAACTAGTATTTATCGTTTCACTCTGAGTGGTAAGAAGTGAGTAAGACCTGACATTTCCCAAAATGTTGCAAATTTCAGTGGTTTGAACAAGACTGGAAGGTCTGAAAATATCACAAAATTGTCAGATCACCTGGTCCTAGCTCAAATGTAATTTTAAATGATCTTTCACTTCACCAAAGAAAAAAATAGTAATGTTTTTTCTATCCTCTTTATAAGTTAACATTCTTAATCAGCCCAAACCTTCCCTATTGAACAAAAATTATATTTTCCTTCACAGTAAAATGTTTATTAATTTGCATGTCCAATGTCTTGTATAAAGTATAAGCATTATAAACAACTTTAATAGCATTTTAGCTTTATTGATATGGATCTACAGACTGCAAATAAAACCAGTCAAGTCAGAAAAAGTCCCTAAAATTAAAAGGTTTTCTAAAAGTATATGAGGTGACATGTAGGAAAACTGACGGACTGCTTTTTATTTTATTTTTAGTATTTTTATTAAGGCTTTATGACTTCATGTGGTAATTTCAGTCTATCCCATATACCACAGAAATGTCAGGTGCTTTGTTTTGAAGTCTAAAGAAGTAAAGGTTTTTAGTAAAAGATATCTAAACTCTGCAAACAGTTTGGCTAACCTTTAGTGGGTCTTTGCTGAAATTAAGTGGACTTAGACCTCATTCAGAACAAGGACATTTGTAAAACCTTTCAGTGCTTGAACAAAAATTAAAAGCACAATACCTCTTGATGTCAATTGGTTTTATAAATTAATGAAAAATAACATTTCCACTGAAAATTCCTAATTACTAGCAAAAAGGTTGTCATGGATTTAATGCTGTGAATCATCTGCTCTGATGTGGCTTTGCTACCCCTCACTTTGCTCAACATCAAGAGCAGGGCCAATACATTGTCAACAGCATTGTCAACAATTTACTCCATTATGCGCTTTCACCAATCTGTCTTCACTTTGGCCTGCAGTTGGTGCTTGGACTCATATATCTTGAACTTGATTTGCTTTGAGAAGAAAGAAAAGTCAATATTTCAAGACAGGGAGTCCAGGTTTCAGTGGAATAAAGACAAAAGCAGAAAGAAGTACAACAGCACTACAAGTTCTGAATGAGAAGATGGATTAAACTCTTGGCTTGGACTTCGTTAAGAGAGAAAAATCAACAGCAAGTCTGCACTTTCGCATAGACAGTCAGTTTTGACAACTTAATCAGCTAATGTTACTTATTTCAGGTGAAGCAATTGTGTAGAGATTATAGCTTTGATGCAGAAAACAGGTATTTAGATGGCTGACTCCAATACTTGCATCTGTCACAAACACAAATGAATGAAAGGAATAGTTAATGTTAACAGCCAGGTTTCCTACATCTATATTGTGTAAAATGTGGCAATTTGAACATGCCAAGGAAAGAGAACTGACATCATCCAAGTGATCACAAACTACTCGAAGACATAATCCTCCATTGTATAAAATTATTATTGCTCAGTTTTCTCTAAATTGGGGATAATACAACCAGGAAAAGCCTATTAATCTCTACATCTAAATTGGCAGCACAATCCCTGTTAAAGGTTGACTTCTGACCATCTTGTCATGGTTAGCTCCTATAAGCTCCCATATGTCTCCACACAGTGTCTGTGAGAGGTAGTTGCGTGTGTATATATATATATATATATATATATATATATATAACCATGTAACTATAATTTTCTAAAAAACTAGATTGAAGAGAAGACAGTCCCTCCACCCAAATCCAGACTAATCACTGATATGTTTTGGTATACCTCAGTACAGTGAGAAATACTGAAAATAAATCCATCCTGCATCTTTCAGTTTGAGATCCAGTCAAATAGACTCATCCCAGACTTTTATTTGATAGCTCATATAGTAAAACACAAACAAACAAGAAAAAAAATGCAATGTCAAATTTATACTTAATTCTCCTCACTTCTAGGGTTGTACATGCTCTTAACTTCCTCTAATCAGAGCATCCCCCTATATATCTCATGTCTTGGTAACTAATGAACTACCACAGTGAGGAGAGAAACACACCCAGCTGCTCTGCACAGGGCTCCAGCTAACAGGCAAGGGCAACAAAAGTCCTATATTCACTCAGGGTAGAAGCTGTTGCTGCTCCTTTGAAGGCCTATCTAGAGGTCACTTTTCACTACAAAAAAACATTTTTAAACAGATTGAACCACTAACTAAAAAAAACAAAAAAAATCTCCTTTATTTCTAACTCCGTTCACAAACCTTGCCTGCTGTCTGTGGTCTGAGATGGGCAAAAGGGTTTGATCCAGCAATATCAGAGACCCAAGAGCACTATTAAGAGAAAGGAAAATTAAAGACAGCTCTCAAGTTGGAGCTTTGCCTGCAGATGAGTTACACACAGGGCTCACTCCAAAGAACCAGCTTAGGACACAGAATTGTGTCATGTCTAGGGAATCAAGAAAACAGGGGCAAGCAAGAGGCAAGGAAAAGAGAAAGGAACACATGAGCAATTTGCAGCTCTATTATCCAGCTGGCTGGTAGAGAACACCTCTGAGGCACTGGTAAGCAGAGAGCCATACCCCATTCCCAGCTGGGGAATGAACAAATTGTAAATTAGAGCTCCTTTCCTTTTCCATCTCCCCAGGAAAGAGCAGCAGCCCTTTTCCAACTCTTACCCCACCGTTGCAGCAGCCCTGCAGGTACTCAGGATTTTCAGCCATTCACCAGCAGGTGTGACTCAAGACCCTGTTATTTAAAAGCATACAAAGGCTAATTTAAAGTGGGAACTGTCCTTAGTACTATTGCAGCAACTTCAGTACCGTGGATACAATTCACCAACTGTCCACTCTTTTCATTACTTCCTTAATTCCCTGTACCCTTTCCACCCAATAAGCTTAGTACAGCTACTATTAAGCCTCAGTCCACTTGCAGAGCCCAGGACTTTTGGGCAGTACCAGCACCATCTACTCTGAGTAAATATGCACCTTCTGTCTCTGTGCCCTTCCTCCTCAGCATTTTTCTCACCTCCCATGGCATTTCTGGGTGTAGAAGTCTATTGCTTTCAGCTGATACTGTGAGTTGCTCTCATACTTGCCTTTATTCTATTAGGTTCAAGCAACCTAACCATGAGAAACAGGACATAGTATTGGGCTGGAACACACTGAGAAACCTCAGGTCAGATTTTCTAGTACGAGCTCTGTAATGGACTCCCAAAGAAAAATGCCTGTCTAAATAGGATGCAAGTACAGCCCCAAGGGATGAGGCTATGAAAGCATCATATTTCTTTTACATAGACAGTGTCAACATTCTGATGCTCTGATAAACTGAACTGGAAGAGGAGCCTCCATCTATCCCTCAGTAGCATGGCCCAGCTCACTATTATATTCCTCTAGGTCACACAGACTGTTTATATTCTAGTACCACATCAATTTAAATCCATAGAAAAAAAAACAGGGGATGTCCCAAAATATTCTCATGCTACTTCACATGGAAAACCAGGTAAGTAAAGTGATTAAACACATCACCTTTAGGTACACTGGAGCTGTCCCTAATCCACCCAGGCAGCAGTTTTCCTAATGATTCCAATTAAAAAATTATCCTCCCAAAGGGAGCATGCTTGGGGCAGCAGAAGACCTGTGCTGTCCCATTCCACCATTTCCAACTGCATGTGCAAAGGTGACCTTATGCAATAGCAAATTTTCACCTGCCAGGATGCAGCAAGCACATTTCAGATGAGGCAAATGCCAAGTGTCTTTATCCATAGGCTGAATGTGGTAGCTGACATAAACTTTCATAGACATACAGAATGTTTGAGGGAAAAGAGCAAGAATTACTTTTGACACAGATTTATGCTTTGGTCATGATTTCAGTGCACGTGCTCTATAATTAAGGATTAAATTTGTGGAATTTTACAATGCAGCCTGTGGCAGCAGAAGGGATTGTACTGCTAAATTCATTTAAGTTCCCTTTTATTTTCCCTCCTTCCTGTTCCAACTTCCCTTCCTCTACATCTCATATTGTTTATTTTCTTCCAGTCTTCTTTTTTTCATGCCCTCTCCTCTCCTCCTTCTTCCCTCCACTTCTCTCATGTCTTTCTGCTCCTCCTTCAGTCCCTTCTCCCACATCTGAAACAGCAGTGTTGCTATAACTAGCCACACTTAGGTTTGCTACCTGACAACAGCTAGCAAAGGAAAAAATGAAGCAGGAAGAGTGACTATTTCAAATCTCTCTGTCAGCAGATGTTTTAGCCAGAAGATGCAGGAAAAAATAGGATTGCCTTAGGAAGGTGAGCAAGTACCATCTGGGAGGAAGGGAAGGAAAGCTGCGAGATTTAAAGCCATACTGTAAGATCACACTGTCTGAAGTTCAAAGCCCACAATGGATTTACTTCCCATACATTTCAAATAGCAAGTGACAGATTTGCAGCATTTTATCATTCGTACTTAGGGTCTAATATGATTGCATGTGGCACATGAATCTGGTTGCAGCAGGTGTTAAGATATGTATGACAGGCATTTCTTCACAGGTTACTGTACTGAGCTACAACTTCTATTTGAGACATAAGCATTATTAAGAAACTATATATATGAAACTTCTACAGCATAGTATTGCAGTGAAAGCCAGATACATTAAAAAATCACTTTCCTAAGTATCCCTGAAGTCTCTAAGTTAGCAGTATTACTATAACATATTATCCCTGTGAAAAGTCAAACTTCAACAGGAAAGTGAACTATCTTTTCACACATCATGTGCATTAGAACAGCTCCTTTAGTGAACATATGTAGACAGAAATTAGTTAAAAGTTGAAAAAAAATTGTGATAGCTTGAGGACACTCAGACAAAAGGCATTTGTGGTTAGAATCTGGCCTATCAAATTATCACAGACATCCTACTCCTTCCTTTGTTTGGAGAGCAACCCAGCTGAAGATTCAACCCATCACCAGGTCCTCTCAGCCACTACGCACCACACCCATTCTCACCTAAATATCTTACCAGCTAGCAAATGACCATGATGCATGAAGTGCAAAGCATTCAGGCTTGCTGTCAAATCCCATATATTTAGTGTTCAAGAGAAATATAGAAAAGCATTTCTGATTTGGCATATATGATCAGGAAATTCCCAAGTAGCAAGTACAGAATTGCAAAGTGGTGTTTCTAATGGCAATAGAATAGACCTGCACTTTGGGTGTTGTGCATTCATGTGCCACTCTTGAGCCACTGTCACAGTCTGTAGGAGAGAGGCTATTTGTGAGCTCCGAAATCCAGAAGAAAGTTCATTCCAAACCAGACTCATTTAACTTGCTATATAACAAGGGCTGAATCCAAAGACTACACACCTATGCACCTTCAAGGCCAAGTAAATCAGTTTTATTTCTGACCAAAAAGTAGCTTTGTGTTGTAAAAAAGAAACAATTAACATTCAAATGTGCAATGCTGCTTGCTGTTTTCTCATCTTTTGCCTCTATTTCTCCATAGGAATCTGTTGTTTTCATCCTTTCTTCTGAATATCACATTCCAGTTCCTATCTCCCAAATAACCAGCTTCTGTGACACTACTCTCCCTCCTCGTAAAAACAACTTCCTCAGCTTTCTGGGTTGCCTCAGAAAGGTTTGAGTTTCATTTCCTTTTATTCCTCTGCATGGTCACATTACAGATATATATATATATATATAGACAGAAGGATAATGCTACTTAACATATAGCTGTCTAAGCACTCACCTGTTGCCTAAGCAACAGATAAATTAACCTAAAAAAAAAAATACAGGGAACATGTATTTCAAATTACCTAATGAAACACACTATGAAGAAAAGCAAATTCTAAATGAAAGCACAGAATGGGAAAAAAAGACAAGGCAATGCCACATTTTCTGTACAAAATGAGAGCCTTACCATCCTGCTGGCCCTGGAGGTTCTGAGGACTTTGCATTCTCTCCTCCAGATTTGAGCTGAGGTCAGAGTTTACAGCTGACATTCTAGTTGAGTCGCTCATATCAAACTCATCACTTTCTATAGAGCTCTCATCCTGCAAGTAGAAAGAGGCATGTCAGAAAACATGGTGCACTGCTCACATTATATGTGCAGCTCATTCTCTTCCCATTTGTTTCACTCACACCGGGGGTAGAGTGTAATCATGCTAAACATTTTTGTATATAAGAAAACAAGCAGAGGATATCAAAAACAGGGAGGAAAATACAGCATATATGTGATATGATAAATTGACAAAGGTAATTTGTTCAGCTATGAGGATACTACATAGTAATTCCATAGTATATTCCAGAAACGAATTGGTAACTAGAGACCCCATACCAAGCCCTTGTTATTCAAATTTGACTGAGGAGACCTCCCTATATTCCCTGCCTGAATCCTTTACTTTTCCTACATGGAAGTCAGTAACCCTGTGAATGACCCCTGTCCTGGTTTGGGCCGGGATAGTTACTTTTCTTCCGAATCGCTGGTACAGTGCTGTGCTTGGATTTATTGTGGGAATAATGTTGATAACACACTGATGTTTTGGTTGTTGCTAAGAAGTGCTTACTCTAAATCAAGGACTTTTCAGGTCTCATGCTCTGCCAGCGAGCAGGTGCACAAGAAGCAAGGAGGGAGCACAGCCAGGACAGCTGACCTGAACTGGCCAAAGGGATATTCCATACCACAGAGCATTATTCCCAGTATATAAACTGGGAGGAGTTGACCAGAGGGTTGGGCATCATTCAGTAGGTGGTGAGGAATTTTACTTGGCATCACATGTCTTTCTTGGGTGTTATTCCTCCTTCTCTCTCTCTCTCCTTTCATTACAATTAGCAGTAGCAGTAGTGGCAGTAGTAGTAGTTATTTTACTTTGTTTAAATTATTAAACTCTTCTCACCTCAACCCCTGGGTTTTTACTTTTTTTCTGATTTTCTCCCCATCCTACCAGAGTGTGTAGAGGAGTGAGCAAGCCACCACATGGTTCTTAGTTGCTGGCTAGGGTTAAACCACAAAGACTCACAGGAAGATATTTCCAAATGGCAACCTGACCTGGTAAGAATCCATGGTCAAATTCCCTTGACATGATGTCACACTTACACTCTGTTTAAAGAAGCATCTATGAAAATGAGAAAGCCTATAGAAGTTCTGAGCATGGTCATAACAGTCAGTGGCAAATAAAAGTAATATAATCACAGGAGAATCACTGCAAATTTATTCAACATTGTACATCTTTAATATGATTTATCCATCAAGTCCAGTTACAGAGCATTTAACAGGGATGATAAAAAGGGCAAAAAGTAACAGTTCTGATCATTATCAGAACTTTTATAAAAGAAAACAGTTTTAGACATAGGCCAGAAAATACTCAAATACATATTTGACTTCAGTTGCTTCAGTCCCACTGAGGTTCACGGACCCACTCATGGATTAGAAATTAAGTATCCACAAGTCTTGCTCTGGAAATGGCTGAGGCAATGTACAAACCTAAGGCAATATATTTTCAGTAACAACTTTTCTGAGATGGTCACCCCTGTTAAGAAGAAAAGTACTTGAAAGAACTGAGAGGAAAATATGGCAAATAGATTTGTAAATGAAAATGTCCTGAAAATGTTTGAAATATTTTTCCAATTCATTTTTATTTACATTTTTAAATCAAAACAGGACAAGACAGGATTCTGACTATTTTTCTGAGTTGTTCACCAGAACTGACCTAGAAAAATAGCAATATCTAGAATATGATTTACTGTGTATTTGTTGTGAAGTGGATATTACAGGTATTAATATAGCTGCTTGCTTCTTTCTGAGTGTTAGACTCTTAAATCAGTTCCTCCCCTGGGTCTCAGCAATATTTCCAGTTTGTGTGGACATTTCTCTTGTTTTCAGAAAGCAATTTCCCTGCAGTAATGACTCATGCTAAATTAGGATGAAGTACTGCAAATGCCAGTCAGGAGCAAGAGTGGGACAACACACAAGGCGAAGCTGCTCTGCACTGCCACAGCAGGACAATGACAAATAAGGAAATAAACATACTTTGTTCTCAGGGATTTGTAAAAAAACAAATGGAAGAGTGAGGGCTTCTCCAACAGGCACCTGTCTGTCTTGCCTTACATAAGGCAGGAGCACCCCAGTCACAGCAGCAGCAAACACCCAAACACTGCCCTCACAGATGAGCCCTGGCGCCCACCAGCCTCCTGCCCCAGACAGACAGGGCCAGGGCATTCGCCAGATGGGTTTGAGGTTTAGGGAAAATGCACTCTGCTCGTTCAAAGAGCAAGATAAGAAAACAAACTCTCCCAGACCTTCTGGATTGCTGTGTCTCTGTTAAAACGCAGGGGTAATTCTCAGTGAATACTGCAGGAACCAGCAAGCAGCAGATCACGTATTTCAGTTCTGAGGTTAGGCAATTTGATGGGGTCACAGAAAGGGGGTTCTGGCTGACACTTGCACAGTTATAAAACAACAACTAAGGCAGCCTCTGTTTGCCTACAGCACTGCAGAATGCCTCCACTTCACTTCCCAAACTGTGTAAACCTCTATCTGTGTAAACCTCTGTCTGAATCTGCATGGACACATGGACATGGGAACAAAAACTGAGAACCGCTGGCATCTTTACAGGAGCTGCAGCACAGCTCTAAATTCCTACAATATGGTAAGCTCTCCTTTTAGATTAAACCTTTTTCCCGCTCATCAGTGGTGTCAGTTTAAAAATGTGGAATTGGAGATGAGAGAATTAGGAGATTTTCAGTCATTGTGCTAGGTAGCAGTGGGATCCAAGTTTACTCCTGTCTCAATTCCACACAAGAATACACATATGATTGGTTAAATCTTTCCTACAAACCCAAGCCTGTTTTTTAAGTTCATGAAATAGTTTGAACCAGATGTCTCGCTCCTTTGTACTACAACATTTTCCCTGTCATTTTGTTCTCAGGGCAAACAAATGTACAGCCCGGGGGAAAAAAACCTTGGCAAAACCATGATTTGAGAAGAGGATTATCTTGAGAACTTTCCTTGTGCCCACTCTGTCCTGAAAGGTTATTATTATTAAAATATAAAAAAAAAATCACTTTCATAAATCCAAAACTTTCCTTGTGCCCACTCTGCCCTAAAAAATTATTATTACTAAAACATATAAGGAATTACTTTCATAAGTCCACTGCTGCAGGCATTTCATATACAGTAACAACAGAGCTACAAAACCAAGCTGGGCAGGGAAATACCAAGCAAAGTTGAGTCCTGCTGCCTCCATATCATTGCCACTGGCTTGTCTAGATGAAAAACTGTTTTAACAAAAAATGTCAGTCATCAGACCAGAAAGACTACACCAAAACATTCAGGCTACTGAAGATCTGTGGCAGGGGGTCCTGATCCAGCATGAGTGCCTGACCCTGTTGTGGAAGTAGTAATTCTCAAAGGGAAAAGGTGTAGAAATCAAGGAGTCCTTAAATTCCTAAGGTTACTGCAGAATAAAGCCTCTTCTCTCCTGCTAATTCAAACTCTACTTCCAGATCCCTCAAATAATCAGGAGGCTCAATAGAAGGAAAAGATGACCAGGCTGTATTTGAGTTGGGGATCTCTCTCCATACCCTCTGCAATTTAAAAAAAGGGCCAAACTGAAACAAGGATCCTGACATTTCTAGAAGAGTGGTGAAATCCCCATTCCAGGGAGTGTTGATTAATTCATGAAGTCTCCAGCAATAGCCCATACCTACTTATTGGGAAAACAAATGCGGCTAACTCTGCACAAGTCAGAAGTCAGTCAGGGTATTGACATAATCTAGCTGCTAAGGTTGTTTTTGAAGGCTTTCTTTATTAAAAAATACCTTGTAGTTGGACAGGAGGACATAGAATGCAGAACTGTTTTTTTGCTGGCACAGAGCTGAGCTTCTATTTGGCAGCTTAAATGGTAAATGAGCAAACTTCTAGCAACATGAGGTTATTATAAATAATTTGGTATGGGCCTGTGAATTGATGGAGCACTTCTTAAGATCTGGGAAAACTCTGAATAAATCAGCAAAAGCAAACAACCTTTGAGAAGAAATAAATACAATCCAACCCCAATTCTTTATGAAGAAGCTTGATTCTCAGTATACTTCTCCTTCTTTTTTTCTGCCTTTTTATTCAAAATTTCAAAAGCGACTCCTACTCTTATCATTAAGCTTTTTGCCTTAAAGTTTTCAACTGATGTTGCCAAGACTTTCATCACTGTCAGTACCATGTGTTGCATTGTGTTTGCTAGCCTTGAGAACACCATGGCAGTCATTCCAGCTGTTGATGGTATTGGTTTCTAAAAGCAGACAATGGAAGTCACTGCTGGGCACAGAACTAAGTCTCAAGAGAGCATGCTGCCCACATCACCCTTTCCACCAGCCCAGTGAAAGAGCACCTTCAGGCAATTCAAAGTACATTCACTACCCCCAATCACAGAAGGGCCATAAGTCATGGTATTTTCTCTCAGTCTGATTGCTTGAAAACAACCCTGCCTTGGCTTCAGACTGACTGTTTTAGCAACAAAATTATAAAGATGGGATCGACAATCATCTTCACTTCAGTTTCCTAGCTACCTGAAAGACAAAGTACAAAGCAATGCAGGAGAACAGGAAACCAAACTTAAAAGATTTCAGGTTTTACCTCATCTTGCTGTGAATTTAGTAGCTGCAGCTTCATGTGTTTCATATAAGCCATAGTAATGGGCATATTGTAATCAATCATACTGGTCACCAAAGTTGGAGGTTTTCCATTATCTGCAAAAAAATAGTTATTATGCAGTATATGTTAATTGTGGAGGCTATGCCATCCTATTCTGCAGTCAAAGTCAGACTGTTATGTTATTTAGCTCTAACTTTTGCATTTGTAATGGCTTGTAGGCTGTACAAATGGAAGTTTCCCAAAGAAAAAGGGAAACCAAGATCAAACCATGAAAATTGATGAGCTCTTCTACCCTAAATATCCATTCCTTACGCTTAAGCTCCCATACAAACATTTCCATAGCAAAATAAATTATTTCCTCCAGATAAAATCATCTTTCTATTGAGGGTGCAGATGGCATTACACTCCATCCTTAACTGAAAGCACAAGATTCACTACCTTCCAGCTTAAGTAAATGAGATGATCTGACTTACTGAACTGTTACAGTCTACCAAATTTATATGAACCCACACTTAAGCTAGGAAAGTATAAATGGGTATTAGAAATAAAATTACTTTACATCCCACTATTTGACACTAAAACTACCTTTATGATCCGCTCCATCTGGGTTTAAATGCATTCTTTTCTGGCACTCTGAGCAGCTCATTAGAAATCGTGTCACCGCTTCTCTCGGTAGGAAGGCATAGGTCTCTGAAATCTGAAATGAATAACAAAATATAGGTGTTATTATGTAAGCTGATTGAGCATGATTTAACAGACCTGATCATCATATTTCCAAATAAGGCACATTAGCGTTTAATGCCAGGAAGCACAATGAAAGCATGTTCTGCATACTATGTAGGATTTCAAGAAACATCACTCCAATCTGCCTACTTAGCATCTAATGGCTACTAACAGTTGGTACTGAACAAAATTCCACTGGTATCAAAAGGGGGGTTGTTTTCTGTTTACAGTTCATTTCCAATTCCTTTCAACAAAAAGATTCATACATAACAGCTATCCCACTGCGGAATGGTATCAAAAAAACTTCAAGAGAGACCTCTTTTTAATAGCTAATGCCAAAAAAAAGAAAGCACTTATCTGTTCTATTTATTTTTGTTGTAACAATACATAGACAGATAAAGGACTTGATGTATTAGCAGCAAAGAAGGTTGCCTTACTATTTTAACTTTGTACTTGAATGTTTTGTGAAAATATTTTTCTAAACCTTGTGGTTTTGTACTTTGGAGTACCTACGTTATTTTTACTAATAGTTAAAGAATTTGTGAACCAGTTGATTTTAGAGACTCTGCTTTACCTGGCAATATTTTGAAACAACAGATTTTAGTTGTTTCTTGGTTTCAATAAAATCATTGTTTCTAACCACATACTCACAAGTAGGCACCAGAGGGATTTTTTTCTCTCTTGAAAGGGAGAAGAGGAAGCAGTAGTTACTGGTTTTAAAGATTGCATTCCCCTCACCCCAAAGGATGCATCTGTCTTTATAGACATTTTGCCTTGCTGAAAAGGACCCAGAGGTTGGTGCCAAGCTGAAAATGAGCTAACAGCATACTCTCTGATCACAGACAAACTACATCTCATACTAGCTATTTAAAGTGTAGAGCCAAAAGATCAAGAAAAATTATTATCCTTCTCTACTCAGTGCTGGTAAGAAAGCAGCTGGAATAATGTGCCCAGGTTTCCCCTCAAAGTTCACAGTTCCCCTCCACACTTCAAGAAGGCTGCTAAAAAGCAGGAGATGGCTTTGATAATGAGAGCCATCTCAGGAGAGATGGCTCTGAGCCAGGCCATCATAGCAGCTGGAACCTAATGGAAACCTTGAAGGAAAGGTTGAGGGAGATAGATTCCTTTCATGTAGGTTGTGAGGCCAAGAAAGACCTAATTGTAGCCCACTGCTGCCTGAAAAGGAGTTAAAAATCTGTAGAGAAAAACTCTTTATAGTGTATAACCAGGGACAACAACAGCATTGTCTTGGGACATTCAAACCAGACATCAGCAGAAACTGTTACACGCCAGTGCACTGGAGCAGCTTTATCAGATGGGTGGAGTTTGATGAAAACATCCAAACTTAGGTGTTTTCAAGCCAATAAAAGGCAAATGCATGGTTTTTCTGTGATTCCTTATATATGCTGATGTATATACACTGAATAGTGCAAGTGTTGTAATGAATCTCTAGCCTCTTCTTTCCCAGATGTGGTGGCTATCAGTATGGAGATAATCCTTAATGAAAGACCAAGGCCCAGCAAGAGAGATTAAGAGAGTAAATTGTTAATTTGTTTGTACTCCCCTACTGTAAAACCTACAGCAGGATTTGATTTCCTATCAAGCACTATGCTGAGATGCAAGTCTCAGTAGGAAGTGAAGAAGAATGGAGATAGTGTGTATGAAAGTGTGGCTATGGAAAGGACAAGATCACTATTTAACTAGAATTAAATGGGATTACCTATTGTCCAAATCACTTCTGCACCTCACGAGGGTGCTAAGTGGAAGAAGAATGGTCAGTTTTAACTTTCTTACACTTTTCCACTTGGCTTGTCACCTACTTAACCTGTGTTGAATTTTACATTTCCTAAAACTCCATGGACCAAATTGATCAGTGGCAGTATTTTTGAAAATAGGTGGAGTTTAAATTAGTGTTTGTTGATGTGATGTGTGTCACGTCAATACATAGAAATGATGTGTTATAAAATGGGAATGCAAAATATATCATCATGTCTATAACATTGTTTTTTATGCTGTTTATTGTTGTTGTTTGTTTATATAATGGAAATCTTACTTGGGAGGGAGAAGAGAATTAGTATAAAAGCAAATATTATTCTGTGATGAACATTGGCAAAGATTTTTTCTGGGCCTGAAACACATTTTCTGAAAATTAAGCACTAAATTAAGCCACTTTTGAATGGGAGGTCCTACTAAAAATATATTTTCTGGTTTTTATACCCACAAAACAGATGCTTATTTACCTTTCTAAACATGAAAACACTGGTTATACTCATGCTTTATGGAAACTAAAAAAATAATCTAAAATCAGCTAGAATTCAGCATTGAAAAAAATTGGAAAGTGCACATACACAGCAACCTCTCTCTTATAACATTTAACATGTTTAACACTGTATTGAAATTAATGGAGCTTACCAATGGATTCATTAGTCCCCTGCATTTGATAGGAACGCTCCATTTATTCTAATCAAGCATCTCTGTCAAAATTCCAGTTCTGCTCAAACCAGATGAAATTCCTTCATGGAGAGAAAGTGAGCTAAGGCCCAGATTTGATAGGTGTGCTCCACTGACTATACAGGAACTGGGTTTTATAACTAAATTTGCCCATAGAGCAGATGCTCATGTCTCCAACCTCCCACTGCAACACAGTTTTAAGGATGCCCTTCCCTAAATAACTCCAGATTTCACCAACTTCCTCCTGTTTATTTTATAATTTGAATCAATCACTGACATTCCTAGACTTCTGTATAAATTGGTATAACACAACAGGAATTACATTAAAAGAGATACATACATAAGGAGCATAACCCGCAACATTCCTTATTCTTGTTGCCTGAATATATAGAAAAGAAAGGTGTCTCCAACTTTCACTGCCAGGGAGCTGATGAATTGTCTCCCCCCAGCTGCACAATTTCACACCCCCAGCAGTGCAGACCTTGTTGGCCTTTCATCTCCACATTATAAGATGCAGATAGCCCCTTGCTTGCTCTGGCCGAGCTCTGAACCAGCTGTAGCCGAGAAATGCTCAACCAAATTAGCAAGAGGCTGAACATAAAATCCTATATTTCAGCTCTCAGTAGAGTTTACCAGGTTGTGCACAAGACTGGACTGATGTCATTCATGGAGCTGGCTTGCATGTGAGTGTTTCAGAGAACAATGTGGAGGTCTATAACACCTTCTAAGTAATTATACAGAAATACCTGAGTGGTCTGATTTCATCAGGAAAAATTGTTTCTGTCCTTTACTCTAGCCAAAAGAAGGAAGTAATGACTCAGTCCTTGCTGATGCTGTATCCTCTCACTGCCTTCAGTGGCCCAGCTCCTAGCCCTCTTCTCAAGGCTATTAGCTAATAAAATATATAGCCAGACCATCTTTTTCAGTGATGTGTTATAAAAAAGGAATATTATTTTATTGTAAATCCATGCCAAAAAAAAAAAATTAAAACATGCACATGCTTCTACATTTTAAGAAAAAATAAAGCCAGAAAAAAGAAGTGGGGTATATTACCTTATTTACATTCATACTCTGACAAATCAGACTGGCATATTTTTGGCATGACTTACAAGTAACTTCTAATGCATGTGCCCATTCCCATCAAAGGCCAATGCGTGCTGATTTACCATATTGATAAAATTACTTGGATTGATTTTAAAAAAATATTATACTTTTCTTAAATATATAAGCTCTAGAAATATCCTTATGGGATTCCTTACTTTTACTTGTGTTTTTATTGCACATAAGGGTATCTTCTGCTGCTTGTAGAGATGTGTTATCTCATAACTGGATGTATTCTGTATCTTGGAGAAATCAGAAAAACGGCAGATTCTAGTAGGTTTGTGTTTAGGTATTGTGTACTAGGTATAGCTATTATAGCTATATGCTTTTTTACATTGTAAAGATACATGAAGAAGAAACAGAACTTCTAGAGCATTAAGCAAAAACTGCAAAAATTACACAGGGTTTGTTTTAGCCTCAGAAAACAAGCAAGCATTTCCTAACAATACAGTCCATGCACATCTACATTTGGTTTTAACTCTGAATTGAGAGGGAAATGAGTTGACATCAGTGGCTTCAGAGTCAAAGCTTTTATGATCTTACATCACCATTAAAAAGTTTTTGGTATATCTTGACATATGTGACTGCATCCAAAGCATCATGCAGCAGTGAAGGCCTGTCTAGGCTGGTTTACTGGATCCCATGAAGAGCACAACTAGCACAGGCAAGTAATCCACTACCTGAGCATGTAATCTGATTTACATTGGAGCTAAGCAATGAATGTCCTAATTGTCCGTGTGAGAAGCCTATTTCATCCCTACTGCATCACTACAGGCAGAGAAAACAAGCAAAGTTTCCTTTATGTTCTCCCATACTCAGATGAATTAAGTGCAGGATGTTGTGATGATGTAGCCTTCAGAGCTAAATTTTTGCTTGGAAAATTAACAAGTCCTAAACTGAAAGGCAGATTTTAGGACACATATGGCAGAGTAGGAAAGAAAAGTGTGAGGAGAGGGAGTGAAATTTTGCAAGTGAACCTATTAACCTCTGAAGAATTAACATGGAGGATGTATGTGTAGTCTGGAAGATACAATGTGTCAGAATAGAGATTTTTGCATGTGTGTTTGTATTTTTTTTTTTTTATTAAGCAGGGTAAAGGGGAGAAAAATGATCAAAAGAAGACTCCAGGAGGAGGGAAAGAGAGAGAAAGATAGGGATAGAGTGAAGATGGTAATCTGTCCTGGGCCCACAGCCATCAAACCAGGTGGCAGAAATTGGTTTCTTGATGACAGGAGGGCAAGCCAGCAAAGGGAAGCCCTCTTCTTTCCTCAGCAAGGGGTCAGAACAGAGGACTGACACGGAAATCAGATCTATCACTGCTGGGAGTTTTACCAAGAGCTCGCTATCCTGCTACACTGTGGGAAATGCTGTTCCCTCATGTGCTAAACTTGCACTTCACAGCTCCCTTCCCTTCCCATATAGCAAAAACTGCTTTCTGTGAGGGAAGTGATGGGAAACACCTGCCAGTGGGACAATTGCCAGGACACTGAACACTCACCCTTTGCAAAAAAGCAGGAACAAGCACATAGAGTAAAGGTGCACAGGGCTTGGCTGTTTTGCCATGCACACAAGAAGGGTGTGGATGCAAGAATTTAAGCATGCTATGGCCCTGCACAAAGCTCAAGTTCTTCCACTTCCCCAGGGACAAGGTCTGTCCTGTACAGAAACCAGCCAAGCCCCAAACCTACTTTAGCCCTGTTTGATCAGGAAAGAGGTGATGTAATCTCACACTGCAACCTGTCAAAAAATTATTCCCTGAGGAAAACGCACTCAGTGTGATGCTCACAGGGGACTCACAAGCACATTCTTGTTTTGGGAGGGAAAAAGAGTAACCCCTTGTTTCTCAGTCTCAGAAAGGCTTTTCTTAGGCTGACAGGAGATATGGGAAGTTACTCAGAATCTTGACCCAAAATCAGTAAACATTTATCACTGAAACAGCTGGATGAGGCACAAGACCCCAGATATTACCCCACATCTTAAAGGCTCCTGTTAATGCCTCAGATATTATACATTTATGTACAACCTATCTGATGAGAGTCTTGTCTCAAGCTACTTTCCTGTGACACATTAGTATCTCCCCCATGTTTTACAAGCCTGCTTCTTCCAGCTGATCAGCCCAATGGCCCTTTTTTCATTTATGGGTAGGGAGTCTTATTAACCAACTCATTTCATTTGCTCAGACATGACAACCCTCACTCCCAATTCAAGTTCACTGCTCTAATCTTTCAAGATTTTGCACAGATACTCACAGACTCAGCAGACAGATATTAGATCATCCTTCATAGTTAAAAAATTCAAGTAGAATACCTACATAGAATTAAAGGTTCTTAAGGTAGCTATGAGACTTATACACAACTCTTAGCTAGATGATGCACTTAGTTGTGGGAAAATGTGTCCAGATATAACATAGAAAGGTGAGGCACCTTCTCAATTGTTTAAATGAATGAAAATCTAATACCTTTTTTATGGCTATCAAAACAAAGTAAGGAAAATCAAATCAATTCTGAAATATAGGGCTTAATCACTTCATCTGGCCTGACAGTACCAATAGCTGGGTATGAGAAGTAACACAGATGTTTTAGGTTGCCAGCCTCATCACAGACCATTTGCACTTCTTGAAAAATCTAATAAGGCTATTTTTTCCTGGTTTGCACTGAATCACAGAGTTGTCCTGACAGCTTGAGCCTGTTGCATTATGCTGCTACTGTAGCCACAACTTTTCCCAGTTACTCCCACCTTTGATACACTCTTCAGCACTTGTAATTAAGATGTAGACACAGATGAATAGTTTAAATCAAGAAATGTAGTTCTACAAAGGCACAGAAAGCCTGCTATGCACTTGTTGCATGCATTTCCCAAATACACCAGATGGATTCTTTTCCTGAACACTTCTCTCCCATGCGTCCCCATCCCCAGTTTGATGCCACAGTTCTCCTTTCAGAGTGGGATGTCTATACAAAAATAACTCCCTGAGAACACAGAGTGAAAAGCACCACCTCAAAGCAAAGCAGTTCCTCTTAGACACTGAGCTGTGGCAGCACCTGCTAGCGGAGATACCCCTGCGAGATCCTGGTACTTTCTCCTGACAACATTGCTTGCATCAGCATTTCCCTCCACCTCCTGTGAGGCCCAGCAGAGGACCCAGGGAATGCAGGACAAGCATGGATCTCTTTGGGCACCACTGTTTTCCCCTGGCCTGAGAACCATGCTCTTTTCACCGTCCGCATCTTTCTAGTCACCTGTGCCCCTGCTGAGCAACTGACTTGGCCAGACCTTGTGTCACATATCCTGCCTTTGTGAAGGAATTATCTCCCAGATCAACACCCTCAATGTTTTCCCCATTTGTAAACTTCCCTGGGAACTGGGAAAGTAGCTGAGATTAAAAGCACCACATTAATTATTCCTTCAGTCTAGCATACTTTGGATATGATTTAAAGTTCTTGGTTTCATTTTACATATATAACCCACATCTGGGTTATTTGCTGGTATAGATCTACCTAAAGTTATGCTGTCAAGGAACATAGCACATCAATCTTACCTTGTATACAAGTCAGGCACCCAAAATGAACACAAAACGTGCCAGTTAAATAGGACACTCCTCCTGTTTTGCATATTTACAAGGTTACTTTTCCACATCATACACACAGAATTTATACAATTCCCTTCTGGTCTTTTAGTGTGCAGAGGAGAAGAGAATGTGACCTTATTCTAAACTTAAATATTGAAGGACTAATGCTTTCCTAATTTATCTAGAGGATTTGTGTCAAAAGTCCTGAAGTTTGAGCTTGGTATATTGCTGCCCAAATTAAAATGGAAAGGCTCTTTTCAGTACTCTGCTCTTTAAGAGGTCTCGAGTACCACATCCTATTTATCTTCCTGCACAGTGCCGGTGTAGGAAGTTCCACACAAATCAATCAGTTGTAAAAATATCATGCATTTCCATGCAGTTAACATAAACAAGGCAGTGCAGATTCCCTAACTGAGTTTGTCAAGTGTTCTGAATTAAATGTGTTCTAAAACAGATTTTTAGAGAGACATTCTGATGTATTTTAGCACACCAGCACCTAGGGTGACTCTATCAAAAATTAAAAAGACTCTAGCTATACCAAATTTATTAGTCCATGTAAATGCAGACAGTAGTTAATTAAGTCACCTTTGACAATTTCATTACCCTTCCAATCATTCTTGAGCATATTCAAAACTTTGAGTGGAGCAGGTTCACTATTGAAAATGAGACACACATGTAAGCAAATTAATTTCGTAAAATCAATATGTTACAATTCTCAAGGGCTGTGCCATTAATTTTTCAGAAATACTTAGGTACTGAAAATCCATGACAGTATTTATGAACTTCAGAAGTTCAGGAATTTTGTACCAAACTTGTGGTGTTTTCTTCCTATAATTTTTCTGTTAAAAGGTTTTGGTTATCCAGTGAGAGAACAGAAGCAATGTGACTAGATCGTGCCAGGGGTGAATTACAAATAGCAATTGTAGTATACAGTTTGTGAACCACGTCTCCTATAAAAGTTCTTCGCTTAAACCATTTGGTGAATACTTATGCATGATAAATACATGCAAAGTTATCAGGGATGATTCACTTCTGACATGTGAATAAAGAAACAAGACTAAATTAATCTTGCTCCAGATTCACTTAATGAAATTAAACCCCGCCAAAGTACTTCAGTTTGATTTATAAAGCTTTTAAAGTAAAATGTTTTGGGAGACAGTTACCTGAGCTATTACCTTTTTCCTCCTTACAATGCCACAGAGGAGGTAGATACTGCGTGGCTTCCAGGAACAGACTGACTCTACAGCTCTTAATTTTACTAAAGGCATTTTCATGGACAGGTCCAGTAAAGGAGCATCCGTTTCCCCAGATGGTCTGGTAGAGTTTGATGCCTGTTTACTTAACCTAATTCTTATGTCAGAATAAAGAGCAAGAATTGAAATTTGTTTCTTCTGGAGTCTTTTTTCCATTTTTTAATCAATGGAAGTCTTTCAAAATTATATATGTGAATCTTGTCACTGGGAAAGACAACTCAATGCCCTTGATAAATTAATATACAATTAAATGAATGAGCAAATATTGCAGACTGACAAAAACTTACATTTGGGCATCCTTAACTATACAACGGGCTCATGTCTCAATTGCAGTAAAAGTTAACAATAGATGAAACTACTGTGTAGGCTACTGAATCTGCACAAATAGTTCTTCTCACCAAAGATACACTAGTCTTTCATGCTATTCACAATAAAAAAATTCTTATCTGACCAGCAATCATGGGATTCTTACAGTAGTAAATATTATACTTGGCACACATTTGTGGGATGATGGCTTGAATATTGTATTTATAGTTGGCAGCATTCCTTATAGCTGTATATTATTCTAAGACATTTGTGACCTATACCTTTGAACAGCCTACTGAGGTAAAACAAAATAGAAAGAGAAAGGTCAATGGAAAATATCACTTTTCTAATGTTTTCTGAAAAAGAAGACAAAGTGTCAAAATGGCTGAGGTGCCAGATGAAAATTAATTTCGAGAGTTTGTGTTAGTTCACCCTGAAATAACACTCCAAGTCCTACAAAAGCACATCCAGATGAAAGATGTCTTCATATGTCTATCTTCAGGTCAATACCTCTGGGAACAAATTATAAGAAATTTTGCCAAGAGCTTATCCCTCAACAAACCATCTGAAATAGCCTATAAATAAAATATATGTGAAGGGATTCACAGATATAGAGAAAAGATTGCTCTATGGGTGAAAGAAACAGTAATGGAAAAACAGCTGTTCCTTACAGCTAAAATTGAATCAGAAGCCTGGAGCTTCCCCATATTCTGGTGAACTCTGATGAAAAACAGCTCACACAACTGCAGGCTGTTTTTGAGATGAAGAACTGTGTTCAGGGTGATAGGTCACCTCAGGCCCTGTCCACAGCTCCCTGCCAGCCTAATCCCACTGGGACCAGGGGGAGAAGTGCCTTGGATGCCCTGCAATCTGGCCAGGGCCCTGCCACCATGGGAGAGCCCCTGGTGCTTCAGCAACTCGAAACAGCTGGGCAGGTGGGTCAGGATCAACCTCTGAGCATGCCTGGCACTATCACAACCCTGCATATGGAAAGTTGGTCACCCACATCCAGGCAAGACCATGCATTTTAAGCACCTTGGGAAAGTGTAGTAAATGTTTCATTCGTTCTCCATAGGACAGTAAAGTGTTACATTTGTGTCCCTAATCACAAATGCTATTTATAGATATTTTAAGACTGTACTGATGCAATTAAATTTTTTAAAAATCTATTTTCTCTCTACTCAGCCAGTTTATGCAGGTATGGGAGGTGGCCCCTCAACACTTTCATTATTATACCTAGCAGTTTTCCAGCCCTTTGAATTTAGGACATTTACAAGCTTTCATACCATTAAACCATTAGGTATTACTTAGTCTATAGCAATAACCTATAAGGCACCTTAATTTATATGCTGAAATACAGCAATCCATTTAGCTAAGTTGTGACAATACCTTCTAAGTCTTCTTTAACACTTCATCCATTTAATAGCAATTAATTAATACAGAGCTATTAGAAAAATTGCAAATCCATTATAGAAATAGCAAATTCTCTTCTGTACAAATGAATGTCTAGTGAAGTCAGTGGATGTGGCCCTTATTACACAGCAAATGTGATTTCTAAACAATATGTTTTCATGCACTAATGAAAGATCTCTGAAATCAATTTGAGAGTGAGGGTGTCAATACTAATCTAGTTGGAAAAAAAACCCCACAAATCTCATGCCATGTGACTAAACCCAAATAACTCACATTTTCAGAGACTCATGTTCACTTTTAGCTGTTTTCTTTACTTACTGCTTTATATGTTCTCTTTTGTCCAGCATGTTTTCTGATTTGTTCTCCATTGGGCCCAGTTTCAACATGCATGGAATAGATAATGTCAAAGAAATCTTCTACGACGGCCACCCGCCGTAAAGACAGCTTCTCATCTACACCTACTCCATCCTGAAAAGAAAAAAAAAAAAAAAAAAAGAACAGAAAAAGTAAGGGAGACAAGATGAATAGACAAATTATGATAATCATGAGACACATTGTCCTTTTTTAGAAGGGAGTTAAAGACCCATTAATATCTGAAGATCACCCACCATGCAAATAACAGACATAGTATTGTAGGAAAGCTGTGTGATCAGAAGAATCACACAGACCCTTGCAAGCAGACCATTTTGCCAAACCAGGGCATTTGGCCTCTTGATAGGAAGTGATCTTCCACTCCAGTATTTAAAAAAAAACAAACCAAAAACTATCTGTGCTTCTTTCTTCAAATGCAGAAACACGATTCAAAGGCAGAAGCTGTCCCAAACACATGGCACAGAAATGCATTATTGTTAGTAAGGGTGGTTGTTAGTAAGGGTGCAACAGCTCTGTTATTCTCTCACTCTTCAGTAAATCTGTGCCTAGCATTTCATTAATATTTTTAATAAAAGGTTTTAATTCAAAGAGCTGATTGTAATTATGAATATGAAAGAAGTTGTTATAAACAATTTGCCCTTGCAAAAATTGCAAAGACATACTATATGAAGACATACTACAATACGAGGAAAAGAAAGCGATGTTTTAAATATTTTCTACTTTTGCACACAGATGTCAGGTTGGAAGAAGTGGATAATGAGAACACCTAGCATCTGATTTTCGAAAGTGATAGTGTCATGGTAGGTAAAGACTTCTGAAAAGAAACAGTCCCCAATGTCTCTGAAATTAACCAGTGCAGTTCAGCTCCTGCCTTTTTAACAGAACCATCCACATGAGGTTTTGTTTGTTTTACAGCTGCCTATGGACTCACTTCCAATGAAGGAGCAGTTTTTCCAGAATAGATATCTATCAAGCTGACTGCAGTTTGTAATACAACACCATTATATGAAAAATAAAATAAGAATGGCCAATTCACTTGTACTCCAACACTGTATTCAAATTTAGATCTTTGGAGGCAGCAGTATAACCATCCACTGTGTATTTTAAGCAGTAACAGTGTTCCAAACTGAATGGTATTTTATAATACCATTACTGCTTATTTAAGTCATGCCACAACAAAACTGATTTACATGGACACTTCTATGACAAAACACATGCAATTATGGCTGCAGTAACCAAATAAAGACAAAGATGAGAAATTAAAAGATAATAATTCCATATGACTCCCACTTACTGTCCCCCAGATCATAACTTCTTGCTAACCCACTCCACTAAGTTTGCTGTATGTGGACAAACATGATTCATTTTTCTCACTCCCCCTATTTTTATTCAGCCCACCTCAATGTTTCATATATTTCAAAGGAAGAACCCAAATAATCCCAACAGCTCCAAAGAAACCCCCAGGGTGACATAATGGAGCTCTGACACATTCCTAGTAGCAATGGAGAAAATGTCAATGCCTTTAGAGCGTAACCTTCTAAATGTGCCTCATTCCAAGTAACAGTGGGTTAGGAGGTGTTGACACTACCAGCCAGACAGGCTATACCCTCTCCTGCTCTAGTATGCCCAAATTTCTTCAGAGAGGTCCCTGCCCAAAGCTACATGGTCTTTTCCATTGTGTTCTTTATCCCCAGGAGACAGATAGACCTGGGCGGAACCCTGGCACATGTGTGATGAGAAGACTGCCGCAGTTCTGATGGAAATGACTGTGTTGAGGATTGAGGGTGGAAGAACATGAGAAATTTGCAGGGCAATCTCCACCACAGGTTAAAGCCTCAGATCCGCTGGGAACAGTTGCTCTGAGAAAGCTGCAAAGTTCCCAGCCCGTGATCAGTCACTGACCACCAGCTCAAAAACTTTTTGGCATTGTGACAGGTTTTGGTTTAAGCATCATGAAGAATTTGCTTGGTACTATCCACCACCATTGCCCACTCTTTAAAAAAAAATTGCTTTAGAGATAGGGCCAACATCAAATTCAGATCTTTGCAGCTTTAATCTTTAGGGGAATTCACATGTGAGCACTGTAGGGGGGCCCATCTTCAATCATTATTTTCTCACCACCCAAACAGCACAGTGGGATCCCTGATGATTTCAAACACTCTTATTATGACGACAATGTTATCTCACACTGCTCTCCAAATACTCAGAAGTTTATAGTGTTGATTAACTGACAAAGATTTAATCTGTTTATTACTAATTAGTTTTATTCTATGAAATTTCCTATGAGGGAGGTCTCTTTTTTAATTAAAAATAAATGCATTACAACAATATTAATTTAAAACCTGAGATGCCACCTCAGCAGAGCTGACACATGCAAACATTATGAATACATTTAAAGAAGAAACTCGGAAATTAAACTCCTTTTTTTGCTGCTTTTGGTGGCCATAGTGTGCAGTGCTCTTTCTAATGGTCCTCCTACCTCCCTCCCCAGACATGGACACCCAAAGGTTGGCAGGTATGATCTGGGGGTGCTCTTGAAGGGGTATTTCTCATGTAGCTGACTAAACCAATAAGCATTGATAGTACTTCTAAAAATACACAGAAGTAAAGCCTGCACAAATTGTCATGACTCCTAATTGAAGTGCTAGAAAATGAATACAAACTTTCCAAACCTTTTTAATCAAAAAGGGTAGGGAAAAAAATGGTTTAAACAGATAGGAAGTGTAATTAAATATCTACATCTGTAACTTTAACTAGTGAAGCCTGGACATGACTGAGTTGGTTTCATCCCACTTGGTGCTGTCTAAGACAATGAGGTAGACCTTGATTCAGAATACCTGCAGTGCTGTAGAAGGTGTCAAGGTGCTGTGAGTGAACTGTTCAGTTCATCCAGCAACATGCAACACTGGGCAGAGCTGTAAGCCTCAGCTGCAGATGCAATACACCAGCTGAGTAATTTGAGTAAGGTGGCTACATTTGATATCCCATACTGACATCCCAATAGGTAAAAAGCTGGGCAAATGATAAAACCTCAAATCTCCATTTAAACCATGAAGTCTCTGAAGTGGACGCAGTTGTATCAGGCTTTCCTGCCTGCCATTATACTACACTTTTATCATGAAATTGCTATTTTATAAAGGCATTAACAAAGCAGCTCTGATTTATAAGCTGACTTTGGGTAAAAATTTTCACAGCGCCTAAGGGGACAGGTTTTTAGCTTCAACTAAGGCTAAAAAAAACCTGAAAGAGAGACTGTATTGTAACGCTATTCCCATGACTGAAAGGCTATGAAATGTCCCCAGGGGACAGGACAAGTAATAGGCTTAAACCACTGAACGGGAGATTTACACCAGACATTTGGAAAAACTTACTATTGATGTGGATAGTCAAGCTCAGTAACAGTTTGCCTGGGGAGGCTGTGGGATGTATGTCATAGGAGGATTTTGAGTCCAGGTTAGGCAAAAATCTGTCAGGGATACTATGAGTAAATCCTGTCTTGGGTAGACTACATATTAATTGAGTTTCTTCTTGATAATTCTAGGAAGCTTAAATACCACTTTCAAAGTGAGTTGGGCAATAACAACTCTGGAATAGCAAGGAGGATATTTATAAATCATGAGGTATTTTTAGGACTTTCATTCAGCACGGAAAGAGTCCAAGCCTTACTTTCAAAAATGACTTAGGAATGGAAGCTTCACTGAATGCTTTACTTCAGGCATTGGACTTAGACTCTCAAATCTTTCAGGCTATTTCATCCCTCTCCTTTCAGCCATTACTGAGGTATGCCATGCCCTGTCCTAAACCAGTTTTCTCAGATGCCTCTCTGGCCAGCAGTGACAAACTACATTCATCCTTATAGCTGCTGGAATAGTTTCAATCTCTATCAGTGAGATTTTACTTCATTTCACTCTTTACATTACAATTTTTCCTGTTTACTCTTGGTTTTATGTATATCCAGAGATTTTCCTATGTTCTTAGGATACAAAGAAATGTTTCCTTTAATTTTCAGCACTACAAAATCCATTTGTACTCTGAGATTAAAGTTATCTCCTTGGTTTTTTTTTTTTTTAGATATCTAGACAAAGATTAAATTTCTGAACAGAAGTGAATTTTACAGAGAGTTGTGTACCTCCCAGAAAGTGCTAAGGATCCCTATGAACCAGGATGGCTGGGGAGACAGGCAGTCTCTTTTATTGAGGTTGAATCTTCAGGGCTTGACAGAGTAAAGAAAGGAAGAAAGTTTGCCAGCAAAGCAAATAGATAAAACTCTTAAGGCAGCAAAAATATCTATTAAATGAAAGGTTGTCGTTTTTATAGTTACTTTGCAGAGGAGAAAATAATTTAATACAAGCTTTAAAATTAATGCCACTGAAACAAAAGTGCTTGTAATTCCTTGCTGCCCCATCTCCTGTTGAAATTTCTAGGAGGAAATAGGTCTCATAAAACACCCTCTTGCTTTGTGAATGAATATAACTATCAGCATCTTGACAGTGTTTGAAAAATATTCCTATAAAAATATGATAGACAGAAATAGAAAATAAAAGGAAAGTCTTGGTTGGTAGTTTTATAGAAAATGTTCAGGTCTATAAAAACCTCTGTTGTAAAAGCATCAAAGCCAGAAGCACCTACAAAACATTAGGAGTAGATGCAAATAACAATGCACCTAAATATTTCATTACATAATATAAATCACATATAAATCTAAGACTGCTTTGAATGCAGAAATATGATGTGTAACATTTTTCTCATATAATCAGATCAGACAGCAAAAGAGCTAAAGCTCATTTATGTCCCCACACCTCTGCTGACTCGTACCACATTTTGAATTTCCTCTGGATGAGGAGTAAAGTCTTTTACTGACTGAAACACCGTACCCTGAATGAACAAAAAGTTTTGCTGATAGCCCTATGCATTGTTAGTTCATGCATAATGAGCTCCTGACATGATTGTATGTAGATGTTTTACTCCCTTGGGGTTCAAGATACAAAAAATTTGTATGGAAAGTGTTACGAGGAAGTTGATAGGTAGCTGAACCCTATATATCTGTCCACAGAAATAATTCAAAACAAATTAACAAATTTAATATCCCATGGTACATTATTTCCTTTATCTGCTTGTTCAGTAACTGTAAAATATATTGATATTTAAAAATAGGGATGACCGTTTTATAATGCCTCTTACTCCCATGGAAATGAACAAATTAATCAGCCCATGTATTTGAACTCCCAGATTATGAGTACATACATTTGAATATCTGACTCATTCCTGTCAGCATATTTTCCTGTCAGTGAAAATCCACAAAAGAGCAAAAGTTATCAGTATTTGGCAGCTATTATTAAATAGCCTAAAATAAATAAACTGATCATTTCTATCCAGTTCCAAATGGAAAGTGTCTATAATAGCAAAAGGGTTATTTATTATTTGAAATTTACAGTTTCTGTTCTTCGTCATATCATGTTTGAACAGCAAATCTCATTTTTTACCAGCAGATGGAGACAGGAAAAATCAGAGTTATATTAAAACAGATACACCAGAACCATTTCTGGTGACAAGTTTTCCCTTTGGAAAAAACATACACTATAAGAACTAAACAAATAAGCTAGGACATGGCAGCAATGAGTCAAACTAATTATAGACATAGATCATGAAAACAAAGGGAATAAAGTGAAGTAAAATGGCAAATTAATTTACCTTTTGAGATGAGAGACTAAAACTAAACAACAGACACAAAGTTTTGGCGTATTATGAAAGGTGAAGGTGACAAAAAGTCCTCTTACTGGACTGGTTTGATAGGTGAGTTCAAAACAACCGGTACACAAAATCAATACTGAACAGAAGTCCCTTTCTCCGTTATCTCTTGAACTGTTTCAGATGATGGGAAAGCACCAAAGCCAAATCTCTGTCCATAAACAGTGAGAGGTGAATGCTGGGTGCCATATAAGTCTAAAATATCCCACCCAAAAGGGCTGTCCTACTGAGTCATTTCAGGTGAGGCCATAGCTGGTGTGGATCACTAGCTCCATCAAATTAAGCTCTAGCAAGTAGAAGGAATGGGTTTTGAAAGTCATCTTGCCAAATTGTAAAAGGAAGGTCTGTCACCGGTCTTTCCTTGAAGCATAGTAAAATAGGCCCAGGGATTATTTCATGATACACAAAATATTTTCAAAGGTATTTTCAGAGGTTCCTTTGGCATGAATAGGATAATAAACTGGCCAGTGGTCTCTGCAATAAATATTTAATGCTCTTTCCATATAAAAGGGCAAAAACTTCTTTCTCATCTTTCTTCAGAAGTGTATACGGATGGCAAGAGGCAGAAACTGATGCACAGGGAGTTCCACCCGAATATGAGGAAGAACTACTGTGCAGTGACCATGCAATGGAACAGATTGCCCAGAGAGGGCATGGAATCTCCCTCCCTGGAGATACTCAAGAACTGTCTGGATGCAATCTTGTGCCATGTGCTTTAGAATGACCCTGCTAGAGCAGGGAGGTTGGACCAGATGGCCACAGTGGTCCCTCCCAACCTGACCCATTCTGTGGCTCCGTGAAGGGTATATTGATCACCAGTGAGAATGCAGAAAAGATCTGAACTAAAACATGGAGTGCATGTACTGACCCCTGAGTCTCCTACCAAATACAAGAACGGACATGAGAAACAAGAAAATTTCAAAAAGATGCCTGCGCTCAGAGCCTTGAAGGAATGGCAGGAAACCCTATGAGGAACACAGGACAGTCAGAGCCCTGGTTGCAGTTCACTCTTCACAGTTAAGAGTTGCTTCTTAACTGAGGTCTGAATACCCTTTACCCTCAACACCTGATTATTTTTTCCTTTGATGTTTAAACATTTACACAATCCTTCTGAACAAAAGCAGGTCAGAAGCTGGGTCACACTTCACTGTTTGTGAAGTTTGGTTAGCTGCAGGCTAGCCAAACACCACGAGCTGGATCTCCATCAGCAAGCAGGAGCAGCACATCTGCGGAGCAAAGTGCATGGTACCAAGGAGCTCATACCACACCGTAAGCAGTTCAGGATATCTCTAACCTGGACCTCTGCAATGGGCACAATTTTGGTCACAACCCAGTAGGTGCATGTCTATCAAATGCCAGTTTTCTTTCACTGAAAGGAATTGTTTATATACTGAAAAAATATTACACTGTGAAAGAAAGCCCAGCAAGCATGGTCAGGAGCTTTGTTCCAAAGACATTGGAACAAATGTTTTTTGTTTTTCAAACTAAAATGCCAATATAAATGCTGACATACCTTCCTGAATCAGGCAACAAGATAGGATTTTTCACACACACATATTGTGATGAAAATTACCCAAACTGATGAGAAAGATACATAACTATCTAGCTCAGGGGCACACGTGGCCCTGGTGTGACTCAGGAGATCAGAAAGAAGCTGAACAAACACTTATTCTGAAACAGAGATGTTATTTGCCACATTACTCCTTCTACATACCTCCCTCTCTAGCAAATTCCTGCTTACTTGGCCTGTTAAAACAACAGATGATGCTTCCATCGTTATATGCGGTCTGATACCAGCTGGTCTTTTTACTTTTATTTTTTGACAGAGAAAGCAAATCAGTGCTCTATTCTGTCTACAAGAGTTTGCTAAGTTGGTGTATATAGTACATGAAAAAGTAACCCAGGCACTACACGCATCATATTGAGTGAAATGTATGTGACAATTCCAGTCAAAGCCAGAGCTGGACAGATAGAGAGAGGAAGAGCACATATAAAACCTGTGAGGGAATGGCAGGTTGCATTTCAAAGCTGAAAAATTATGGTCAGTTTATAATAATAATAACAAAAACAAAACAAAATCTGCAAAGAAAGATGTATGTCATTTCTTGAATTACATATTTTTATTAACATCAACTTAACTATAATTTACTTGCAAATTCCTAATTTTGAAAAATTGTCTCAAAAATAATTTCTGATCTTAGGAAGTTTCAAAATAGGTTTTTTTCTTTTTCTGAAGCTTTATTTTAAAAGAGAAGCAATAACTCTTTCTTTTTTTTTTGATAACCAGATTGTATTATTTCCTCTTTCCTGAAGGATACTGTCTCTTTTCTAATGGGCTAGTATTCTATTAGAAAGAATTAAGTTTTGACATTGAAGTTGATTTTTTTTGAAAATATTCATGACAGGCCTCGAAACATCCAGCACACTTCACTTGCCCTCTTCAAACTCGCTGTTTGGTTAGCAGCTGAGAGCTAATAAACCTAGCTTGGTCATCAAGAGTAACTGAACAGAGAGCCAAATCTAACTGAAGCTTTTTTGTATAAGTTCACATTCATGACCAAAGTTTTAATGCATGTATTCCTCCTCCATTACTTTTTAAAAGATTCATCTAGGTATAAGGACCTTCTACCAGAATGTTCTGTAATACTATGAATTCTAAGAAATTGCAGATTTTAACCTAAAAAGCTGTCAACATTTCAGTTCTACTATGAAATAAGACGAAAGTGTGTGAAAAATCATCCTATTAAAGTAACATTTTATTCTTTTACTGAAAGTAAAACTGACCATAGAGGTAAGTGTTAAGATAACTATAAGATTTCTCTTAAGACACTAAAAAAGCTTCAAAGATATTCTGAGGCTGGAGGTAATCTTTCTGTGTACAGATTTCTTCAGCTGCTGAAAAAACTGTAAACACACCATCAGACTAAGGAAAAAAAATTGAAGGATAAAAACTCACTGAAGCACAAGAGTCCACTAAGTGTATGAATACTGAAATGACATTGTCTTTTTCATGTTTTTCTACTCTTCATACATTTTATCTGATAATTATATCTGCCAAGCTGTAAACAGTTGCTCCAGGACTTTTCCAGAGAAGACTGCAATGCCAAGCTAAATGCTTGGCAGGGAACTGCCTTTTCAATCTCACAGCTAATCTGGAAGGGTCAGCTACTCCTGGTGAGTGTTTTAAAGGGAAGGGACTTTGGCTCCCCACTCCAACAGTGATTTCCACAGAACTTTCTTTCCAAAAGTTAGTAGCAATTATAATATATACCAAACTTTATTTTACTTTAGTCTCAAGATAGACACTTCTTTGTAGCTGCTGAGCATGAAAAGATTTGCTTTTCCTGAATAAGAATACAAGGATAAACCAATTAATTCTCCTCAATTTTTTTTTTTTACTTTAGGGGATTTTAAAATGAATAGGTGTGAATCCTAGTGTGAGCCTGCTTAGTATGTTCAGGGCTTTTTCTTAAATTATAAGATCAGGTATTGTCATCAGCTCAGCAAAAAGAAATGGACAAGCTACTAATTAAAAGTTAACTCTTAACATTCCTGCCATGATCCATAAATGAACAATCTCTCAATTATAATATAAAGTGTGCTATACTTTACAGGTATTCAAGCACTAGGGGAATGCAATGTAGATCTATAATGCCACCTTTTTTCAGACTGATGAAATGCAACTACTGTACACCAAAAGTAACATAACACTAAAGTGAAGCTTAAATAATAAGAACTCATTACCCCAAAGTGCTGCCTGTGAAATTATGTCTATTAAATATATATTTTTTAAAATTATATTCCAAATATTCGTAAGCCTGTGATGTAAGGGTGTTGGCAGAGGGAGCTTTTTTAATACATAATGTGAAATGCAAGTGCCAAGTGTTACATACTGCAATGAAGTGCCAAAAGCATACCACACCACAGATCAACCCTGTACAGTGACAAAAGGTTTAAAAAAAAAAAAACAAACCTTCAAAATTCTAGTTAATTTGTAAAATATTTCAAAAAGTCAGGGAAAGAGGATGAATTAGAGGACTGCTGACGTGATATAGTGGTTTTGTGTCTAGGTCTCTGGCTGCAACTCTAACAAGGGCTTTTGTCCCTAAAGTTGCTTCCTCCTTTTACCTCCTGCCTATGGCAAGAAACAGCCTTGGGGTGGCAGGGAGATGAAACATGTGACCTTATCTTTCCCATCGATGTTTCTGCAACAGCTGTTCCCTTGCTTATACTAAATGAGTTCATGGTCTCAGCACAGCTCCCAGAGGACAGCTGTCTCCATCACCAAAACCACTGCTACAACAGCCCAACAGGTGCCATTAATCGGTAACCTCATTAACGTCATCACTAAAGACACTGGGGATCAGATTTTAAGCTGCACTGGTGCTGTACAGGCAGATGAAGGTAAGGAAAACATCAGTGGCTTTGCACGACCCATGCAAAGCTTTGGTGCTGATACAGCCTAAGCACTGGCTCAGCAGCCTCACTTGCAAGGCCAAGTGCAGAATATTGACAACTGTCCCCAGGTCCAGTGGCAAAGGGGACAGGAGTTTCCAGGGCACCCGTGTTCCGCACGTGGCCTGGTTCTCTGACCACATTACCAACGTACTTCCCACACCAGAAAAAAGCTGCTTGTTGCAGGGAGCAAAGAAGTACTTCCCAGACTAAACATTCCTAGAGCAAAAAATAACAGCCTCTAATGGAGATCCCTCTAGATTTCTGCAAGGACAAATGAGCAGATTATGAAGGGACTCTCTGTAATTGCACAGGTGATGTTACCTGGCCAGGGACAGAGGCCACTGGGGACTCAGAGTCGTATCAGCACAAGCAGAATGCAGGGCCACTGATTTCCACCTGCCTGGGGTCTCAGCAGCAGCACTGCGCCAGCCCTGATGAAATACAAACATCAGCAAAGTAGGAACTGTAAGGGTTAGGGTCTGTTCTCAGATATAGCAGCACAGTACCCAGAAAAATCAGGCAAAACATTGGTACACAATCTCTCTACCAAGTTTGAAACAAAAGTAGTAAATATGATGTCAGATATTGGCAATAAGTTTTTGGTGCAGCCAGCAACGCCGTGAGCCAAATATCTAACCATGTTCTTCAGGAAGATTCTTCATGGTGGGGTATAAAATTCTTCCTTCCAAAAAGACAGGAAAAAAAACAGAAGTTTTTTCATCCTCCCTCAGACCTGACAGAAGGCTTGTACCCTCAAAAGTATCATCAAATTAAATTAATTGCTAAATAATGAATATTCCTTTTGTTTTAAGTTTTGTTAATATTTGTATGTGTGTGTGCACAGATCAGGTTTTATGAAATTACCTCTGCAGGCTTATGTGGGGCTCTTCAATAACTTATTTGTTGAGTATTTCTTTAATTAAATTACATTTCCCCAATTCTATCACTTTTTTTCACTCCAGCAACACTTTTCTCTCCTGGGTAACCTAGGCAAAAACAAGTGCCAGATGCAAAAATCTTATGTTTCTGTGAGGAAGTACTGTTGCAGATAGATTATTTACACCACTTTTTTTCCTTTTTTTCTTCCTCCCTTCCTCAACCATAAACAAAGTCTACAGCATGAAGAGGCCAATACTTGCCAGCGGAACCAAGTTTTGAAAAACACTGCTCCACCATATGTTCAGTCCTGACCAGCGTGATAGTTCGGAAGCTGACATCTGCAGATGGGGAGTTCATACCACCATTCAGCACAAACATGCTGCTACTGTACACTGAAGTCAATACTAGCCAGACTTTGCTTTGGAGAAATTTTCAACACTGATCTACAGTTTCACCTCGCCAACTAATTTTTGTTACACTGATGTAAATGAAACAGATATAAAAAGAATCTCAGAGAAAAATGGTGGCACTGATTGAAAAAGGGAGTCCCTGTGAATCCTTTTGCTAATCTCCTTTAGAAGGAAAACTCTTCTGTATATATATAACATTGACATAACATTCTGCATATATATAACATTCTGATATAACATTGAAGCTGTTGGTGTAATAGAAAACATTTGCTAATGTTACATATGATGGACCTTCATAAAAGCCCACTAAACTGTATTTGTCCTGTAGGGTCATGCACTACAAGGATACAATGACCTCAAACAGTCCCCTGAACTTCTTTGAAGACCCAGTTAACTCAGTTTTTCTCTGAACAAGATATATCAAACTTGCAATAAGCACAGTATGAACCAAAGTCTTTCTTGCCTTTTTTGGTGCCCTTCTTAAAGCAGCAAGAATACTCTGCTTAAATGTTCATGGGAGTGACATTGGTTCTTCTACAGAAGCACTAAAATAAAATACATTTTCCCTGCTTCTTTTACTTTTTCTCCCCCTTGCTCCTCTCTCATTCCATCTGCAGCTCCTCATGCAGTCCAAACACTTTTTCCAGGGCTTAAACAGATTTATGGCTAGCAATTTCCACAGGGACTGTGTGCATGTTCTCTCAGGCATGCTCAGGCACCAAGACTCATCAGAGGGCTGGAAATCAAAATCTGTGTCAGTTGTGCCACTGGCAGTGAAATTCTATGAATTTGTGTTTGTTATGTCCCTCATTCAGGCCATTACTGTATAGCAGTGCCCTTCTTCAAAAGGCTGTATCTAAAGCCTTTGAGAGAATTTTCTTTAAAATGTTTTGCAGTCTTATCTTATATGTACATCTGCCATTGATTATTAAATGGGAGAGTAAATGGAATAATTTTCCTTTATTATGTTGCTCTGAAAGTGAAACGGACAATGTCTGGACTGTAAATTCATAGTAGAACGAGGTTAGATATTCAGTTATATGAATTTTACTCAGAACTTTTCCTGCATCGAATTTGGAGCATGCCTGAGCAGCAAACAGTTCAAAACAATGGTAACTACAACACTGACTTTACAAATTCTGTTGAGTAAATTCAGCTTCCTAATTCTTACAGATATTAGCTACCTAATTTCTTTTTAGTGTGGATAAGAGGTACATCCCACTTCTTCTCACTAATGATGCTGCCCACCACCCCAATTCTTTTCCTAAAAGAATTAAGGGAACAGCCAAATTATGAAGGGGACCATTATTACCAAAACACTACTGCAAGAACTGGTGTTTTTAATAAATAGGTAACCAGATTTGCCCAACATCTGATGCATGATGAAAGACAGGGAATCAGAGTATTTGCAAGTTGAAGACTCTCTATTAATGAGATGCTTGCAAGTCTCTGCCTTAATCCAGGCATGCCCATGAATTTGCTACCATACACTAAGCTTTGCATGCAAATATATGTAAGATATGATATGAAATAAAAATATGAGATATGAAATATAATATTAGTACACATATAGTACAGTTGACAAATGAAAAGATGCAGATGAAACAATCTGCTCTGTCTAATAAAAGTCATGCTTATTTTGTCATACCCACAGTGGGTAATATGCATATACAAAGCTTTGTCATTAGTAGTATAATTCTGTGCTCAAAGCATGAACCAAACACTATAATAGCAATTCTCTGTGAGCATGCATCTTTACTTAAACTTTCTCTCTTTATAGAAAAAGAAGAAAGTTTAAGTTCCTCAGTTGTTTATAAGAGCAGTAAGAATAGTTGAAATACAGGATTAGAATTCAATTATGTTTTAAACACAGTATAATGATTATATTATTCATGAAGTTCAGAAGAATTTGGTGATTTGTCTCCCAATATCTTAAACTACTGTGTTCAAACTGTATCAGAACTGTAATTCCCAGTATTAAGTGCATTTTCTCACTCATCTGTATATATTGGCTGCATTAAGTTAATGGGACACAGCACTTGGATGCCTTCAGTACTGACAATAAAGTTCTCTTCCTCTCATGACATTCACATGATGTGTACAACTTGACTGATGGATGTGCCAACCAACCCAGAGCTGGTTGTAATTGACAGTTTAGCTTGAATTTGTCATATGGGATCTCTTAAGATGGAAAGTACTATAGAAAATTAGGGACAGATGAAAGAAAAATCAAATGGTCATTTAGTCCACCCCAACAGAAAAGGGACTGTCTTCTATTGCTCACAATGTAATTTCTTGTCTTGTCATAAATTACTCATCTAACCTAGGTTTCATCTGAGACACTATTTTACAGACTAGTAGGGGTAAATACAGAAACTTTGGCTGAGCCTATGCCAAGAGCCCACCACAAAAGCTTTGCAGACTGCTGTGCTGCTGTTTCTTAGTATTGTTCACTTGGAGCACAGGCATGACACTAACCCTCTCTAGAACTCACTGGAGAATAAAGTTCCTCTGTCATACTAGATCATATCTGCTAAGAAGGAGTTAGGAAGGGCCTCTTGGTGGCAGTGAGAAATGGGTGATTACCTCCCTAAGGCTTTGTCATGTCACTGCCTTGTTTCCAGCTTATCTCCCAATTCCAGGAGCCCAATTTCATCTCCTACCAAAAATAGCTTCCCTTACAAGGGGTTCAGCACATTCTTTCTTCACAAATAATAGCATCATTTAAAATCCCATTGAAGAATCTCAGAATATTCTGAGTTAGAAGGCACCCACAAGGATCATCAAGTTCTACTCTAAAGTGAATGGCCTCTACAGGGATCACAACCCTGAAAATATTAACAGCATGCTCTAACCAACATAGGGTAACATTGATTTTAATAAACTATGGCTCAATCTTCCAAATTGTCCTATTCTGTCCAAAATTAGGCTTTTCCTGCAAAGGACTAAGGGCACACCATCATCATTTTTCATTCCTCAGCAAATACAGAGATCACAGTTTCACATACCCATCAGAGATGGTTATAGTTATAAAGCTTCAAATTTATCTCACAAGGAAAGCCAGCATCTGTTTTCATCTTGCTGACAACATAAACAGCAATGTTTTTATTCTCCTGAACAAAGCATTAACAAGGACTGAATTTTCAAATGCATATTTTGTTCCTTTATGCATCGATTCAAAATTAAACTGCATCTTCTGATATACTGCTATACCTACAAGAAGCTGCAATTTGTTTTTCTCAAACTTTGACCATTTCTTTATGTCAGGTTTGAGTCTTCCTGGACTACATTTCCCAAGTCACTCTGCAGGAAATCACAAGTTTTGTGAAACATTTAGTAAAACCAAGGATGCTAGTGTAGTAGAAATTCTTGTGTCACATGTCTCTCGTTGTAAATATATTACACCCACTCATTTGCTTGCACTTTATAGGAGACACTCACTCCAAAACAACTGAAAAGGCTTCAATACACTTGTACCAACAGTCAGCTATGAGGCCTGAGTATGTATTCCATCTACATGATTTAAGCCTTGCCTGCTCTAAGAGAAATATGTTATTACTTTATTGACAAACCACATCAGCTACCCAAGGCCATGTATGTAAACTCTAAATTCAAAATTGTATGTCTACAACTGCCAAACCAGCATGGATCACCAAGAAGATTTTAAAAAGACCATACAGGCAAGCCCTGCTCTGTTCTCTGCAAATAGTCTATTACAGCACTGTATTTTGTGTGCTACAGCCTTTAAAAGGAAATGACACAGTAATTTCCTGTCAAATCAAATCATTTCTAGCATAACTTTTCATTGGGGGTATTCTGCATGTATGCTGAAATTTGCTTTCTGGGGAGACAACAGGCACAGCTGCACATCTGGTAAATATGTGTGCTTGGTTTTCATGTAGGGATACACATGAAATTAAATTCAATTTGATTCAACAGTATTTTACTGCCATGGCAAGCTGCTAAATGTAGCCTAGGAAAAATGAACAGACCCTTGAGGTAGCTGTCACCAGCTGATACAATGAGTTTAGGTTGGGGTTTCATTCTGTATCTGGGGTTTTATCCCATCTGTCTAGTCCCTATTACTGCCCTTTTTTCATCTTGTTCAGTCATTTTTAACAGTAACCTGCCATCTGAGAGTACTTCATAACACAATGCCATCATTACACTCTCCCCCAGGGGTCAGGAATATATTTATACTCTTTTTTTTTTTCTTGATAAATACATTTTAGGATTTCTGATGATACCCCAAAAATCTTATTGTATTTCACTCAGATTTTGGATGTTAATGTAAAAAGCATTGCTCCATTTCATTTTTTCCTACTAGATTTTCTGCTCAGATGCCCTTTTTTTCCTCCCCCTGGCTTTTTTTTTTGCCTCCTTGTTTCTGCTCATGGCTTATAGACATTCCTTCTCCATCCAGTGTATGTTTCAGCCTGTATATTCACTGAAATTTTAAAAAAATCTATTAAGACAACAGTGTCCAGTTGAGCTTCCTATTGTTTGCTTTCATCCTTCCCAGGCCTCAGTCATACAGAGCCTCATGAGTTACAGAGACAGAATCATAGAACCACAGAATGATTTGTGTTGGAAAGGACCTTAAAGATATCCTAGCTCCAGTCCCCCTTCCATGGATGGGGATACCTTCTACCAGATCAAGTTACTCAAAGCCTCATACAATCTGGCCCTGACCACTTCTGGGGATGGACACTCACTCTGCCCTGGGCAACCCGTTCCAGTGCTTCATCACCATCACTGTAAAAAATTTCTTCCTTCTGTCCAATCTAAATCTGCCCTTTTTCAGTTTAAAAAGATTGCCCCTTGCTCTGTCACAACAGACATGGTGAAAACTCCCTGTCCATCTTTCCTGTAAGCATCCTTCAAGTACTAAAAGACTACAATAAGCTCTCCCTGGAGCTTTCTCTTCTCCAGACTGAACAGTGCCAAGTCTGTCAGCCTGTCTTTGTACAAGATGTGCTCCAGCTGCCCAGTCATCTTCGTGTCCCTCCTCTGGACCCACTCCAACAGATCCATGGCTTTTCTGTGCTGTGGACTGCAATCCTGGTCACAGCCCTCCAGGAGGGCTCTCGTGAGAGCAGAGCAGAGGGGTGGAGGTCACCTCCCATCACTGGGGGTGACGACTGTGATCAACTCAACTGATGCTATGGGTAACTCAAGCCATATCAATTCTCTGAACCAATCCCTGTGAGATATTGATGCTGTAGTTACTGGAGCCATTTATTTTTGGTCCCACAGAATTCAACCTATTACTATTAAGAGGCAAAAAAAAATAATGACATTGATGTTGCTTTCACATTTGGTCCTCCTGTGCTGCTGTGTTGCAGCAGAAGGAATGTCTCCCAGTGAAATGGGACCTGGGAAATAGAGTATTCAGCAAGTTTACTACAATGCTCTCCTTCTCCAGATCTTGCTTTATGGTGCAGCATACTCACATAGTTTTTTTTCAGGTTAGCTTTTACAGTCTGATTTGTAAACTTGTGAAACTGAAGCTTCTAGACTCCCCTATTATGAGGTCGAGTTTTATATAATTTAAGATGTATTCATTGTTCCTATCTCTATAATTAAATTTGTCTGGTTTTGTTATTTTGAGCACCTTCTGAATTTTTTTCAAAGAGCTTACTAGGCATTATGTTGAAAGGATTCGGCTCAAATTATATCCTTCATTCTCTCACTTTGTTTTAAGGATAATTACTTAACTGATATTTGAATTAGTGAAATAGGGTATGGAAAATCACTAAATTGCCCTGAAAAATCTTACAATTTAGGAAAAAAAACCCTGAGTTTTTTTTTGTTGTTTTTTTTTTTTTATTTCCTGGTTTCTAAGTCTACTGGGTCCACTTGGGACATTTGCAGAGTTTAAAGTGGAAGTTCTCAAACATGTGCCTGCAAGACCATTTATTCATTAATAAATCAACAGTCTCTAGAAGCACACTAACTACCCGCACTTTATATACTCATCAATCAAAAGGCTGATAATGAAATATCCATGGTCCTTGAGAGATTTTGAGAACTGAAAGGGAGTTGTTGCTAAGACAATCTTTTCTATACTGCTGTTGGGATTGATAAAGGATTTTTGTATTGGGGGGGTTTAACACAAAAGTAGAATTTTCACGAGCATTTGACTGGAGATGGGATTTTTAAAGAAAAAATTGCAAACACCATGGGACTCACAATGAAATAGTAACAGTTGATAAGACTCCATTTTTGAGATACTTTAATATCTATAAAGAAAAAGACAATTTCCTGATCTTTTTGACATTGACATCTTTAGGATATAGATATAATTTTGTGATTAGTTTTCCATGAAGTAATTAAATGTTTATTTTCATGTGTGATATTACTATTGGTCAGATATTTTACTAACTTTTTAGGTCTCAGAAGCACTCTCTTAAATACAAAAGGAGTCCTCCAGCTGTATTCTATGCCACACAATCCAGCATTTAGTGAAGCTGATAAAAAACAGTTTTCTCTTGTTATGGCTAAAAGAGAAACCCCTTCTAGTACTTAAAGACATTCCTCCTATCTACCCACTCTCCCCAGTTTCTGGGCTGCCCCATCAGCTACATGGCAGAAGGCACCCACAAGTCTTCCTCAGAGGAACAGACCTGGCTTCAAAATATATCATAATATTTGCATATCAGGGGCCCAAGTCCATGTTTTCCTATCACAACCATATGCAAATATTTTTATTGCCTGTAATAGCCAGTGTAATATCTCGAGGGCCAAAAATGGAGCAACACTATTTTAAGCAACAGCTGTAACTATATACTATTCTACATACCATACAGCCACCTGCACATGCAAGTGCCGAGTTCTGGCAAAAGCAGAAAGCAACAGTGAACACCAGCAGTGACGGTGGCACGAGGTTTTATTTCCATTCCCTGCACCTCAAGTCACACCAACCATGACACATCACTATTTACAGCAAGTATTTGTAGCTGCTGTGATGCTGCACAGCCCTGTCAGGAGAGTCTTGTGTGACATCACGGTGAATTTTCTTAGATTTGGGGCTTGTTTCCAAAGTCAAGGGCTTCCTTAAGTCAAGCTCATAGTTCCCAAGGCCTTTGCTGTCTGCAGGCTACACTGCCGTGGTGCAAGTGCCCTGCAGGTGTGCAGGACAGCCCTGATGCATTAAGTACCAGCTGTATCACTGCATACACACACCAGCACCCATCCACAGCAACACGGGAACGGGGCTGGCTGGTGCTGAAACCCATCCATGGCTGCCCACGCAGCTCCTCAGACAGAGGAGGGCATCACCAGCAAATCCAGAGGAGGGCCACGAAGCTGGTAAAAGGACTGGAGCACCTCCCCTGCAAAGGCAGGCTGAGAAAGTTGGGGCTGCTCAGCCTGGAGGAGAGAAGGCTGCATGGAGACCTCACAATATCTGAAGGGGGCCTACAGGGAAGCTGCAGAGGGACTCTTCACTAGGAATCATAGTGACAGGACAAAGAGCAATGGGTACAGATTGAAAGAGGTTAGGTGTTAGCAAGAAATTCTTTACTGTGAGGGTGGTGAGACAAGGGAACAGGTTACCCAGGGAGTTTGTGGATGCCCCAACCCTGGCAGTTTTCACGGCCAGCCTGGATAAGGCCTTGAGCAACCTGGTCTGGTGGGAAGTGTCCCTGGCCATGGCAGGGGGTGTTTGGAGTAGATGATCTTTAGGTTCCATTCCAACCCTTAATATCCTATGATTCTATCACCCGTCCATCTCCAGCGTAATTCTCCCCGTGCCTGCAGCAACCACTACACCGGGCAGGCAGAGAGCATTTATGGAAACACACTGGAGACGATATTTTATTGTACCTCACAGTATTCCCATCCCCTACATTGGGTGCAGGCTGATGGCTGCGCAGGGGCTGTCCGTGCCCACCGCGGCGGCACAAACTACCCCCCTCTGCCCCAGCCACCCGCAGCCCTTTCCCTGGAGGGCTGGCACAGCCTCTCCGCCCGGGATGCGGCGGGCGCGGGGGGAGCGGGCCGAGGGGGCGGCGGTGGCCGCACAGGTGCTGCCGCAGCCCGTCGCCATGGGAACGGCGCTGCCGAGGGCGCGGTGGCCGGGCCCGGCCGGGCCCCCCCGCCCGCGAGTGGGAGCGAGGAGCGGGTGTGTGTGTGTGTGTGTGTGTCCCGGAGGTATTGCACTGTTTCCATAGGAACAGGCTGGGGGGGGGGGAGGCGATGGAGGCACAGCCGCACCCTCTCCCCGCTCCCCCTCCCCCGTGCCCTCAATGCCAGCCCGAGCCCTGAATCAATTAATGGAGCCGGCACCGGGCTGGGAGAGGGGCGAAGGCTGTGCCCCCTCTCGGGGCAACCCCCGCACCCAGCTGGCGTCCCCGCCGCTCTGCTTCCCCGGGGGGACCTCGGGACGCGGGTCCCCGAGGGGTGGCCCGGCAGATGGTCCTTCCGCAGCCGCCCCCGTTCCCCATCCCGTCCCCGGCGAGGTGCGCCCGGGGAGAGGCGCTGGGGAGTCCCGGCGGCACCCCGGGGACACCCGCGGGGAAAAGGGGCGGGGGACACGCACACAACAACAACAAAACCCCGTCCCCGCACGGCTGTTTACGGCACCATATGGCTGCAGGGGGAGGGGTGAGGGACATGTCTGCCGAGCCGCCGCGCTCATTATGTCCGATGGAGTCACGGTCACCGCGGCTCCGCCGCACCCGGGGCGCGGGGGGACGCCCCGCTGCCGGCACACGCGGGCGGGGGCGTGCGGCGAGCCCCGAGGCCGAGGGACCCTGGCAACCCCCGGTGGGGACTCCAGGGAATAAACGCGCAGCGGTCTGGCTGCCCTGGTGCGGCCGGAGAGGGAAAATTCAACTCCCTTCCCCTAAGTCTATCTCTAGATCTGCTAAGATCTATGTATATCCTCGGCGTAAAGATGAACGTATGGGATAGAGCACTATTTTGGATCACAACGCGGCAATGCTTGAAACGTGAAAAGGAAAATACAAAATAAAAAGGTGTCCTGTTGTTTTCTTTTTTTTTCTTTTTTTTTAATCGGTAGGGTTTGAGACGAAAACCTGACCCATTTCAGGGCACCTCTGTCTATGGTTGGCACGTACGAAGGGCTGGAATGGAAGCCCTGGGCATCAAACGCTACCCCGAGATCCACAGCGATTAATGCTATTTTTTCTTTCCGAGAGAGGCAGCCATTCATTTCAGAGTAATCCCTGCTGCACGGCGCTGATGGAGGCATGCTCGGTGCAGCGCGTCCTGCCTCTGGAGAGCTTTCTCGGCTGGGGCAGGGGAAATGCTTTGAAATGGCTTATGTCTTTCCTCTCAATGAATCATAAGATAGGTGCTAAACCTTGCCATTATTAGAGAGATAAAATCCACAGACTATGGGGTCTGATAATAGGCAACTATACTGTTAACCGTATTACCTTGTAAAATTGAAGTATTGATTTTTTTAAAGCATGGTTTGCTACTTAGCAGACCAATCCTACTACTATTGAAGTCAGTGAGATTTTGCTGTTGACTTCAGTGGGAACAGCTTTTTACCATTCAAATGGTCTATTTCACATTATTATGGTAATATCATTCAGTAATTCTTAAAATTTGCCTTCTTTACCTTGGACATTTTAAAAGATTTATGCAAAAATTACTTCAGCTCAACTTCTTCACCTCATTTCTGCTCATGTTTTGTCCAAAGTTTTGTTTGGATAAATCCGACAGATAACTTAGTGTTCCAGATGGTTGTGGGTGGACTGGACCTAATAGATTCTCCAGTTATGTGTGTTTAAGTGTTTTTTTGTTTTGGTTTGGCTTTTTAATTTTACAGAAGCCTAGATTTAGAAACCCATTTGTAGATCTCCTGTTGTGTGCAGCTTTGAATGCATTTGGTTTCTCACCAAAATAGCATGCCTTCCAAAGGAAAATTAAAAATATTAAAATGCAGCCAGCACAGGGAGTGGTTCAGTTCAACTGATGCCACATAAACGGGCTGATCCTCCTGCCCATAGATAACATACATCTGAATCTTGGCACCTGCCATTGGATTGGAATTCAAAATGAGGAACAGCAGGCCTTGAGGTCTGGAAATAAAGGAAGCATAGAGGGGAAAAAAATGTTCTCTGCCTATTAGTAAATAATAATATGCAGCAGTAAAGACAAATGACAAAGACTGAGGAAAACACACTGTGGGCATCAGGTAGATATTGGGGCTATGGCACAATGCTAAACATGTCCAAATTCAAAGTGCTAGGTGTATCTAGCACCTATTTTAACTGGTTGCATATTCGTGTAACTAAAAGCTTTTTAGTCTAGCAACATTCTGCTTAGTTACTTTTTGCTACATCATGCTGTGATACTCATTGAACTAACTGTTGACTAATAGACTCCAATTTGTAATAAATGGATAAATGGTTGGGAATAGACATTTATCCAAAATTCTGCTGATATCATATTTCCTTGAAAAAATGCTTCCCCCTGTGCTTCCCCCCCCAAAAAAAAAAAAAGTTTCATCTTCCACACATTTTCCAGGCAGTTTTGTTATGCTGTTAATATCTTAAGGTTGTTCTGTGCTTTTAGGTAGCTGACAGGTATGCCTAGCTGCTTAAATACTACTTTTGAAGATCAGAAGTAGTTTTATTACCCAGTTAACAGAAAACATCTGTCTTCTTTTACCTGCTTTATTTCATTAGCTTTATTATTATAATTATTATTACTGTGAAATGTGTAATATGTGTTCTCTAGGCTTATTTTATTTTCTGTACCCTCCATCTCTTCTCAGGCTGACTTTCTTGCTTTAAGGATCAGCTCATAGGAAGCTATTAAGCCAAAGTTTGTTGTTATTTGATTGGCTTTAACACTTCACTCCATTTGTTCTCTCATCTCACTTTCCTTCCACTCTTGTTAGAAGCAGGATTGCTCTAATGCAAATATAGTTCAAAGAAACAGGAAAGAAAGAAAGAGATCTGAATTCTCCTCATAGCAGATGTCCTAATGCAATATCCATGGAAAAGGGAGATTATTTTAAAACAAATAAACAAACTACCTCAACAGTGTAATTGAGGGTGAATATATGTGTTGTGTGTGTTTACTTGGTGAGAGATGCTCTTTTATTTGACTTAAATATATGTATGGCTTAAAGGATTGAAATCAAGCTGATTCTCTGGTTTGGTTTATTCCTCCTTGAGCAATCAGAACTTGGGGATTTTTACAACAGAGAGCTGTCTGCACAGTGCATTGCATTGAGTGCACTCTGATGTTGCAGAAGATTATAACCAACAAGGTGGGAGCAGGGTGCCCCTGTTGTTATTTTAGAGCTGAATTTGGCCTTGCTGTTACTAAACCTTTCTAGATATTTTCAAACATTTTATAAACTTCTCTATATGCTTGTTAAGCACCAGTCTCTAGCACATTGGAATTTACCTTGGCAAAACCAGATAACGCTGACATATAAATTATTCTTCACAAATAGAAACAAATATTATCTAAATGTATCCCATTGAGCGTTCAGTCATTGCTACCCAGTCAACCAACACCAGCTGATGGGGGCATTGAGTGCCCAGGGCGGTGGTTTGTGGGTGGACTCCTCCCTCGGGCACTGACCGTTGCAAAGCCCAAGCATCAGCCAGGGGCTGCATTATGTCTTCAAAACAAGGGCAGAACCTTTGTGCCAAATTTTTTTTTAAAATTATTCACAGACCTTCTGCTGGTCCCATCCCAGGAGGGGATTTCACCCAGCATGATTTAAGATGACAGAACAGGTCCTTCAAAGTCTCACAAATGTCACTGGCTTAACTCCTTCCAACTTCCTTCAGCTGCAGTTTTTCAGCTTTATTGTAGCTCTGTTGGTTCACTCTTTGGCTCTATTAGGCAAAATACTAATTTACTTTAAAATATTATCACTTAATCATCTATATTGTACTTTACTTATTTGTCTGCTTTTAAATTACAGCAAGAATGATAATGCAAATTTCCTGAATGTTCTGAAGTCTGTCTATGTGAAAATTTTCCTGACTTTACATCCATTAAAATTAAATTTATTAAAAAAGAGATCTTGTAATTACCTATAAATTCATTAAAGTTCAATGATAAGTAACAGGAAAAATTACAATTCTATTAATTGAAATTTTCTACTTATTAATAAAATTTGACCTGCTTTCTGCTATTTAGAAATGCTTTTTTGTACTCAGCTTTTGAAAGCAGTCCTTTTGCTTCCAGTTCAAAATGTGAGATTCAATTAGGAATACAGGTAAACAGTATTTTCAGTTCCACAGTTTTCTAGAAGTCTGATGTGTCCTGCCAAAATTGGGATGACGAGAATAATACTGAAATTTTCTATAAAGAGGAGCAAATAAAAAAGAAGAAATTAGTCTTATTTTAACCAGCTTTATTCACTTCCAAAGCTAGCTTTATTTATATTGCTTTATAATTTGCTTAGATGCAAATTTAACTATTTGAAAGCTCCCTATATGCTCAGTTCAACTCTCAGTTACACCAAAACAATGATAATGAGGCCTTCTACATTAGTAAGATGTGGTAGAGGATTTGTGTAAGTTTTCCAAAAAAACACAGGGTCAGTGTGCAAGAAGTTTACAATAAACATCCTTTTGAGAATTCTGGTTTTTGCTGCTGCATTCAAACAAAATTTTTTATCCCATTTCATTGTTGGATAAGCCCAAATTGAGACAAAAAAGGATAAATAGATGAGATCTGCCTAAACTACAGATTTTAGATGGATGGCTGGCATTCAAATATAGCACTCATTAAAGAATGCTGACTGTTTGCTCAGTACAAATTAAATACTTAAGTATTACAGCAACCATAGCCAGGGGGCTTTACCGAAGTCTCAGAATACAAAAACATAAAGGTTATCAAAAGATGTCACCAAAAAAAGCTATGACTATGTCTAGATTAAAGGAGGAAGGAAGGAGCTACATTCTTTTTTCTTTCCCAATGCCATTTCTTGAGAAATGCAATGGGACAAGTTACCTAATTATATATATAACATACTTCCTGGTCCCATTGGTCAAAAAGCAAAGTCTTTCAGAAATTGTCATCATTTGAATGAACTAATTCCTCTCATATTTGTCATTAATCCTCTAACAATTCTGCTCTTTTTTCTTTTCTTCCCACTACAGCAAGGGTTTGGTAATAGTTTCGAGAAATACACACACTCAAAAAGCTGACACAGGTAGACAAAAATCCAGAGGTGAAAGCAGCACATTCTTTCTCACCACAAGTGCAGTAAATTGTAAACCAGAGGTAGCTCATTGCAAACTTTCTGTGTAAACCACAATAATCTCATGCACTGGTTCATATAGGGTAGTGCTGGACTTCAGAAACTTGATTGTCTCCCTCCTTCCTCCAGACTAGTGATATCACCTCAGCAACAAGCCACAGAAACTGCTACAGCCCAAATGAGCAATGAACCATCTAGCACCAGTCTGCAAGGGAGTCTGCAAAAGATGTTTCAGAGCTCAGTAATTAGTAAATAAACAAATTCCTAACCAAAATACTGTGCCTTGTGCAATAATGACCGATTTGTTTTCCACTGCTATAGCATCAGCCAACCTAAGAAGACATACCTAAAACTTATTAAGCTATTAATGAAACAAGAGCACAAAGACAGACCACCAGCAGTGTTAAAATTCAGGACAAAGTGGAAGGGGATGGGAGGATGCTGGGATTTCAAGATGCCCCACCAATCTTTCCTTGTATTAATGGATGGGCTGGAACATGACTCACCCTGATAGAGGCTCTATGGGACAACACCTGGGGAGATGCTGCAAGACACCAGGTGGGAGCTAGGCAGCAAGTTCATGCCATCACACCAATGCCCTCGCTCCTGATGGCACAGAGCAGGAAGGACATGAACATGACCTTGTCCTCACTTCTGCTCCAGCCTGCAAATCTGAACTGACATAAAGAGCAGGCTACATCCTTATGAGAGCCACAGAGCTCCTGTAAAATCCTTGGACGAAATTTTGGATTAATCAGGCTGGGTTTCTCTAGGGACAGCAGTACAGACTTTCCATTTCCAACTCTTTGGTTTATCAAAATGGCCTAGCTTTGAATTTACCTTCTGAGATGGTTGTCAAAAGAGCCTTGGGAGATGAAATAGAATTTAAAAGGGTAGCGACTGAATTTTCTCTGCTGTTCACCAGTATTTACACCACACTATTTCTCTCACTTTCTTTCTACCTCTTACATGTCTGTTTTCTGCTGAGCATTTTTTCTCTTAATGTTTATCTTTTTGGGTGATATAACCATTTAAACTACTTCTCATGTACGTACCCTTTTTCTTTGATAAGCTTGGTTACCTTCCATGGATCTTTCATCTCTTGCAACCTTTTAGAGATGAGATAAATACACTAAGCATACTATTAAAGGCAAGGACATACCATTTAATGTATGAGAAATATAAGTTTTCAATGTTATTCTCTATATTTTACCTAAATGCTGATTTTTGTTGTATGTGCTGTGGTCATTTTGGATACACTTATTGATTTGTTTGAAACCATTCCTAAATATTTCCCTTGAGATATTACACTAATTCAGTCTATTTTAGATGTGATTGAAAAGCTTGAATTCTTCCTTTCTTCTCCAAAAGCTAATATAATGATGGCATAAAATGTAAATTATCTGGCAACAGTCTCTAGGGAATTCTACCTCTGCCATGATTTCTCCCTTTTTTCCCTCTGTGTTGCAATATTTCTACTTTACCTCCCAATTCTTATTTGACTTAATTAATTTGCATTCCTATCCAGTGTTGAAAACCCTTCACCTCCCTGAGTTTTAGGTGTATATATGTATACATATATGTATACATATATATTTTTTTTTGGGGGGGGGGAGGTGTACTATGCACATTGGGGTGCATTGCATAGCTCTCAAATTCTTGCTATGGTTTCCTAGTTCTTCATCAGTTTTAATTTGTCATCACAGCCAAAGTTGCAACCCTGCTTTAATAAAGTCTCTATCACATGGGTTTCATTTCAGAAGGAAGCAAGAAACAAAGCTTTCACCTGAAAATTTCTGAAAGATTCTTGAACACAAGTTAGAAGAACATCATTAACTGCCACAAAATCCAAATGAGTCCCACCAACCAGCTCCAGTTCATAGTTATGCTTAAGATAATTTTTAATGACTCTTACTGACTTTTTTTTCTTAGTGTTGAGATATGGTCCACTAGTCTGTTATTTCTATGAGCTATCTTTACTACCCTGTTTTTTTCCCTTTCTAGTACATTCTTGTCCATACTCCTGTATCATTGTCATATATAGTGGCAAATAGTATATTTTTAGTAGTATTTTAGTTACTTAATTCTTAAACTCTTTAGTGGTTTTGAATTTGTGCAAGTCCCAGTGATGCGTTGCAATTTAATATCCCCTCTTTTTTATTTCCCTATTTCTGACCATTCTTCAATTTTATCACCTGAAAAATGTAAACCCAGGATAGGTACTTCTTCATCACCCATATCAGAAAAGATACACACTGAAAAATAAAGTTTTGTGACATGTGTTTATAGTCCTCATCTTTCCTGTCCACTGAAACCTCTGGCCATACCTTAGCTGTTCTTCTCTTACTGTATCTAATTACCTGTATAATGATTTGCCTGTTACTCATCTTCTATCAGCTCAGGGTAGTGAAAGTCCATTCCTAAATGTGATTTCCCATATTCCAGCACAATGCTGCTTTACCCTGCAGATAGGTCATGATTTAGTGGCAGCTACTTCAGCTCTGGATCTGCCTTGAACAAAAGTTTTCTACAGACTCCACCTGGCAAGTCCAGAGGCAAAAAAAAAGAGCAATCACAAGTCATATTCATTTAAAAGCTTGTCAGTGAGTTAGATTCATAAGTCATTTAAGTGCAAGTAATCTCACCACGTAAATTTTCTCTAAGTACAGTCAAAATGTTGTAGCATCCATGTCTTGTATTAAAATCTCTGGGGTAACAAAATGTACAAAAGCTTCAGACACACAGACCTTACTATCAATATAATACAAAAAACCTCCCTTTTCCCTAAGGAGTTTAATTACAGGCTCTCAAGTAAAAAACGTTTCATGGGTTTCATCCTAGGCAGAAGTAGGTCATTTGATAAACATTGTCCTTCCAAGTCTATATAGAATATTTGTTTCTGAAAAAAGTCTCTACTTGAGGTTAAGTCTAACATAGATCAGTTGTATTAAGTAAACTGTTCACTACAGATAGGCCCTTAAGTTGAAGGGTATCCACATATACAAGGAAATGTTTCAAACACCCCATTTGAATTTCAACAACTAGACTGTAATCCCAGCAAATGTACACAGTAACTGTCAAGTTTTGCAGCTTGCAGAGTTATTGAATAAGCAGTTAGAAGCTTGTACAACTGTCTGTGACAAAGTTGATCATCGCTAAGAAATCCATGTGCATCTGAAAACATGCTCAATGCCATAACCTGTGGCATTTCTTTCCTGTATATTGGCAATGCCTGGATATTGTATGTTCATAAACTATTAAAAAAATACCTTGCTAGTGGAATTGTAAAGTTTTGAGACTCATCTATTTAAAGAGCACAAAAAGATAATTTAAGCAAGCTGCGGGATCACTTTCAGTGCTCTTGAACACTGCCTGAGTTTTCTAAAGTCAGAGAGGTTTCTGGCAGGTTTAAAATGACACAGACAAGACAAAAACATCCTGTAAAGCTCTACTAATTTTGGTGACTGTGTTGACCAGTCAACATACTCAACAAGGAACACAAGATGCCTGTGATGCTCTGCAATGCATGGGAGGCTGCAGAATCTGGTATGATTCTCCCTCCTGGAGAGTGTGTTTACTGCCACACTGTCTCATGATCTTTCTCCACATCTACCTCATTTATACGCTCTGCTTATTTTGTTCCTCTTTTACCAGCAAACTCTCTTATGCAGGTGTATCCTGCATAACTGGGGAAGATTGGGACCCAAATAACTTCCTTCAGACCAAACCCAACAGCTGCTAGTTGCCTCCTTTCAACAGCAGACAAACTCACAGTTCAGTGTCAGCCAATTTTACTTTATTTTTTTAGTGTAAAATGAAATTTGAATCATTAACTCCCACATTTATCCAGCAGTGGCACTAGCCTTCTTCCCCCAGAGGCCCATGTTCATGGGAAGCCCTCTCTACCTGCAGTCTCTTGGTGTAGCCTCCCCAGATCCTGTCTCCGTTCAGTCTAGAGTTGAACAACAGCAATGGTGATCACCCCAGAGGATAGAGAAAGAAAGTTTCTCTGTAAAAAGATCAGAAAAGGTCCCATCATGCTGTACTGATGCCTAACAGCTCATTTTAGCCCTAACCTTCCAGTTTATTTCCCACTGATCACATAGCTGTGTAGCCACAGAAACAGCACTCAGTGCATCCAAAGAAAATCAAGCCTGGAGCATCTGAGCAGCAGTCCTTGCATCATGACCAAATCCAGTGCAGCTTCACTGACAAGAGACTCAGGGTAAGAACGAAGAAACAAGTTCACTATCACCTCATTCTTCTCAGCAAAGGTTTACAGAAGCATGAAAATCAAACTGTGAGGTTTTATTTCTGATCACTGGAAAGATTTGGGCTTTTAAGCTGCAAGTCTGGCCTTTGCCCAGGTGATAGCACTGAATTTTTCATCCTGTCTCTCACCACATGTGTATGTATGGGATGGATACACCAGCGCTAGGTTTTGTTTGCACACTGCTACACTCTATTTCATGTTTCTAAAGTCAAGTCAACATTTTCTAACCTTAAAACACTTCGTTTTTAAGAATCTTCTCTCCTTGGCTCATTTTTCTTTGAAAATTCCAACTCAACATTGTTACTATGAAATCTCAGCTTCTCCTGTCCCTTTGCCTCTCTCACACACGCATGTGGAGATGGCATCTTACATATGGGTGCTTTAATATTTTTTAATTCCAGGACAGAGTTATTCTCTTTATTCATGAACACTCCCCTGATTGCCTGCATTAAGAGTTGCCAACTAAACCAGTTTTGTTCCATCTGCTGTGACCATTTTCCAGCACTCCCTCTCTGATTCATCAGCATCCCTCCTCTCTGAATCCATCAGGAGGTCTGCAAACAGCAGGGCAGAGGCTGCGGGTAATGGGAGGAGACAGAGCTCTGCAGACCTGAACAGGGGTTAAGGAAAATGTGGTGGGCAGCTAGAACAGGGCGGATGTGGCAGGGTTTGAATACCACTCCTGAGCCTGGAAGGTACATTTAATGGGACTGTAAAACTCCCCAGCACCGTACCTTGGGATAAATTATAGCTCACCCTCAGCGTCACCTTTCTGCGGTACTTACTGCCATTATGTGCTGGCAGTTCAGTGGGCTACAGAGCTACCAATATACATTTGACAAACACTTTTATATTTTTTTTTTCTATTGATGGGTACAAAAATGGGGAGAAAATAAAATTAAAAATGCTTATTTTCAAATTGCTACAAAATGCCCTAAAATAATGAACAATTTTAAATGTAAGATAATTTAAAGCAATAAATTTTGACCTATGAGCTATTTATGTTGTGATCTGTTTTTTTCTATTGTTCATAAACAAAGTAATTTATCTAAAAAGAAAAGGAACATAAACTGTATCTATCTACTATTATTCATGTCCAACAGAACAAGCGGTGGGTTGGGACATAGCCTGTTCCTTAGAGCTGACTGGTCTATAATTTTAAGCCTTAAATCCTGTAATCAGGTTCAGTAGTACAGCCCTGCACCTGCAGAAAACCTTGCTGGTCTGCTACCAGCAACCCATGAGGTACCAGACCCTCCTGGAGAATCTAAAGATTGAAGCTAAACAAAATTTGGTTTCAGAATGAAAGTTCATTCTCTGCTTATATTTGGAAAATATAAAAGAAAGCACAGGAAAATTCATACATTAGGTCTGTGATATCATTAAAGTCAATGAAGTAATTTCAAATTAGTAATGACATAAAAGTCATTACTGAACTTGGCCTTTGAGGTTATATTCTATTAGTTTGCTAACACTGTGTAAATTTTATATTTAAAAGCTATCCTGCAGTCATCTTGGCCCTTCTTTTTAATGGAAAATTCTGCTTAAAGTCTGCTGATACAGCTCGAGCCATTATTTTATAACATCTTTTTAAATCAAGACTAAGTTTTAGAGTCCATATTTGTGTCCACACACAATATCAAGCCAGAGAAAGGAGAGTGGTGAGGAGAAATTTGTTTTCAAGTTGCCAATCAATAAATAGCTCCAGCTAAAGAAACTATGCAGAAAATAATTTTCAAAAACACACCATAGAAATAATGTATACAGTTAGAAAGGATATCTTACTAGAGATACTAGTTCCATAACTCCTTATGGCTGGTGAGTACCAACTATTAAAAGTCAACAGTGTCAACCATTTGGCATATTTGTTGGCCTAACCTGTTTTATTTGGACAGTGTGTCTAGGCAGACATCATTTCACTGCTTTCACAAAGTGCAGCTTGGGCTTGATGAAAGAAAAACTACAGTGGTGACAGAAACAATCTGAAAAGTTGCAGAAGTGAAACACTCACTAGGTTGCATGCAGGAATACCTTAAGCATACAGAAATACCTTATTGTGTGCTGTCCCGCTCTGGACCTAAAATGGCTGTTTTGCAGGGAGTGTTGTTGCCTGGTGACCAAAAGTGCATCTCCTAGGCCACAGAGGGATGTGAACATTCAGAAATTGATTTGTTCCTGTTGTTCTTGAGGAGACCATGCCCGTAAAATAGATTAAGCCAGCACATAATCATCTATGCATTCTCCTTGCTGGCATGCTTAAACTTGATACTGAAGGCAGGCCTGTGATTCTGAGCTACTTATCAACCAGGCAAGGGAAAAACAGAATAATACCTCGTTCACTACTGCCCACAGAATATGAAAGTAGACCAAGCCTGAGCTACTGTGAGACTGCAAGACTCCCTGCTTCAATTAAGTCTGTGTTGTACATCTAGCCTGTTCCGGTGCAACCTCCCAGTTGCTATCAGGCTCTCTTTCTTTCATTAGAATCAAGTAGTTAATTAGCCCCAGCCTGTCCTCTCTCCTTCTCTCTTTCCCTTTAACGCAGCAGTAATGATGTCTAATTACCAGCAGCAGTGGATTACAGCACCATCAGGAGCAAATCTCTCTGGCTGACAGCAAAGCTGAGCAGCAAATCTTAAAGCTTCAAGGAGAGAGTCATTCCTAACAAAGTATTTGAATATTTGCTTATTTTTGACCAGCTTGTAACTGTAGAGTCCAACTTGTAATTTCATCCGTCCTGTTATTGAACAGGGAGTGCTCATGCAGTGATTAATTTTAAATTTAAATTAATTTTACCTATGGTGAGATCAAGTGATGGACAAAAAGAGGGAGAGGATGAAGGAGAGTTCACAGTTTGGGGCTCTGCTACCTTTTGGGGCTGTCTCTGAGGACTGGACAGGCCCGAATGTATGGGATGACCATGAGAGAGGGGAGGAAAAAACAAAAATGATCACAAATTTAAAAACACTTAAATAATAATTAAGAGGTAAAGAAATGAGAGAATGGGCTTTTAAGGCTTACCAACAATTACTGTCTGATGAAAACCCAATTTTTTCCCCCTGTAACTTATCATTCCCATCTGGGTGAAATTCTAGACCTCTTGAAGTCAATAGGAGCTTTGCCACTGACTTTCTCTGCACCAGGAGCTGCATCCCTGCTCTGTCAAACATGTTCTTTCTGAGCCTTCAGTGCCTGGCAGGCACTGCCCTGGCCCTGGCAGTAGCTCATACAAACCACTGCCACCCTGCGGGTCTGTTTAAATACTCTTCTGCCTTTTGTGGTGGGACAGTGACACCAGATTCATGGGTTTAGGAAAGGCTGGCATTTGTTTTTCAGAGCTGAATGTTGCCGAGCGTCCTCTTTTCCCATTTACGTTGGACAACAAATTTCTGATGGCCAGCAGGAGGAAATTGCACGTACATAAAGGACCTCTTCTGAAAAGGTTTATATGTCATTGCTTGGGTTATTTACAGATATTCAGGAATTGCTTACAGATAGGTCATGCTAACTTTTCCTTTCTTGATTTCATTAGTAGTCCTAATTTTATTAGAATTCCTGCTTGGTTCCTAAACTATATGAAGAGATTTACTCCAATATATATATAAATACATATATAGGGACATACAGAGACATTCACAGCTAAGGGTGTGATTCCCACAAATGTACATAAGGTAAGACCTGCAAGATGCTCAACCTCTCACTGAAATCCCTTGTGGGAAAAAATAAAAATAAAAATTGATTCTGTGTTCTTAAAATAGAAAACAGGATGGAAAGTGGGACTCCAGGCTTTCATGGCTTAGCAAAGGTGAGAGAAAATAAACAAGCCTATCATCACTGAGTCTTGTGTTTCAGAGGACCAGAAAAGCACTTAATTTTTAAATTCCATTGTGTAAAATTAAGGTTATCCTCTTTATTTAGTAGGGTAGTCAATGTCATTTTTAAAAATATTGAATTTGCTTACAGTTTTGAACTCATAGTGAAAATAATAGTCTTGGGAATAAACAATCTTACCCACTGGCCCTTCAAAATAATTGTTTCAGTGAGCAGAAGAGATATTTAAAAATACTAAGCTAATTGAAGACTTCTGCTTTAGGCAACCTTTTTGTTATAAATTGTATCTATGGTCTGGGCTCAGAGATGAGCAATCAATCTTGTAACACTAAAACAGAGATCCACCAAATCATCTGAATCTATAGACAGACCTGAAACACTTCAGTGAATAAAAACCACAGAGAAAGAAAAAAACTGTCCAGAGCTTCTCTTTTACTTTAAATCTTCACATTGAAGACCTCTTTAAAATTAATTTCCCACTTCTGCCTCCTCACAGCCATGACGGTGCTGATGACAAGGGGGCAAATACAAGCCAGCCCCTGGGAATGCCCAGGTTTATGACTTCAGCAAGGCAAAGAGAGGCAGATTTCCCCAGCAGCCTACGTCACAACCCAACCCAGAATACTTTCCAAGAAGCCCCCATTGCTGCGCCACCCAACAACCTTCCCGTTAGGTCCGGATAAGCTGCCACTCCAGGAAAAAAAAAAAAAAAAAAAAAAAAAAAAAAAAAAAAAAAAGGAGAGAATATTGCTCATCCAAGCCAAATGCCCAGGCAGGAATATTTTTAATTGCCGGGTTTCCTTTCTCGGCTCCCCCTCCACACCCGCCCCACGCACAGACAAAAGAAGCTTAGCTTGCGTGACCCAGCACATAAGAAGTAAGAATAATGATACATTAAGAGAGTTCAATAGGCAAAACCTACTTGCAACCAACAGTCCCCATCTTCTTAAATAGGAAAATCTCTCGCTCCTGCCACCACCAAGCATAATAGCTCTCCCGCTGTCAGACCTGCGCCGAGCCCGTAATGCCAGCGCCTGCCGGGGATGCCACGCTACCCTAGCGCATCGAACGGAGTGCTGAGGGGCTCCTGCAACCCCAGAAAGTATCACAAAATACACCCTTCCCTCGGTCATGCGGAACCCCGTCCTCCCTTTGTTGAGCATCCCCTCTCTCCCGCCGCCCCTTACTAGCGCAGCCGGCGCTTCACAGCCAAGCCGGGCACATTCGTGGCCGCTCGGCGGCGGCGCCGGGGCTGCGGGATAACAATAAAGAAAAAATGATAAAAATAATACTAATAATAAATAAATAAATAAATAAACCCCAACAGAGATCCCGGGGAACCACCGCCCGGCGCCGCGCCTGGCTTTGTGCCAGGCAGGGTACCCCCGTGCGCCATCCATCAGCCCCGCCGGCGGCGGGGGCCGCTGCCCGGGGCGGCGAGGCCCGGCACAATGGCCGGAGCGGCGGCGGCGGCGGGACAATAGCACACCCTAAGCCCGCCGCAGCGGCCCGGTGGGGACGGAGGGGACGAGAAGGACGAGGAGGACGAGGAGGACGAGGAGGAGAACGACACCGACCCGGCGGGGTGCGTTGTGCGCACGATCGCTTTAAATAAAAGGACCCACAAAGACCTCGGCGGTGTATAATGTGACAGGCAAACGCAACATGGTGATGATGACTTGGGGGAAGAGGGAGGAAGGAGCCAACTGTGGCTGCGGCTCCCCCTGCGCCTCTCGCTCCCGGAGCGGGCTGCAGCGGTCGACATAGAACAAGGAAGACAATTCTCTACTAACCGTGGTTTTGACTGGCACGTACAGCACTTGCTTCCCTCCTCCAGCACCACCACTGACCTCGTCCGAGTTGCCGAGCTGGAAGCCTTTAGATTTGACCCAGAATTTGAATTTGGCATTATCCGTGGAGCTCGACTCGGAGCCGTTCAGGAGCTGGACGATCCGGTCGTATTTTTTACGGGTCACCGTCTTGGTTTTTCCTGAGTCCCCGTAAGTCCTGAGGCACCAGTCCTGAAACTGGCGGTACATGTCCCGGTCGCTGCTCTCCATAATCTCCTAATACACACACGCACACATGCACACGCCGGGGCGCACACACACACACACACGGACACGCACACAGACACGGCAGACACACGGACACGCACACGCCGCCCCGAAGCGGGCCGGGGTACGAGGCCGGGCCGCCCCGCCGCACTTTGCACCTGTTCACCCAGCGCTCATGAAAAATGCATCCACCTCCGAGCCGGAGCGAAGGAGGTCCCGGTGCAGGCAGATCCCAGCGGATTTTTTTTTTTTTTTTTTTTTTTTTTTTTTTTTTTTTTTTTTTTTTTTGTGGTGGTGGTGGTGGCTCGGGGGGGTGGGGGGTCGGGAGGGGGATGGGTGGGGGGGTAGCAATCAATTCAATAGTGTGGCAATGTTCTCCTTCTTTTTTTTTTTTTTTTTCCACAGGAGGAAAAACGGATCTGGTGAAGGTTCCTCTTATCCTTCCACTGTACGTGATCAGTCTCTTTAATAATTGTGCAAGGCAGGACTATCCCACTGGCTCCAGCAGCGTCTTACCCGGAGAGGGTTCGGGTGGATAAATAATTAAAATCCTATCCCTCGGTATAGCGAAGAAAAAAGAAAATATTGACTCGGATCCTTCTTATTTTCCATACATCAACTGCACCCGGATTCACCCTGGATAGTGCAGGTGAAGAAGAGGGAAGGAAAAAAAAAAAAAAAAGAACGGAAAGAAGAGAAAAAGCCCACCCTAGTCCGCCCCGGCAGCCCTCGGCTGTTTTCTCCGAAGGCTTTCTGAGCTTTCTGTCTCTGTCCTGGCGGGCTGTGTCTCTCCCCAAAGCCGCCGCGCCGCGCAGGATGGAAGAAGCACTGAAGGGCACACTGGTCTCTTTGCTCCCCCTTTATTCCAAGGCTGGGCGGCTTTGCTTCAGATATCCCCGCTCCGGGCATGAAGGTACTGGAAAGAAAGAAAGTTCTTACCTGCTATTTTCTAAGCCTAATGCATCCAATCCGCGTTTAAAATACATAATTTTTAATTTTTAAAAAATGGTCTGTGAGAATTTCACTTCCTCATATTGAGTCCCATTGAATTTTCATATGCCCTTTCAGGAATTTTCCTCTATTTATTTACATAGCGATCCCAGCCGATGGAAGGGGAGGAAAAAAAAAAAAAAAAAAAAAAAGAAAGAAAGAAAGAAAGACAACCCATATATATGAGATAGGCTTGGATATTGGACCAGAGAAGAGATCAGTCCCAGGAGGATGTTGGTACAGGAAAGGAGGCGGCTCTCGTTGCTCTGCCAGTGTAATGATGGTGGTCACACATGTAGGACTCCTCGGGTGTGGGGTATCCTTTGGTTTCTGAGCTAAACTGGCTACAAGGCATTCAAGTAAGTTTGCGTGCGGATGCTAAGCATAAACCCCCGTTTTGTAAAGGGGGAAGAAGAAGAAAAAATATCCTGTGTTTTTTTTTCCCCTCCCTTTGCCACAGCTTCAGTTCACGCCGGAGATCTCCGCGCTCTCCCCGGTCTCCCCCGCCGCGTCAGGCAGGATACCCCCTCCGCGGGGGGGGAAGGCTCCGCCGCGGCGCTTCCTCTCGTCGCCTCTCCGCGGCCGCGCCCGCCCGCGCCTCCGCCATCCAGCGCCCGGCTCCGCGCCCCCGCTCCGCAGCCGTGCGGCACCTCCTCGGCTGGGGCACGACTCCGGCCCGCGCCCGTCCGCGGGATGCGCGCCGGGGCCGCCGCTGCGCTCCGCTCCGCTCGGCTGCGCCGCTCCGCGCTGCGCTCCGCGCGGGGCTGGCGGCGGCGGCGGCGGCGCACCGGGCCGGGCCCAGCGCCGCTCCGCGCCCCCCCCGCGCCCTGATTGGCCGCCGGGACAAAAGTTTCTGTGGCGACGGCGGCGCGGCGCGGTGACGGGCAGCGCTGTCCCATGTCGGGATGCTCCCGCCTCCGCGGGCGCGGCGGGGCGCGGGGGACGGCGCGCAGCCGGCCCGGGCCGACGGGGGGTGGGGGGGTTTGCGGCGGGGGGAAGAGAGGCGAGGGCAGCGTTTCCATGGCGATGTCTCCGGGCGCAGCCCCCCCCCCCCCCGCCTCCCCGCGCGCAGACGGAGCGAGGGGATCAGCTGACACTTCATTAGCTGAGGACCTAATTATTGCTTATTGGAGCAAGAAACGCGCGCAGGGCCGTGGCGGAGGGCCGTCGGCCTCCGCGCCCCCGGCGGACATACCCTCCGCCACCTCGCCCGCGCTGCCGGCGAAGCGGAAGAAGGGCCGGCGGTACCGCGCGCTTTGCGCCGCATCGGTCGGCGGGGCCGCGGCGGGCTCGGTGGGATCCCTGCGGGACACGTGGCCGCCGCTGGGCTGGGTTTTCCCTGGGAAACGGGGAGCGAAGCCACTCCGCCGCCGCCCCGCGGCCCGGCCCCCGCCCGGCAGAGCGGAGGGACCGCGCTTCCCCAGGCCGCCCCCCCTCCAGCGCTCTCCGCATCTCCCGTCGCCTCCGGGACCGTCCGCGCAAGCCGGCGCCGGGGAGCGCAGCCGCGCGTTCGGCCCCGCGGGCGGGCGGGGGCTCGGCCGGCCGTGCCCGCGGCGTCGCACCCCGCGCTGCGGCGGGCAGCGAGCAGCAGCCGCCCCGGGTTCGGCGCTCGTTGGGCGGGAGGGGAGCCCAAAATCCACCGCAACCCAAACATCTGCCGTTTTCGGCTCAGGTCGCTGAAATGAAGAGGGCTACGGGGCTCCTGTGCTGTGCCTCGGGTTTCTTCTGCAGAAATCCCACCTGTGTCTGGGTATCCAGTCACTCGGGGCCTGGAAGGGCCCAGTGGAAAGGCAGCTGTGTGTTTTTACTGCCCAGATCTAGGCAGTAGCGAGCACCTTACTTCACTCTCTTGTGTCCTGCAGAAAAAGGCTTCCATGGGCTGTCGTGCTGTTTACACTGAGCCTGGATTTCTGGTGCAAAAGCCGAAGGTGCTAAGAGAACCAGGAGAAGCCCTTCCTCAGGCACCCAGCCAGCACATGCTGGTCCATTGGGCTGACCCTGTGCATGGGCACCTTAACCTGGCCTCCATCTTCCCATCTAGCCCAGCTCACATGTACCTGTCCTCCCCTCTCTCGCCCTCTTCCTTTTCCCCTCTTTCCCCTCTTTCCTTAGTCCTATGTTTGCTTTTCTGCTTTCTGTCTGGAAGCACCACCTCAGACACAGGCAAAGCTGTTTAAAAGCAATGCTCTGAAGGATGTTTGTGTTGTGAAACCATTCCTGCCACGTGTAAAATCTGAGAGAACAAGCTGGCACAATGGACGGAGAAAAGCAGGACTTAGAGATAACCCAATGAGGCTTGAGACTTTTCGTTGGCCACAGGGCCCATAAATTATCTTGGCAGCCCCATTTTAGTGTTAGAGGAGCACGGGACTCCCGTCCATCACAGGATCTAGAGGCAAGGCAGTAACAAAGGAACTGCTGTGCAGAAGGGGAGCAAGGGGAACCTCGCTGAACTCTTACCCAGCAGGCTTTATGAGATGTAATATTGCTTTAATGTGCCATTAGATCTACATTTAGAAAAAGGGTCGTAACATGGATTGGGCTGCACTGCTAAACAATTCTGTCAGATAATTGTTCTCAACCCAGCCTCCTGCTGAGGGTCTCAGTAACTTCCGTATCACACTGATACTGTGCTGTGACTGAATCCAAAGTACGCACACAAAGCAAAGGGGATAAAGGAAGATGTGACGGAGCCAGGAGTGACAATCCAGACAGTTATAGCATAGATGAGTAAAATGCTTGAAATAAGCAGGCAAGGTTTAGTAGATCAAAAAATAATTCCATATCCAGGAGTATCACTTTGGATTCTGTAAAGAGCCCTGTGCCTTCTCAGAAGAGACACACTCCTAAATTCAGTCAAGTTTGGACCATGTCTTAAAAACACCAGAAATATTATTTATTTTTTGAAACTGTTTTGAGGCAGGAGAGAGAATCATATAATTCCAGAATGGTTTGGAAGGAATCTTAACGATCTTAACTAGATGATCTTAACGATCATCTGCCATGGCAGGGACACCTTCCACTAGACCAAGTTACTCAGAACTTCATCCAACCTGGCCTTGAACACCTTCAGGTAACACTCTAGGAAATCTGCTCAAGTGCATCACCACCTTTACAGTACAGAATTTCCTTCTAATATCTAATCTAATTCTTCAGCTTAAGGCCATTCTTCCTTGTCCTACCAGTACAGGCTCTCATGAAACAAACATGGGTGAAAACCACCTGTGGTGTGAAGTGGGGATGGAGAGTAGAAACTCAAGTAATATTAAGTGCAGCTGGATTTGTTCATCTGTTTTACAGTTAAGATTTTTGATTTGTGTTCATGGAAGATATGTTTCATATCATATGGATGTTTCATGACTGCTTCCAGTCATGAAACTTGGCCAGAAGTCCTAGGAGCATCCTGGAACCCCACCCACCCTGCCAGACAATGGATAAGCACACAGGACACAAACATTATGCTTATCATAAAGAACTGGTGATTTAAAAAAGGTCAATTACATGGTATATGGCTTCACTTTCACATAAACATACATTGTAGAGTGTATTTGCAGAACCTACACTCATTACATATATATATCATGTGTATGTGTATAGTAACTTCAGCAGAATTTATACGGTGAATTTAGAGTGCAGATTTTTAATCTCCCGTTTTTAGATCATCTGATACTCTGAAAGTAGTACTATCACATTATATTTAAATAAGAAAAACTACATGGGGTTAAGTTCACTGTCTGGTTTGTGGTGGGTTTTTGTTTCAGAATTAACAGAGTTTATTAACACAGTCTGGAATCTCCTTGCAATGAAAAGGGCTTGCACAGACCCTCCTCCTTTCAAGAGTTCTAATGACAACCTGTTACTCAGCTGAAATTGAAACTCCTGTGGCATCCTTGAGTAGAGGGACTGTGTTGGTCTTTCGATGCTATGGACTGAGGCTGTTCTGTGCTCTGCATTTGCAGAACTCACTTGTCTCTGCCAGAAAATGAAAGTTTCTCTCCTCTGGTGTGGAGACACCACTTCCATGCCTTGCTGGCTTGATTGCTCTGCAGCCATCCTGAAACAATACACCACCAACAGATGTGTGAACATTTCCATTCAGTGGAATGAAGTGTTAGTTGCAAAACAGAGTTTTGGCTATTTGAATTGCTTCATGTGCATCAAGCTGTGAAAAAGGTTTAAAGTAAATCATGAATATCATAAATACTGTATTTTTTGAATTATCAGCTCTAACAAGTCCACTGGCAATAGAAAGTGAAGACAGGCAGAATGGGGCCTGATGTCTCTCATTGGAGTTATCAGGGTTTCTAGATGAAATTACAATCTTGCAGTGACATGGAACCAAGTCCATGGAAAAAGCTGAGAGACATTTTCAAGTTTTTTAAACTTGCTGAAAAATAGAGAGTAGTTTTTTGGCTTAAATCTGTCATCTGATTTCTGCCAAAGAGGAGTGTTTGGAAAACACGCACTGTATTTCAGCACAGTTCTTGATATGGCATTACTGCATGGCTAAGGGTAGCCTTTGAGGATGTGAATTTCCTGTCTGTTGGGTTTTTATTCATTGACATAGTGAGAAAAAATTATTTTGACACTTCTGACTTGCCATGTCCATGAGTTACGATGGAAAGCCCGTTTCTGTGCAGACTGAAAATCATCCATGCTGAACTGACAGAAGATGTGCTGAGGAAAAACAAAACTGCAGCTCCAAATGGTTTGCTTTAAACTACACACCTGGTAGTGCTTTTCCTCTCTTCTGGAGAGAATTTCAGTGGAAGTGTCCTGTTGCGTCCTTTACAGCCCAGTAGTGGCAGCAACAATGAGCACTGCAAGCCCTAATGCTTGTGGAGGTACAAGTCAGTGTTCACACACTGCATGGGCTTGACTGTGCTCTCTTTCTTTGGTCTCACAACATGACAGAATCTCCTGAGTGATTCAGTAATCAGTCACCTGATTGCATTTGGGAAGATAGGACTCTCCTGTGGCACAGCTTCCCTGAGAAAATAGTCACCATTCCACCTACTGATATTACTGGCAAAGGACCACTCTAGAAGGGTATCCTTGATGGTAATTCCAAGGTATTTGCTGCTTAGGAGGTCAGAAAATAAAGGTAATTACTTGGTAGTACTAATGTATGAAAACTTCAAATGGATTAAGGTTGTCTAGGTTTTGATTTATCTACTGAATGAGCTATCATGGAGCAAAGCCTAAACTATTAATTACTGTTCAATATAATTTTTTCTACAAATTGTTTCCAGTTCCAATAGTCTTCTTTATTTTTCTTAAGTTACTGCTGATTTTGGAAAATTAAGATGAGATAGACCAAAGCAATGACTCAGAAATGGCTTATAAGAACCTACTTGCTAAATATTTGGGGGAAAGAGGCTGTGTGTTTCTAGGTTTATAAAGAAATGTGAGAATGAATTCATGAAATGTGGGAATAGTGTCAACCAGTGTTCTGGTTAGGATCTTTTCACACAGAGTGATGTTGATGATGCCAATGAGAATTATACTGGGATATATTCTGTCTTTATTTTTTAACAATCTTCTTTGGCGACATTTTGAATCCCTTGAGAAAAGGCTCAAACTCACTTCCCCTTCATGCAGTTAGAAAACTCCAGACTTGGCTTCGTTCTACAAAGCTGCTTTGCTTTAAGTAGCAGTTCTGCAAAACATAACTTCACATATTTCTTTTACTCTATGCTTTATTACTGAGAATATTTGCATGAAAACAGGGTCTTTGTTTAAAAGTTCCTGCTTCTTATTCATCACAGCTCGTTGAGTTGGAAGCAATTACGGTACCCTGTACGGAAGACTCCAATCCCTTCAGAACAGGAAAATATAAGCAGGAATTGACAAACTTGTAAGAATATAAGCTCTTGTTTTCATGAAAATTTCCTCATTTCCTTAGTAATAAAAAAGGAAAAGGGAGTAAATATGTGGCACACAATGAAAAAAAAAAAAAAAAGAGAATGTTTCACATGTCTTAAGGTTTGTATATGGGCACTGAAAATTTTTTATTGTTACAGTGACACATTCAACCTTGCTTGTTTTCATCCTAAAGAAGGTGTTCACAAAGGATTTTGTGTGTTTTGTGTACAATATTTTTTCTTCTTTCTACAGGTAATGTATCTTTCTCAGCTAAGGCAACACTAATATAAACCAGCTACTAGAATACCACCCAGAGTGTTGTCTAAACCAAGCCAGGACTAATAAGGCAGTGCTGTAAATGCTAGCAGTCTATCTCTGTTAGTGTTCTCAACTTCATTGCCATGGAGGGAGATGTGATAATTGGAAAATGTTCCAGAAAGTTTTAGAAATGGCTCTACAGCCATTGTGTCAGGCACTACTAGACAAAGTCAGCACTGGAACAGAATGTGGTTAACCAGTTGCCATCGTCCTGCTTACAACAGGATGGAAAATAGGGAGGAAGCAAAAATGAAGAAGAGAATTTCTCGATCTGAAATATTTGGCAAAACACAACATACATTAATCTCTCACTGGTATAAAATACCATCCAAATTTTACGTTTGCATTTGATCCATATATTTACATCAGCAGCATGGGGTCCTCCTGACTTCACAACATTATAGACAATGATAACTAAAGACCAAAACAGAAGAAATTACTGTTGCATCTCATTGTAGATATTACTTCCTTCACTGTTTTCACAGAATCACAGAACCACAAAATAAGCTGAGTTAGAAGGGACCCACAAGGATAATTGAGTCCAACTCCCTGCACAGCACCATGCCCAAGAGTCATACCATGTGCCTGAGAGCATTGTCCAAACACTTTTTGAACTCAGCCAGCCTCACTGCTTTGACCACTTCCCTGGGGAGCCTGTTCCCATGCCCAACCACCCTCTGGGTGAAGAACCTTTTTCTAATATCCAATCTAGACCTCCTCTGACACAACTTCAGGTCATTCCCTTGAGTCCTGTCACCGGTCGCTACAGAGAAGAGATCAGTGTCTGCCCCTCATTTTCCTCTCACAAGGAAGTTGTAGACTGTGATGAGGTCTCCCGTCAGACTCCTCCAGGCTGAACAGACCAAGTGACCTCAGCCACTCCTCATACAGCTTCCCCTCTAGGCCTTTCATCATCTTTGTTGACTCCTTTGGATTCTGTCTAATAGTTTAATATCTTTCTTATATTGCAGTGCCCAAAACTATACCCACTATTCAAGATGAGGCTTCTCCTGAGCAGAGCAGGACAATCCCCACCCTTGCCTGTCTGGTAATGCTGTGCCTGATGCCCCCCAGGACATGGTTGTCCCTCCTGGCTGCCAGGACACTTCTAACTCATGTTCAGGACCCCAGGACCCCCAGTCTATGCACTGATTTCCAGCATCTCATGTGCATACCTCCAGGGTTGTCCCCTCCCAGGTGCCAAAAACAGCACTCACCCTTTTTGAACTTCATATGATTGGCGATTGTCCAGTCTTCTGATTTGTTGAGGTCTCTCTGCAGGGCCTCCCTGCCTTTGAGGCAGCAGCTCCTCTCAGTTCTGTATCATCTGTGAACTTGTTCAGTGTCCCTTCCAGTCCTGCATCCAAGTCATTGATGAACGTGTTGAAGAGCACAGGGCTGAGAATGGAACCTTGTGGAACCTCACTAGGGACAGGTCACCAGTCTGATGTCACCTCTCACTATAACCCTTTGTGCCTGACCCATGAGCCAGTTGTTCACCCTTCACATCATGTGTTTGTTTATCCAGCTGTGTGCTGGATGTTTTGTCCAGAAGGATACAGTGAGAGACAGTAGGGAAAGCTACTGAAATCAAAAAAGATTACATCAACTGGCTTCCCTTGATCAACCATGTGGTTTACCTTGAGAAAAAAGGGAAATCAGGTTTAATAAGCTGGACTTTCTCATGATTGTGACCAATGACTGTGTTGTCTTTCAGGTGTTTTTCAATACCTCCCAGAATAATCTTCTCCATAGCTTTGCCAGGTACTGAAGTGAGACTGACAGGCTTGTAGTTTCTGGGATCCTCCTTCTTGCCCTTCTTGAAAACTGGGACAACATTTGCCATCTTCTAGTCAGCTGGGGACCTTTCCAGATTTCTGAGACTGCTTAGAAATCACTGAGAGAGGTTTTGAGATGGCAGTCATCCAGCTCTTTGAGAATTCTTGGATGAACCCCATCAAGCCCCATAGATTTGTAGGGATCCAGCTGGAGAAGCAGATCCCACACAATTTCAGGGTTGACTGGGAGTTGATCATTCATACAGTCATGGTCCTCCAGATCAGGGCACTGAGACTCCCTTGGTCTGTCATCTGTGTTGAAGACAGAGACAAAGAATTTGTTAAACACCTCTGCCTTGTGTATGTCCCTGTTTGTGAGGTGACCATTCTCATCCTTTAATAGGACAATGTTATTTCTACTGCCTCCTGCCATTTATATATTTGAAAAAAACTCTTTATTTTCTCCCACATTTCTGGAAGCTTCAGCTCCAGTAGAACTTTGACCACAAAAATTTTCTCCCTACAAAACAGAATCTCTGTATTCTTTCCATGACAATTAACCTTTATTCCACTGTGCATACACCTTTCTTTTTAACCTTATTTCCAAAAGAAGAATCCAGTTCAGCCAAGCTGGCCTTTTGCCTCACCTGCTTGACTTTGGGAATTGCCTTCTCCTGTGCCCTTAGGAGGTGATGTTTAAAAAGTTACTGGCACTGATGGATGCCAGCACCTGCAAAAATGTTTTCCTGGGGAACTACACTTCCTAATTTCCTGAGCAGGCTGAAGTGTTCTCTCCTCAAGTCCAGAGCTGAGGTTTTGCTGGCACTCTTCCTCCTGTCAACAGATTTTAAACTTGATCGCTTTGTGGTCGCTGTGGCCAAGACAGCTGCCAATCTCCTCTTCACTCATGAGATCCACACTGTTGACAAGAAGCAGATCAAGGAGGGCATCTTTCTGAGTTGGCTCCCTTAGGACCTGCTCACAAAGTTGTCATCCAGGTTATTTAGGAATCTTCTGACCTGTGTTGTACCTGCAGCATGATGCTCCCACTTGATTTCTGCCAAGTTGAAGTCCACCATAAGGACAAGGGCAGTTGACTTGGAAGTGTCCCTTAGTTCCTCATAGAATAATTTGTTGGCATCATTGTCCTGGCTAGGAAGTCTATAGTAGGGTCCCACAATGACATCCACATTACTTTTTTGTCCTTTGATCCTTATCCAGAGGCGCTCAACTGCACCGTTGCCAACTGCAAGCTCCACACATTCTAACCCTTCTATTACATACGGTGCCATGAGGTCCTTAACCCAACTGATCTTGTTTCACAGGTGAAATTTGCTCAAAGCACTTTATCATTTTTTTTGCCACTGTAGTTTTATTATAAGGTAGCCATGCTCCTTAAGTGAGAACACTGTGCACATTTTGAGGTTATTTGGTAGGGTCCCAGAATGGTCATTAGAAAAGTGCCCATTCATTAATTGTGTTATGGTAGCTTTTGACTTTTAGGCACTGATTCAATGTCCTCCATAAATTTATCCTCAAAACACCAAATTAGTGTTGTTAGTATCAACTTTAAGCAGCAGAACAGTATAAATAATATCTGCCCTTACGTGACTGTTCCCGACTACCCAAATGCTGCTTATTACTGGAGCACACACTCCTTACTTTAGTCTCTCTGTTCCTGCTAAACTGCTGAATAATTTTTACTCAGTATAACCCCATCCTGAACAATAACAAGAAAAGAAAGATTATTAATATTAAAAAGTGAACACAAACAACCAAATTGTTTAAATAATTCCCATGACAACTAGAAACTTATAAATAGAAGTGGACTGCAGATCTCCATGACCTTAAAGTACACCTAGTTCCAACCCCTCTGCCATGGTCAAAGACACCTTCCACTAGACCAGGTTGCTCAAAGCCCCATGCAACCTGGCCTTGAACATTTCCATGGATGGGATAACCACGTGTTCTCTGGGCAACTTTTTCCAGAGAAAAGGTTTCACCACCCTTACAATGAAGAATTTCTTCCTAAAATCTGATCTAAACTTGCCCTCTTTCAGCTTAATGCCATTCCCCTTTGTCTGTTGCTACATGCCCTGGTAAAAGGTCCCTCTCCTGCACTATTGTAGCCCTTCTTTAGGTACTGAAAGGCTGCTCTAAGGTCACCCCAGAACCTTCCTTTCTCCAGGCTGAACAACCCTAACTGTCTCAGACTGTCCTCATAGGAGAGCTCCTCCAGCCCTCTGATAATCTTCATATGGGACAAATGCTTTGCACAAGTCCAGGTAGATGACATCAGTAATTTACATGAAGTAAAATTGGTTCAGACCTAAGAAGAACTTTTGGGTTGGCTTGTAGGGTTCTTCTGGATGGCTGGGTTGGTTTGTTTGTTGGTTTCCTACTCTCCATGTGCTCTGCCTGGCTGGGTTATCCCTCAGGAGTGAGGAGAGGATCCCTGAACAAGAATGGCCCCTGCCAACTGTAGAGCAGTGGGACACTGCCACAAGTTAGGCAGAAAATTTTGGGGCATTATATGTAGAAATGCCCAGCAAGGGAGCCAGAGATAGTCATCGTTGTGTCCTGCAAACCTCCCAGCTTGAGAGTGCAGGTCTGGAGAGGATGTCCTCACAGGTCCCACCTCCTGTAAGTACCTTGTACATTTTAGTAAAGGATGGTCTACAGCTGTTCCATATTTCCCACCCACTCTAGGGCTCTCCCAACCCTTTTTGTCAATGTGGAAACATGCAGAAAGAAATAGAAGTCTGCAAAAGTTTTCAACAACAAGGATTTAGCTGTAGTTCTGATTTCTATCTGGCTGTGCCCTTCCACAAGCAGTGCAACAAGGAGACACTAAGATGAAAGCACTCAGGAATGATACAAAGTATGAGCCAAGGATGTGCTCAAGGATGAGCCCCTCTGTGTCCCTCTGGAGATCTGCCGGAATCCCGGCATTTATCGATACCCAGACCTTGTGACTCCTTTGCTCTTAGAAGCAGGTTTAGTTAGACCTCAGAGTGCCAGTGGGTTTCCTTAATTCCAGAACAAAAGCCACAATCAGTCTTAGGACAGTGAGGTTTTAGGTGGAGCCAGGTATCACCACGACCATTCTGCCCAGGCACCCCTTTGATACAGCCCCTCACTCTGAGCTGGGATATGGAAAGAAAGATAGAAATGGAGTGCAAGTAAGCGCAAATGCTTATTTTATTTCACTCCTTTTATGTAGTGGTATTTCTTCACCTGTTATCCCCAGCCATTTAATGACCACTCAGTAGTATATAAAGCAATGTAGATGTGGTTTTAACAAATACTATCCTAGTGCTTTATCTTTTGATCTTTTGGATGCTTAAAAGTCTCCAAGCTACTTCTGAGGCTCATCCACTGCTTCCAAAACCTGAGGGATTCACCAGAACCAGCATGTTCTCTTATGTAAGTCCTCTTTCTCTTATGTATGTCCTCTTTCCAAGAGGGACAGACCATTAAAAAAAAAAAAAAAAAAAAAAAAGCCCATCGTCTAATGCTTCAAGGCTCTGGAACAGAAAAAAATGCATTATGTGAAGGCCGGCATGAACATTTCTATTTATGACCACTAGCCCATAGAGAACAATGCTGCCTTAGCAAAGTCCTCACTCTGTTTAACGTACACTGAACTTTGCAGTGTTAAGATATATCTTTTTTCATACATTTCTGATTGAACTTTGGATAATGGTTCTTATAAAAGAAACTGGAGATCTCTGTACTTCCCACAGCTATTTTTCAAGGCAGAGTTGTGCTTTGTTTTCTGAAATTGATATCCTCATTCAAACAAATATGTGATAAAAAATGTGTTCATGTGTGAAAAAGCCATATGCAGTGTTGAAATTCTGGCCAACTCGTTATACAGATACTACATGCTCAAGAAATGATGACTCAGTTGGGGAATTTTACTCATCCTGTGACATGCTTGACTTCATGAGCAACACCTTGCCTTCACTTCTCTTACTGCTGCCAGGGACTGGGGAGGTAGAGATGTGCATGGACATTGGCAGGGTACCTTAGAAAGATATTCTGCTGTTTCTACTGTGGGTTTTGTTTGGTTTGGTTATAAAAGGGATATATAAAGAGATATATACTCTCTCTGAAAGATCAAGTACAGCCATGGTGCTTCTCAGGCTCTGATGGGAAGGAAGAGGCCATTTCAGCTTTGGCCTCCAAATTTGCATGACTCTCTGCTCTATAATCACCTACTGTGTTGTGTTTAGCGCAGGCAGAAACTTACCTGTTGGCGTATTACCAACTTTCTATTTCATGCATTCATTTTGGTAATTAGTCAGAGGAAACAGAAAAAGGACATAGGCCAAAACTTGTTCATCACACATAAGCTAACGCTGACTAGCCCAGTTTTTCACCTTGCTTTTCTCTATTATTTGTATTTGCACATCTGGATTTGTGAAAGACGTGGTCCTTAGCCCATCCCTTGCTACAGGCCTCAGAGAATTAACTGAAATATGGTCAATCTGTCTGTAGGTGCAGTATCCCAAGAAAACAGACAGCAGGTTTGCAGGAAAAAGGAAGGGAAGGGAAGGGAAGGGAAGGGAAGGGAAGGGAAGGGAAGGGAAGGGAAGGGAAGGGAAGGGAAGGGAAGGGAAGGGAAGGGAAGGGAAGGGAAGGGAAGGGAAGGGAAGGGAAGGGAAGGGAAGGGAAGGGAAGGGAAGGGAAGGGAAGGGAAGGGAAGGGAAGGGAAGGGAAGGGAAGGGAAGGGAAGGGAAGGGAAGGGAAGGGAAGGGAAGGGAAGGGAAGGGAAGGGAAGGGAAGGGAAGGGAAGGGAAGGGAAGGGAAGGGAAGAAAAAGAAAGAGAAAAATAGAAAGAAAGCGAGAGAAAGCAAGAAAGAAAATAAAGAAAGCAAGAAAGCAAAAGCAAGAAAGAAAAAGAAAGAAAGAAAAAAAGAAAGCAAGCAAGAAAGCAAGAAAAGAAAGAAAGAAAAGAAAGCAAGAAAGCAAGAAAGAAAGAAAGAAAGAAAGAAAAGTAGTGGTGAATAGTTTAGCAAGTGTAAATTTTAAGTCCAAGGTTGTGAGTCAAAGGGCCAGTGCTCTGTGAAGCTGTGTTGCCTCTGTATGGGCAGAGGTGCAGTGGTCACAGAAGTAGCGTTCGCCTCTGCAGTCCACCATAATGGACTGGCGGGCAACAGAGAGAGATTCAGAGGAGGGTGACAAGAGGGGAAGCTTTGTCTTTCAATGAGGTGCTTAAGTACATCAATCTATTTAGCTCAACAGAGACAAGGTTAAGGAGAGGGTTGGATATAATTTATAAATTTCCTGTCTTCCTGTAAAAATAGAATAAAAGAGTAGGAATTTGATAATATATGGCATTTTGGTCAAGTGGAAAAACGTTTGACAGGAATCAGTGAAATTTGAAACTAAACACATTTTAGCATGGAAGGAAATTAATTATTAGAACAATTTACCAAGGATTGTAATGGATTCTCCATCACTAGGCATTTTGAAGTTGGAAATGATTGATTTTCTCAGAGAAATTGTTCATCTTGTTCCTATAGGAGTTAGCTCAAAAAAAACCTGTACCCTGTATAGTACAGGGGAAACATATGATCCCAAATAATCTTTTAAGCTTTGGGTTCTATAAGCTTGCACCGAACAGCTAATGCACAGCTGCCTATGCCCTGTGTTCTCCTACCGTAACTTGTAAGTATGATTCAAACATGTTGCCCTTTGCATTTGCTTGGGAAATTGTGAAGGACTATAACATAAACTTTTGCTCTTTAGGGGGGACATTTTGTCTAGCATATGGATTCAAAGTTCTAAGGCTGGGGAACCACTAATCATTTGGCTTGAGTACCTCCAGCACAGAGCATCATATTTCACCCCAGCATTCCTCCAGTTCTTGGGAAGCTGATGTCTAATTGATGACACAGAACTGGGGTGAGTGGCTGATACACCTGAAGGCTGTGCTGCCATTCAGCAGGACCTTGATTGGCTGGAATTTTTGGCAGAGAGAAACCTTATGAAGGTCAACAAGGGCAAGTGCAGGGTCCTGCCCGTGGAGAGGAATAACCCCAAGTACCAGCATAGGCTGGGAGCCAACCTCCTAGAGAGCAGCTCTGTGGAGAAGGACCTGTGAGTCTTGGGGTTGACCATGAGTCAGCAGTGCCTTGCAGCCAGAAGGGCCAATGGAATCCTAGGGTGCACTAGGAAGAGTGTGGCCAGCAGGTTGAGGGAGATGATCTTCCCCCTCTAGTCAGCCCAAATGAGGCCACATCTGGAGTGTTGTGCTCAGTTCTGAGCTACTCAGTACCAGAGAGACAAGGAGCTACTGGCCAGGGTCCAGTGAGGGTCACAAAGATGATTTGGGGTCTGGAGCATCTCTCTTACAAGGAGAGTTGTGGGACCTGAACCTGTTCAGTCTAGAGAAGACTGAGAGAGCATCTCATTAATATATATGGATATCTCAAAAGTGGCTGTCAAGAAGATGGTGCCAGATTCTTTTCAGTGTTGCCCAGTGACAGGATGAGAAGCAATGGCCATAAAGAAAAACACAAGAAGTTTCACTTCAATATGAGGGGGAACTTGTTTACTCTGAGGGTGGCAGAACACTGGAACAGGCTGCCTAGGGAGGACATGGAGTTTCCCTCTCTGGAGACATTCACCCACCTGGACATGTTGCAGTGTTACCTGCCCTAGGTGACCCTGCCTTTGCAGGGGGCTTGGACCAGGTCATCTCCAAAGGTCCCTTCCAACCCTAACTATCCTGTGATTCTGAGGTTCTGTAATTGACAGCAGATATTTCCAAAAGGCATGTGGGTTATAGTTCGCCATGACAGTACAGGGAGAAGTGGAATGTCCCACTCCTTGTCCACCTCAGTGGAATATGAGCTCCTGATTTTTTCAGGCTTTTTTGTAAATTAACCCCAGATCAAATGTAAAGAATGAGATTCTGCTGCTGCTGAAGCTAGAAGGAACCTTGTCTTGGATTTAAGTGAATTCCACTGGACAAGCCAAAATGATGCTGCATTTGCCACACTGACAAGGCCCAAAACTATCAATTAATAGTTCTTTGTGGATTTTTTAATGCAGAACTAAATATAAAGCAAGACAACATAGGACCTCTATGAACAGGACCTCTCCATTCCCAATCACCTTTCACTGAGGAGTATGAAATCAAAAGGAAAAAATCTACTTTAAAACAAACAGGGAATTTTTTATTTCAATACATGTCCAAGATCTTTCTAGCCACTGCATCAAACCATACTGTCTAAATACAGCTGAGTGTCTGTCTCTGAGCAGTGCTCAATGCAAATGTTACTTGACCTAGAAAATTACTGCTCATGAGGAAAGGAGAACCCTTTCGACATTTTGATGGTAAGTCATGGAGACCAACTGTACAGAGAACTGTAAACAAACATTACTTCAAAGTGTAGCTCTGGGCAGTTCTGTACAATTCATCTGAAGCCATTACAGCATTTGTAGCTATATAAAAGAGCTAAGATAGACGAGGGAGTGTCATTTATTACAGCTGGAAAAAATGAATGTAACAGTTTTTCTAATCAAAGAGATTAATTACTTTTTCCTGCAAACTTTGTGTCTTTGAACTGCTATAGATAAAATGCTGCCACTCTTTCTCCACAGACAGTATTGTTAGTAGAACTGATTTTACATACAGCACTAACTACTTGAGAAATAAAACAAAAGCAATGATATATCCATGTGCAACTTAAGGCATAGGTGAAAAAAACAACTATTTCATATTCTCACTATTATGTTTTTTAACAAAATTTGATGACAAATTTGTTTAGAAAAATAAAGCTCTTTCCCTTTGTAGCAGGTCTAGGTAGAAATAGCAGTTAAAGAATCCACAGGTTGAACTATTCATGTCTTACTTCACAGAATAAAGTCACTTATCTCACAGAATATATCCTTCTATCAATTTTATCCATGATCAGGTTGAATCTATTCAGTATAATCATGCAACACCTCTTTGTGAAGAAAGATCAACTCATAACCATTCTTTTTAACTTCATATGAAGTTACAATGAAGATAATTAAAAAACAAAACAAAATAAAAACCTACCTTTCATTTTAATAAAAAAAAAAGTAAGGGAAGAAGAACTGAACAATGAGTATCACATTAGTTTTCTGCAAAAGTTAGGTGGCATCAACACCATAAGGAGAAGAAAACTATTCCCCTCTCCCTCTTTCTTTCTGAAGACCAAAACAATCACTCATTTAATAAATGACTGTAATGTAGAGCAACACTTGGATTAGCATGTTAAACACCTGAATGAGGCTCAGCTTGCACAGGGTAGGAGTGATTCAGATATGAGTGATCTGACTACTGCTGATGTGCATTAACAGCAGGGATTAGTCAGTCAGCTCCCTGCGAGTGTTCAGGTGGCAAAATGAGCGATAAGTGGCAATGCATCGTAAGGCATTAGAGATTTTTGGAGGATGAGGGAGAAGGAGGGAAAATTGCTGCTATCTGCAGTGCAATTTAACAGGTAATAGCAACCTGAAAGAATTAAAAAAATCACTCAGAACCTCACCTATTTGCAATATTGTGTACATTACGTGATTAGAAAGTGAGCCCAGATCAGCGTAGTAACAGAGCAGTTCTTTGTTTGACCTGACACCCTGCTTAATTTTGGTCAGGGCATGCACAATGATCTCACTTTTTTTTAATTTCTCTTGCTGAATTTTTTTTATAGTAGTCACTAAATATTTAGTCAGAAGTTTTGCTAATAGCAAAGAACAGCCATCCCTTTGAGAAGGGTGCTTAATGCAATGAGCATGGTCTGGACATTCAAGATAAACTCACTCAGAGCCCTGCAGTTAGTGGAAAAAAACCATAATTGCAGGCCAATATTGACAGATCTATGCTAGGCTGGTCTCTGGCAACATTTGAATATTTCACACTTAACTTTTTAAAACAGCTCTTCATATGGGAATTTTGCAATCTTTAAGTGACCTTAAAACACTAATTTATGACAAGTTTCTAATGTGTACTTTCACTGTTGCTAGATAAACCTACACTTCAGGTTTATTATACTTCAGGTCTGTGTGAGAAGTGTACTGGTCATAAGGGATTTGCCTATTCTGAGACCTTTGCCCCCACTATCATACCTGTTTTGGGAACTGGATTGCTGCTAGCAAATATGGGTAAAAATAATTTATTGTACAGTGAGATTTCTCAAGGGAATTATATGCCTGGCTGCCTTACACGGGTTCTGAAAAAGCATTTTGAAATTACACAGCAATAAGATATAAAAATCACCACATTTAGCTTGCACCCTGAGTCTTCACACAGGGCCAGAGCTAAGGGCATGTCTCCCAGGAGGTCCCAGAGGCATTGGGATGGCTGAAGATACCTGCCCTTAGCAGTAGCTTCTAAGAGGCCCTGAGGGATAATTGACTCCATCTCCTCCTCATGAGGTTTTTGACATGGTGGAATGGTATCTACATCTTGCCTAAAATATCAGCATGCACTCTTCAGAGGTCGTCCTGTGAAGGAGGGAGATTTTAATGAGCAGGCAGCATCAAGTCAGGCCACCTTCTCCTGGGGTTTTGTATAACTGTTGCCAGCTTCAGCCAGAGAAGTGTGTAATGAACCTGGAGGTGAAGAACTGCATGGCCTGGTGCTCTCCTGCAGCTTCCCAGCTGAGCAGAGAGGCACACATGCACCACCTTGGAGGGGACAGGGAGGAAGGTCACACTCTGCCATCCACTGCAGAGGACCCAAGCTGCAGCCACTCCTGCTCCCAGGCCCAGTGATGCTGTCATTCCCCATTCCAAGGCCAGTGGACTTTTAACACAGCATTTTCCAATCTGGAGATCAGGCTCTTGGGGGACCAGGCAAATGTGCAAAGGACAGCAGCAAAGAAGATGCAGGGGGCAAGAAAAAAACCTCTCATACAGTTCTCTGCTTTGCAGGAGCAGAGGCAGGGCTGGGGGCAAAGCAGTGGGTGGGAAGTGCTTGGCCATTGTGTGCTTTGCCCTTCTTGTCCCCTTGTCCCATGCTCCTGCTTTTTTCTATTTTTCAGTACACTTCCAAATATTTGTTTTGTGAATAACAGCAGATGCACAATTATATTTATCTTCAGAGGTGATTACTTTAAGAACCCAAACTGAGCATTGAAAACTTAAGAAGCTTTAATTTAGCCATTTATATAGGTAACATTTTTTCAAAGAAATTATCTCCTTGAAATAGATGGTTTCTTTGTGACAATAATGCTGTCATATAGGAGGGCATGTTTACCACTCAGACACGAGTAGAAGCATTTCTTGTACTTCTCAAACCAAAACACAGTCATAGTTTTTTAAAAGGAAGAAGCCACTTTCTCCTCTAATCCATTAATCTGTGTAACACCAGTCATGTAACTTCATATGGTTTCTTAGTATCCCAAAACACTCAAAGTATCTGCTTAGGAAGACGCATATTAAAAAAACCCAAGTCATCAGGTCACGTGGGAGATGGGGCTTTCAGATGACAGGTTTAGCCTCTACCTGTAACTAATCAGCTGTCTCCCAGCTGATGAGATAAGGCTAACAAGCAGCTTACTTAATGGAGGGAGCCTGCTCTGGCTAAAGAGACTGGGTCACGTTGAGGATAAGGGTCTGTTATGCAAAACTGGGTGATTTGCTTGTTATCTAGGTGATGGTAGAGAGCTGGAAGGAGTCAGGTGGTAAGAGCTGACTTACCTATTTTACCTGGCTTTACGTTAGGCTTGTGATTGATTTAGTCCCTTTGGGAAGAGTCTTGGAAAGCATTGCCTGTACTCAGTTCAGCTAGCCTGCCCAAGGGAAACAGAGGGCTGAGGAGATACTTGCTGGGTGGAAAATGTTCAGCTGATACAAAGATTTGTTACAGTAATCTTTATTGACCTATGTGAAAGATTTGATTGTTGTATGTGCCCATTGGCTTTTAACAGCAATTATGTGATTTCATAGGGTATTTTATCTATATTTCTGTCCTTGAACTATGTTGCAGCTGTAAATGCTAATGGGGAATGTGGAGAGTTTACCATCATGCAGTGCAGAGCTCTGTATAGGACAGGCAATGCCTAAAACTAGGCAGTGTGTTAACCTCTTCTGTGGGAGCTCTAATTCACTAGTGAAAGCATCTGCACCGTCAGGGACTTCAAATCTTGCTAGAGCTTCCCTTAAAGCCTTGCAGTACCAGGTGCTGCACACAAATTGGTTTGGTAGCTCCCTCCAACCAAGTTCTTGCCATCTGTCATTGCACTGCTCAAATGGGTCTCTTAATCTGGCACTATGAATGCTCAAATCTATAGAGAGGCTTATGCAGACACACTCCCCTCTTTGTAGTCCAGGCAAAGATCCAAAAAAATAGAGATCTGGGTTCCAGGGTACAAATCAGGCAGAACTTCAAAGGCACAAAACTGCTTTGGCATCTTTTATTTGCCATCAAAACTCTTCTGCAGCATGTAAGGGTTTAGTACTGTGTTTCTCTTTCAGTTAAAGGCTAAAAAATGCCTGGAGGCCAGCTCTGTTCCCTGTCAATGAGTGCCTGCACTACACTAGATGGCACTGCTTAATACTCACGTTTTTCTCTTGTCTCTGCTATGCTGGTTCCCTGGATCTGGAGCATCCTGTAGCTGCAACTTCATCATTTAGTCAGTGCTCTGTGGTTGCTGGCAGCAGGCTCAGTTGCACAGAGGCATTGGGAGTAGACACATAACAAGGCAGTAGTAATAGTCATCAGAAACACATTCAAAGTTCGTCTCTTTAGCCTAATAAATGGGTAAAGCAGAGTTTTTTTAGAGATCACACACAAATTAAGGCTAAGTTCTGATGTTATCTTTGACTCTTGCTAACAGGCCTCATCTTTTCTCTCGTGACTGGAATAAAAAGCAGTGGTAGAATTGCTGCAGATATCAGGCATCTTACAAAGCCAGAAATCTGAGTGATAATGCAACTGTTATATGCTGATCACTAAATATGGGAAGAGGACAAGCTATAGAGAAACAAATCTCTGCTCTCATCAATAGTCCATAGATTTAGAAATAAACAGCTCTGTTTCTGCTTTCGGAATAGTGTTCAGCTCATTCAGAAGCTTGACTCTTGCAAGGAGAGGTTGATCACAATTTAGAAGTGCTGTTGAATAGCCCGATGTTGTGCCCTTTGCTCACTAATAAATTGCTGAATACATCTAAAATGTGAAAGCATGAAGTCCCACCAGTATTTTGTGTATTTTTTGAAAAAGTCAAACAAGTATTTGCTTACAAAAGTCAAACATCAAATGTCATGTGTAGTATATGGCTTTTGCATCACTTCAAAATGTGTTGTAACAGCAATGACTAGTTGAAGGACTGATCTCCTCCAACAATAAGCAGAAAGCTAAGTGCCTTAAACCTCTGTTAGATACTTTGAAATCATCTGGGCCTAGAATATTAAAAATTAAATAAAGTTGTGTAGAATACAAGTAACTTTTGAAGTTGGGTAAAGTTCTATAAAAGGGCAAATGGGATAGGATGGGAAAAGCAGAGGATTGTAGTCACTGTAGATTGGCCACTCTGATGCTAGTTCCTAGAAAGAACACACATAAAAGAGCTAGCTAAGCAGTGGTGGGAATTGCAAAGAAATAAATAAGAGCCTGTGGATGTGCCAGGCCACTTTCCTTTCTCTGACACTGAAATGGGCCTTTTAGCTGGGGTGAAACATTAGAAACATCCTGCTGTTTTAATGGTGTTTCATTTAGTTTTTTACTTAGACAGTAGAAGTGGAAATTAAACTTGAAGGCAACTCCAGGTGGGAGAGCTTGCAAGTGCTCAGGAGGGTTATTTAGAATTTAAATATCTGGGAAAAATGATTAAAAATACTGGGCGAGATTCAATAAAGATAAATAAGATGCAATGCATTTGTTAGTTGATTGTTCCTCCCCAACAGAGGATGAAAAATAATTGGTTAGGTCGCATTTTCTCAGTAAAGGGTCTTGGGAGTAAACTAGTCATAAATCATAGCTGTGCTGTTTCCAGCAGTCCCCCTGAATCTCATAAGAGTGGGAGATACAAGCAGAAATTTAGATTGCAAAACACATGGAAAGATCCTTTTTTCACCCATCATTGATCAAGCCTCAGCTGGAGCACTCTGACTGATTTTGGATATTATACTTTAAGAGCAATGTGGCACACTTGGAGAACATCCAGAGAAGAATAACATGTTCTCCTTAGTAAAGAACATAACCTACAAATAAAAGATTTCTAAAAACTTGCTCAGATAGGGATGAAAATTCCTTTTCTCCCTTTCCCAGATTTATCACAGTTTTCAAGAATATAGAGACTGTTTCAGAGAGGAAGAGGCTCTCTCCAAATATGGTGGATAAGAGCAATGGCTTAAATTGGGGCAAGAAATATTGTGGTTTGACATGAGAAAAATCTCAAAGGTATACTTATTCCTGCCTTGAAACAATGAGGGAGACTAAAGTAGTCCCTTTCTGCCCTGCTTTTTCTGTTACAATAATTCATAGTAATTAATACTAACAATTTTGTTTAAAAGATACAGCTGTGCCACTCCAGATCCTGGATTTGGTAAGCTGACAAGGCTGATGCTGTATTTTTAGACCCTAACCTTGAATTTTATTGGTGTCCAAAGAGTGTTCTCTTTTATTTTCCTCTCTAAAGCCATGCTGAATTGCTCATTTGGGAAAAAAAAAAAAAGAAAAGGATGTGACTGTGCTTTCAAGGCTTCCTCACTGAAATGTTACACATACTTCTTTCTTTGCAGTCATAGCCCAGATTACAAAATAAAATGAAAGTAAGAAAACAATACTTCAAATAAGGAATAAGGTGATTTACATGTTGGATTTTTTCCCAGTGATTCAGTAAGGAGTAGGTGTAGATTAAGCCTGTTAGCATGGCTACAAACTGAGCCCTACACCAGGTTTATGATCAAAACCTAAGTTAAGCTTTCTGGAATTCTCCATCCAGGCTTAAAAATTGGAGCCCCCTCTTGGGCAATCACCTTAGGTGCAGAAGAAATTGCTGAGGAGGGAAAGGGAAGTTGGAAGGCATGTGGCTTATCTCAAGAAGAATAAAAAGCAGACAAAAAAGTCATGTTTCTTAATCATAACATGGCAAAGGAGATAAAACAAGGAGATATCTTGGGTTAAGTCAGGAAACATATTCATCCTTTTAATTTCAGCAAACAAAAATACTTTCTTGTAATATAGTCTTCTTCTCTGATTAATGTGTTGATTTTTTTGAATCATTAGATCTCAGTGATACAATTAAACTAAAGAAAAATTGGGCATTAATATGTCCATATGTCTGAGGGGGTTGCAAACTAGAGCTTTAGTAAGAGGTATGAGTGAATACATTAGGAGTCTTGTGTTAGGAAATGGACTCATTCTGTTTGCAAATGTTACTTCAGTCACAGTTTAAGTGATATGGAATTTATGCACAGTGTCAAATACAGCATTGGAAAGAATGTTTTTCTGTAGGGCACAGGACAGAAGCCTGCTAAACCTTAACTTGAAGCTCAGGTGCAAATAAATTTTAACTCCACATATGAGAAGTTTTACAGGTAGATTTAAAAATGTATGCTTCAACTAGAATTAAGTACCACTTTACACAATAAATTGAGACTTATAACTGAGTTCTATTTGAAGATGGTAGGAATATACACATGAAATGAAAACTCTCAAAGGAAACCACGATCCCCTAAAAAGGTAATGATAATAAGGAAATATTTTCCCTTCATGTCACTGTCCTTCATTTCTGTACAAATAGATGATTGCAGTATGTGTAGCAAGGAGGATGGAGTGGGTACCTCTTGGGTGGTTTAGATGGGTCCTTTCTTTCCTCTGCTTACCTTGTCCCTTGCTCTTTGGTCTCTTGGTCACCTTTACATGAGTGCCCCTGCCCCATCTTGGTGTTTGTCACGTCAGGGAAGGGTTGGGCTGGAAAACAGGGCAGCTGATGCTGGCCACAGCAACTGCCAAAGAGCCCTTCAGCCTATCACCTCTCTGTTACTCTCAATCCTGTTAGATGTTTACCTACTTAAATATATCTTCAAAATCTCTCTCTAAATGACTTAGAGGTGTAAATCCCATTGGAAATCAATAGCAATTTTTTTTTCACTCTGTGATCAATATACTTTTAAAATCCCACTCATAGCTTTAGCATATGTACAGAAAGATAATGCTCACCTGAGTTTCTTATGGCCTGTATTTGCTGTTACAAGACATCTATTTTTGCAGTTACTGCCATCTCAACTCACCAAGGTAACTGTGATGAAGAATGAATGCTGTTTTGATTGAAACTCTGTGAAACAAACTTTGAGAGATTTTGCTTTTTTTTTTTAATTGATATTAATATGCTTCTAAGAAAGGAACCAGTTCAAGGACTCACCTCCTGCTTATCCAGCAAATGCTCGTTCCTGGTTGCATGGAAGCAGTTATGCCTCAAAAAAGCACAATCAGAATTAAAGCCCTAAATGCTGAGGTGCTGTAATTAGGCAATGCTTATTCTTCCTTGCACCTCAAATTGGTTTTGTTACAGAATCATAAAATTATGCAGGTTGGAAAAGATCTTTAAGGTCATTGAGTCCAACTGTTGCAGACATGCACAACAATCATACACATGTAAGCATGTAACTCAAACTGGATGTTGAAAATTTGTGATTGAAAAATCTAGGCTCTCCTCTGAATTGCATTAATTATGTGAAACACTTTTCCTGAAACCAACTTTAATGATGAAACTATTGCTTATGTTTTGTGCAAAGGTAGATGTGTTTTACTTAGAACAATGCCCAAAGTCAACTAATTATTTCCCTTTGCAGCTAGTAAATGATCTTGTCTCAGTAATGAGGTCTTCTTAATCCTGCATGTTTCACATAGGCAGCAAGGACAACAAGGTCATACAGAAAAAAAAAAATGCTTTAAAGGTTTTCTATCTCCTAAAAAGGATGATTTTGAAAAAGCTGTTCATACCAGGTAAAATTTTGTGGACTATTTCCTACTATTTCCTTCCTTTAATGCTTTTAGCTTTCTGTGTGTTCTGTGATTTGCTTGAATTTTTTTTTTTTCATACTGAAAAGTAGTGTTTTCTGACTTTTTTGGTCACAGGACTGTCAGTAAACAACTATGTGAAATCAGCAGGGTTTTGATTTTACCCCCAAGGTCAGTGAACAAAACGGGTTTGCTTTAAATGATGAAGCCATAAGGTACAAAGCTAGCTACCTTTATAGATGAGGATGCAGGAAGACAACACTGGCCTTGTCCTGCAGACTCTACTTACATATTTTCTGAAAATTAAAAAGGAAAGAAAAGTTAAAGCAGGATCTCACAGCCAAATGAGATCACTTTCAATGTGCAAAGGGACTTGTATCTTTTTTTTTTTTTTAAGTGATACCTCATTCACCATCTGAATCTTGTTTCAGTGTTGGCTGTTAAGAAGTGTGGTAAGAGGGTAGTGGTTTTGGCTAGGTACATTCACAAACCCAAAGGCATGCACTAAATGAAAACTAGGTATCACAAATGCTTCTCAGGCCCTCACTGCCCACGGCTGCACATTCCCTAAACCCTTCCTCCAAATGTATTTACAAAAAGTTGGCATGCACATGCATATCATGTCTGAGTGCAGATGGTTCTTGTGGTCTAAATGGTGCTTCCCCTCCCCCTCCCCCCCCAGTTTTCTCCCTTTGTTTCTACATGCATGTGGATGTAGAGTAGAGAGGGAGGCAGAACACGTAATGAGAATCTCAAGTTTGTTAACTGTGGAAATAGAATTCTCCTCAATATTTTCTTCCTTTCAGAACCCCTTATTCGGTATTTTAAGTGTCCAAGCAGCTTGCACAAAATAGAAAAAATGCCATATAGAAGAGCCAGGCTAGGCCACACTAGATCAGCTTGAGAAGTACATGCTGCCATGTGGGAGCCAGCACCAAGTCCAGCAGCAAGGTGGCCTGAAGGACTGCTCATCCCCAAGCCCTCTCTGCACAGCTGGCAATGCACTCCAAGATGGTTCCTGTGCTAGGTATTTTCTTCATAAAGTAAAGAACAGCCTCTGTTTGAAAGAGAAAGCTTCAAACCTCAGTAGCATCCCTGTCAGTGCTGATTGTGCAGCAAAACCTACATAATTCCAGTGAACAAGTGAGAAATAAATTCATTGTTCTGCAAATCACTGAGACCATGTCCCAGCGAGTTTGTGACTTTTCTTTGGTAGGTGGTGGCCTGGTTTTTGTTGCAATGTCTCTGGCTGCACACACTGCAAGCAGTCTCCTCTGAAGTGAGGAAAGCATGTATTTGTCATGGGCAAACCACAAATTAATTTAATAAAAAGCCTAATAATATGGTTTCAACTTCTAAAACACTCACATGTTGCATATACCTACAGTATCTCCAGGAAACCAGTGGAAGAGGGCAATTTGCTGAAAACTATATTGGTGAGCAGAAGCTAATAAGTACCACTGGCCACAAAGGTTCACCTCACGCTGCCTGGCTGCTTTCACTCTCATCATGAAATGCAGCAAGTTTATCCAAATGTGGGAATTTTGTAAGGGGAAGAGGAGGAACAGTCAAGGCTGCTTATGGATCAGACCTTCCACAGTCACAGTCTGTGTTCACATAGCAAATGGCACTGAATTATTCAAATCTTTCTGGAGCTGAACTCACTGGGTTCCTGCAGGGTATTAGCAGTACTGAAGTGGTTCCTGTTTTGTGAAATAAAAGGGGAAAGGGGAGGGGAAGAATGCTGCCTGTAAACTATAACACATTTTGCAAACATTCCTGTTAGCTTCCAAAATTCTGGACCTTGATTTGAATAGCAGCCTGAGAGGTCATTTTACAGGCATGGAAATGAGTGTTATTGAAGTACCAAAGCATTAATACAAGTAACCTCTCCAGTCCTTCTACTAATCCATCAGAGCTAGAACAAGCATCCAGATCATTCCAATTCTCAACTTGCCTTTCAGCTTTCAGCAATATTCATATCTGTTTTGAAAATTTTTACATGTCTGAGGTCCTCTTGGGAACCTTGGACCAAGAATTCCCTATGGCTAGAAAAATAAAGAGGGAGCAAAACACTGCAAATATGAGTCTTGGAGGTTTAAAATGTGATTAATTTAGATTTTTATGAATGTCATTAATTAGGTCAGAAAATTCATAGCAACCTTTTAGTCTTTCCTAATGCAATAAAAGAAAATTAGGAACCTGACCATAAAATCCAACTTCCATACCTAATGGCCAATGAGTATTTAAGGCCTTTCCAGAAACCTCTTGCCTGTTGAACTGGCCTCAGCCACATGTTTCTCAGCAACTGTCCTTTGTCTCATGCTCAGTACAAGACTGTACTGCACAGAAGCCTCATGAACACACAAAACACGAACAGTTCACTCAGCAAGTTGCAAACACCTCCAGCTTTCTGCTGAGATAAATCTGGGCCATTGAGAAACACTTCCCCAAGGCACTTAAATGGATGCAATAGTTATCTGCACCAAAATTATAAGGAGTACATTTTATGAAGCAAATGAAATTTAACTAACTGAAAAACAAGGAGGGCTCAACCTGAGATTTCCCTCTGCACCAGGTTTTCAAACAACTGTTAAGTACCATGCAATGCCTATCTGCTCAACCTAGCTTTTTTCTGGTGCCCACAGGTAAAGGTGTAAGAGGAAACTCCTCCTGACAAAGCTACTACCAGCCCAATTCAACACTGATATGCAGAGGCTCAAGCTTCGAGGTGGTGATTAAAGAAACTAAACACACATGACTATTAACATGTCCACAATTTTAAACCACACATACAAAGTCAATGAGAGATTTTATGCACCTTTTCCACCTTGTGCATGAAGCCCAGGAAAATCACCTGGCTCACTAGCAAAGTCACTGACTGCATGCACATAATTCTGGTTAAAAAAATAATATAGACAATATCACGATCTGCAGCCTGTTCAAGAATTGAACAGAACAAGCTTCTTTTCATACAATAGACCAGTAACACCCTTTTTAGCATATCTCTTATCATAGAAGCCTTTTTACAAGAACTCAAAAGCAACAGCATTTTCTACAAGAATATCCTAGTCTGCCACAGTTTCTGCGTGCTTGATTGGAATGTGGGTGGGAACTCCTACCTGCAATAAACCAAAAGCAATAAATGTCCACCCATGAACTGTAGTCATGATTCCACCTCTCCCTGAGGAATATTCCCTCTCAATACAACGTCATCAGAGTGAAGAGGAAAGTACCTTCATAGCTCTTAGGTCTTGAGTTAGCTAGGACTCAAATGAGACCACCATTCAAGACCAAAGTAAGCAGCCAAGAATACTTCAGTGGCAAGTCTGGCACATCACGTGTCTCCTGTGGCAATTCCCTGATGATGGATCTCATAATCACTGTTTTCTGAGAAACAGTGGTGTCAGACAGCAGTTGTAATGGGTAACTAAAGCTACATAAACTTTTTTTAGAAGGACTTTGTAAAACAGCTGTGTTCCTGTGATGAAAGAATAAGTTTCAGTACTGGTTTATGCCATTCCTGTGATTATTCTTATGGATGAAAATCATTGCCTGACATACAGAAAGATTGGGGTACCTCTTCTCCCCATGAGTGGTAACCTCCTGATATTCAGCTTAAGACTTCAGGCAGCAAATACTTCAGTCTTTTAGAAATGGAAAAGCTGAAAAAGCATAGAAGAAGTTGCTGTCATTGTTGCTTGAGACAGTAGGACATTACAAAAGAGACATCAAACTATGAGATTCCAATTTAAGCAGCACTTCATTTGTAGCATAAAGTTTAGCACCAGAAACCTGGTTTGCATAGGCTGACCCCTGGTAGGACAGAGGACTCTTGTCCACGAGGCTGTACTGCACAAAATTACTTATGCTTAACTGAACCTTATCTTCTAGACAAGACTGAAGACACACAGAGGTGAAGAATCAACTATGCCCCTCTTTCTTCCAACAATTTTCTGCAACATTAAAAGCATGCCCAATTTTAGCTTTGACTGTCTTTGGCTTCCCATGTTCTGCCAGCCTCATTCCTTCTCTTGCCTCCTCAGTTAGGTTAAACCCTTTCAGATTGTGTTCCTTCTCTGTGAAGGTACTTTTCAGTGATAACAAATTACTTCTCAGTCTTCTCTTTGCTAAGCTAAGTAGATGGAGTTCTCAAAATCTGTCACTGCCAGGCATTTCCTCCAGCTTTCAAAGCATTTGTCCAGGTTCCATCTTTGTCCTTTTCACTTCTGAACTTCTGTTTGTTTCCTTCATTTTCATTTTTAAAGAACCAGCAGGAGAATGACCTGTACTATTTCAGACCACTATTCAGTGGTCCCAATGCCCCATTTAATGGTAAAATCCCTTTTCCTTATAATCTGGCAGTTCATACACAGTGCCCACAACCAAGACAGGGCACTAGGAGCTCCCGTTACCTTGTCTGTTTCTTAGAACCCTCACATCTTCTTGCATGCTGTTGCTCCGTAAGATGTGACTGTCTGGTTCATACTTACAGTATACTTAAGTTCACACTTACCTATTCCTTTGCTCTGGGTATGAAACTTATATTTTAATGTGCATTTTAATGTGCATTGCAAGCATGCATCAAAAATCGAGGAAATTTCTGTAATACTTCAATTCAATGAAGAAAACGTAAAGCCTAATTTTAAGAGCTATAATTATTCTCCAGTCTGTTGACTTTAATAGCTCTAAATATCAAATAAACTTTAAAATCTCTATTTTTTTTACTTTCAGGACTTTGGATTTCTATTTTTCTACTCAAAGATTAAAACTGTCATTTGGTAACTTTGCAAGCAAATTACAGAATGAAGTGTTCAGGCAGCAAACAAAAAGAAAAAAATATGTTTGAAGAGAACTAACAACATTAATAAGTGAATAACAGATGATAGAATAATTCATGGTTTCAGTACAAAAGGGCCTCTATTAGAACTAAATCCCTTTGAGGAGGGAAGGGAAAAAAGGCTACATGCTGTAATCAAGAAAGTAACCCCCAGTAGTATAATCATTGCAAGAATCTGATCTTAATAACCTACCCTTACTTGGAAATCTTGTCCATGTACAGAAAAGACGTGACTGCAAATTAGTAAAACAACTATAGTCAAAGGCTGTTTATACTTCATGATAAAACTCAGTGAAAATCTTTGCCTTCAGAGACCATATGTATATTGAATTCCAGGTAAAATTCCCAATGCAATTGATCAAAAGACCCTTGTCTTCAGTGAATGTGATTCTGATCAGTATCTGTAAAATCTGAGCTTCCAGTTAGGTCAACAGTTTCCCTGGTAAAAGCCAGAAATTAAAGGAGAGCACCTATGAAGGTGAACAACAATGCTGGGGAACAGCACAAGAGATCCCAGTACTTCCTGGAAAGCTAAACTCTCCCTGTGTTTGCACAGAGGTGCCTTGAAGTCACTGCACTCCCATACCCAGACATATCTCAGGGATCTCATCTAAACAGGGTAAGGAAAAGCAGCCTGCCACACACATAAAGACCTCCAGTGAAACACCAAGTGGGAAGAAAGAGGGGAAAAAAGAAGAGCCAGATCCTGCCAATCTGTGCAGTCATCCATAGTTGTGATTACATAAGCTGGCCCATTGACTTCATAAAGGTGGCAGTCCATCGTGTTTACTGGCAAGACTGGAGCCTTGGGGTAAACACCCTGGGGGTGAAGGGATCCATTTGGGTTCTGCCCACAAAATGTCTCAGCACCTAGCTGGAGAGACTTGTAGGACACTAAAAGAAATCAATTAATAATCATTCTGTTCTGTATAATAAACCTACAAGTTAAATACTGTCCCTGCAACAAGCTGCACTGTATTCTCCCTGGTCTACGTTCAGTGCAGAGGAGAGGAAATGCCACCCCATACAGGCTTCTTGGACAAGGGCTTGGCACTCACTTCATCAGTCATTTGTGTCCCAGGTTAGAAAGGAACTCCTGACTGACTTCTTCCTGTGTGAGGAGAAGGGATAGAGCAGGACACAAAGCAGTCTTTGGTGTGTCCCTGCCATCCTGTACAGCCCCAGCCTGCTATATTGGATGTCAAGACTGAAGTAGCTGCACTAACCTTGGACCATCTAAATGCAAATTTCTCATTCCAAAAAAAAATATCCTCCAAGCCAATTGATAAAACAGAAGCACCAAAAGTGGCTTTAACCTATAGGGAATCCAATCCCAGTTGCAAACAGGCTCGAGTAAAGTGGCTGCTGAGTCCATCACATTGCATATTGGTAAAAGTAACTTGGGTTTTTTATCCTAGCAAAGTCTTCATTTTATGTCTCTGCTAATTCCTTAGCCTGCAAATTCCTAGAACCAGAAATGTCCTAACAGGCTTTTCTGCCCATCATGAAATGCACTTATTACCTCTACATGGAAAAGTAATTTGGTCTTCTGATTTTCAGCAGTGATTTCTGTGTGAAGTATGGTGACTCTTATCAGAAACTGGCAGGGGTTTATATATGCTAAAATTAATCAGCAATTCCTTTCTTCAAGGCAGGACATATCATTCTTCTAGTTGGATTATTTTTTTTTTTTTCTTAACTAATGCAAAAAAAATAGTTTAGTATCCTTTGAAGCATAATTGTACTAACCAGAAATACTGTCAGCCTGATTTTATGTTTCAGACATAGTCCTACATAGTGGACTGTGAATAGAAATATTGTGGGCTGGGGCTCTGTACAGTGTAAGAAGCAGATCCTCCAGTCTGGCCATGGTGCTCTGTGTTACAATAGTGCAGAGGAACAGTGAAGTGTATGTAGCTTATCCTATGAGGAGTTTTCAGTCCTGGAGAATCTCCAGGAGATGTGAGGCCATTGTTGGATTCATGCTAATCTGCACCCACTCCCTGAGGTGAGGCACTGCTATGGAAATACAAGTATTCCCAGTTTGAACTGTGGTTGGTATGACTGGAGTCATTTCAGTGTCATGGGCAGGTGGCAGCAGCTGGACAAGGGTCTACTAAAAGGCAGAAGGTGGAGAATTGAGGAAGGTTCTGAGGGTTCAGAAAGCCCTGGCTACTGCCCCACACACGGCTTTTTCTTGACCATCCCAGAGTATCTGTGCAGGAAGTTAAACCATTTCAGCTAATTTTAATATTTGAAGCTGAGATCTATTTTCAGGTTAAGTTCACCTTTCACAGATGACATTCCATTGGAACCTTCCTTGGGTTGCCACAGGTGAACTATGGCTCCAGAGATGAGTAACGTGTCTGTGAAATCAGTTGTCCAAAGGCTCTGATCTAAAGCCTATTTTTCAGGTGGAACCAGGAGGAACCAGTGGAAGCATTTCAACTGGAGCAGAGAGCAGAAGTCTCTTCCGCTAGAAGATGTTGAAAAGGAGCAGAATTGCTGGCACCCTTACAATTCCCACATCACATAGACAGGAAAAGCGCCATCAATGCAGGCCTTCTCCTGGATCAGCTTCAGGCTCTTTCCCACCCTTCCACCTGCACCGCTAACAGCAGCAGTGATTGATCCAGCCAAGCCAGCGCCGAGGCTTCAGAACCGCGCAGGTTTCAAGCAGAGCAGTGTTACACACCGGCAGGAAAAGCCACATCAGTGGCACTCATTTAAGGAGGTGTTCCTAACAGGCTGCGAGCGAGCGCGATGTGCTGTCATTACGGGAGGGCAGCGGAGCGCTGCGGCTGCGGCTGCCCGGCAGCTCTGCTCCCCTGCAAGAGCAGAGCTGGCAGCTCAGGAATGAGAGCAGCAGAGCTGGAGGCAGCTTTCCTGGCAGCTGGCCCGCCTTCACAATGCTCTCACCCAGACCCTGCTGGTGCACAGGAGCGTTCTGAACAACATGAGAAAGCCCAAGGCAAGAGGCAAACAAATTTCTCTTCTCTTTGGGAGAAAACAGGACGCTCTGGTAATTTAATTTGCCAGGCTCTGCTGTAGTATGATGGTGCAGATGAGAGGATGCAGTCACACATTCTAGGGCAGCCTACTTTCACATTGAAGCACTGGGAGGTTCCTTACACAAACAATGGCTTTAACAAATGTATCTTAGTCCTGCCTAATCCAAAAGGTAGTAATTATTAAATATAGCTTACAAGGTTTGGGTTTTTTTATTCTTAATACTAGAAAAACAGATTCAGTTTTTGAAACGAATGGAAATATCGCTTCTCTCCAGACCTGAGATAACAGAGATCTTGTTTTCTTAACTCAGAAATAATGGAGAGCAAAGCATAGCTGAAGCAAACAGGAGAACTCTTGCTTGTTTTAAAGGTTTTCAATTCAGACCACTTATGAGTGGGTCCTACTGATCTCAGTGGAAGTTATTTGTCCATAAAAAGGAGAGCACTATTTTCAGAAGATTATACTCTTTAAATGCATTCCCTCAGCTTCCCAAGGAACAGAGGCAGACTGGGTCCAGGGTATGCCTTTGAACTCCTGGGTATTTTATTTGGTATACACAGCCACAGAGCTGCGGGTAGTTCATTTTGGATCAGGCCTACAATCAACTGGGAAATCTCCTTTTATTGTTGTATGCTGAGATATCACCATGATCCAAGTCCCTGGGCTGATCAGTGTGAATAGCTAGGGAATACATGTATAACCTCTCCTGATTATCATGCAGCTGTACTGTGCAGTACCTTTCCTCCATTTACTTTCTCATTACCTGTTTAATGTTCCTCTGTCTCTCTCCTTTTGAAAGGAAAATCTTCTTGACCTCAATCAGTGTTTCTTCAAACTCCTTCCTCCCCCTCCTCTACCAAGTCCATGCTTCTTCGTCAGCCTTTAATGCTCATTCACTAGGGTGGATTGTCCTTGATCACCTGCTGTCACTCTCCCACCCTGTCTTCCCATGTCAGAACATTTCCTGTGCCAGCATACCAAGCTAATCTTCAATACTGACATCTTACATTCAGGTTAGCAGTGTTCAGCAAGGGCAAGTATTTGCTTTCAGAAGGCAGCCAGAGATGCCAGGATGGTTACTGCCTTCCCTGATTTAATGCCACAAAGTTTTACACTCAGTCTTGCTCTTTGGCTTTTGATTTTCTGCTGTAAAAATGAATGTGTGACAAGGAGCATTGGGGGTCATTACCAAGATTTGTCTGATTTGTTTTTTTTTTTCCCCTGAGGTAGCTTTTGCTACCTGGGATCTCTGCTTCCCACACAGTCATATGAACCATAATGCAGTTGTAGCAGGCAACAGCAGATCCTGTCAGTGGACCTGCACTTTCACAGACAATCAAAGGCACAAAGAACCTCTCCATTAATACGGAGAAAAGACGTCTGTGTGTGTCTTGCACCACCTCCATGGCAGCAAACACCAAACTTTTGAAAACCAGCTCTGCACTGCAACATGGAGGCTGTGCTGTTGGTAGAGGGAACAGCTTTCCCTCTGCCACAGAGGCTTTTGGCAGCTCAAGGGAGTTGTGTAGGTTTTGGATAAGCAATCTTTATAATCCTGAAGAGTATTTTGTGTGTAATGTTGGAGAGCTTGAAAAAAAACCAATATATTTGATGCTTGTTCTGTGGCACATGCCTGGAGGGCACTTCCCTAAGTCTAGGTATTGCCTTGGACACCTCCAAAAGCAGCTAAGAAGACATTAAAAACGTATTAGAATATCAATCAAAAAGGGCATAGGAACACCTGGGCTCACCTTTTAACAATTTCACAGTTTCAGATCCCCACAGCTTGGAGAGGTACAAGACTCCCCACCATAAACACACTTCAACTTTGGTGCTAATGAGGACTTTGCCAGCATAAGAGGGGGAAGGAATGGATCTTCTGGAGGCTGGAAGTGTACATATCTGTAGAGAGCACACAGATGTGCAGAGTGTATCTTGTCCCCTGTGCTACTCTACAACAGATCCTTTCCTCTTCCAGTAAAGAATCTGTCCAGGTAGTTTCTGACAAGGAAGATGAAAGAATTCAAGCCTCTATATGCCTGAGGCTACCAATAGCTAAAGTACACTTTGGCCACAGTAATTTTAAACTTAAAAATGTGAATGAAGAACTTTTCCTCCTTGATCTCAACATATATGCTCATTTTGCAATTTGCATTTCCCCCACATTTTGAAAATTCATTCACTAGGCACAGGGGCAGAAGACCCAGATTCAAAGAAGAAGACTTTGTGCTTACTGACATCTCCTGCTTCAGATTTATAACCTCATTTTTCAGTACGGACCAAACTGAGTTTCACCCTTTGCAATACCCCAAACTTCTCAGCATTTCACAATAGCCATATGTTATTAGAAAAGCAAACATCAGCTTGTGTTACTCACTAATTACCCCAGCCCAAAGTTCCTAGCTACCCAGAGCTTCCAATGAACCTGTCATTAACCTCTGAAGTCCCATTTTAAAGCCCACTAGGTCCCCAGCTGCTGGGCTGATTTACACAGCCCACAGCCAAGGACAGCCAGGAAGGTTAATGGTATTTCTCACTTCCTTCAGCTCCCTTGCTGGCAGAGTGGGATCCCCACAGCCTCTCACACCACTTGTTCTTGTGCCAAAACTGCTCTTTAGCTTAACATAAATGGCCCATTTCCCTTCCTGCTACTAACTCTTCTGAATTACTTATGAAGAGCAATAATATAAGCTCTACAGTCTTCTGCTGAGCTAATTACTCTTGAGCATATTCCCTCACAGGAGAGTGACTGCCCCCAGCCATCACCTTTGACTCTGCTCCAGGCTGGCCATGTCTCTCCTGTCTGAGAGGGACTGGTATAAGGGGCAGCAGGGATGAGATCTCTCCAGAGATTTCTGCAATAGCATTAATAAACCTTGCTCTCTGTAGGAAGTACCCTGCTTAATAGATTTTGTGGTCACCCTTTTTATCTTCACAGCCAGCACATCTCTCTGGCTCATTGTCACATTGTGACTAATAAAACCAAGACTTACTCCACCTCTGTCATTCGCAGCTGATGAACTCAAAGACATTTCCATAATTAATCCTAAAACACAGACTGTCCCTTTGCTGTTAGATGAATTTCCATTTCTGGTCCTCGTGCTCATGCATTATGCCTTCACACAATATCCCAGCCCTCACCCTGCTGGCAGGCCCCCCAATCTGATGTCAACACTGGGCTGCACCACCTCCTGCCTTGCACTTCTACCAGGGCACAGCAGCGTTGAATCTGATCCCAGAACAACTCCATCATTAATTTCCTACCTTGTTGATAGCTTTTCCCAGAGCACACAGAGCCACTCCCTCTCTGGAGCCAGGAGAACAACTGGCCCAACAACTGTGAACCTCAGTGTCATACACAACAGCATGAACACAGCATCTTCTGTAGGGGAAAGAATTTGGCAAAGGCCAGACCAGGTGCCCAGATCTCCCCAGCTGGACTCCAAGCCAGACTCTCCACTTGCCCTGTCAGGTGCTGTCAAACTGATCTGGCTCTGCCCACCATGGCCAGACCCTGTGGGCCTGCACCCCACTGCTGAGGGCACAGCTCATGCTGTGGTTGCTCTCATCCTCCAGCTTGTCCACCCCTCTGATGGAGCCACCAGCCTTTGTTGTGCCCTGGCTGCTCTGTCATGAGCTGGGTGTGTCTCTCTTCAGCTTTGGAATACACATGGCGCCAGGAGAGCCTGAGACCAGCTCCATGCCAACTTCTGCCTCACCTGCCTTCCTTCTTATTGACAGAAGAGAAAGGTATCTCAGCCTCAGTAAATGATGCCCTTGGTTTAAAAGAGTGATTTTCAGTGATATGAAGAATATTTTTAAAGCAGCCAAGTGAGACATCTGTAGGGAAACCTACCTTTCTAAAGTATCAATTAAATTAGATTTTGGGAGAGAGGATAGGTTACTTGTCAGGTGGGCTTTACACTACCTATACAACTTAAAAATTTGTGGGTGTAGAGCATTGCCCCTAATTTTTCCACAGCTTTTTTGCTTTGGTCCACCCTTAGTGGAAGCACAATGCACTGTTAAGTATCACAGTAATTTGTGATAACTGAGTGCAAGTCTTACTCCCTCATTGTTCACAAAGCTGAAAAAAAATATTTCTATGCATTTTTGCATTTTGCTTTTTCTAGGCACTGGTGTCTTTCCTTGCTGCATTTAAACTGTCTGGAAGTTCATCTGGCCATTGGGGGTGGGTGTGGGGGTGCGTGTGTGTGTGTGTGTGTGTGTCCCTGCCCAGTGTGTGTTATTTCAAAGTTGACATGATGACAAAAGCCACTTAAGGAGGGCAGTGAATAAGACATCTGCTTTCTCCTTGCTTGTAAGGCAGCAGTCAGATGTGGGCTGGTAACAGGGTGCATTACCTTTCGACTCCAGGTCACTGCTTCACCTCCAATTCTTGTCAAAAGTGACCACAACTTGTTATCTGTCTGTACACCACTAACCTAGGAAAATGCATTGATGCGCTTTCTTTAAGTCCTGTTGACAAATATCTACACCACAATTAGCCAAAGCAGCAAAGACAGACTGGAATGAGTGGCTTTCTCAGCCTGTGGTGGGAGTCCAGCAGGTCAGTGCCAAGGGAGCTCCAGGCAGGCTCTCTTGCTGCAGACCTCCAGCACCGTATTTTGGTGCTCAGGCATGAACCATATTCTGATATAGATAAAAATAGCAGTAAAACAAAGCAAATTTTCACAGGGTGCAGCTTTTCTGTTGTTTTCTGGAGCACTGCTCATAGAAATCATTGCCCATTTAATAGAGCATATTTTCAGAAAGGGTGGGCTAAAGAAAGGAAACTGTAGGATAAAACACAGGGGGCCTTGGAGTCACAGAATAAAGTCATGGTTCATTGTTTGTCTGCAATGTATGCAACCCTGGGCTTTGTGCTGATTTTGGCTGGTTTGTGCTGCATCCACACATATATCATGCCAAAAATGCCAGCCAGCTGTGCTGCATTTGCAATGTAAAACACTATAACATTTCATTTTTACTTTCGCTGTGTATCTTAAGATAAGGCATAGGTAAGATTTAAGCCAGGAGGAATTTTGTTATTAGCATTGCACAATTTCACTGATTAACAGCAATAAAACTAATAAAACAACTATTAATAAATATCAGGTCATCAGCATTAGCCATTTTCACCACATATAATTATCAGTATCTTTTTCAATTTCAGTTTATCACAATTACCATATTAGATCACTGGATTTGTTTGAAGTCTGTATGGATGTCAAAATGTAACCAGAATTTAATCCCAGTAAAAGCGCATATTGAAGACCTCCATTTGTGCTGATTGAATCATACATTAACCCAAGAGAACAGAAGGTCTGACATCACTAGCAGGTAGTTAATGATTATACTTTCTATTGTCTCCTAATATTATCTTGAAAATGGCCATGTCAGGAGGCCTAGAAATCCCTCAGAACACCTTATGCTTTTTTATTTTCAAGTGTTCTATGGTAGTATATGATCAGAGACAGGGAGAGAAATATGAATTAATTAAATTATCTATTAGATGTAAAAAACATTAGGGCCAAAATCTGCATTTTAAAGTCAGTTCTCAGCCAGGCAAATCTCCAAATGCTTTCAGGCTGAGCTGTTGCTGGAGAAATTATATCAGAGCAAAGCAGGAGCAAGCAGACTGAAACATCCCACCAGTAGCAGACAGATATTTATTTCAGGAAGGTATCCCATGGGCTTTGGTGGGAAGAGCACAGGAAGAGCCACTAAAGCTTCCCTCTGGACCCCTGCCCTGGCAGGGTCACAGCAGATGCTTGGGCAGAGCTACTAGCAAAGGGCTAGCAGGAGTCTTTCTGCTCTTTCCATGGTGGGCAAACAGAGGCCTCAAGAAAAAAGGTATCTGAACTCCACCAACCTACATGTGAATGGTATTCAGTCTTACTGGTGCAGAAAGATTTTATGGCCTTGAAATTCAAAGCTTCAGAACCAATCCATCTTCTTAAAGCAGGGTAGATTTTTAGCTGATAGCACCAATATATATTTGGGTTTGCAAGACTCTTTAGAAGGTTCAGATGCTGGGTGCCCTTGCTGCAGCAAGTCTCTGCTGGGATGTGGGAGCATGGCAGAAGGATACCCAGGGAGTGGAATAAAGACAGTAGAGAGGCTGGAGGGGCACAGGGCCTGGAGCAGCATGGGCATGGGTGAGCAAGAAGGCAGGGCCTTTCAGGGAAGAGAAGATGCCAGCACATCTCAATGGCACATCTTTGGCTCAGCCACTTCTACAGAACCTAGGCTGTTATTTAATTGAGGTACTTTAAAAAATGCATTGTCGTTTGATAAAGTGATGATTAATCTTCATTATACTGTGAACATACATCTCTGTGATCATCTCAGCAAAAAGCTGCACTTGTATATCTGCTTATCATTTCTTCTGAAAATCTTAATGGTAAAGAAAGACTTGATTGATGATTAAATTTTTGTCATCAAATCCCATTTTTGTTTGTGTGCAGAAAAAAGGAAAGCCTCACTTTTGAGGGAAAAGGGAAATAAAAGGAAGCACAATAGCTGGGCAGTATCTCTGACATTCATGTAATGCAGTGTATGTCCTTATGTGACATTTATGTGAGAGAAAAAGAAAAGCATCAATTGAAAAAGGTTACAAGAGTTCTTCAGGCATGAAGTCATCTCCAGGCAGCACAGTCACTGCAGTTTATAAACAGGTTCTGCTCTCACCCACTGCATTCACAGACTTAGGGCACCATTTAACACATTCCCTTGCTGACACTTCTTTAATACCCAGCTTTGATTTTCTTTTCCAACAGTATCATTAAAGCAGGAAATTAAGCCAATTGCTGGTTTTAGGAAAGATTTGCATCCTCTGCCCTTGCCATCCTGTCTTCCACAGAGGAAAAGGGCACTGCACTGAGGAGCTGAGCAGTGGCATGGGGAACTTTGTCTCCAGTTTGCAGGGGAAGTGCAGCTGGCACTCAGGCGGGGTCTTCTTCTCTCATCCCCAGGCATGGCTTTCTGTGAATCTGGGATGTCAGACAGATGGACACAGGATGTAGATGCAGGCAGAAATGGCAGGGTGAGGATCACCCCTTAAACTCTGTGCCAGTTTTAAGTTTGTAAAGAAGAAAATCCAAAGCCTTCCCTTAAACAATCATTACATGAACATCTATTTCAGTAGCAGTCATTTTGCTTATTGTTTACGTCCAGTTTCTAAGCGCTGGGATTGACTCATGGCATTTCTTGAGGTTCCTTTTATTTCTACAGGCGTGGCACCTACAGTATTATCTTCATTCAGCTCTGACCTTGTCACCCTGCAAAAAGGTGTGCAGACATCCTCATAGTCACTAGGTTTGGCAGATCTTGCACAGACAAGGTTTCTGAAGACACAAGTCCATGTACAGTGGCATAACCAAAGAGCTGTGAAAAAAACTGGCAATATATGGATAGAAAATCACAGCAGAAAGGTGGAGGCCTCTCCATTTGTATACCCTTGCCATGCTGTCTAACTTGTCTGAGGTGGCCTGGGACATCAGGTGGTCCCACTTCATGGCTTGCTGTGGAAAACAGCTGGTTTTTAGAGAACACAACACTCCTGAGTGAGGGTGGCCATGTAACAGTGCTGGAGCTGCTCCTGCAGTTTCTTGGTGTTGGCATGAGTTTCCCAAGAGCACAAAAGGTAGGAGTGCAGCTGCCTCCTCTTGACTCCTAGTCATAGTCTGTGCTTGCAGATGAAATTGTCTCTGTCACAAGATATAAAAGACGCACGATAACAGTAGCATCTTGCAACTTATTTAACTGATTATGAGTCTAAAAGAAAGGGTAACCATGTAAACACAGGCTTTTACATGGGACATAGGCAACACAGCTTACTCCCCCAGGTAACAATGAATGCATGAAACATTGTGTCATGAAGTTGTCTAAGTTCAACTGGTCCTCAGTGTCTCCCCCCATATTATTTTGCAGAGTGTGATGAAGCATTACTTGACCAGAGTGACCACAGGCCTGCCTGCACATGTGGGAGCACTGCCAGCCATAACAGCTTCCACTTCAGACATGTCTTCTGTGCAATTTTATTTGCGTGAGAATCTGGAAAAGAAAACTTTGTAACCCTCACATCCAAAAGGAAAACAATATACTGTGCAATGTGTAAAGCTGTGTTCAGTCTGTGTCCTACAACATAGCATTTGCTACTGCAGAAAGCAACACAGGTATTTATTGATGTACTATTTGAACCTAGATGTATTTATAATTTTATTATAAATCTTATTTATTTCCTCTTACAGGGTGCTGGTTTTTCCATAGTCTTGCAAATGCATTCCCATTTCTCTTTTTTTTTCTTTCATTCCTGAATTGAGCATATCATCTTCCACTTGCTGAAACTAAAGATGTGTAACACTTCTCCTTCGCATGCCCTGGACAGCCTACTCCTGTCTTCTTTAATTCCAAGAATTCTCCTTAAGGAAACACCCAGGTTCCAGGGAAATTCTTTGTGAAACTCGTGATTATGAATGAGGGTGGCAGGACTGTGTCTAATGACTCACAGGTGCAAAGCTGTACAGCCATGGAAAACTGCTTAAAAGCCGCTTGTGTGCGTGTGTGAGAAAGTCTGAAGTGAAACACTCCTCCGAGCCCGCAATTGAGAAGCTCACGGTGGAACAAAAGCCCAGGGGGATATGCAGGAACCTGCTCCCTCTCCTGGTAACAAGGGCACAGCTTCGGCGCGGTGAACCCCTTCCCTTCCCTTCCCTTCCCTTCCCTTCCCTTCCCTTCCCTTCCCTTCCCTTCCCTTCCCTTCCCTTCCCTTCCTTCCCTTCCCTTCCCTTCCTTCCCTTCCCTTCCCTTCCCTCCCCTCCCCTCCCCGCCCCTCCCCTTCCCTCCCCTCCTCTCCCCTCCCCTCCCCTGGGACCCTCCTAGGGGCTGCCTGGGGAGAGTTGGAGGTAGCAAAAGCAGAGACAGAAGAACTGAGGTGCTGAAGCGGCTCCGAGGAAGGGCAATGAAGCTGGTGAAGGTCTGGAGCTCAAGTCCTGTGCTGAGGAGCTGAAGGAACTGGGACTGTTTAGCCTGGAGACTTATGACTGTCCACAACCACCTGAAAGGAGGCTGTAGCCAAGTGGGAGTTGGTCTCATCTGCCAAATAACAAACAGCAGGCCAAGTAGGAATAGGACGAGGGGAAATGGCTTCAAACTGACAGAGGTTAGGTTTAGATTGGATATTACAAAGAAATTCTTTACTGTGGGGGCAGCGAGACACTGGAACGGTTTCCCAGGGAAGTTGTGGATGCCCCATCCCTGGAAGTATTCAAGGCCAGGTTGGATGGAGCTTTAAGCAACCTGGTCTAGTGCAAGGTGTCCCTGCCCGTGGCAGAGGAGTTGGAACTAGTTGATCTTTAAGGCTGTTTCTAACACAAACCATTTTGTGGTTCTATGAATTCTACAAATACGTGACAATCACAACACTATATTCAGAGATTTCTAGAACAGCTGCTGCTTTATTATCTCAGTTTGAGGGGAGTAACTATCAACTAGACAAAGATTTATTACCACAAACACTCTAAGGACCAATTCAGATAAATTCCAAAATTTGGATAGACAAAAGTAACTGCAGGAACAGCAAGGAAATGTTCAGTCCTGTATCTATAACAATGCAATGCACAACTAGATCCAAGTTATGTAAAAGTGAAACCATATACTAAAAATAATAAAAAGCAAACACCAAAAGGATCTATTTGGGAGAAGATAGATGTGGCTTTACAAACCTTCTGGACAAAGCCACAGCCGCCTGCAGGGGATCTTGTGGTGCTGCAGTGAGCTCCTCTACTCCTCAGGCATGCTCACATGCTAGGACACCTAATGGGCCTCTCACATGTAATTCTGCCTGCTCCACACATGGGCAAAGCATCTGTCTGAAGTCTGTGCACCTGGCCTCTTCACTGGCTGCCTAACTCCTGGCCTGAGCTTCCTTGGAGACATGCAAGTGAAAGACTTCTTGGGACATAGAGGCACCCATCTAAAATGGGTTCACTGATTTTCAGAAATACCATTCAAAGATGATCCTTATTCCTGAATTTTAGGGCAGCAGGCTGACTTCTCTCTTGGCTGTATTGTGTTAAAGATGATATGGCTGACTTGGTACCATAACAGTGTGTCAAAATATGTTATCACGGTAAGAAATAGAAAACAGTTTCTTGTTGAGACCAATGTTCAGCATTCTAACTGCATTTGGCAAAGCACTCAAATGTTTGTTTAAAATTCTATTTATTTCCCACTGATTTCAGTGGGACTGAAATAAATCCCAAATGCTTCACTTAGCTGAGAATTCAGACTTAGTTTCATAAGCATCCCCCATCACTACTGCATTCAGTGGAAGCTCAGGGTACTTGTTGTCCAGTAGGAAAAATAATATTTTACGAGGTATTATCTTAACAAAAAAATTATGTCTCCTTTCTGTCATGAGTGAAAGAGAGAAGCACAAAGCCATAATATGTTTAGTTGAATAAAAGAGCAGAACACTGGAATGCAGGGGCATATTAAGAAAGCCTCCAGATTTTGTACATAATACCCGATGTTACTATAAGATGCTGATCTGTTAAAAGAGAAAAAGTAATAAATAGAGCAAAGAAAGCATAAGTGTTGGTTTGGTATGATGTATTTAGTACTAGTAGTTGCATATTATGAAGTACATAAATTCAGAAATCATTCAGAAAATGAGATTAATGAGATACATTTCTGAGAGCCAAGGGACTGAAAGTCCCATGCTCCTCATTTGTTCCCTGGCCTAGCAGGTTGCAGGCAGCTGTACTCTGTGTGTTTGCCTTACAGGCAATGTTTGTTGTTTTGGTTTTTTTTAAAGGAGAGTAACTACCATTCTTATTCAGCCTTGGTAATTTCCTCCACAGATCCTGGTTCTGCTGGATGGTTTTTGCTCTCTGAACTAATGTCTGGAAGGAGTTCAGCTGAAACCACCGTTTTTGTTATACTGATGACATCATGCTGGACAGGAACCACAACACCAGTGTTCACCCTACAGCCATCCTGAGGCACTTTCTTTCTATTTTGGACTGACCTGTTATGACTATGCCTGTGCACACCCCAGTTTGGAAAGGAGAGTTCAATGTGACAAGACAGCAGGAAGATATTCTGAGTGCAATCTCACCTCTAAGGATCTCTATTGCCTTGATTTGTATAATTTGTACTGTGGCGCTATGAGAAATTGTGGACAAGAGCCTTTAACTCACATGTGAAAGACACATTGCAAAACTGAGTAAGTGTTTGTTTTGAGGAATAGTAACTGCTCATCTCTACAGATCACTAGGTAAAGGTAACAAACAGAAAAGAAAACAGCAAGACTCTGTTCTGTATTTTTCTATTATTTTACGATTCTCATGCATGGCAGTTGTATGCCAGTTTATAGACAGGATACTTTTTTGTTTCCGTTCCTGTCTCTCTATAGTATTAATTAAAAACTTTGCCTGGATTGAACATACCAGGTGATCCTCAGACCATAAATTAGTCAGTGTCATGAAAAAAGAGCAGCAAGGTTCAAGTGTCTGTGAGTTTAGGGGAAATGAGCTGTCATGTATTCAGGTCCCCAGGACTGCAGACCTATATAGCATAGAACTGCCACCAAGACTAGTCTTTAATGGCCAGCCTGATTTTAGGGGTTGGATGAACTGATGGTGGAGATATAAAGAAGGGAGTGTTACGAGTTACATTTCACAAGGTGCTTTCACCTGAAACAGTGGCAGAAGGCCTTGGGACTGGCTCTCCTGTCATGCTTTGGGCACAATGACCATCCCTGCAGCCACCCAGCAGTCAACCAGCCTAAATCCTGCCATGGGCCTGCTGAGCCAGAGAAGGAGGGTGACCAAAGGGGCCTTTAGCCCCTGCATTAGCACCACCTGATACAGTATATCTCCTCTGGGGCAGGATGAGGAAGATGCCTCAGACCGTGACCATCACAGCTGTATGCAGCTGTATCCAGCTGTATCCATCCAATAAACCCCAGTGAAGAGCAGGGCCAGAAAGAAACACAAATCCTTCAACAACCTGAGCCATGCATTCTCTGTGCAGAGCCACTGAGTTCTTCATTCCCCCATGCTATTGGTCACAAAAATAGCCATCCTGATTCAGAAAGCTGCTACCTCTGGCTATATATAGGCTGTTCTGTGTGTGGTTCAACACTGAGCTCTTCACACACGTGTCATCCCATTGTGTCATGCAAGGCAGTGTCAGCACTGCCCGCTGGCTGAAGAAAACAGCGCACAAGGGAGGGCCACAGCCCTGCAAACAGTGATTCACCTGCTCTGTTGTCTTAGAACAACAGGCTTGTGGAATCAGTGGGCTTGTCATGGTTATGTCCCTGTGTGCCACTGTTTCTGTGGGATGCAGCACGTGCAGGAGAGGAGCCACCGTGCTACACGTGGATGAAAACTGCAGTCACCACCAGAGAGGAAATGGATGAAGCTTGGATGTCTTTTTGTGAATGAAGCTTATGTCCTGGTGACCCACCTCAAGCAGAGGGGAAGAGAGGGAGTGTTACTAAACATGCATTCCCAGAAGCAAACAGAGTGCAAGCTCATCGTTCTCTACACGATGCACATGCGTGGAGCGGCCCGGAAAGCACCAGACGCTGCTTGTTAAAAATTGGCATGTCTTCAACACAGCTACCAGTGATTTTTCTGTAAAACACATTAAGAGTCAGTATAAATGCCTTTATGGATTTCACACCACATTAAAAGGAGTGAGTGATTGACTACATTCCCAGTAGCTTATTTTTCATCCTTTGACAGCTGTTAACCAGACAGAAGCATTATTAGTTCAATTTCTCATGCTGTAAAAATATTTGGATATAGGAATTTGGCCAAATTTTTCCTTCTTGTTTCTGGTTTCCTATGAGACTTGGTTGGATTGTTTTGACAAATCCAAGAGTGTAGCTAGAACAGCATCTTAGCATGAATGCTGGGTTTAGAGCCAAGCCTCCAGGTTTGCTAAGCAGATTTGAAGCTCAAGGTCTAATTACTTGTGAAGACACAAGCTCTAATTACAGCATTTCTAAGCAAAGTTGCAGGGTCATCAGGGCTTGAATATGGTTTTGTTCTTCACAAAAATAAGTGCTGCTTATGGGGTGTGGGGTGTCTAGTTCAAAAGAAGGATCTCCCTGACAGTCAGTAGAGGGCATATGAAAAATTGATATTGAATGCTAATGCTGATGTGAATCTGTTTTTATCTTGTATAGACTACAGACAGGAGAATGTCCTTTATGTTCATCATCTCTTCAGTCTTTATTAGAACTTCTTTATTAAAACTTAGAAAACTTCTGTCTGTGTGTCTTCTGAAATTTTCTATCCCTCAAGGCAAGCTCCTTTGCAATCAAGTATTGAAGTTCTTATAATGTAAAGTATGGAAAGAAAAGAATTTTCCAAATGCCTCAACACCACTGGCAGAGTTTCTAGCATCTGCTATGGCCCCCAGGGAATTTACACTATCCAGGCATTATTCATCATTTCATGCAAAATGACTGTGCAAAGCAAGGAGATAGTTACACAGCAATGAAGTGAATGAAGTGCTCTGCATTCAGTTCAGAGGAACCAACAGCAGAGCCTGAGTGTTTCTGAGACATTCAGGTGTCACAGACAATCCCACTTCTCTCCCTCAACCTCAGGGCTCCACCAATTCTGTGACAGGAAACCAAAGGACTTGGTAAATCAGAGCCATGTCTGAAAGAATTCCTCATGTTCTGGGAAGCAAACATTTGAACCTTTCTCAGTATGGGCATCTGAATATGAATTACACAAGTTCACACAGCATACAGAGAGAAAGTTTTGGACAGACTATAGAAGCAATTTTAGCAGCTACTTTCCTGGAATATGGTTATTTTTAAATCAAGTCTGAGTTTTGAAATGCACATGTTACAGGTAAAAGCTAAATTTAAAAGTAAGTTCTTTTTTTTAAATGTTTAAATATTTTTTTTATTATTATTTTTAATAGGTACACTGGAGACAGGCATATTACAGGAGTATAAAGCATTTACTGGTGAGCAGCATAAAATAGTTACTGCAACTCTTAAGTCTGCAATTTTAGCATTCTTAAACAACACTAAGTACTTGTTCCTTGTTCCAACGAAGTATTTTTTTATTTTATATGCAGATATATAACATTCTAAGTAAGCTAGTGGCAGAGAAAATGTACATTCAACTTCCCCTCAGCTTTGAGGCAAGTTAAGTTACATGATTCAGGGCTTTGCTTTCCACATCATGGGAAGAATAAAAGTGTCAGTAAGGAAACTCTTCCTTGGAGCTAAAACCCCTGGAGAAGCTTCGTAAAAGAAAACAAAGCTGTCATGTCCACTTCCATCATAAAGAATATGTCCGTCCTGCAGAGCATTCATGTTTCCATTTGCTAGATCAGAAAAGGGGTTCCGTTTTTTCAGGATTTTTTAAAAAAGCAACATGTCATACTCTTAGATTCCCTGGTTGTCCAAAGGCTTTCTGCCAGACTCCGACATGCTCAGGATAGAGCTATGTCAGGCAGGGCAGGGAAGCTATCCCTGAATAATCATCCAACTCTTACAAATAATTAGCAATGGAGCAGAACAAAGAGGCCTCAAGTTGTGCCAGAGGAGGTTAGATTTAGATTGGATAGTAGGAAAAATTTCTTCATCAAAAGGGTTTTCAAGCCCTGGAACAGGCTGCTCAGGAAAGCCCTGGAGTCACCAGTGCCTGGAAGTGTTCAAAAGAAGTGTAGCTGTGTCACTCAGGAACATGGTTTAGTGGTGAACATGGTGGTGCTGGGTTAATGGCTGGACTCGATGATCTTGGAGGTCTTTTCCAACCTACATGATTCTGTGACTCTGTGATTCTAATGAGTGAGCCCTGAGCGCAGAGCGAGGACGCAGCATTCGTGCACCAAGCCCAGCCTGACTGGCTCATGCAAAATTGAGCTGAATAAATCCCAGAACAGTGGGATTGCTGCATGACAAAATTGTTTAGCTACATGATAATCCTGTGGCTGGGACCTGAGAGGGTACCTGTATCCATCAGAGCACTATTCCTGTACAGCACTCGCTAGGAGTCAGCTGTGCTGCCCAACACAACGCACGAGTCTCCTCTCCCTGCACAACTCTTTTCTTCGCGTCTGCCCCACCCAGCTAGGGCACTGTGGAGTAGTGAACAAGGTCATACAGCAAAGTGACTACTGCCAAACACCATGTATGAGGCATTAAGCCCAGTACTCACATGAATTAAGAGAAAAACCTACTTTTATTTTCCTAGGCTTATTCATATAATTAATTAATATCTCAATCAGTCAAGAACAAGCAAAGACATAACAGTATTTCAGTGCATTCCTTGGGGAAACACTGCACAGAGACAGCACAATTAATTTAGACAAGATCCATTTAGATAGCAAGTTAATTTTAATGGCTAGAAATAGACAGGAGAACCATTTTTCAGAAAACACAAGTCAAATTTCCTTTTCCCTTACCTGTTGTCTGTCTCCATTGAACATGCTTTTGCTTGAAGGCAAAGACAAGGAGAAAGCATAGTAAAACCTCTGCTGGAATTCTACAGATTTCTGGGGCATTCAGGCCAGGTAATAGAGAAACTCAGTGCTCTTTTACTGGGTAGGCAAATTTGTCCCCCAGCTCATCTACACATTGAAACCGTATGAAAGCCTGAAATTACACAATGTCTGGCTTAACTATATTAAAATCAGTTCTCTTATGTCCTCCCAGTATTTGAAATACAGCTTGCCAGAGCTCAGTCAATTAATTAATTAGATTTTTTTTTTTGCCTGTCTTGCAGTGATCTGACCAAACATAGGGGTGTGGGGGGGTAAATAGCAAATAATCCTCATTCAATTTATAAGCAAAGTAGGTTACTGTAAAGTTGTCCTTGTCACGGAGTGCCAAAGTGCAGTATGCAGTTCTCGCCTCCTTGTGGGTTGCCATCTGCCATTGCACCTCCCTCTCCTTCCTCTGGCTCCCTGTTGGGGTAAAGTTGATGTCAGAGGCTTTGGCAAGCAGTGGAAAAAAAAAAAAATCCAACGCTGTGAGTTTTCTACAGGTCAGTGCAGTCTGCTTCTAATATTGCTTCAGTCTGTGCCTTCAGGAAATAAAATTAAACACAGCTTGTGCTGCTCTCAGGCTCAGTCCCTAAATCACTGTAAAACAAGTGCATTGGAGAGCCTCTGGTGCAGGAGATAGGATTGCTGCAGGGAAATGTTCTGCATTCTCACACCACACTGCAACACTCAGTGACTATGCTACACTGTAGTGAAGCTGGGCTTTCAAAGTTTGAATAACCCATCTTTGGGCACTTAAAAATTGCTTCCAGTGTTTGATTTCAATAACTGCACCTCTTAACAGCTCATGGGAAGCTCTTTCTTGCAGTGTGAAGTTCTTCTGCCTGTGTTTGCACAGGTCATTCATTACACTCAAGCACAGATTAGGCTCCACTCAAGGAAAATTTCACTTTGAAATCGTAAGGCAAAATGGGATCTGCTGATTGCCATTCAATAACCAACAAATCGGAACTGGAGAAAATATCTGCTTTCTACCTCCCCAGTCAGCTTCCATCCAGGATGCTTTTGCAGCATGAAATAAAACTCTTGAGTGTTACTGACCAAGATCACACATTCGCTGAAAAACAAAGCAGATTTCAATAATTGTTTTCTGCTATAGCTGACCCTAACTATGGTGTTTCTATGAAAAGAAAATTAACCGACAACAAATGAAGATGCCTCTGTTTGCCCAGGAAATCTCTCCTTAGCTATCTCAAACCCAATTGTACATCCAAATGGGTATTTGCTTTCCTGGCTTTTTTTAGGAAAAAGAAGCAGGATATAGTGTAAAGAAGGAGGACACTAGTAAGGGCTTTATGAAATGTTCGTTATAATTTAATTTTATGCTTGTGCAAGACACAGTCTGACCTTTTGGGCAAGATTTGTTCAGTAAAGACCATGACATTCATGTCAAATACAAGGTCTGAATGTTAGGCAAAAGAAATGTTCAGGAGAAGCTCTTTTATGTATGTGGTTCCATCATTTCATTCTCACATCACAGTGCAACAGAGGGAAATGAAGTCCAATAAGTTTTTAGGTAAGTCTTGTTATAACCTATATTTTATTCTATTTTAAGTTTGTAAAAATGTAATTTTAAATGAAATAGACATGTCTGGCTCTTTGGAGTTAAGCAAGCAATTAATAGAAACCAGTGCAATCTAAGCACCCTGACTCACGTTCCCAGAGGCAAAGAGCTGCTGTGGCTTAGGATGCTCTATTTTGCAGATTAGTTCTCTCGCAGCAGTGTCAGCAATAAAATGCTTGCACCTCAGCCACAGCAATGCCAGAGCAGATATATCGCTGAAAATTAATCTTCATCAGAGGTTTAAACAAGTATGCCTGCACCAGATCGGGAGCAAAGGTTTTCTTCTTCCAGCTCCTCTACAAAAATGTTATTTCTAGGCAGTGGGGCAAGGATGACATCTGGGGACAGCAGGACTGTTTTTTTCAGAGCTTCTCTCTAGGGGCTGTGCAGCTGGTGCATGCAGGACTGGGTGTCAGCATCCATGGCAAGGTGTTTCCTCAGGTCCCTGCTCAATATTTCTGTCAGAGCAGGGATTAACAAAGAAAGGAAAGGTTTTCCTCCAAAGTTCACTGAATGACTGTCCATTTTTCCAGACAAAAGGCAGCACTTAACCCCATTATTGCACTGAAAAGGAATGTTCTTGAATGAACCCTCCCACAAAAGTGGCTTATTTTATGTGAGGTGTAAAAAGATTTCACGCTAAGATAAATTGACAATTATTTGCCATGATGCAGCAACCTTCTCCTCTCAGAGTCATTCATGCAGCTTTACCCTGGGCAATATATATAGATCTATCTGTCCCATGGCTATAAGTCTTCACACAAATCTGCCAGGCATTCAGCTCTAATACCCTTCACATGAGGCTACTGGTTCAACTTGTATCTATTGCTTAATCAATGAGCAATAAAACTCCAGCCGCAGCTGAACTGCTGCTTCAGCTAATAAAGGCTTGGTCTGCTTTGTCAGAGTATCCTAATTACTAATAATGAAATAATGCAAGTAGATCTGATATATTTGGAAGTTGTACTTTTTTTCTTTCACCAAAATGGAAACTCAGTTAGTCTTGGAGTTTTATTCCTCACTGAATTACTCTTTAATTGGACCTCTTTGCCTCAGCTGCTATTTGTAGCTGCAGCTCTCCCCCTACTCAGTGTAGGGGGAAATCTTTAACATCACCACCTACAGGGCCACAACATTTTCTGTGGCAGACTGTAAAATATCACCATCCATCCATGAGTACAGAGAGATTTAATACCCATCCTTTGCCCCAGTGGGTTAGAAAAACTAACTGGTGGTGCTGCACCGTCTCTGGACTGACAAAGATAATAGCAGTAGGCTTGGTTTGCACCAGTAGCAGACTGTAAAGGGACTGGCAGCAGCCTCATAAACACAATACCAGTAATAAAGATCAATAATTTGTCATGTATTTCTGTTCCCTGTGCTTTTGCGTTACAGAGGGCACTGAGCTGAGCCTGTACATACTACAGAAATCTCTGTCCAGGCTGTAAAAGATCCTTGGACCTTAGCACACAATAATAAGATTAACAAAGACAGTTTGGGGACTCTGCTCTGAAACAGCTCAATTCCTATCTCCTGAGGTCCTGAGGATTAAATAGCTACTGGAGAGCCAGAAGCACTGGAGGCCTGTTGAGATAGGTAAGCATACCTGCCCTGCAAACAGTGGTCTCTAAATGGACTTCCAGAAAGGGCTCTGTGGAAAGGACTGCAGTGACACAGAGGTAAGGGCTCTTACAGAAACATTGCTCAGTGGCCAAGGGGCACAGATTGATCTCCTGATGAGCCAGCAGTGAAAGATCTTACGTCGCTTCGTGCTCCCATGGTTTGAAAATACACAGGTAGTTAGACTGCCTTACAACAAAAAACCAATCACCCAGAGTAGCACCCTTAGTGGTTATAGTGTAAAAAAGATGTTTGTGAGAATTTTCCTGTATCAGTGCCTGTACTGCAGTCTTTTGGGGGAAGAAATCTCTCTGCAGTGTGTAAAACGTGGTTTTCTTTTTAAAAGCCTGGTAAAATACTTTTAATTGGTCAATGAATTATATCCTTTCTAATGTGATGTGCAAATGTTAGGACACTTTTAATGTAATTTCCAGTCATGCTCATTGGAAATATTTTATTCAGAAATGTCTGGTTTGTTCTCTGCAAAGTTTGCAGATGTAGATGGGGTAAGTGGAGAAATAGCCACTGCTCCTCTCCTGTTTTGGCAAGGCCTGGATCTCAGTGCAAGGTTTGCAGGAAGTACCAGAGACAGAGTCGTTAGAAAAAGTGCAAACATTGCATATATGCAGGCCAAGGCTGATCTTCTTCCATATTGTGACATTTTTCATAGAATGATAGAATGGTTTGGGTTAGAAGGGACCTGTCTTCCATGTGCCTTAGTATAGTTTCTGGGAGGATCTGTTCTGTGATCTTCCCTGGTCCAGAGGTGAGGATGACAAGCTGCTAATTGCCAGGGTTCTCAAGGTACAATGTTTCCCTTTTTCCAGTCACTTGGGACTTCACTTGACTGCCATGACTTTTCAAACATCATGGAGAGTGGCTTGGCAAGTACATCAGCCAATTCCCTCAAAACTCTGGGATGCATTTCATCAAGTCTCATAGACCCATGTATCTCCAAGTTCCTCAGGTGCTTCCCAACCTGATCGTCCCTTGCAGTACCCTCCAGGGAGGGTAAGAGGGAAGAGAGGTTGCCAGTGAAGACAAAAGCAAAAAAGTTGTCTTCTCCTCCTTTACTGTTACAAGTTTGCCAGCATTGTTTATCTGTGTGTGTGTGTACACTTTCTCTGATCTTCCTCTTCTGGCTGACATGCCTGTTAGAAGTTCTTCTACTCTGTGCATCTCTTCCCAAGTTCAGCTCCAGCTGCACCTGGGCCTCCCTGATGCCACCCCTACACAACTGAGCAACATCCTTTTACTCTTTCCAGGATATTTGTGCCTGCCTCCCCTATCTGTGCATTTCCTTCTTGCCCTTTAGCCTGACCAGCAAATCCGAACTCAGCCGTGCTGGCCTCTTGCCTTCCTTCCCTGATTTCTTACATCTGGGGATTGCTGGCTCTTGTGCTCTATGGGAAAGCATTTTTAAGGAGCTGCCAGCTCTGATCTGCTCCCTTTTCTCTGAGGGCAGTTTTCCAGGGCAACCTATTGACTAATTCCTTGAAGAGCTGGAATTTTGATTTCCTGAAGTTCAGGGTCCTGACTCTTTGCCTGACCCATATCCCTCAGGACTGTAAACTCCACCAGTTTGTGATCTCTGCAGCACAGGCTGACTCCAGTCTTGATGTTCTCAAGTGGTTTGCTTGTGTTGATGACCATCAGATCCAATATCACATCCCTTCCAGTAGGGCTGTCTCTTACCTGGCTTAGGAAGTCATGCTTCCTGCATTCCAGGAATCTGCTGGATTTCCTATAGTTCACCATGCTTCTTTGCCAGATGTTGCAATTGTTGGAGTCAGCAGGACAAGAGCAGGACAAGAGCCCGTGAGCATGGTTCCTTGCGCAGCTGGAGCAGGCTGTGCAGCCTATTCCTTCGCCAACAGGCTCCCCTTGAACAGTAAGAAACCAAATAAAATTTGCAGTGCAGCTCCACTACCATAAAGTTCAAAAGAATGAATGGTTGTATATCAAAGAGGAGGATTATATGCAAATCTTGAGTTTACATGATTATGCATGGCTCAGGTAGCAGCCTCACCTGGAATTATGGGCACTTCCAATCCACACAATGTAAAAGTCAGTGCACCGATAAGAAGAACCAAAAAAAATGGTCCAGGGCAACAAACAGTATTTTAGGCTTCAGTGCTTGTTTTGGCTGGAATAAAGTTAATTTTCTTCACAGTAACTAGTATGGGCTATACTTTCCATTTGTGCTGGAAACGCTGTTGATAACACAGGAATATTTTAGCTGTTGCTAAGCAGGGCTTGCACAGTGTCCAGGCTTTTTCTGTTCTTCACACCACTCCACCAGTGATCAGGCTGGGTTTGGACAAGCAGTTTGGAGGGGACACAGCCAGGTCAGCTGACCCCAGCTGACCAAAGGGATATCCCACACCATGTGGCATCATGCTCAGCTCATAGAGCTGGGGGAAGAAGGAAGGTGGAGACATTTGGGGTTATGGTTTTTGTCTTCCTGAGTCACTGCTACATGTGATGGAGCCCAGCTTCCCTGGGGATGGTTGAACACCTGCCTGCCTATGGGAAGTGGTGAATTAATTCCTTATTCTGTTTTGCTTGTGCATGTGGCTTTTGCTTTGCCTATTGAATTGTCTTTATCTCAACCAGTGACTTTTCTCACTTTTACCCTCCTGATTCTCTACCCCATGGTGCTGGTAGGGGACTGAGTGAACATCTCTGTGGGGCTGAGTTGTCAGCTGAAGTTAAAGCACAACCACCTGTAAAATAAACTTGTATTACACAAAGGATGTATAAGACAAATTTTGTACTATCTAGCATAGTGAATACTCAAGAGAGAAACAAGCAGGCTTTATAAATACTATCAAACTGACAGCACAAATGAAAGAAGGGAATTATTTAGTCTCAGAAAATAGCAGGTCAAGAAGAAAGGCCCTCAAACTGGGGAAAGTTTCGATTACAAAAAGCTCTTCATGGAGCAATTAGATGGTCATATGTATATACCTAAAAAGAACTGAAAAATATGTGTTTTGATTATTTAAAAGTTGCCATTAGAGTGTGTCAGAGCAAAGCCCTATTGAAAATGGCCTTTAGTAGCACAGAATGAGACATGCACTTGGCTCATGGAATTAATAAAGGCAGCTAATTGGGAAATAGCTCTGGTGCCTGAGTCACCCTTTACCTGCTATTTTACATCATTTGCAAAGTAGGCATAAAAATGCTAATATGTATTCAGAATAAAATGTCATTATTCTGGCTGCAGTGAGCTTCACACTTATTTTACTGTGTTGTCAACTTCTGCATATGGCAGTATCAAATCCACTTCTCTTGCTGTATGTATTTAAGTAAAGTTTAAAGAAAACAGAAAATGTCTTTGTCAGAAGGCCATCCTGTCCTTTACATGCATGGAAAAGGACTGGCTGATCTCAGTTCTGACACTGGTATCTATCCTTTTACATACATTATCCCCCTCCCCAGTGAAGTCAATAGGAATAATAGTTTCCCCCTTCTACACTTTTTATGGATCCCATGCCAAAAGTACATGATGTGGTTTATTTTGGAGGTTTTTTTTTCATTAATATCTGTAATGTAATCAGTGAAGTCCACAGTACTCTAGAAATAGGGATACAGTCTTATCTAAATAGCTTTTTTTGACAATAGAATAAAGAATTGGAATGGATTCACATTTGATAATTTGTTTTCTCCACATGGACAGCTTTTCTTGTTGTAACACCACTTCAAATATAATGCATTTAAATGTTTACTGAGTTACAGCTTTTTCTGTTTTTCTGTGAAAAAGTAGTTGATGTTCTTTTCTAAAAAGGAATAAAGGTTAAATGTGATTTCAAGATGAAAAACACATTTCTTTTCATACCAAAATAATTTTAAGGCAGGACAACCTTGAGTTCAAACTAATTGGTAAGATTCCTTCAAATTAGTTATGGATTGTCACTGTCAAAATCTGTTTCTTTACATAGCATGACATTTTCCATCCCTTAAGTTCTCACAGGAACATAGATAAATTTTGATGACAGAGCTTTCAGAAAGCCTGTAAGATACATGTCTAAATTGTGGCTATAGTCCTAAACTATTTTTCAGAACTAGAAATTATACTGTAAAATCAGGCCATTTCAAGTTAGCAGTGACAAGTGCTCAAACCAGGTCCTTAAAAGGTTCAGAACTGGGAGTGTTAAGGACTGATTAAATTAATTGGCTCTGGAAAACTCCCAAAGACTTTCACATGTTTCTTATGCAAAAGAGATGAAATTCACAACTATTCCAACTTTCCTACATTCATGAAAGATAAGTATACCTAGAGTGCCTCCTGCTTTGGAAATGCTTTTGGAGAGCATGTTTTACAGATACATAAACTACCTAACACTGGGCTTACTCCACATTTATGCTGATGTGAATAAAAATCTGGAGGGTGTCCTCAGAATAAAGCCTGTCTAAATGAAACCCAGAGTAAAAGCCTAAGAAAGTCGCTCCTCCTATTTAACTGACGAAGTCAATTTTCTAAAAACGTTTTGTTCACATTACTGAGTGTATTGTTCTAATAAATAATTCCTTAATTGACTTTACAACATTATATGAAAGACTGACAATTAATAAATACTGCAGTCATATTCAGTTCAAAAATAATAACATCCTAAGGACACTGTGGGCATCTGTTGGATGAGCAAAGAAAGATAAATGAGGGCATGTATCATTAGCCACTTAAATGCCACAGCCCCATCTGTAAACTAATGAGAATTCATTACAAAGATACTAGAGAAAAGCAGATTACCTTGGATTTATGGAAAGGTAAATCTGATTTTGCTTATTGTCTGTTTGCTTGTTTTCAAAGTCCTTACAAATGAACAGCCACCACCTTCTTTATTGTGCTTTTCTAGTTTTCTCCTCTCTGTGAATATTAGAAACCTGATTCAGATCCAGATCCAACTGAATCTATCGATCTGCTTTGTGAAACACCTGAGCTTAAGGCAGGGATGCTTCTTCATTTGCATTCTCACACAACCTTAGCAAGCATCAGCTGGTCACATAGGAGAAGATTTTTGAGTGACCACTGATGATATATTCCCTTTAACATGTATGGTTTTTATGGAAATGTTTTGCACCGACCTGAAAATTATGAAGAAGGGCTGGAAGAGACTCATAGTGGGCACATAAAACTGGGACAATCAGCTACAAAACCCTGGAATCATATACTCCTGAAGGTCGGAAAAGACCTTTAGGATCATTGAATCCAACCATCAACACAGCACAGCCAAGTCCACCACTAAATTCTATCACTAAGTGCCACATCTCCATATTTTTTAACACTGCCAGGGATGGCGACTGTACCACTTCTCTGGACAGCCTGTTGCAATGCTCAATTACTCTTTCAGTGAACAAATTTTTCCTAATATCCAATTTAATACGATATCTAGGGAAAAGATGCAAACAGAAATGAGCTTGGAGCCCAGTGTGAGACAGCATGCAGCACCAGCACTTCTCAGAGCATCCAAACCCTGCACCAGCATTTCTCATTTTTTCAGGTTTAAATAAAGAGTAACTGGGTTTGCAGTGAAATTTCTAGCTCCCCATTTGATCAGCTCTTGGGAAGTACAAATAAACATGTGCTGTAAGGGTACAGATGAACATGTGAGTGAAGATGGGAAGTGCATGGAATGGCACTTCCATCTTCTTTCTGCCCCATCAGGGCTTTCGTATTTTTTCTTGCATCATGAAATATGAATTCCTTTTGTGAGGGATTTGTTGAACTCTATGGATTGTTTTGATGTCTGAGGCCAGCAAGAGGAGTGTGATGCCTTCTGAGGCAAGTGAAAGTGCCTCTGAGGCAGCTGGATGAGTTTGTGTTGAAAACTGGAGGCCTAAGGACAACTTTTGAAGTCAGAAAGCCTGAGCACTGACCTCTGTGCTGGTAAGGCATACACAGGTTCTGTGTTCATACAACAGCTCCCTGTTGGACGGGAGCTCCTTACCACCTAGATGCTGTGAGCTGTCCATCAAGGTCTGTCAGAGGAAACTTCATTCCAGCAATCCCTGCTGATGCACAGTTAAGAAATTTAAAGCACTGATGTAAATTGCAGCAGTCTGGCAGCTGCTATAAATTGTATCCAAGTTGGGCTGGATCAATAAAATCCAAAGTCTCCTTGGATTCTGCTCTTTTTCATACCAGGAAGAGGCTCTAAAATTTGTTCTTATTCTTCTGTCTTAAATAGGGGTACCATGGCACAAAGAAATAGGAAACATACGTTCAACATAAAGCATGGAAACCACTGGCCACAGCAAAACACTGTTTCCTCAGTCAGGTCTAAGTCTGTACATGTTCCCTGCTTGATTTTGACTGTAGCTGGTCCGTTCATCTCCACCCCATACTGAGGTGTCCTGTTAAGAAAGAGGGCAGCTCAGCAGTTCAAGTGCTCACTAGAGAATAGAAATTTTGCTGCTCTCTGTTAAGGTTTGTTGTACATGAAGAACAGATTCTCTTGCCTGCAGTATTCTGGCAATGAGTACCTTTTGCAGATTGATTAAATGCTTTAGCTTTGCTCAGTCTATTAATCTCAGCAGCCATTTATTGCTTCATATACTACAGTGCATTGGGGATTATCTCTTAAGCACTGTGTGTAGAAGGCATGTAGCAGCAAGATACAAATCTTGTGTCTTGGAAATGCTTCTCTGGAAATAATGAAAAGCAGCTGTCAGCAAAAAACAGGATGGTTTGTATTGGCTCTGGATGCCTCACACTTTTGTCACCAATACTACAAACAACAATGTCCTACCTCACTTAAGTGATGCTGACTCGGAATCCATGGGTTAGTGTAATGTACTGCTGCTGCTACACCCTTTCTTGTCTGCTAATTCCCAATGACACCTGACCCAGTGGAAAAGGGACTTGCAATGGTGCAAACTTCCTAGAACAACATGAGCAATTGCTGTTGTGTGTTGGCTGGAGCATTCATCCTCTTAATCCTGCAGACCAGTGGACTCTCATCGCTTCCTTCCAATGTTGCAGGTATTGTTATTCTGCATATTAAGCATACGCTTAAAGGTAATAAGTGCATCCTAGTGGACTAAGCAAACATGTATCAACTATGTTACCAGGGAAGCTACCAGCATGAATAAACCAAACCTCTTACTTTATCCTGAGTCTCTAAATACCATTTTTCTTTTGTTGTGCAAAAACTGATGCTTAGCTAACAACATTAGTAGCAGTGGAGCTATGCCAGTCCACAGCAGCAAATGCATGGCCTCTTGGCTCTTCAGCCACTGTTACTGACTTTGAGACATCATCTGTCACTCCCTAAATCCTTTCCTTGGTCATTTGCTTAATACTGGATTTTCTTTCATTTCAATAATGTAAAAACAAAGAGGCACATGCAGCAGGATGAATTAACTCTGAGTTTACAATATAGTTAACCAAGTTGTGTTTACATTTCTAGTTATTTGAATGGGTTCATATAGCACTTCTTTTAGAGAGCTTGATACCCACTGGGCAGTGATGCACATGCACAGAGAGAAAAGACTGTGACCAGAGTGTTCTGATGCTTCTTGCTTTCTGGCTGCTCTGTTTATCCTGCTCTAACACATTGGCGCTTTGATGGTCTATCTATTTGGGCTCATCTCTTCTCCCTTTGTGCATTCCTAAGTCCTTGACTCTTTGCCTTGCTATGCCATAAGGGTGTTTTACCTATCTTATCACTTCTGATGACACATCTTCCAGACTTGAACCCCTTGACTTAATGGAAATGATGGAGTAGAAAACAGAAAGTAGTTTTGAAGCTGAACATTTAATGAGATTTACAGGGTGATTCAAAGACCTTTGAAAACAATACAGACAAGATCAGCAATTCTTAGCACCTGGCCAGGGTACAGAGTTTCCTGACAATCTACTCTGGCAGTGACATGGAGAGAGTTTAGGACATGAAGGAGACTGTGATGCCTTCCAAGAGCCCAAACAGGAATTCTCTGTCTCCCAGAACAGTGATATTCTTTGCACTCACACCAACCTGGGCACTCAGCCCTGCATCTCTGCTGCCTGAGTATTGAGGTCACCAACAGCCCAGCTGAGAGTTTTGTTTCTCCCCAGCTCCTTGCCATCCTCATGTTACTGCTTCCCTCCAAGTCTTCAAAATGCTTCTTGACCACAGTCAAGCAAGACCCCAACTTGGTCCTATTTCCCTGTCCAAAAAAGCCCCAAATGCCTATCCCATCACATGTGTATCTGCCACTCAGCTGGTTTCTCCTTTTCGACATTGACCTCAGTTCCCCATACCACTTATTCTGGTCCTCATAATATTAAATTGTTTTTTGGGTTTCTTAACTAAAATTTAAGGTTATCAAGAACAGCCCATATGTGATTACCTAATGTATGATTTGATGAGGAAGGTATTAACACCAAAAATTAGTGGTGGCTTTTTGCATCATCCTGTTAACTCTGATTTAGAATTTAACATCATTCATTTTCTTTCTTTTTCATCCATTAGTTCAGTGATAACAATGCGGGGGGGGGGACTAATTTTTTTGTAGCTTTCTTCCTTGTCCCAAATTTATAACTTTAGTTATTTTAAAATTGTTTTCTTTTATTTGACAACAGCAAAAAATGAATTCTGCTTCCCTTTCCCTTCCTATATGAGTAGGAGTCCTAAGTGTTTCTGCCTTCACCAGTGCATTTTAAAGTTTTGTGTGGTGGTCACATCCAAAAGAGAAGCAAGCAATGCACTTGTGCAAGTGCAAAGCACAGACCTCCCATGATTACTCCTGAGTGCAGAATAGCCAGAGCGGCACACCAAAGAGCAAGTGCTGCTGTGAAGTTTCTCACAGCAGGGTAGGATAGCCCTTTCTCCATTCCCATGCCAGTGACCCAGCATGAACCTCACCATTTTCAGGGAGAGAAGACTATCTGTGCTGAGAAACTTTTAGTGAGAATCCAGACAAAGTCATATCTCCAAAATTGCCCAAGATTTTGAATAGCACCATAGATCATTGATGGGGATGAGCAACAACAAAAAACAAACAAATCCAAAACAAAACAAAACCACCACAAAACAAACAAACAAAAAAACAACAAAGAAAACAAACCTGAAACCCATAAACCACCCTTTTTAGTTTTGCCAATTCAGCACCTGTAACATCCCTTCGAATGAAGCACCAGGCTTAACCATTTCACAGTTTTATGTGAACTGAAAAGTAAAAGGTGAAATAAAGTTCAGGGATCTCCTGAGAGTCTACAACCCTCTGATACATGGAATGTTTATCAGACTGGAGAAAGTGAAGGACAAGTGGAAGTCAAAGGCATAACAGCAAAGAGAGAAACATATAGAAGTGCTTAAAGAAAGGAAGAGGGTTTCAATCAGACCTGGCAGCTGCCAGAAAACACCTGCAAGGTAACAGAGCACAGTCTGGCCAGAACAAGGAGGGCAATTAGTGGCCATGGAGAAAGTGTGACAGCACAGGGGTATTATCAATAGGTTGTTATTATTACTGTTAAAACAGCCACTCAGAGCTTTGCCATCTCTTTGCCTCAGTCTGACAGAGACCAAACTGCTCCCAAAGGTGCCATGAATAGGATACAGACCTTCAATACATGGAGATCCCCAATAAGAAAGACTGCTCACCAAGACCCTAACCCAAACCACGTTAACTTTCCTCTTTTCATAGTACAAAATAGTCTCAAAAATGTGTGTATGTACCTTTGGTGATTTTTTTTTATGCACATCAGGGACAATAGAATATTATTTTATCTACTTAGTGAAGCTACATCTTCTTTACTGATTAAGCATCTTGCCATCAGCTGTTCCTAAAATTTATATTTAACATAATTAAAATAAATAAAAATTTCATTTAATATAATGAAAATAAATAATTCTGAAAGATGAAGCATTCATACTGAGTGTACAGTTTGAATTATAAGAGTAAAATCTTACTGAGGGAAAAAATCTGGACAATGCATAGAAAACTTTTCTGGGCCTGTTGGTGGAAGTTCCTACATAGATCATCCACTCTGTGCTACAGGTAAACAATGATCAACATTCCTGAAAGCACACACAGGCTGCAAAATGATCCCTCTGATCCACCATGCAGAGCCCCTTGCACCTGGTGGGCTAGTGTGCTCTATCCCATTTTAACACTCAAATGAATACGCAGAGCAAGCAAAACAAAAGCTTTGCAATGTAAAATTTTAAAACAGTATTTAAAAAAACTGTTCCCTCTTTGTGGCAGCTGTGCCAGGCATCTCAGATTGTTTGCTGCTGGCAACTGCTGTTTGGGAGAGCATCCTGTGGGCTGTTCTGCCTGTCCTGAAAGTCTTCAAACCTCTGTTGACCAACCTTGAGTGGCAGGGCACTAGATTAAATTTTTTAAGGAGAAAACCTACAGTTCTACTGTAGATTCTTCAATAATGATGACACAGGGTTGGGGGTTTTGTGTCCAAAGAAAGGTTTCCTTCACGTCGTCAAACTTCTGAACACTTTGAGTTTCCCATTCCTTGCTTCTAGTAAAATAGCCTTTGACATTGTGAAGCCATTCAGCCAGCACTGGTCATCCCAATTCTGCTGCAAAATCCCCTCCTTTGCCTGTACAAGGTAAATCAGTAGGAAGGAAGATGATGAATACATTTAAAAGAAATAAAGCCAAAGTATGACCCACTGGGGAAAGATTGAGGTGCTTATTATAAATGGAATTTTTGAGATACCAGTTTATTAGGGCCTTTTCAAAAGTCAATGAGCATGTAAAAAAGAGTGATTTATTTGATATAATATACTTTGATTGCCAAAGTTTTCAGCAAGCTTCTCAAAGAAGCTAAGCCTCCTGAGAAGAAAGGAGGTGTCCTAATGAACTTTCTTACATACGCATCAGCTAAAAGGTGGGAATAAAAACAGGAAGACATGGCCAGGTTTTGCAACAGAGGTTGTTTACAAGATACTACTGTGGAAATCTATGCTAGAGCTTGTGCTGTAACAGATTTTTAAAAGTTATGTAGCAAAGGGGTAGAGAGTGAAGTTGCAATGTCTGCAGAGCAATGTGCTCAGAGTAAGGCTGAAGACGTGCAACAAGGATTCTTCTTGTATTTTAACTGGTGACAAAACAGTGCATGAAACAGTGGGAATGCATACAATGTGAAGCTGGTATACTGCTTCAATGTAACACTGATTATATGAACTATATATACACAGTGATGGGACATAAATTAGCTATTTCCACACAGGAAAGGGAATTTGGAGTAATTTTTCATGTTCAAAAAGACTGAATTGCATATTAAGCATTGTCAGAAAGGGAGAAGAGGAAAATAACAGTAAAAAAGGTCATAGAGTTGTAAAAATCTATCATGCATTCCCATCTTCACTATAGCACATAATTCTGATCACTCACTTTCACAAAGAGCACAGGAAGGAAGGAGAAAGCTGTCAGAACAATAAATGCATAGAGTGGCTCCCATATGATGGCAGACTAAATTCTGTGGGAACTTTCAGCTTCCAAATGGTTTGTGAAAGGAAGGAACAGTCTTTCACTATTTTCCCCAATTCAATAGTCAAAGGTCTTCTGAGCTCTAAGTTCTAATAAAGAAAATGAAAGTTTTTTTTTTTCCATTCAGATTTGAATGATGAATCTTAATTGCAAAGGATATTCTGCAGGTGAAAAAAGTTAAACAGTTTTAAAAAGGAACGGCAAAGTTAATAAAAAATAGACCTATTGATGTAATTAAAAAGGTACTTTGCATACTGTCTCCATTGGAGGAGAAATTCCTTATAAGGCCTTTTTCAACATATGTGCCCAATTTCAACATCTTATATACAAAGTGTTGAGCTGGCCAGACCTTTGACATAATCTACCACAGAAGTACTTCTATTCTTGCATTCCCTGGTCTTGGGAAGAGCCAGACCCAGTATGAAGTTTTTCAGAGATAAGTGCCAGTTCTTACTTTTTGCTTTCTTACTCTGCTGATGGGGAATTCTTCCTAGTGCAGGTCTCTAGAAGACTGCAGTTTCTGAAAGATGCAGCAGTAGAAGCACACTGTCTTCATTTAGGGGAGGAGGTGTGTAGGAGCAAGCAAGCATGACCAAAATGATACAGTGCATTAATGCATCAACTGGACAAATCCCTGAAAAGCTGTGCATGCACAAGAAGATTCTCATAGCTTTCCGTGAGGTCCACGTTTCCTGCCAAGTCTGTCACTCTTGGATATTCACGATTTAAGTCAGCAGTGTTTATTTAATTATAAAAGCTCTGGAGGTGGTAAGGAAGGGTATGCTTTACATGAATGCTAAATGCAATCTACCTATACTCAAGAATCAACCATCATATTTAAGCAAGTCAGTCTTTAAATCAGTTTTGTTAGTCTATTTGAGGTCTGATCCTTTAAAAAGTACCTTACCTTTGTCAGCCTGTTGAAGACTCTGAGAGTTATAATTTTTTAGAGAGAGATCACAGAACAATGTGACTTAAACAATGTTCTGAAATCTATGTTCCCATGTAGCTCAACTTATCCAAATAACCTGTGCTAAGGTTTTGTGATTCCAGTAAGTGGACTAATACTAACTTAAGCCTAACATTATTAAAGCCTGTTATTTCTTTGCTTTTCTTATTAACTAATTTTAACTCACACTTGGTAGTAACCAAAGTCCCGCTGGGAAATTTTTTGAGTGGGTTTTCTTTGCAGCCCATTTGCTTTCTTATATTTGAATGAGTTAGGGCTAGAATCTGCCAGATAACTTAAAAAGGCTTTTTGTAAGCATGCTATGAGCCACCACCTCATGTTTAGAGCCACCACCTCATGTTTGATTGATTAGAAAAGGACTCTTATTTCAACAGACATCTCAGTTTGTCAAACATGGAAAAGTTTACTTGTTTTCTTAAGATACAATTATCCCAATGGTTCTAGAAGTGGTAATAGTGAAAAGGATAAATGAAGCTGAAATAATTATAATAAATACATAATAATATTACATATTATATAACATATATTAGATCACATAATATATATAATTTATGTCAATTAATCAGCTGACACAAAGTCTTAGCCTTTTTTTATTACGTTGGAGCATTGAAACTACTGTTGTGATTTCTGTTGTGATTTCTGGTGGGTTGTGTGCTCATTTGTTAAGGTTACTCAATCTTTTTCCTGTCTTATAAGGCTCTGATGCTGTGTTATTAATATTGGGCCACTACAGCACATGAGAAAAGAAAGCCGATCGGTATCAGGGAGGAAATTACATTTCTGCCCAGTTAGCTGGAGCACCCAACACATGATTCACACTGATGACACTTTATACTGCTTCTCTAAGTTATTCCTCATCCGGTACCAGTGCTTAAGAGAACAGTAAATACCTGATCTGGCATGCAGTCTGTGCAAACAAAGTTGTCCCTTCCAAACTTCTAGAACAAATCTGAAGCCATCCATGAGCTGTCCTCCTTCAGCGTTTTTCATCCTCCAGCTGTGGCACTTCAATTCCCAGTTGCTAAGCACCTAGGGCCTCTCATGATTTCTCTTGGAATCAAAACTTAAGACAATTAGTCCTCAAGCCTTTAAAATCCATCTGCTTTACTATTACACTGATGAACTGTGAAGTCTTACCCTGTTGTGTATAATGTCCTTCCTTCAGAGCAGTTCAGCTGCTCCACAGAAGCTGCCCAGCTCCAAGTTGTCCACGCTTTCACTATGAAACACAAAATGTGTGTCCTCCATGACTCACTGCCACTGAACTAGGGCTGCCATGGATCTGTGAATAATGCAGGAGTTCACAAATAAGCAGGGCTTTGTAAATAACATACTGCCACTGCTGGTGGTAACAACATTCTTCCAGGAGAGGCAAAACTATGTATCACCGTTCTGGTATCTCAAGCACTATGTCTCCATGAGATGTGAAACTATCAGGGGTGCTTTATAACTTTTAGTAAACAGGCTTTAATAGCAGCTAAAAACCCTTGGACTTACTTTCATATCATCACTGGGACTGGTAAGAGCAGAATTCTCATTGGTGACAATGTCTCCTAGCTGACACACCACAGATCATGGCATCGCTACAAAACTATAAATATAACATATGTATATAACATGATTATATAAATATCTGAAGATATCTTTTCTCCTGTAGTGTGGTGTTAAGTGTCCATGGTGTCTTCTCCACGTAAGAGACAATAGTCCCTGTAGTACACAGCCTCACCAATTTAATCTGTCCCAAAACTGTTCAGAAACATGAATCCTGATCTATCTAGAAGAAAGTCAGCTCAGTTTACTCGCAGCTACACACTCCCTTTCCACTAAATGGGGTTTTTCCCTCTATTTCTCTCCACTTCTCCTCACTGTAAAGAATGCACTGAAGAATTACGGTTTAGTGTCCTGTGAATACTTGAGGGCTAAATGAAATGTATTTTTCATTGTTTCTTAAATGTGCATGTTGGTGGACAGTTTTTTGTCCTATATATGTTTTTTCTTTCTATTAATACTATTTCCCAAGTTTTTTTTGTGACATTATTTTCTGATTGTAATTTGAGACCTGCTTCTAACACTACTACATGGCCAGAAGAGGTGCTAGGACAAACCCAAGGAAGATTTTCCTGTAAATGATCTCACTGATGCACAAACACCCAGATGAGATCTGGGTACACAGGTACCACAGGGTAAGACTTTTAACTACCTAGAAACTGTTGATACCGTACACAAACCTTTCGCATCTACACATGTGCTGCCAACTCCTCATCACTGTGGTGTTAGGAAACTTCAGAAAACAGAAGAATCCCACCCCATCTTTTCCTGATAACAATGGAGATAGTACTGCTGCTTTGAGGCTAACCTTCACAATAGCAGGTTCAACTGAGATACTTAGGAAACACCTCCCTTATTTCTCCTTTTTTCCATAATCCTGTGCTGGCTCCCATAGCAAATGAAAGAAGCCAGCTCAGCTCTAGAACAAGGATAACCATCATTGCAGAGCTCTCCATCAGAGCCAATGAGCCTGGCAGCAACTCAAAGTAGTTTGAGGCATGAACACTTGTGTGGCTGCAGAAGATGAAGCAAGATTCTAGCAAAGTTTGCTTGGCCCCAGCACCCCATAAACATGGCTACGGTCATTCCAGAGAGAAGCTGGCTTTGGATCCAACCTAGTCGTGTATATTTCTCCCTGCTTTTCCACTAATGAACTCTACAAGAACTGCAAAGAAAGAACAGAAGGGTCTAGGAATCCCTAAAGGGGTCTAGGACTTGGAAAACTGGGACATCTAGCAAGGGAGAGTTGAGAGCTGGCTGTGGATGAAGAGTTTCAAGGTGACACAAGGAGAGTGCATTGGGTGAAAGTCCAAATTTTCGGGTGTGCTTGCACTGAAAAGAAAAATGTCATTTGAAAAGAAAGGAAAAAAAAAAAAGAACGGAAGTAAATATGTTGATCTGTAAAAAATAAAAAGGGGAGAGTGGGAGAAAAGAACACAGGAACCTCTCTTCTATCAGTCACAGATCTTCTCTCTGCTTGCTAGAAGATACAAAAAGGTTAAAGTGCCACTATCAAGGAAGAAACATTTTGTGAATTTTCTTCTCCTTTTGCTCTCCTACTATCAAATATTCTATTTAATTCGTTTTCACTAATTCAATGAAGTGTAATAATTATGTGACTTGATTTTGTACTTTGTCATTTCTGTTCAATTATCAGAAAAGTGGTCTATTACTGGCAGTTGAATGTTACACAAATTACCATCAGAGCAAAATCTGTATTTGGGGGGAAATTCTTCCCCATAGAACAAAAGAAAAAGAATTATATTCACCATAATTTGTTACTGGACTGGTGCAGAGTTCAACAAAACAAATGCAATTTACATTAAATATTTGATGTGGTTGCTGAGTAATTCAAAAAGTAGGGATTTTATAAGAATTTTTTAAACAGAAGTCTAACATTTCTCAATTTAGCCAGCTTTTCAAATGTATCTGTTCTGCAAAGTGAATAGCTGAAGAGGAGAGTCTTGCAGATGGAAGACACAGATATAGTTACAGAAGAGATATAAAAAAATAATTTATTTGATTTATAGTCTCTTCCTACTTTTTTGTGTTCTTGTAGCTTGAGAAATGCTTGGCTTTGTGAAGTTCTACAGTTCTTTATTTTGGAGAAATACTTATTCTATTTTAATAAATCAGTGTTTTCCCATTTCCTCCATAAATCAGGGAAGCGAAGGAATCCTATTACTTTTCTTCCATGAACAGTAAGATGATGGAGTCTCTATTTTCTGTGTTATGACTAAAGTCATAACAGTATTATCCATGAAAAAGCTGCTTTTTGAGATGCACCCAGAGACCAGTTCTCTTCTGTAGCCAAGAGGTGTGGACTCGGTGCCCCTCAGCATGAAGGAGAAGATTGCTGCTCTCAGCCGAAGCTGTAGAGCCTGGGGGGGATATTCTATCCCTGGGTAATAAGACTAACCAGCTCCTGTGTGATTAGGTGTTAACCTCCTTGTTAACCAGCTTGTTCCTTCTGCTGATAGACATTAATGCTACTCAACCCCTGGACCTCCACTTTTCTGTTCCTGTCTCTGTTCTCACAAGAGAAAATATAAAATGCTGTGCACTTCAGCTGACCTTAGCTTTGTGAGATACTGAATGTTCACCCCATTCTGTTGTAATCTTAATGCAATTTGTTAGAGAAAATAGAGCCTTCTTTCCACTACCTACCAATAATGCACACCTAGCACTAGCATTGGATGGGGAATACTCTAACCACTTCTCAGAGCAGATGTAACTATCCAGTCTTTCCCCCAGTGAGCAGTTCTGTGTCTCCATCAAAAGCAATCTCTTCATAAAATTAAATCCGCTTTGTTCGGCGACTGAGCCAACTGCTCTCCAAAGCCACACAGTTGTTGCTGCTAGACTCCCACACCTTGCTGCTCTTCTCTTTCTTTTACAGAGATGAAGATTAGATAAATTCTTTCTTTACAGTCATGACTATATGATTGTAGTGGACATAAGGGTTGGCAGGGTTATCAGAAGACTGGATAAGCACATCTAGACCAGCACTTACCACCTGCACTTAGCCAGACTTGTGACTACTTTTGAGTAAGAAAGAAGGTCAAGGTGAAGGAAATAGACTGAAGAGGCAGAGGCAAGGCTGAAGGCAGCTCCAGGGTACTACCCTCAGGGTACAGAACAGATTAGGGTGGTTTGCTGTGGGGGTATGAGGAGTGGAAGCCATGAGGAGGTCTGGGCTCCAAAAGGACCAGCACCATGTTTATCTTTTTTGCTCACGTCCTCACAGCTTGCTCTGCCAGTTTCCATAGTCAGGGTTACAGAAAGGGTGTAGAGCAGAGCCCAGGTTTCTGCAGAGTACCCTGCAGAGCTAGGATTCTGCTCAGAAAGGACTGGTTGTTCCTCCTTCACAAAGCCCTAATGGCCACCTTACCCCAGTCTCACCCTTGCTCCACAAGGCCAGGAGAAACTCAAGCCTGAACTCTGGGCTCTTTCCAGGCACCCTCAAATTACTATTTTTCCCAGTCAGCTTTGTCCAAAGAAGCTGGCTTCTGCTACACCTCCTGTCCCACAGGCCAGCCACAGCCCTCCCAGAGCACCTTAAAGTCAAGATTAGCTGTGCCCCAGACAATAAATTCCTCTGGAGAATTCCTTCTTCAGCCCTCAACCTCCTTTGGTAGCTGCCCGCCAGCCCCATAATACACTATCACTCTGCCCCTCCTCGTTTTGCTCTAACCTGAATTGCAACTAAAAGTGGCCCAGCCTCTGACCAGCTTCCCCTACAGCAGGAGGTAGCTCTGTGTTTTTCGACTGAACCTGGAACCTAAACCCCTAACCCTAGAGTGACCCCTCAGCCAGGCACCTAGCCATGGCCCAGACTGCCTCAAAGGATAATTGACTTTACAGCTCTCAGGTTCTGACCCTAAATTAAAGCCTTTCTCTCATTTCCTTTATTTACCCTCAAGGATAAAGGGTAAAAATTAAACTTACGGTAAGAAGAAGGCTTCTTGCTGAAGACCTGACAGACTTGTTCCTAGCCCAATATTCTGCATTAACCAACTGGGAATTTCAAATCTCTGCAGCAGTCTCCAGAGACCCCAAATGGCCTCCAAAGCCCAAAGAGCTGGTAAGAGAAACCAACCAGTGTTGAATGAATAAGCAGCATTTTATGACGTCTTGCTTGGTTTTACAGCATTTCCTGTACTCTCAAATCAAGGATTCTGGGAATAGAAGAGGAGGCAAAATGCTAGAACAGAGCGTACACAGCAAAAATAAATTGGGTCCTTTCATGATGCTATTATCAGAGCTGCACAACAGTACTCCAGAGAGGCTGCAGGTCAGATCCTCAGCTGCTGCAGCCCGAGCAGAGCAGGGCACAGCAGGGCGAGCTGCCCACGCACGCCGCGGGCTGCTCTGTGTGCGGGACGCAGCACGGCAGCAGCTGGCACACAGTGCACGCGTGCAGCAGCAGCTGCGCACAGCGCTTCCTCTCACACGTGGAATTGGATCACGGCTTACTTTTAAATGGACGCAGTCCACACAGAGAAGTGAAAAAAAGCCAGTGACACACATCACCAGGTTGAGAAAGGTTTCTGTGCTGTGCACATCTGTAATACACAAAGAAGCGAAATCCTTCAGTTTTATACTGATGTGAGGAGCTTTTTTTTTTTCTTTCCAGAGTAAAGGTAAGATAATTATACAAAGACTTTTATGAAGATTCTTAGGACTGAGCCCTTTAGTGGAAGGAGCTGTGCCATAACAACATATTATATCAGTTTTGGTTCTGCAGAACAAAATGCAAGAGTTCAGAATTTAATTGATTCACACTTTTTTGTATTGACTACACACTTTAATACTGAATTGCAGCATTAGACAATTAAGAATTATGTTGTCTTTGGAAGAAACATAAATGTCCTATCTCCATTGAGGAAGAATCAATTTTGTAGCACATTCATGAATGAAGTTTGCATGTCTTGTTCTTCTAAAACTTTGACAATGGGAGTTCTTTAAGAAACGTCTTCAAATCCTGATATACAGTGACAAAATGATGATCTAACATCTCTCTTGCTGCAAATCAATTCTCATCTTTTTGTTGGCATGGAGACGACTTGATTTTTCTCTGCAAATCTTTTACACAGGTGAAGAATGCTACAGGTCATCTCTTATTTTTCTTTTTTCCTAGATTAAATAAATATAATCACTCCTCTTCCTCCTCTCCAGCTAATTTTGCTTTATATTTTTTTCTTATAGTTTTCCAAACCAGGCACATAACCTGAATAATTAGTGCTGAGTAGCACAGAGTAATTATCCTTATATTCACCAGAATTACATTTGTTCAGCTCATGGGACAGTGAAGTCATTATGGGGGCGAATGTTTTTCCAGCAGCATTATGCCGTTGACTCATCCTCAGTTCATGACTGACTGCAGGACCCAGAGCCTGGCCAGCTAGTCTCCATTTCACACCTCTGCATTTGACTTCTCCCCTCTAAGGGGACTCCTTTGCATTCTTTATTGAATTTGATCTTATTGATTTCAAAGCATTTCACCAGTGTAGCAAGATTGTTTTAAATTCTAATCCTGTTCGCCAAACTGCTCACAAAGCCTTCCATCGCAATGTCATCCACAAATTTTACCCTCCATACAAATCATTACTCCCATCCAAGTCATTAATGAAGGCACTGAGTAAAACTGACCCCAGACAGACCCTTGTGGGACCTCACTTACAGTGCTCCCCTGGTTTGACAGTGAATCATTGATAATTACTCTGAACAAGTGGTATTTCAACCACTCATGCCCTTACCAGACTGCAGAGTGATTTTAGCCTGGCCTCTTTTCTTTTTTTTTTTCCTTTTTTCTTTTTTTTTTTTTTTTTTTTTTTTTTGTTTTGTTTTGGTTTTTTGTTTATTTGTTTTTAGTTCAGCATGTAACAACGTCATGCAGAGCTACACCAAGAGATTTTAAAAAGCCTTACTCACATCTGATGCTTGCCATATGCCAGCAGCTGGATCAGGGATGCCCAGTGCACATAGTTTATCCTTGCAGTTAGATTGTGCAACTACCCTTGCAGTTAGATTGTAGTAGATTGAATCCACCTTACCTATGCAGGCAGCAGATTATCTTCTCCTAACAACACACAGCAGAGTTTTAACTGACCACCTTCCCCCAGACACAGTCAAAGGGTAGGGAGGGATTCAACAGTATGCAGGATCTTTGTAGCACTTGTCCAGCAAATCCAGCACCCACAGAAAGGGATGAACTTGTGCAGACATTAAGTGTTTTGTGGGGTAAAAACTTCTCAAAACACAAGGGGAAAGCATGGCACCCTCCTGCATGCCTCTCAGAGACATCATGTCACCATCAGCAATACGGGTAGGTGCCTATGGCACCAGGCTCTTGATCCTAAAGAAGGGCTTAGATCTATTTAATGGGATTTATGTGTCAAAAGTCTTTGTTGCCTCACTGTATTCTGCATGTTTAGGAATAAACTGTACTTGCTTCAAAATGTTTCTTAGTGACAGTCCTAGCTTGACTCCCCGGAAAGTCGCCTTTTAATGACACGTACTACATTTATCCACTGAGATTTTTCTTCTAGCAGCTGTCAAAGATCACTGTTAGTGCTTTTAAGACTGCTACAGTGCTTTAAATTTGCCAGCGTAAAGCTCAGTGGGCCTGGCTGAGTTCTACATTCCTTAAATGTCTAAAAGGTTTTCTGTCGTTGATTTTGGACTTTTCTACACACCTGTTAAAATGCAGCATGCTAAGTTTCTGGCTACCACCATGATTGTGACTGGAAACCACTGAATGTGCCAATCTCCGTGTCACCTCCTTTTTTTTCTCGTTCCCCGCTAAGCAGCAGACCTTCCTTTGGCCTTCCCCCATTTCAAACATCCTTTCAGACTTGTCATTACAATTTGTTCCCTCTGACTCATGTTGTGCCTTTCTGCCTCCTTCCTATTCAGGCAGCCTTTGTCCCTGTGTTCCTTTCTGTGCAGTTGCTTTTGTGTGATCCCAGTATTGTTTATTCTGCAAGGTGAACCTACAGTGCCAGGGCTCAGGGCAGTCACAAGGACAGAAGGGAGGCTGTTCACTCACACAGCATGTCCCTGATACATAACATAGTGTGCACACAACTGACAAAGCAGTTCTAGCTTCTTTAGAGCCAGATGTAGATGAATTCACAGACTTGTTATCTTCTCAAGATCGTACAGCTTCACATTCACATTCTGCACGTGCTTGTGTTTGAAGTGTGGGCTACCATTGTTTCAAGTGTCTGTTCCCATAAATAACTGTCTTGTAACTATTTTAGGTGGGTATGGATACACTTGCTTACCACAAAGACAGCTCCCATTTTTCCCTTGTAGGTCTTAATGCATTTACAAGGGACCACCACCTTTTCCTGTTGCAGGTGGAGGAACAGAAAGGAAAGGGCTGTGCCAAGGGCAACACAGCTCAGACTGGGTTAGGAAGTCAAACCAGTTGCCAAATCCCCATCCCACATTCTTGCATGCAGCAGCATCACAGGTGAACCACTGACTTCCCTCAGTACATGTACAGGTCTAGGTGATACACATGTAACTTCACTTCCATTTTAAAATGCTGCATATTATTTAGCTGTTTGGCACAGCAATGACTTCAGCAATGTGCTAATGAAGTCTCTGTAAAAAGCCTGTATATTGCTCCATAGTATCATTACAATAGCCAGCTTCCAAACTCTTTAAAGTTACACTTTAGCATTTTCAGGACATAGAACACAACAGCACAGTAATACACCATGCAACTACATTAATGCAAATAACACTCATAAACTTACTTATACCAGCTGACAATAATTGTCTAGCACAATGTCTTCACTCTCTTGAAAGATGACTTCCAGCTCTAGAATGTATAATTTATTTAATGTTAATTCCTAAAGGGGAATTAAATATTTTACTGTCGTAACTGGTGATCTTTGCAGTTTTATCCTCTAAGACAACCTGAAATCCAGTTGTTTGAAAGAATACTGTTTGGTGAAAAATCACTCAGCTTCCTCACAGCCTCCTGTGGTATGCATTTGTCAGTCTTTCTCTCTTATACTGGTGTACTCCTCTCAAATTCCCTTCAGACCCATTATATTCTCTGGCAGACAGGCTGGACTCTCAGGGTGAGGGTAGGAGCCTGTTGGAGCTCAGCTGAGAAGCTGTCACACCGCAGCAGCATTAAAACAACGCAAGGCAGGTGTCTCCTGGTATCCCCAGCCATGAGTAACAGCCAGTCACACTTGCCACTGAAAACCTTTTAAACTCCTCTTGGCGTAGAGTAAGTCATACTCTCAGAAGGTGCTTTAGAAGTGGAAGATGTGAATAGTCTCCTCATTTTGCCAGCAAATAAAGGTCTGTGGCAACGTACTTCTAATACAGTGTGATGTCTCTGGAACTGCCATCACATTCTGAATAAAACTTACACAACTACAACAAAGCTACTAATTTAGTAACAGACTTAATCACAATTATTCCAGGTCATTAAGAAAGCCCAATTAGATCCATAATCTGGTGCTAAGAAGTCAACACAGTTTCCTTCTTCCAAGAAGTGCATAAATAAAATTATTAATGAAAAAACTTACAGTAAGACAGTGCATAAAGTGTTTTGTAGTTCTCTGCCTGCTAAAATCTTTAATTTCTATGTAGCAGAAATCCTACTTCTTCCTTGTGACATCTCAGTGTTAAGCACTGCATTTTTCCAGAGTGAAGTATGGACTTTATTCTCTGGCTGTAATGAGTCAAGGAAACCACTAATGCACAGTGTCAGTATTTTTACCGTTATTATCTGTATTCTGGCATTTCCGACAAGTCAAAGATCATACTAATGATGATGTATCCAAAGGTCCAGTTCAGATAATGTACCCAATGGAACAAATTCAGTTTACTATTTGATTTCACAGGTACTTAATCATACAAAACGATGCCCAGTTGGCACAGTGATAGATGAACTGGGGACAGATTAGATTTGTTAACGCTGACATTAAGATCAGCACTGTCTAGTGTAATTCCTGCTCTCGTAACACTCTTGGATGTAGGAGGTATGATCTCTCATTCTTCAGCAGTGGGGGGATGTGAAATTAGGAACCCCAGAATCTGACACTGAATGGTGAGAGTGCTGCTTGGTCAGAATATGTCATTATTATGTCTGTCATCTTTGTTGTTAGAGAGCCATTTATGTTATCCAAGAGGAAATCAGCTGAGCATGGAAAACCTGAGAGGACTGTTACAGATCTCATGGTTTTTTAATGTTACTAAATGCAAATTGTAGGAAAGACAGTAAAAGCCTTGGAAACTCCTTCATGAATTGGTGGCTGGAAAGAAGGGCTGGTCAATGTGTGATAGGACAGTTTGTTTAGAAAAAAAAAGTTTAGGAATGCAGGAACTATTTTGAACTTCAAACAGAACAACAGCTAGCCATACCTGAGACACTTGCCTTGTGCTGGAAGGGAACAAGACAAGCCACACAGTAGAGGTGCAAACTGTTTTTTTACGGATGAGACATCTTAAAAACTCAAGGTGAAAGATAATAGGGCAACTAGAAAAGAACCTGTTGTTAAATTTGGTCTAGAATTACATTTTAAGTTTAAATTACTCCCAGTCATTCCCATTTTCCAACCTTGTAATTTGACGCTTGACCTTATGCCTGGCTGGATTGAACCTCTAATTTGATTAATGTTTGTACTTGACTAGTGTTGATGACAAGCCCAGGTGAAGCTAATAAACATGAGAGTGGTTTGTGAGATAATCCAAATGCATCTATATAAAGGGGCATAAAGGGTTTTCTGGAGAAATGGCTCCCCAAGGTATTTATAAAGGCTAGGTAGGTACATGGAGTGTGCTGCTTTGCAGGTACAAAAATTAATGGGGGGTTGGGGGATGTAGGGTGGGGACCAGAGTTTTCAGGTGTTTGATTGCAGAAAGCAGCCTGCTCTGGTAGACACAGGCCAATGTCTCTCTGCAGGGGACAGAGGGCTGAAATATATCTCACAGTTGCAGGAAGCACTCAGACTGCTCCTTAACAACCCTGCATTTCAGTTTTTACCATCAGCATGTCCATGAAACTGTCCAAAAAGCAGGATTTTCACTTTGCAGAAGCTTCCTCTTTTGTTTTGTCTTTCATTTAGTTTTCATCAATTTCAAGCAAACCTAGAAACATTTTTTGCTCCTGCAAACTGGACATTCAAGGAAAACTTCACTTAGAATATGCTGATTTACCATGCACCCTAAACAAAATAACCTTCCTGATGTGGTAGTAGCTCTGTCAGGTACACAGTAGCTCAGGCAGGTGCACTTGTCTCTCTCAAGACTGCTAACCACACTTAGAGCATCATCAGCTCCTTATGTCTTGTTCCTGTGGTGCTTTGACAGGAATCAAAGCATTTTTCTATGGGAATTCTGCCTTCCATGTGACGCCAGTTTGCTGAAAAGCAGCTTGCTAACTGTAGTCTCAATCCCCCTTGAAAACATTTGTTCTCCTGCCATGCACAGTCCATCCCAGTCAGGTCTGTGACCTGTGGAGTGAGGACTCCATTGCTCACTCAGCCTTGGAAGGGCATGTTCCAGAGAATGAAAGATTAAGATTTATTGTGGCAAAACTGCCTATAAGTGCAAATAATTTAGCACTATGTTAAAACAGTGATTAATTTAGCCCATAATTTCAAGAAATGAAGCAACACTCCCTGACAAAGCCTCAGAAGCTATAATTTATGACAGCTCTCCCAGTTAGCAGCCTAGAGAGCTCTCCTCAGTCCTCTTAATATCTTCACTGGATTCCCTACTGAGCATCAAGGTCTCCTGGTATATTCTCCTGTGAGCTGTAAACAGAGATTTTAAGGACAGATTCTCCTGTGGTCTGATCTGTTTAACGTGTCACTCTTCCTTTTCAGTAAGGTTACTGACACTTAAACGTCCCTGCTGAAACACAAGTCTTCCTTTACCTCATCATTACAGGGACAAAATCTCTGGTTGCAGGCTCATTCATTTCATCCTCTGTGGCGCTGCCTTTTCCCTTGTGTTTTTCTGTTATATTGTGATAATAATAATCAGCTTCCATAACTGATACAATCCACAGACACAAAGACTTCCCTGCTGGCTTTCCATCACCCACTACATCTCATTTTGATTTTGAGCTCCCATTTCAACCTCTGTGTCCTTCATGACCTCATACCTTACTTCACCTGTTGTGTTACCTCTTATGCACTCCATCCCTCCCACGTTCCCAGTGCATCTCACCAAGCCAGAGGGTACCAGCAGGCTGCTCTCTGTGGTATCAACTATGCCTGAATAACATTTCTATCCTTTTCTCACCTCTCCTTCCCACTGCTCCAGCAGTGTGATGAGGCCAGTACCCAGAAAGTGCTATCAGAGTGAGAATCCAGCATTGCCTGTGTCTTTCCATTAGACTTTTAAAATAAGGATTACTGTGCTTAATGTTTGCATGAAGGAGGGTAGCGTTAATTCCCTAACTATTTAACCAAGCATGCTTGAGCCTCCAGTATGATCAAACCTTCCCCTTTTCATTTTCTTGTTTGTTTGTTTGTTTGTTTTTCCAGTAAGAAATGCAGTCTCTTCATGCTGCTTTCAGATTGGACAAAGCATCAGTCCCAATACAGGACTGATGTAGAAGTATCCCAAAAGCCTTCAGGCTTCCTGGCACCATGTGATTAGGACCATTTAGACCATTAAACATTATCCAATCTCAAGATTTTACGTATGCAGCTAAAGAGCTATACATATTGGGTTTTTTGTTAAGTGGATGGGAAAATCTGTGAAAACTGAAGATTAAAATCCCCACCCAGTTTCTAAATGTTGTTGTTTTAAAGACTATGCATTACATTTCTAATGCAGAGAGCTGTGTCTTATTTAAAGGTAATACATGATGGTTGAAGATGAAAGGAAACCTGAGGCTGCAACTCTGAAAGGTGCTGAATTTTCCTCTCAGGTACCTGTGTGTTAAGCCTACATAGTTAATCCCTGTGGCTTATCTGACCAGTTTGGGAAAAATAAATGGGTCACAGAAACCGAGCGCTGGAGACCATTCGGTTTCTCCAGCAAACCTAAATGCGCACATTTTGAGAACCGCAGGATGAGCAGAAGCTTTTGCTGCTCGTCACTCCCCGCAGCCGGGCTACCCGATGCGCTCGGAAGACTCCCGCACACCCACCCACACGCCAACCTCTGCTCTCAGCAGCGAGCCGCGCTGGAGCCGAGCATGTGCCCCGCCACCTGCACCTGCAGGAGCCGGCTCCCGGGGACGGGCTGCAGCCGCGGCTCGCATGAAGGGCTCTTTCCCCGATACGTCCCTGCGCCGGCTGCGCCGGTGCCAAAGTTGCGCTCCGCTCTGCGCCCCGCAGCGGGAGCGCCGGCCGGGCTGGCGGGAGCTATAGGGGACCCCCGCCGGGGCTTGGGACCCACGCCGGGGACTCCCGGGGACCCCCGCCCGGGGTTGGGACGCATGCCGGGGACTCCCGCCCGGGGTGGGGAGACTTCCCCCGGTGCCTGCCCCACGACCCGCTGCTGCGGCACGGAGCGATCGCCCCCCGCCGCGGGCACGGAGCCCACCGGGCTCGGCCCGGCCCGGGGCAGCGCTGGTTCACACCCGCTGGCACCGTGAGAGGCTGGCACCGTGCGCATCCCCCTCCCCGCCCGCTCCTGGGAGAGCCGCGGCGTCGCGCCCACCTTCTCCCGCGGACAGGCCCCGCCCTCCCCTGGAAAAGGGGATGACATCATCCCTCTCCCCCCGCTCGCCCCGCCGCTCCCCCGGCCCGCCCGCCGCTCCGACAGGGATGGGGGGGTCCCGCCCGCACCCCCTTGGCGGAGCCGCGCCCTCGGGGGGCCCGGAGGGGGCTCCCGGCCCAGCCGCCCGGCCTCGCCCCTGCCCCACGCCCCACTACGTCATCCCTCCCACCGCCCCCTCTCCGCCGGTGCTGGCGGGGGAGCGTCTCCCGAGGGGAGCGCCGGGGCCGGGCAGCGGCTTCGAGGCGGCTTCAGCTTGCGAAGGGCGCCGGCGCACCATCGCGGCGCCGGCGCGGTGCGGCGGGCGCGGCTGCGCATCGCGGCGGGGCGGGCGCGGCGGGCGGGCGGCGGGGCAGCTCCTGCGCTGACACCTGCAGCATGTGCCAGGAGCTGCAGCGGCAGCGGCCGCCTCTGCCTCTGCGCGGCGCGGCCGCCCCGCTCCGGCGCCGTGCGCGGCGGCGGCGGAGCAGGAGCAACTCCCGCTCCTCCCGGCGCGTCCCTCCTCCTGCCTGGCACCGTGTGCCGGCGGCGGGTGCACGGTGACCTTACGGAGCGTGCATTACCTCACAGGTAAATATCAGCTGATCCGCCCGGCGGCGGCGGGAGCAGGCGGCGGCGGGAGCGCACGGAGCCTTCCCGAGGTAGCGATCCCGACCGGGGCAGCGGGTGCGAGGTGCTGGGCGGGGGGCGCAGCCGCCTGTTGCCGTGTGCCCCTGCGGGGCGGGGGGCGCCGGGGGTTCCCCATCGGCACCGTGGTCAGGGGGTGGGGGGCGGCCTCCGGAGGGTGGGCCGGGCGGGGGGGCAGCCCCCCCTTGTCCCCCACCCTCCCGAGGCCGCCCCCGGTGGGGTCGCACGGCGCTCCCGCCTGTCCCCAGGCGCCGCTGAGACGCTCCCGGCGTGCGAGTGTGCACAGGCATGCGGCACGGCGCTCGCTCCCTGTCGCCCATCCAGCCGCTCCGTGCAGCAGGTCCCGGGGTCCCTGGAGGCCACCTGGGGACCCGGGGCTGTCCCTGCTCGCTTGCTGTCGCCTCTTGCAGCCGGCTGAGGTAAAAGTGACGAAAGGACGGCGCCCCGCAGCGCAGCAGCGACTGCCTTTACCTGTGCGTTCACCGGCTCCTTGGCAAACTTTGGTGTTGGGCGGTGAAAATCTCGATCGTTGCAGCCAAACTGGCTTGTTCTACACTCCCATGCTAGAGACCAGCTACCACCCAAAGTGAAATACTGCTGGCTACGGCTGAATCGGGTACTTAATCACTGGATCCACTTCCCAGCATGGGTGATGTTTTAGGTAGTACTTTAGTAGTACTAAAGACATGGGTGAGAAGCAGTGTGGTCTGGTAATACCTGGCAGTTACTGGTGACCCAGATGTTAAAAGGAGAGGTTCACCTTAGGTTCAAGTAATAAGCAGCATCACAAATTTGGTGCTAATATGCTTTCAGTGTATTGTGTTGTGTTTGAAGTTTTTCAACTTGCTGTTCAGTTCTGAACGCTGTACCTCTGCTTCTCCCCTTGTTTTTTGGATGTGGAAGTATTTTAATAATGGGGGTAGAGGCACGGATTCTGTGGTTTAACAGTGTCATAAGCTATGGAGCTGTTTTCATAACTTTTACCTGGATACCAGGTTGTGTCTCACGCCTGTGACTGCCACATGACCAGACTAATAAAATTATGGCAACTAAAGAGTAATAGGTGCTAGGTTTTTAAGTCGCCCTGGTTTCTGGTTGTCAAATGGTAAGTGAGCATGAGATAAGAGCCAATGCCATGTCTATTTTAAGTTCATGTCTTTATAGTGCTCAGAAGAGAATGATCCTACTGACACATTTTTGGGTTTCACCTTCCTGTTGCAGTCAAGGTCCTGCATTTATTCAAAGTTTGTATTCATTGCAGTGGGCGATTTTGTGATTTTTTGTGGATTTTGTTTTTTCTTTTTCATAAGACAGAGGTAAAACTCAAAGAACTGAACGCCTCAGAATAAATCTTGCCTTCCTGTAGAAAAGCACGGATATAATGCCATCTCCTGCCTTGACCTCTCAGTGGGATATAAGTGTAGTCAGAATAAGATGCTATCATCTTGCAGTGGTGGTAGTAAACACAAAATTATGTACATGTGCCCTCTGCCACCACAAGCAAGTGGATAGTTTATGCATGTAATGCTCAGTATGTCATTTCCACAAGCAGTTTTCAGTGTGTTACTGGTTGTGTGCACCAGTGCCCAGCATGGCTGAACTGTGCAGGATCAGCCATCATAGATTCAACTCTCTCTGCAAAGTAGCTCAGGACCCAATCCTGAACAGAAACCTGTGGCAGTGCTTCTGCGTTCTAGAGTAACCCACTGATTCTGTGACTAAAAAACAGAAAAAAAGCACAAGGTATGTTATGGTAAACTGCTGGATACCAATCCCTTAAGGTTTAAAGCAAGGTAGAGGATTAATTGTTTTGTTTGGCTTTTGAAGGTTTATACCTTTATTAATTATTTGCTTGATTTCTATGGTTGTATGCTGTCAGACTGTAGAGTAGATTGTCTCCTCTTACACATTTTGCCCAGTATAAATCCATTCAGAATTGCCTGTAAGGTTCAGCACTGATCTAACTTCCATTCCAGGCAAACCATCAGATATAATTGCACTGAAATCAATGAATATATACAGACATGAAGCTGTGAGAAGAAAATGGGCCTCATGGTGATTTAAATTTGTATAGTTGAAAGCCAAAAATAGCTGTCATAAACACAGCATGTCCTTTTGGAAGAAACAGTCAATGCCTACCTTAGAGTTGTTCAAAGTTTCTTGTGTTCCAGCAGCCTTGGGTTAGAAAAGTGAAAGCAGCAGTCTTGCAATGAGAACTGTTTCAGAGAAACTTTTTGTTCCAGTGACTAATCTCCTTTTCCTTAATTCCATGTTGTTAACCTTAGCGTGCCCATATCAACACTATTAACATTTGGATAGCACTGCTTTCTCAAACAGGGTTCCTAGAGTGTTTTGCCAGGTGTACTAGGGTTAATTCCTATATTTTAAACTGCTGCTCTTTACATTAATTATATATATTCCTATCTCTAGGCTTAACAGCAAGATGCAAGTGGTATGGAATGTTACATTCCAATTAGTTTTGCAGTGCAAATGGGGATTATAGTTGATGGGTAAGTCTGACATGTACTGCATGACTTGTCATGTTTTTCCTGGAGAGAGGGGAGTCTTGGGTCTGAGTCACCATGGAAGAACATGGAGCCCCGTAGGCATAAAACTGGTGCAGTGGAGTGATGAGTCAGATCTCTTATCTTGAAATTCGGTATTATGTAGTATTCATGCATGGGGTGCCTCACATTCATTGTGCACCTAGGCAAGTAACTAACAGGTGGAAAACTCACTTAATCAGACCTCTGACTCGCCTTTTCTTTGCAGAGTTGGTCCTACTTCTGTGGGAATAAAAGGCTGCTGGTTAGGATCATGTAGGAAATCCTGGTGTGTTGACCTGTGGAGCAAATCAGCTCTGCCAGGCTATATCCAGTCATTTCCTATATTGTTTCAAGTCCATGTTTTATGACCTAATACTCAAATTTTCACTTTTTGTGCTTTAGAGTTGAACCAGCTTTTTCAGACTTTGGAACTGGATAAAGAATAGCAGAGTAAGAGCAGTGTTGCATCTTCAAAGACCCCAGTATTTGTTAAGCTAAATGACTTTTCATGAGCATTGCTGTGGAATGTCAGTTTTGTTTCTTTTTCCAGAGGAAACTGGTGTAACTGCTAAGCTAATGAAAATAATTGATATTTCTTAGAAGTGGTAGCCTCAGAAATATGTTAAACAGCAAGAGTGAAGATTTGCCCACACAGCTGTTTTTGGAAACAAAACAAAGCCTTACATCAGAGGTGTCTTCACTTAGACACTTACTGTGAACTTGAATAGCAATCATTAATAACGCTATCTTCTCAAGCTAATGGAGCATGAAGGTTCCTTGATTTATAATCATTTGGGAGCAGATGCTTGAAATTCTGTCCACTTACACAAACAGCACAAGAATGACACTTTTGCTGAAAATCGGGGGGAGGAAGGGGGGAAATTACGTGTGGGACTATCAGAATGGCTTGAAGAGTGTAATGCAATGTCTCCCTCTCCAATGTCATTACAAAAGCTACTAGAGGGACTGTGTTTGGAAAAAAATTACATGAGGTTTCTGTTTGAAAATCATAGCAGAACATTATTGATCTGTATATTTTTAATCTCCTGTGTGTAGCCAGTTACCATATTGTGATGGCTGCAGATGTTAGCGCTGGTTTTTGGGTAGGGTGTGTGTGTGTTCATGGTCTTGCAAAAAAAGCTTCTGTCTTCTCACATTGCCTTAAATTGGGAAACTGTTACAATGAAGACATATGGAAAACCATATAGGAAAGATGTGCAAATTTAGATCTAAATTGTACAAATTCCAATTAAAGCGTAAATGCTTCATCTGTTTTGAAGTTAGATGCATCTATTGAATTCTTTAGATGTATAGATATCTAGTGTCACTTGTGGAGAAATCAGTGCAGGGAACGTTTAGCGGTCTCAGCAGCTGAGATAAAATGCCAAGCCACTTGGAAAAACTTGGAAATTTCGGTGGTCTTTGTGTGCTGGTGTGGAGATGACCAAATCTGAGACAAATTGCCCTGGTGCTGTTCACTTCAGTAGAGCCTGGTTTTTGGTCTGATGTTTAAGACAGACAGGTGTGAAATGTATGGGGCAAAATCCTTCCCTCAATTACAACGACATAAATCCAGCCTTTGTGTATTTTCTCCATCCCACTGAAGAGAGAAGGAGATCACAACTGTTTGACTTACCTATGGCATATCCACAGCTGCTGCTAGGGACTACAATTGTTTCATGCAGTGCCTTTACTATAAAATGTGTGATGTCATCTCCTCTTGGAACCACTGTATTTGTAGTGATTATGTGAGAAGCACCACTGACAATTCACATGCCTGTGCATCTGCCACAAGGACTCAGAGGGAAATCCTGAGCCATACCTTTCATTGTACAGAGGCTGCATTTTTATAGGTATGCTCTCTCTGTATAGGCAGAACAGCCTGTAAAGGGAAATACAGCGATTTCTATAATTGTTCAAAAGGGATTACAACCTAACAGAATTCCATCCTATAACATACAAAGTACAAAAATAAAGGCTCTTTTCAGTTAAATCTTTCACCAGATTGATGTCAAGAAGCAATGCAATATCTCAAATGATTTGGTCTTTTTTAATCTTCTTAGCTGGAAGAGATGTCAGAAGAGCCATTCAAAATTGAAGTAGAAGATACACGTGGAATTTCCTCATGTAGTGGTCTGGATGTCTGCTTATTTTGCTTAAGGAGGAATTCAGATTTCAGAAGCACACTTGATTTTCTTTTCTCTTGGTGCTGACAAGCTCTGCCTTGGCTTAGTTGTCTAAAGAGGTAATAGCAATGAAAATATAATGTGACGGAAATGTCTATAAACTGTTTTGTGATGTAATTATCATAATGTAAGATTTTTCTGACCTGATTAAAATCAACAGGGGAAAGAAACTTGCAGCATTGTCTCCAGCTTTTCAAAAGTTCAGCTGGGACTTCTTCCTGACCATCGAGTCCTCCCACAGCAGGTGTGAGTGGAGGCTCATTTAACTGGTAAAACTCCTCCATAGTGAAGTTTGACTATGTTGGTTTAAATAAAAGCATGATATAATTTTGCCCTTGGGCATTCCTGGGGAGCAGAGGAGCTGCTGGTTCAGTGCCAGAATTTGCTTGTCATACTTACGGGTGAATAGACCCATTGAACAGTGAGACCACATTGAACTGTTCATCTTGGCTCATGCAGGGAGGTGGAGCTGTATTTGCATCCCACTTAACACCAGTGAGGGTGGGTAAGCTGATTCCAGCCATGAGGAATAGCTACATTGAGAGGTTCTAAAGCAGGCTTCTAGCGGCTAAGTTCACAGGTGCCTGGAGGAAAAGAAAAGTAGAAGGTAAAGCAACATTTCCTGGCATGTTATTGTCACTGAGAAATTAAAACCCCAATGCAAACCATGACCCACCTCTTCACACAATGCAAGTGTAAAAGTAAAGGTCAGCTTTAAACAGAAATGTGAGAGGGAGCAACATGTGCAAGATGATCCTCCTGGAAAGATCTGGGCTGAATTGAAGATCTGATGCATGTAGTTCTGATCTTGACTAATGGTTCCTGGGCAGCTGGAGTTACTCACCATGTCTGCACGCGTGTGGAAGGAGCTGCTTTTTGTAGGCCATTTGTCTATGCCCTTATGCCTCACCAAATCGCCCTGTATAGTGGCTGTTTACATCTATTGAGTCGTCTCACAATTACCCTGTTGTACTTGATTGGTGCCAAAGTCAAAGTTAAATGATGGCTGGCCTGTGCTCAGCCACAGCAGCATTGTCCACCATAATCACCTCCACAAAGTAGGGCTGGATCACAGTGTGAAGTACCAGTCAGCTCTCCTCTTTTCTTTCCTCTTTGAAATCATCTTTGCTTTGGCATGCGTGCCAATGGTTGTGCTCCCGTGGTGTGCCACACAAACTTGAGTGGCACTGGGAGGCTTTCGTCCCTGGAGAAAGGAGGGCGCTTGGCTGCCCACCAAAGCCCATCACCGCTTGACAGTTGCGCTTTAGTGAAATGGACCGACCAACGTCTCGGTGGGCACAGTGCCAGCCTGGCAGATGGGCCTCAATGTGCCCTGCCAGCAGAGCACATACATGTGTGTAGATGTAGATAATTGTATGTATGGGCATAATAAATAGGGATCTCTGCAATTTGGAAAAAGCTGCCGAAGTGAACGGCTGAGTACCAAAGCAACAAGCCTGAAGAAAGACTTCTTTTGGATGGGGGCACGTTAGAGCACTCAGAGGAAGGATCTGTGCTTTCCTTGTTGCTCTCTGCTTGCAGTTCTGCAGATTATGTAATAAACAAAGGAGACTATTTAGCCTTTTGAAGCTAGGCACTCTTGTAACAACTGGGAATGTGGAAAATGATGCTTCACTGCAGTGAATTTCCTTGCAAACCACTTGGAGCTTGCTACCAGCTCAGATTCTACCAACACAGTTACTAGTACAGCTTGAGATCAGTGGGAATTCATGCATGCCGTATTTTTTGTTTTGAATTGCATTTTAAAGTATGAAATACTATAGTGAACAAGAGTCGTGTGGAAATAACTTGTCAGTACAAAACATACCAAACTTTCTTTGTAGGTCATAGCTTCCAAAATCTTTGTGTAGTTAGCTAGACTCCCTAGCTAAGCCCCTTTCATGGATGGCAGTCAGCTAACGCATGCAGGCCATATATTATTTGATAGTTAAATATGTAGACTTCTTTTGAAGATGTTAACATGAGTTGCATCTCTGCAGAAAGGACATAGGAAAGCTAGGTGACTTGAACTTGTCTGCACATAGATTTGGTTGCAGAAGCCCATTTCCCTAAAGCCCATTTCCCTAATTTTATAGATATGATGCTGGAGAATCACCTGACCTTGCTGTCTCAGGGCACACAGGTTTCTTGCTTGAAGGTCCAGCTCTCACTAGGAGAGAGGACTTGTGGATTGCAAGATGAACAGAATCACATACCCGGCTGGAAATTGCCATGGTCTTCTCTTAAAATCCTGGAAGATCTGTGGATGCAGTTTTTTTGAGCTGGTAAGGCAAACCAGGGATCTGTGATTTTTGGCAAAATCCGTAATGAGCTCTGGATACTCTCAGTATAAAAGCAGAGATTCAGCTTTATCTTTCTAGGATCCTTAAGTTAGATTATCTGGAATTACTGAGATAAGAAAAATCTTTTCTCAAATCCTGGAAATAAATGACATTTGCTAGATCTAATATAATCCCTTTATGCTTAACCTGAAGACATGGCAACTGCCTGTGTGACTCCCAAATCAGGTACTGCTGATTTCTAAGTGCACATGGTCCACAGAGAAATTTTGCAAGCCAGCACATTAAATGCACTGGGGCAGACCTAGGGAGTGTGTTTTGGCTTAAAGAACGGGACCAGGCTTTTGTTGGTGACTGACCTACCTGTCAAGGTGTCCAAAATGAGTGAGAGGAAAGCACTGTTCTGAAGAGGGGAAATAATGAGGTAATTTCTTATGGCATGGATTTAAAAGAGTGATTAAAACTCCTGCCGGTTTCTGAGGCAGGTATTTGCTCCTATAATGGAAATGATAATACCATTCCTGGTCTGAGTATGATGACTGATATGTATACACACTTCTATTAACTTCTTAATTCTTTTTTAGGCTTCCAGACATGTTTACCATGTGACTCTGCTCACTTTTTCCCTTCTTAAATATTGACCAGAACAAGCAGTTTAATGGTGCTGTGCACTACTTAATGGGAACTACAGAAATTTAAATCCTCTGTGTTGGAATTCTGCAAGTTTTGACTCATTTAATCCCTCTCTCCTTAGCCCACATCTACCGTTTCCCTTTGTGCAGGCTAGTAGAATACAGCCTTTAAGTCTCAAGGGGTTTTTATCAGTTTTCTTATCACTTGCCTTCCGCTGCTTCTGGTGGGACTGTTAGAAAAACACCAGTGTAGTCCTTCAAAGGACTGGGAGAGGACAAAGGGATAGGAAAACAGGATGCAGGAGGAGGAGGGTTGTTAAAAGGGGAAGGTGGGATGGAGAAAAATGTGTGTGAAAGGAGTAAAAAAATGCAAAAGAGAAGGGTAGAAGAAAAACAGCCTGAAAACAGCAAAAAGAAAAGAAGGAAGGAGAGGAAAGGGAAAAAAAAAAAAAACCACAACAGATCATCTGGTGAGAAGGATGTACTGTGTTAATTAAAATTAGTACATGCTCCAGCTAGGTTCCTGTTCTCTTAACATGACAGAGCACAATTGATTTTGCAAAGAGTCTCATTTGACCTTACAGGACTACTTGCAGGAGGAATTCTCTCAAGAGGACCAGTGTTAGCAGTAGCAGGGGCAGTTTGCTGGGTTTTTCAAGCCCACAGACAGGACATTGGAAGCTGAACTGCATCACGCTGTGCTCTGTATAACCTTCTGGAGAGAAAGGTGATACATACTGTAAATACTGCAATATTAGAGGGACTCAAAAAGTAGTCCCCGTTTCTCTAGACAGATGCAGAAGATTTTAAAGCAGTCAGTGTTTGTGAACACTACCTTTCTTAAAAGGCACTTTGCTAATTTTTCCTTCATGACTGCCGTTGATCTAGTCATATCAAGATTCAAATTGTTGTGGATTTTTGTGCATGGAACTTTTTTGCACAGAAGAGGTACACAATAGCTATTGTACAAGGTAGTAACTTAAAATGCAGCTACTTAGTACATTTCTCTACACTGAGCATTAGCCAGTCATCCTTAAGCAGAAGAATAGGTTTCACCTTCATGTTTTGGTGAGAGGTATGTTTCATTTGTCCCATTGTAGTGCTCTTCTGTATTTCCACAGGGAATGCTACCTTTCTGATACCCTGGGAGCCCCATATTATCCCTATTATTTGCATTTACATGTAAGTGTTACCTACCTTCATTTCAAAAACAAGCTGGCAGAAAGATAATTATTCCTGCACAATTTGTGGCTTTTTTCCCCTTTTCAACATATGAAAGCACATAGCAGGGCTTACAAAACTCTCTTGATTTGTTGTAGGCAATCAGACTTTTGATGGTGCACTTGACTATCAGAACAAATTACTTCTTTACCATAAGCTCTGTGCCAAATAATGAATGTAATGTTAGTGAAGCAGTGGCAGGGCTTAGTGAAGCAGTGGGTTATATTACAGTGGCTGCAAAGCATGAAAACCTACTGTGTCTTTCTGTCATAAAAAGGCCCTGCCTGTGCTGTAGATCCTGTGAAGAATTTGTAGAGATACTTGAAAGGATAAAACACTGTATAAATTCCTAAAGTTCAAAGAGAAAATACCACTCAGGATAAAAAAAGGAGCTTAGCCCAGCAGCAGCTTAACCATATATGACAGATCTAGTGCTAAGTCCTGCGCCATCAATGCAAATGCTTCTGGAGTTCTCCAAGTAGCCAAATGGAAAGACTAGAAGAAAGGCTTTGAGGATACTGACCTGGGGAGAGGGGCAGAAATAAAAGGCACTTGCTTCCCAATAAATGACTCTTATTCTCTGGGCAGGGTGCAAACAGGGAAGGTTTATGACATGCACGGCTAGATTTGTATTGCATTTCCTGTGAAAATTACTTTTGAAGGCATTAATGTGTTTGTCTGTATTTCTGTGCAAGTATTATGTTATAAATAAAATTAGGAACAATGAAAGTTGGGCATCCTGTTAGAATAAGATAGGGAAAGGTCACACCAGCCCCAAACAATGTTTTTGAGTGTTGACAGTTAAAAAAAAATCATTAGCTATGCCCTCCTTCGGTTGCCATATAATGATGTGAGCATTTGATCAAAGCTGATCACACTTAGGCTGTGCGGGTAATCAAAAATGCAGTAAGAAGGCCGGTTTAGAGGTCACACTACATCTAGATACTTCTCCTTGACCTTCAGTTGCCTCTATACATGTCCTGGACCCAGCTGTTTCCCTGTCTTGCCAGCTCCACACAGAAACATCCCATAGTACAGCCATGCCTCATGCTGGCCTCCCTCCATCCCCCTGCAGCTGCTTCTGTGTGCTCTTGTCCTCTACAAGCCCAAGGATCCTCTCATGTCCCACCAGTGGCACCTGGATTTAAGCTGCTCTGTCTTAACCGCTGCTGCACATTGAGTGTGGATGGGCTGTGAACATGCAAATCATCTCAGTAATTATTTGCACTGGTTGTCACACAGAGTGACATGAACCCTGGTGGCTTTGGCAGGTTGCTGTTGCCATAGATGTGCAGAGACAGTTTGTATGAGTGTCCGAGGAGAGGAATGACACAACAGCATTTTAGCAGCTCTGCTGGTACCAGGTTTCAGACTTTTTACCCAGTGCTCACAGTCTTATTTCAAGTAATGAAGGTAGGAAGTGATGTTGTATCTGGAAAACCTTAATGTTAAATACAATGAAATGAACACATTTCATGCTAAGTGCAGTCCTAGGAAAGTAGATGTGAGGTTGTAGTCCCTGCTGTGAGACGAGTGTGCTTGCTCAGGCCATATTGTGCCTTTCTGGCCCTTGCTGGTGACCACAGGGTTAGAAATGGTTCCTATTGCTTTTGTTTATTCATAGGAAAAGGAAGAAAGATGGAGCTGCATCTCTCTTCTGAAGCTAAAGTATAGGCTAAAGGTATTCTTTTTTCCCCATGGATTTAGGTTTTTTTTTAGGAGACTGCAGCAGTGTATTCTAAGAAGTCACAGGAGCTTTAATGACAGCTGTTTTGCTTGAAAGCCTGTATCTGTCAGTGTCTGTAACATGGTTTGATGTAATCCTTTGGATTTCCTCATGTTTAAAAAAGCTGCAGTCTTCTTTGCCTACCAAAACACACTTAACAGTTGAAATTTTAGCAGTGAATATTTCTAAAACCTGCCATTTTGCACATACTGTGTTTGATAATCCTACTGTGTATGTATTTTTAATACATCTCTCACCTTAATCTGAACATCCAATTAAGGACATGGATGAAGAAAATAGGGTAGTTTGGAAGAAAAAGAAACAGAAATAAAGTAATACTAGCAGACAACCTCAGTAGTCCCATATGTCTATGCCATTTCCTGCTCAAAACCAAGGAAAAAGATTTAAAAACAAAGTTGTCTTTCAGAGCAGACCTTATGCCAGTGAGTCAATGTCATCTTACTACTCAGGTGTCGAGAAGGTTTGTCCTTGAAACCCAGATTTCCCTTACATACACTGACATGTGTTTTGCAAGACCTTGAAATTACACAACGGAAGGAGAGCTGAAAGCTGCTGCCAGAGCTACAAATGGTCACAGTTATCCCATGAACCTTTAATTCCCTGAGCTCTGGTGCTGCAGATGGGAACCCTGGGGCTGCAGGCAGGGCTGGAGTGGATGTCCCTTTGGCCAGGTGGGAAGTGTAGGTGTACCACTGAGGGCAGGATGCAGATGTTATCCGTCTTTTGACATCAGCAGCTGGGCTGATGTGGAGGTGGGGTCACCTCCACTTTTTTTTTTTTGCTTCTTTTTGCCCAAAATGCTGCAAATTTTCTCAAGCAGGAATGCTTGAGAGGGGATGGTATTGACTGATGCAGTGGGTCCTGAGGCTGCCTCCTCATTCAGAATGCAGAGGAGAGTGGGGATATAGGACCTGACCTTAGCACTCCTGAGTTGGCTGTTAGGAAACCATCCATTGCACTTAAATTAACTGCTGTTTTTTTCCAGAGGATTCTCTATGGCCTCTGCTTAACAGAGAGAAAAAGTGATGTTGTCCCACTGGTATTACAATTTACATCCTAATTTGTTGAAACCAACATGCCAAGCTGTGAAGAAACTTGTTTCAACAGATCCAGTTACCCAATATTATCAGAATGTATCTGGATGGCTCTCGAGGGGCTTTGAGAGGGGGGAAAAGGTGTTTGGTTTTTCGTGGTGGTATTCTTCCTTTCCTTTTCTTTGTTTTAACTTCTTTCTGCTGAAATGACAGCAAAGCTTGCCCGTTGTTGTAGTTAGCTCCTCACGCATCTATCTCCATTTAAGGAGTGCAAGCTACTGAGTCAGTGTACATTTCTCAAGTGGTCTTCAAACACAGTAATCAAGAACAATGTGTCTCTTTGTTTGCAAAACCCCAAACGAAAAGTTTATCATTTCCTTGTCTCTGACAGCCTCACAGCAGTGGAACTTCCTGGACCTCTTGCTATCTGCTTGACTAAGTCCAAAAATCCCTTGTTAACATGGGGTTAAAAATTCATTAAGAATATATTTGCTCTTTCTGCTTTACCTCACATTGTATTATACTTTTATTTGGAAAGAGCACATCAGTGACTGGAACATAATTTAGGAAGAGTTTTTAAATGGTGTTGAGTGTTAAATTGAAGGTCCAGCATATACTCATACACAGTCCTTGAATTATCGAAACATTTGTTGGTACTTGTTATGTAAGCAGTGTGGCTGAAAGCTCAGACCTTGAAAGGGCCTTTACTATTTTTTTCACAGCTTATTTTTCAGAGTTTATTCCTTTTGTTTCCTTTTATTTTTGTTTTGAAAGAAGACAATCCTCCCCTACGTTGCAAGAGCTGAGTGTTTGATGTGACTTTGTTTCAGAAAGTGGTAACACCCACTTGTATACTATTTGTGAATTTTCAATATCATTAGATATTAAGACGTTTAGGTGGATTTTGAAATACAAGGTTCTGCTCTGTGTTGTCTCTGCATCTGTATTAACAGTCTCCTAACCGTTGTGTTTTTCTACGTGGCAAGTATTCCTAGCAGCAACTCCCACAGCAGTTCCTTCTAAAACTTCAGCATTTGTAACTGTACTGTTACCATTGGGGTTTTTAATATTCTATTTTTAAATCTCCCTTTTAAAAATAAAATACACAGAACAGTTATCAAGAAATGTAGCAAAAAAAACCCTACCCTAGCTCCTAAGCCTTTTAAGCAAAATGCAAAGCAGTACAGCTAATCTGTGCCTTCTCATACAAAAGGAGAATGTAACACACAATCTAGGCAGTAGATCCTTAGCTCCAGAAATTCATACAGCTCCAGTAAAGTCACTCTTAAGGGAATCTGCTATGACTGTTCCCTGTGTTTTTCCTGTGAAACATCCAGTGCATACACTGGGGTAGGATCAAACCACAGCTGCACCAGAGAAGGGAAATAGGTGCCTGGATATATACAAGCATGCACATCTGCAAAGGTGAGGTGACAGGATTTCTTAGCATACTGGGGAGAGTTTGTGAGGGAGGAGCAAGTGGTAATAGAAGAAAAAAAGAAAAAAAAAGTAAGGAATGAACAACAGGCTTTCTGTAATTACTTGTAGAGTGTATCACAAAAACACAGCTGCAAAGACTAAGTCAATATCCTAAGAACATGGGTTGCAATGGTCAGAGTCCCTTTCAAATGGTGTGGAGTCCATGCCTGCCGTAATCCCAGAGAGACTTGTTGAAGTAGAGGGGATATTTTGAAATCCAAGAATTGTTCTCTTCTTCTCAGTGACCTGACTGAGGATGAACACATTTCCCATTTGTAACTGGAGTATATTAAGTCAGCTGTAAGTCTGCCAGTGTCTCACTGTGGGGCTTTTAAGTTCCAAAGAGGTGTGAGTACATCCATTGTTTTATTTACCAGTCATCATTATTTGTCTTTAGTATTTAACTATTGCATTCCTGGATAACACTGGTCACTGCTAAAATTAATGATTTGGTTTTGTCAGATTTAAGTGTATTTAATAACACTGTCAAATAACAAATGTTTCTATTTCTGTCAGTACACCTCCTTTTTAGGAGCACAAGTAGGAAAAAATGCAGCACAAGTAGGAAAAAATGCTATAATGAAAACTTTGGGAGCTGATATTAGAGCTGACTTTCTGTGAGAATTTTTGTGTGCAATCCCAGGTGGTTTAGCATGGCTGAGATGCCAAGCTAGCCCCTGGGTGCAGAGGGAAGGCTTCAAGGCCGAATGATAAGAAGTTATGTCCTTCCATGTTTTGTACGCTTACATCCTCCTTTTTTCCTATCTGAGCACTTCAGATGATCAAAATAACTGGCAAACATATTTTCTTGTTTGTTTTTAAGTGATCTTGAACTGACAAGAAATCCTTAGACCAAAGGACAGTATTTTTGAGAAGGTTGCAGATGTCTGAAAGTAGAGACGCAGAATGTATTTACCTCAGCCATGATTTTACTGCCATAATAAGATTTTTTTTTTGCTTTGCTACATACACCAGGACTTTATGATAGCTTATGCTGAGCTAAATCCAGATATGGGATTTGGTTGTAAAATGTACAAGGAGAGGTTTGTGTATGCAAAAAAGTCCCTACAATCCCCTTTCTATGAGAGGATATTAGCAGGTTGAAAGGAATCCATTGCACAGTTGCTTCCATGCAATCCCAGCTGAATTAATTGTGACCTTGCTTTTTACACCCCTGTAAGGCTTCTGAGGAGCCAGGGGGTGACTTCACAGGGCTTCTTCCAGATGGCAGTTTTCTTTCCCTGCAGGTATTTTGGTGTTGCTGAAGCTTGTGTTGACCAGAGTACGTGATCGTGTCGGTGAGCGATGGTCTCCTCCTCTTTGTGCTTCCCTGCAACGCTGTCCGTGTGCAGGGGCTGCAGAAGAGGCACCTCCTGCTCCTGGACAGCCTACACCAAAGGTCACCCACCCCATACTCGGCGTGCTCCTGAGCAAACCGATGTGCTCCCCCCCAGTAGGAGCATCCACAATGGCTGGAGCTTAACTACTATCATTTGGTGATTCATTTGCAGTGCGTATTTTCTAAAAATTGCATAGCCTGTTCTCAAAAGCAAGGCGAAGAAAAAAGCAGCTGTTATGAAAAGAGAGGAAGAAAATCTCACACATTCAAAACACAGAGCTTTAAAGAACCAAACCCACATTGTTAGGGGAGGGAAAAAGACCCAAAATTTGCCATGTCTTATCTTTGAAAAAGATCAGAAAGATTTTTGAGGTGCTATTCATATTTTAGACAATTAACAGCTATACTGGTGAGTCTAATAACATACGGATTTAAAATCACTTCTGACTTGCATTTTTTACTTTTGTGGGTTTTCACAGAGAATAAACCAGTAAGTTTTTCCCTCTTGTAAAAAGATGTGATTTTATATTCAGTACTAGAATTTTAGACATGTGATACTGATACTGAAATAAACACTGCTTTGTAAGTGGTCTAAGAAGCATCAGAACAGACCAGTCCAACTTCTATAAGTGAATACAAAGAGCAATTTCATTGTGCCTCTCTTTATTCTAGCACAGCTTATATAGAATTTGATTAAAAAAGCAGAAAATTGACATGACTGACAAAAAGAAAGAAAAAGTTAATCTTCAATGCTCTGGAATGTTTTGCTAAAAGCTTTTGCTTTCTGTGTAAATTGATCAACAAAAAACTTGTAGCCAAACCCAAAACTTCCCATTCAGATATTTAAAAATTCTTGATCAAAAGATTTTAATGTTGCCAAATTCATTGTTTTCTTTACCTCAGTCTGAACTTTTTTTTTCCTTCCTGAGCCACTGCAGCACTTCATCCTTTCTGTCTCCTACTGTGTCAGGTTTCCCAGCCTGAAGATACTTTTTTTCTTGGCATGTCATCAGTATGCAGCTTCTGTGCCCAGTGGGGAGGTTGTATTTTGCTGTCCAAAAGCAGCTCCATAGTCCAGTCTACAAGACACCAAAATTAGAAATCCGCTGAGATCCTCCAGCAGCCCAGAGAGACACAGCTTATCCCAAAACAAAAACAGTCTGTTTTGAAAGTGATGCATTTTCTCTGCATGAATTAAACTTGGCTTTTAATGAAGTACTTCATTTGATTTTGCTGATGGAGGATTTCAGTTTTCAGCTCAAGTTAAAGTACTTCCTTGCTAAAATTTCTGCTGTTTGGTTTTATTCTCCTGACCAAGTCTCTTCCAAAACTCTCTTAGTGTTTGTTTGCATGTTTTGCAACTGGGAAATATCCTTGTTGTAAAGGCTTCTCTTCTTCTGGGATGCCTTCCCTGTTTTTACAAGCAGGGAACTATGGAACCAATACTCTTTCTCAAAGTGGAAGAAACGTGTCAAGGTCAGGTGATAAATTTCCTTGCAAACTAATACACGGATTTATCTTGGTCCTGACCAGCTTGAAGCCCAGTGAAACAAAAATTCCTGCCTGTGTGTGTATTTAAGGAATAAGCCACAGATGAGTCATGAATGCAGCATTACTAATGACCCTACCCACACCACAGCTGCTGAACCTTTCTGCAAGGCAGACCTCCCCCAGATGCCAAGAACACCTCATCAGTACTCTCTGTGTCTGATGGTCTCTGACAGGCTTTCAAAACTGGCCCCCACCTTCTAGCTGAAGATATTGTATAGAATCCCAGAAAAAAAATCTCTTCCCTGCCCCATGGAAGATGTGACCCACCCACATCCTTCCCTTGGCCTCATCTCCTGGGTGATGAAATCTCTCAACTCTGCAGTAATCCTTGTAGCTCTGAATTTACCTGCAGGTCAGGAAGCTGCAGCAGAGAATCGCTGAATGAGTGAGTGAATGCATGCAAATACATGTAAACAGAAATACATGAAATTACATGTGGTAATTTGTGCAATCTTAATATTGTGCCTGTATGTCTATTAGCATTTTCTTTGATGGACTAGTTTTCCTATGACATACTTTTTAAAATGACCTCTGTAAAGGCCTTTCATGAAAGTAAGGTAGGAATAGTTCAATGTTGTTTTAGAATAGGCTAAAATCCTTTTGTGGCTCTTCTTGTTAAACAAGTAATTTTTCTCCCAGGGCAACACAAAATGTGAGTTGAAAGTAGGATGAGAGCAATTAATATCCAAGAAGGGGTGTGTATAAATCTAGGATTAAAGAAAGCTTAAAATCAAAATTTCAGCTGAAAAAGAAAAGACTGATAAATATATTGAAAGCTTTTGATGGCTGCAAAGTATGTAGAAGGGCAGTTCATTTAATTTCAGCTTTTGTTTTAACTACTAGTTAAAACAAAAATGAAGATTTTGGTGTCATTCTGAAGAACATTTTGGGGAATGGTATTTCTTCTGCCCTGGAACGTGATTGGCAAAGTAGATTTGAAAGATTTGCTACATGAATGTGATTCCTCTCTGTTTTTCATTAAAACTAGATTTAATAGATTTTTTTTTTTTTTATGAGATCTGTCACTTTTTTTCTCCTTTCTATTTTGCTTGTCTGACTGGCTACTGTTGTATCTTCTTTTGGGCCACTGCAAGCCCTTTTATTAAAAACAAGCCATTTTCATAAGAATCTTACTGCTTCTCAGTTTAGAAGATACATGAGATCTGCTGTCTTTTTAAGCCTTGTGCTGTCTCACAGTGGTGCCAGGAGGAGAGCTTGCTGTTAGATTGCTCCCACTCTCCCACTGCTAGAAGCTGCTCACTGAATGGGAGGCACCTGAAGCTTTTGGAGAGTTGCTTCTCAGCGGTTCTTTAGATGTTTCACCTGATAGATGCTTCTTAGAGCTGCTCAATCTGCTGCTGCACACTTGGAAAAGTGAAGGGTTTTTTTTGATGAAACTTGATTGTTTGGATAAAATGGTGCTTTGTTGCCTTGCTGCCATGTAAATTAACAGTTTCCAGGAGAGTTTTAGTGGTGAATTGGAAGTATGAACTCAGAAACTTTGGGCTTCAGGCTCTTGCTGGCTTCTCCACAAGGGAGATGGAGTTCTGAAGCCCTGTTATAACACTACCAACCCTCAGAATGCTAGTGCTTTTTTGAGCCAGTACTATGATTTCACAGTGATTTGTGTTGATAGTCCCCATTTTCTTTTGAAAACAAAGTTAGTATTAAAACTTTTTTTTTTTTAAATTTGGAATTAGATCAGGCACCAAACAAGCTCATCTAAAACAGTTCAGTAGTTCTATATCATTGACCTGTTTGATGTCTAGGGCTTAATAAAGTAATTTTTACCAGTTAGGAATAGGAGTTTGGATTAGAGTTGCTTATGCAGTAGTATCCCTTAGTCTGAATTAAATGGTTCTAAAAAGTTCAGGTCAAGCGCACAAATCTACTTTATGAGCAAAGATAATGGATTTTCAGTTGAGGTGCTGGAGATACAAGCTAATTTAAATCAGCATATGCTATTAGTGTTTTTCATACTTCTGTTGAAAATTATTGTGTGATTTTATTCCTCTCTCTTCTAGCTGGTGTATCTGAAAATGGGAATCATGTTGGTTTTAAAGCAGCGTTGGTTGTTTGCTGAGCATCCAAAATCAAAAAGTAATAATCGTATTTTAGAAAATAAGTGAAAAATCACTGCTAACTCCTCCTTGTGAGTTATGTTGTGAATGGGATGGTTTGCATTGCAGGGAGTTATGATGTGTATTTGAAAATTTTATCCAAGAAAGAAAAGCTGAAAACAGGTTCAGCTAGTCGATGTGCTGGGTTTCATTCTGCCTTTATCCTTTGCTCCCACAAAAGGAGGAAGTATTTGTAATTAATCATGTCCTTCAATATTTGACAAAATATAAATCTGATGTGACTTCCAGACTTTGCTGAGGATAGATTAGGAGTCAAGGAACAAGAAGAGCTGCCAGGTATGGTGGGAGTAGTGTGGAAAAGTTTAGTGCAAACTTGACCCATATCATTACCAATCTATCAGTATTCACAAACATGAATTAAAAATATAGCAGATACATTGACAGGTATCCTGATAGAGGCTTTCAATTTTCAAAAAAGTTTTTTAAATTCCTTTTGGAAATACTTTTAAGAGTTTATAGTTCTCATTGTCCTTTCAGCTATAATTAATTATAATAATTATAGCTGTGGACACAGATATTCAAGAACAGATGTGAGTAGGACAAACAATCTATGGCAGCAATAACTTTTCGCAAAGAGCTGTGCTATCCTACATAGTGGAGTTTCTTGCTCTAGGCAGTTCAGTGCACGTGTCTATCCTCACTGGCTCAAATCCTGGAATAAACACCTTGATCTTCTTTTTGGGCAGATAAAGTGGAGCTTAAAAATGTTTTCTGAGACCTTTCAAATGAAAATCTAATACTAAATTGTTTCTGCTGCGCTTCATTAGAGGTGCTTGCGACTGGATTGCTATTGATTGCTTTCTGAATGTGATTCTGCATTTTAAAAAGTTGCAAGAGAAAAATGACACTGATGGATGTGTACCTTAATATCCCTCTGTCAGATGTGAAGGAAGCTGCAGTTCATCAATGGCCTGTTAACGGCAGAAAAGCCAATGACTATTCGCAACCCGAAGGCTCTGATCCTACAACCACTTGAGACTTCTGTGTCTTTATTAATGAAAGCAACTGCACTGAACATCTGGGATTACTCACATCGATAAAACAACCTGAGTTTGAGTGATCAGTACCTTAGAAGCTGTTCGTGTAAGAAAAAGCTATGATCAAATAATCAAAGTCAGAAATGGAGGTATGAGAAGGGCATCAGTGCTTCTGACACTTAAAAGTTTCCCTGTGCTTTCCAGCTCACAGTAGCAAAATATGCAAGATTAATAATGTAGAAGTAATACACTAGAACTTGCTTTGTCACTTTTGTGACAGCTCATGTCTGAAGGCTGGCTGAGGTCAGTGGGTTATGCCACTGAGGTGAGATGGAGACTTCACTGTTTTTCACCCATTCTGTGCTGCTTCTTTGCTTTGTGCAGGCCTCACTTTTTTCGAGAAACATTGTTGATACATGTGACATTTCCTTATCTTCTTTAGCATGATAATGACATCAGACTGTACTAGGAAATGCTGAGGCATCTTCAGGTCCTGCTATAGCACAGGAATTAAAGGAGTATTTAGATCTCATAGGGATATTGTGGTCGTAGATCACCTCCCTTCCCAGGTTCTTTAAGTGACCCTGAACTACTCATTTGCAACAGGTACTCCCTATCTTGCACATGTGAAGTTGCCCTGGTGTGCTTGCGTGTCCTGCAGAAGTCCACAGTTCACATGAAAGGGGACCTTTAAAGACTGCAGCAACTGGAGTGAGAGCTCTGATGATCACACTTCCTCATCCTCACCCTCCTTTTCATCCATCCTAACCCCACCCTGCTATTCCCATCATTGACCCTTCAGGACCACCCTGTGGATTTGGTCACCAGCCCAGCATTCCAAGGTCCTGGTTCCCTATGCTGTAGGAAGACAACAAAGCACTCTCTTCAACAGTTAGTGCCAGTCAGCCATAACTTTTCTTCTAAGATAAAAGTTATTCCGAGAGTTTAGCAGCACTTGGGGTGATAGAACATAAAGAAATGGTTTTTGTGCCTTTCCAGATTTTTCCGGTTTGTTTTCCCTCCTTTTTATTAGCTTTACCCCTTCTTCAGTCATAGTAGTTAAAAAGAGAAGAAACACAAAGTATGTTCTGAAGGCAAATATTTTGAAAAGTGGAAAAAAATAGGAACAATTAATAGAGATTTCACTGAAAATAAAAGTATTATCAGACAGTAATGTTTATCGTTTCATTGACTGTGCTATGCACGTATTGGAAAAGGTCCTTTAACTGACTGTCTCCCAAGACATGTAGTTGCATCAAACCTCAATTCTCTAATCCATGACTTTCTGTCCTAATTAGATGAAGGACCCAAATTTACTCTGGCCAGTGCCCTAAGTGAGAAGTGATTGTCTTCTGGGACTTGAAGTGCTTGCTTTATAAATCTAGATTGCTGTTTGCATTGCAGTGGATTTCCACCGAAGTCTGATGATTTTCATGTTGTTTTAGTTTTCCTGTGCTGCTGTGAGAATGCAAGAAGGAAAAGACTATTATTTAGTTACTATATGCTGGTATGTGTTTTCCTGTGATAAAGAAAACCAAAATTTAATACTTTGTGCTATATTGCATGCACAGTATTATCACTGCATCTAAGCTGATTTCAATACCAAACCTGAATGTCTCATTCTCTGGTCATGAAGTTGTTTGAACAGTGACACACACACATAGCCACTCAAGGTGATTGGAAAGTAATATTCCAGACAGCTTAGAGTCTTTGGGAACAGACTGCAAAGGCAAAGTAACCTGCCAGCAAAGGAAACAGATTGTTTCCAAGGTGCAGTAATTAACACTTGTTGCTTCTCTTGTCCTAATTGATCAGCTACTTTGCAGCCAGACAACGTATGATAGACCATCCTCAGCCTGCTACAGTGACAGGATCTTTGAAGAAACATGGATGTTGGTTGGTTGCCTTTTTTAATGAGATTTTTTTTTTCCAAAAATGGTGAAATACAAGATTTAAAATTACTTGAATATTGTCCTACTCTTCCTAATTCCTAAATTAGGAAGAGTAAATTAGGTTTGTGGAAAATTACTGGATTTGTTCTCTGATACATTGTTCGCAAATTTGTAGTTGGAGGTGATTATTTAAAATGCAGACTAAGTTTCACTTTCTGTGATCCTTGACAAAAAGTGTTTTACAGTATCCTTTTTTATGGACAATCTTGCTTTTAAAAAAATTAAGGCACATCGTGTTCAGATTTATCCAAGATACCGTCCTATATATAGTTTAAACTGGTACCTTTCCTCTCTTTTGATTTGCTGACTGCTGCTGCAGTGATGAATGTTTAACCCCTGGTCTGTGCTCCGACCAGCATGTCACTGTCATGGCACAACTCTTGTAAGGGCTCGATGTCACAGAGTGGCAACAAGGCACACAGGTCAAACAGCGTGGCCTGGAAAGATTAGTTCAAATAACCCTTGTCTGTCTACGTACTTGAGAAAATATTGGAAAACAGAAGAATCAAATAAAAAGCCTGTGTTTCATTCTTTCTCTCAACTTCGATCAGGAAATATTGAACTCGTACTCAACAGATCAAGTGTTTGTCTTAAATATGCCTTCAGTAGAGAATTAATTGAACTCAAGTAAAACATGGTATGGCCTGAGACCAAAAATTCTTAACCTCTGGTTACATGTAAAACACTGAGTTCATAAAGTAGCTCCAGTAGCTTTTAGCTAAGGAAGTTCTGTCCCAGCAAAATAAGTGTGCATGCAGTAATGAAACTGCATTGCTTTTGTTGTCTGGGGGACGGGGTGGTACATAAAGCATGCTATATGAAGTCTCTGTAGAATTTAGGGAGATAGTCTAATAATGTGTATTTGTGGTTTATGGTATATGAAGGATTGGATCCTCCAACTATTACCAACAAGTACTGTGTGAGAGCTACCAGTTCCATCTGTGAGTAGAAACTCCAGTTTCTATACAAGCCACCACTGCACTTGTATGATTCATAGCTGTTAGAAAGACTTATTAGTCACCTACTTCATTTCCCTTCCTGTATGGAATTATTCTTTATTGTGCTGTACATTTGCTACTTTTTTGTCAGTCTAATTTTAAATTATCGAAGTAATGGAGCTCCCACTGCTTCCCTTAGGAAAATGTTCCAGAGCATTAACAGATCTGCTGTTAAGAAAGATAGTAATTTCCTGATATTATTTTTTTCTTTTATTAACTTTATTTCATTGCTCTAATTACTGTCTTCTGTGCATTTTCCCATGTTCTCACTTTGAAACTTAAGCCTTGCACCCTGCAAACATGTCTTGTTTATTTTCAGCTACTATACACCTAGGTAAAACTTAACCTATACAGGCCTTTGTTTGGTAGGAGTAAGGCAATAAAACTGCTAAAATTGGTTCATTTTAGAGCAACACATCTTTGCAAGAGCTCCAGAAGTAATTACAAACAACAGCTAAAAGCTTCATGTGAGCTGAAAGTTGATTTCCTGTGCCACTTTGTAAAAATAATGGTTGCACTTACCTGAATTAAGTAGACAGAGTTAAAGTAAAACCTCATGTAGACGTCAATTTTGATTTGAGTTTTCTAGTTTATCTAGAGGATTGGTAGGATACTTCAGGCGGTTGAAGAATTTTCAGTTTCCCAATGGAACTTACAGTCCCCTGTGAGCTTCCCCAAACTGTTTCAGCACAAACTTTAAACCAAAGATAGTGTTTGCTCATGCTTCCTTGCAGTTCTGTCCTGAAATGGATGAAGAGCAATTGCTACTCATCACAAGTGTGTGGTACAAGATGGTGGTTTATAGTATTCTTTCCTGCTTTGCATTCCCATGATCCCTGTTACCTCAGATAAGAGACAATAGCTTAGCTCAAGTTGTATCAGAACTCATCAGACACTCATTCACCTGACTACACTTTAAACCCGTTTTCAGCGGGTATCAGTTTAATGAAAAAAGTAATTCTTTAGTGGAAATAACTCACAACAAGTTTGTGTTGCTGGATTCTGCATTCTGGAATAAAATGTGGCTTAAACATGCAGCTTTAGAGTACCTTGCTCTAAGTACACGTACTTAAGTGACTCTACTCAACAGAATGCTGAGCAAGTCTCGTACCCACGCTTTTGCTGCGAAATTTGCCAGCATTTATTTCCTTGCAAACTTTGGATCACATGAACAGCTTTCAGATAGCTTGCATGCTTCCAGCATCCATCTCTTTTCTCTCTCTCTTGGACTTGGACTGTATTGCACTGACTTTGTCCTAACTGCCATCCCTCTTTCTGCTGAGTTTCTTACATAATTCCAGTTCACAAAACTCCATCTTCTGCTTGGGACAAAGTTTCAGCCATGATATCTTACCCTGGATGCCAGCTGGTATAGCAGGTTGGAGAGCTTGTTCTAAAATTTTCAGTATGTCAGTTTTATTAAGGATCTGTCAGTCTTTTCCAGGAAGTGTCAATGTTTTATATGATAGTATTTCCCTAGGAAATGCTTACAGTAGAACTCAAGGATTTTGGAAAGGAAATGTTTTCTGAGGCTAAATGAGGGCAAGAGCATAAATAGCACCTGATTTTACAGAGCACGTCCCGTAGTCGTGACTATGGAGAATGAAATAAATACATACAATGCGTAGAGTAGGATGGCAAGCACAGCTCTGCTCATTGCTCAACAGTGTGTCTCACTTCTTGAAATATTTGCATCTGAAATGGCCAGCCTGTCAGGCCTTTGCGCCAGTGAGAAGACTGCAAGTGTCATCTCCTGTTTTGGTGTATTCAGTGTTCCTGTCTAAACATCCAGGGAAGACATGAGGGCAACAAGACAAAAGATGATCATACAGATCATACACTAATATAAACTGGCCATCCTAACTTCTGGCTTTGCCAGGTTACTTGCGGGTAACGGAAGGGAGACACTACATTCTGAGACAGCAAATCCTAGTGTACTTTCTTAGCTCCTTTTCAAGAGACAGTGTATGATTTTGTTCTGTAAAATGGAGTAAAACGAAAATCAAAACCAAATCAGTCTTTTGGGGTTTGCCCCAATATTTGCTCAAATTGGCATCGCTAAGGTTACTGTGAATATATTACGAGAACTGCAGTCAAAGGTTGAGTGTTTGAACAGGTTTTTCCATAGCTTCGTTGCTCAGGCTGTCTTTACCTAGAATATGATCTCACTGCCACTGAGTGATGAATCTGTTCCTTTTGTTAACTCAAGCTGTTATTTAAAAGGTAATTGTTCTTTTTAAATTATAATTGAATCTTCAGACTTTATCTGATAAAGCTGACTGCAAAATGCATGAACCAGCGTTAGGATTATTTTATGGAGAATAACTGACCATGCATAAAATTCATGTAGTAAATTAAGCACTGACAAATAAGTCTTTTGTCCCCTTTATTCTCACTGGAGTCTAGGTGAGCAGAACACATGGACATTCCCTATATTTAGCAGTCTAAACAGGACCTGTGCTGTAAAGGTAAAAATACTGACTGGGTGTTTTGGGAGTATTTAGTTCTAGCTTATTGTTGTCTCACTCAGATCTGTAGATTTCTTCCCAAGAGGTAGGTCCAGTTTGAAAATACCTGGTAGGAAGTAGCTGCTCTGCATAAAAAGCAAGTATTAGTACAGAGAAAGGAAGTTTTCTGACGCAGTCTAATAGATAGGTTTGTTGAGATGAACGTCACTTTTGGGATTGTATCATCTGAGGCAAGAAGCAGGAACTGGCTTTGCAAATCAGAATGGAAGCCTTACTGTAAAAAGAAGCATAGCAGAGAGTAGGCTGGAATATACCCTATTCAGAGTTTACATTCAACTTCAGTCCTACTATATACTACTACATTTGTGGTATATTGTGTCTTTTGCTATGCAGGTTTAATGATCTACAAAAAGCCTTTATATGACTTTGTCTTTGGATTTCTGCTCTAAAATGGTGGCTTTACATATTTATATGATGAACTCTACATTTATGTTGACAGATGAATAATTCAGTAGCTCTGAGAAAACAGTAAAAAGTCAACAAAAGCAGAAGAAATGTCTGCAAGACTGTAGAGAGCTGAGATTTCTAACCAGGAGACGTAGCTGTTGTATTCTGATGTCATGTCCTGATCCTCAGATCCCTTGGTGAAGTTGGGTAATAAAAATTTGTGACCTCAGAACAGTGAGAAATTAAGATACAGGAAAATGACATCACTGGAGGTAGGAGGAAAAGGGTCAAATTGAGAAAAGTAGTTGTCAATACATGTTTATCTACAATCTAAAATACAAAATGGTTCAGGAAAAAATTGCTTATAAAGCAATTTGCTCTCTTAGTTTGCCTCCGGAAGATTTCTTCTTAAGATATTGTAGAAGAGCTCAGTGGAACAATAAAAGCAATTGCCAAGCTGGTGTGTAGAGAAAAACAAACTCTTTTTACAAAGGAAGAAATTAATTCTGTCACTTACTAATAAAGTGTCATATTTTTGGATAGAAAAAACAGTTTCTTCACCTACTCCCTTTCTCTAAACTTCTATGAATTTGAAAACTGTTCTGAACTCTTACTAGGAAGTTGACATGCAAGTTCTTTAGCGTTGTGTGGCAATATATAGACTACAGATGCAGAGTTTGGGAAGCTATTTTAGTTTGACCAGTTGGTTATTTTATGTGCAAACAGCCTTTACAATCTAGTGTATGCTGGTACTTCTGTCATGTCATAAATGCAATGGCCCTCAACAAAAGAGGTTAATGGCTTTCGTGTCCTAATGCTGTTTGTCAAACAGAGATGTAAAATAGAGCACTAAAGGGTTGAATTTGTAGTGTTCTTTGGCTTCTTCATAATATTTTCTTAATAAATGGCAGCTGAGAAGGTTTTAGGATTTAAGATACAAATCTCTAATTGACATCATTATCTTTTAAGAGAAAAACATTTGTGTTCTAGTGAAAAAGACCTTTTTTAATAATATGAAAAGTATTTTGAGAATAATTTAAGTGTAAGTAAATACTACTGATGCAGAATTGTAGTAAGCCACAGCAGAATTTTATTAAGAAATAACTTTATATTTAATGATTATGTTATGAACTTAAACAGCAATAACAGACTTTCAAAATATGGGTCTGTGACTCCCATCACAGTATGGTAAAGGCTGCTGTATGAGAAGATGTGGAGTGGGCTAAAGGGAATGCTCCTGGGACCTGGCAATTAACACATTCTGAGCACACAGCTTTCACAATAGTGCTTACACTGCATGTGGCAGAAGCATTAGGAAAACTTGATTGTTTCACAGGGGTTTTATTCTAGTAACAAAACTCACAGTTACAGAAGTTTAATTTATGTATATATTAAATGGAAAAGCATTTGTGCATAAAACTATAGGAAGCATGTAAAATGGTTTTCCTATCCATAGCATGAAATTTTCAGAGAGGGTCACCACTCCTGCATGACAAAATGTGTGCAGAGTAGTACTTGAGCAGATCACTGGCCAAGGGCTAGAGGAGATTTAACACTTTGGGTTGGCTCTTCCACCGCTGTTTTCGTGGTTGGAGCCAGCTGCTGCTGGGAATGCTGTGCTCAGGACTGAGGTGGACTGCTGGGTCCTGTGCTCCAGCCCTGAGCGCACTCCCAAATCTTTCTCTGTGGCAGTCTGTTTGCAGAGGGCAAACATCTCCTCCAAGAGCTGTTTGAAAGGCTGCAGAGGAGTACCTCTGGGTAACTCCTCTGTCCTTGATACTCCTTCACACATTTGTTGTCTTCTGTGAAGCCAAGGGCTTTTGTTCTGGACTTGTGAACCCAGGGGTGAATCTTAATTCGCCTGTAAATTCAGTAGTATTGATGGAAATGGCACATGTACATTCCTTGTAGAACTTAATGAGTGTTCTGTGGAGAAAGTCTTTAAATACCAGGAGCCAAATATATCCTTAAGTATAAAGTGTTAAATTTAAATAAACCAAAACACCAAATTCCTCTACAGGTTGTTTCTATCCCTTATTTTAGCCCCAGTAACCTTCATCCTAGATCTGACAGTGGTTTAAGATACGCAGATAAGTGTTTCTGTGCATTTTCAAAATCCAGTAGTAAGCAGTGTGTCATGTATCTTAGGGAGCAACTGAAGAGCTTTGTTAGCTGAGTATCACTTGCATAACACAGACATCTTGAGTCTCTTGGGTTTTAAAAGCTCAGATTATTGTTTGCAGTTTTCCATGGACCTGATTCATGACCCGGTAGTTTTGAAAAAAATGTATCAAATGGATGTCAGCAGTACAAGCCATGTCCTGATATTTTGTTAGCCCCTCAAGTGTCCTGAGATGCAGACTTGCAATGTCTGGTTTGATAGGATAGGGCAAACTGTGGATATTGGTATCACTGTCTGCCCCTGCGAAAGTAAAAATTAAGAAGTATCAATCTATATTAGGTTTACAATAAAGCTCCTGTAAATTGAGAAGCTTTCTCACAAAATTGACCCCCATGCTGCTTGGCTGGCAGGTCTCTCTAGAAGAGCATCACCATGGACTGGGCTGCCAGCAAGATCGAACAGCAAAACACATCATCAGCTCCTCCAACCAAATGGCCTGAGGACCACGAGTACAGGCATGGGTTTTGGCACTTACCCCACAGTGACCTCCCTCTCAACAAACCTTTTCTCAGGGCAAAATCTAGTAGAAGGATCCCAAGCAGAGCTACAACCTTCCTCCCATTACAGAATTTGCTATAGGGGGGGGAAGGAGCAAGCCTGCAGCCATTATTGTCCTATTTTACTGTCCTGTTAAAAGTGATGCAATACTGCTATTTTTAATTTAATTCTTTTGTGAGACTGGAGGCAATAAGACAAATTGTTTCTATGTTTCATTCACACACCTAATGGGAGAACAGTGCAAGGGAGCTGCAAACTTGTGGGAATCCTTAAAATCAGGGTTTGGGGCAAGTTGCTAAAGGCAGGCCTGAGAGACAGCAAAACTGCAATTAGAGCTAAGCAGTAGACATGAGGTTTGTCAGCAGAAAAATTATACAAGAAGTAGAAAGGACAAAAAGAACAATGGTCAGTGTATTAACTCTTGGCGAGAATAACTCCCTGAGTTACAGAAAAGTATATCTAGTTGAGATCTTAGGAAGTTCTAAGCTTAATAATGGTGCTCTGTGCATTGTATCTTAAGGCTTACAAGCAGGTATTGTATTCGAAATGAGTATTGCTTTAACCAAAGGTACGTATGTTTATAGTGGTTGGATAGAACTACTGTCGATATGCTTTTGCTTTGTGTGATTGGTCAAAAAGCTTTTAAAGTTGTAACATTAAGTTCTTTGTCTGCTGCCTGGGATGTGAGCTGCTGGCATCTTCCCATTGTTATAACCATGTAATGAGACTGATGCTGGAAAATAAACAGCTGGAGATGTGTTCCTCAGCAGTCCCGTCCCGTTCGTGAATTTGTACATAGTCCCCCAGCCAGCGATGCAAACTGTAATCTGCATGAGGAACAGCAGCAAGAATTTCCAAATGCACATGCTTGGAGTATGCTGAAAGCTACCATAGGGTAAGGAATCCACTTTTCATCCTTTCTCTGGTTTTATCCAAGTATAATTTTTACAAGGGTACCTTGCATCCTGAATCCTTTCAGGTTCATTTGTGCTGTTCTGTGGCTTTCATTGTAAACCAAAGAGCACCTGACTATAAGGTGGGTGTATATACATGACCTTGTAAACGGCTCTTTGCTGTTTCAGCAGAGGCAGGAGAGACCACAAGTGAGAGCAAAGATCCTTATCAGGGACTAGAAAAAGAGACCAGGGGTTGGGCAAATTGTGCCCACTGCTGTCCAGATGGAAAACTAAAGGATGAAAGAGCCCCACAAGCAGAGAGGCAAAGAGCTCGAGTTGCAGGGCCACAGGCAATGATGAACAGTGTGAGAGAGATTTACTAAACCAGGCAGAGGATCGATGGATTTTATTTCCCTCCAGATTCTTGCATTGAGAGCAGAAGGCTTCTCGGGTAATGTGAAACTCTGCTCCAAGGAAAGGAGAATGCACACTACCAAAAGGCATAAAGGGTAGACAGTTGATGAGCCTCCTGCTAGGTAGGCAGTAAAGGAATTACATATGCTTGCTTTGGATGCTTGATACTCAAGATTATGTGCAAGTGGTATCACTGAGCCATGTGGGTGCTGCATCCCCTTTGGTGCTTCCTTCATCGTGCCACTACTGTTCAAGAGGAGAAACTAAGGCAAGAGATGGGTGATCTCTTAATGTAAATACACCTAAGACAAGAGATGGGTGAGTTCTTAATGTAAATACACCTTTCTACATATTATATGGATGTTTGTTCAGGTAGCTTATATACTAGATTGATGTTTGTTCAGGTAACTGCTTCACGGTTAGTTCTGCCAGCTCTTGGTTTCCATATGTCTAAGGAAATGACAGTATATTCTCAGATTTACTTCTATTCATACTAATTAAATACTAGTAAACCTGTCTACCTGAAGAACAAATGATAAATCATTTTTTCCTCAGTTCTGTGTTGAACTTCTCTACATTCCTAACTATTAAAGCTCCTTTATTTTTTATGTTCTTCTATCTTATGAACAGTTATGTAAGTTTATAGTCCTGCATAATTTAGCTGTGCACTTCTTGCATTGAACTCAAAGAGAGGAAATCATGACAAATTCTGTAGGAGGAGGATTTCCAGTTATTCAAGGCCCGAAGTGATGAAATTATATGGAGATTTACATTTTTATTAAGCAAAATCATGGTGTCTCCAGAACATCTCCACTGTGTACAAGCTGAAGAAAAATCAGTATCAGGGTCATGTGCCTGGATTTCTTTTAAAAAATAATTATACCCAGCTGGAAAATAACATTTAGCACCATAGCACTTAACGAAGGAAAAACCTTTTACAGTGTCCTACCATTCCAACTGAGCAGGCAGAGGACTCCTTCCAAGGGCTGCAGGTAAAGATCCTGTGTTGTGGACAGTGGTCTATTATCTATCTAGTGCAACTGCAAATAGAGTTGCTTTTTCTCTGAGTATATGGATTAATTCAGGGAGGGCTCCTATGTGGTCTGCCATGCCACGAAAGTCAGGGATAAAGCTAGCAAAGAAAGGAGCCATCAGGCACTGAGAAAACAGAGGGTTATGTGCCCACCTGCCTTGTGCCTCTGAGGCTGCCAGCTGGCTCTGACAAAGAGAAGGTAGTTTTGTGCTTAGCAACGTGCCTGAAGGTGGAAAACAGAGCACGTTTTGTAGGCCTGGCTGTGAGGTAGAACTTAAACAGTTCTATCTGCTCAGTTACTTCTCTGAAGCAGTGATGTGGTCATGGAAGTTTGGTAGAGAGGAATGTCATGCCAAGTACCGTATGTGCTCGTTGGCCTTCATGCTAAGGAGTTGGCAGGTTCTTGGAAGAGAGTTATATCTTATCCTGCAGAGTTGTGTGGATGGTGCTGTAGAAATTAAGTATTTGTTACTGTAGCCAGGAAGGGCGTGGCACTGTCACCTTTTAGGGTCATTTACCCCACAATGTAAGGCAAGTTGTCCCTATATGGCTTTGAGAGAGAAACAAGGTGTTGGTTTTACCTTGAACGGGTGAAAGCCCTGTCAAGTACAAGCCCTGAAAAGTACAAGTCAGAATTGTGGGAAAATGTCTTTAAACACAAGGTGCATCTAACACCCCGTTACATTCACATTTGCCTCCTTCATAACTTTGTAGTCTTATTTCAAGCTCTCCCAGTAGCTCAGTTCTGATTCCAGAGGCCTGAAGTGAATAAATCCAAACATGGTCTATTTAGACTTCTGCCCCATGGCCAGCACACACGATATGGCATTTCAGAGACTGAGGGAAGTGAGCCACATTTGCTCATGGAAAAAAGAAAGAACTGCAGCAACATAGTGACGTAAGGTTTACCCTGAAGGTTCACCTCAGGTTACAACCGGATCTAATTCAGCATGCTCTTGTCAGTACAGCTTAGTTCAGCTAAACCAAGAAAATACAGTTCAATTCTGCACACAGCTAACTCCCACATAAAGCATCAAAACATTTCCAATTTATTTTTTTTTCATTACAGGCTTTATTTTTTTTTCTCCCTTCATTTGCAGAGCTATTGGTCCTGAATAACCTTGGTTTGTTTATCTGTTTGGTACCAAATAAAAGTAATTTTATGAGTTTGATTAAAGGGCCATTTCAAGATAGATGGGAAAATCACACATTTAAAGAAGATGTTCCTACACATCAGATGCTAATGAGGTCACCGAAGATAACATTATCTTTGGGGGCCCCTACTTGTCCCCAGAGTGCCTGTTCTCACTGGGAAAAGGTCCTGCCATGCAGTCTTAATCTAGAGCATGTTTTGAAATAGCTCTTTCAGCTAGTGAAGTGCTAAACTGCTTCTTTGTTTCCATCTTAGTAGACTGAGAAAAATAATGCATACATTTCACAGTAGTGAGATTTTTTTAATATCTGAAATAACTCCACAGTTTGACTCTTATATCTGTGTAGTTGCAAGTTTAATCAGCCAGAGTACTCTGCAACTCCTAGAACTGCAAATGTGCCTGGTACAGTGGCAGACCCAAAGTCAAGTTCATGTTGAACACATCAAGCAGCTCAAAGAAGTGAAATACTGTATCTTGACTCAGATCTAGACCAAAGTGGTTTTATACACCAAACCATGTAGAGTTGATGTATGCTTGCTGCCTTAATCTTCAAGTGCTTCTAGCTACTGGCAGTCAGAGTAAAAAATGGTTTAGAAAATAAAGCTTTACGGTGCACTCACAATGCTGTCATCTTTTTCCTTAAACAAGCATTTTAGACAGAAATCTTTTGACTGAACTTTAGTGTTAACCAAACATTGGTGTGTTGGATCTGGGCCAGTACATTGTTCCTGACAGTGCTCAGGAACTGGCCAGCTGACAGTTCTGGAATAATGTGACAAGAGCGGGATTTTCTTAATCATTGGGGATTCCCCTTAAGGGTGATGTCTTATTCCCTGACACTTATTCATTGTTTATATCAGGAAGTATAAATGTTTTTCTATTGCTTAAAAAAAAAAGGTTAATTAAGGATTGTATTCGTTCTTTTTAAAATAGATGAGTTTCTAATGGGAACATGCAGGTATTCATTAACAGTCTAATTAATATTTTCTTTTGTAGTCCTTTCTGGTCCCAATTATATTTTGCTGCAGACAGCTCCACAGGGTAAACTTACATTTTAAGTTCCAAAAGGTAGAACAGAATGTTCCTTAATCTCTTTCAAAATTCCCTGTCAGTTTTAAACTCCCTGTTTAACTTGCCTTTCATATCTCTTAATTATTTTGTCTTCTGGCTTCAGTGTATTCTTGTTCTTTCATTTTGAGAAAAAAAAAAGGATGTTTATTTTACCTTAATTTTATTATTTATATTTTTTATACAGCTATCTTGCATTGCTCTCTCATTTGACTCTTTTCCAAACAGAAATCAGTCTTTCTTCATACAGCTGATTTTCTGAGGCCCAGTGTGATTTATGTTCATGGGGTCTGAACCCTTTCTGTGACTGCTCTTTTTGCAGTGCTTGCTGCCTGTAAGCATTCCTTATGCCAGATTTACAGCCTTTTGCATTTTTTTTTTGTTTTGTTTGCTTTGGTGGAGAGTGTCCCCCCTCCCTTGAATTTCAAGCAATTTGCTTGACATTGCCAGTGTCATCAGAAGTGGTATGAGCCGAGTTCAAACAGGTGGTACTGTCGGGCTGCTGTCACAGGGGATGAGATCATACATTCATTCTGTCTCCGTGATGGATTTGTCTAACTCTCTCCAACTCGAGCTGACTTTGATCCCATATAATGAAAAGCCTTAAAATAGAAAGTGGAAGGGAACAGAGAGGAGCTTTAATTATTTACTGGCTGGGTTGAATCCATACCTTTTGTAAAGAGACTTCTTTTGTTGTTTTTTGGTCTGTTCAGTTTTCATTAAGCCAAATTTGAATCTTTATGTTCAGCATTGGTTCAGATTCTGGGGCTGATTAAAGAGGCTTTTGAAGCAAGGTGCATTTTTCTTTCAACTCAGTTATTTTTTCCACTCACTAAATAGAATAAAAGTGTTACTTGAATGGTGTTCAATATTTAGTCCCAGTAATGCCAGGAAGTCAAAGGTACTCCAAGTTTTAATTTGCTCTGAGCACCTAGAAACATGACACCCACCTTAAAACCACTGAAGGCTATGCAGACAAAACAGATGAGAAGTGGGAGAGAGGAAGTAAATGTGTCAATTCCTAAATTGACAAAACAAACCTGTGGCATAGCTGACATCTTGTCAGGTCTCTACCACTGCTAGCATGGTTTTTAACAACAAGCCCTGCCCCACTGACCTCTCAGGTAATGCCTGAGCAGCAGGGGCATGATGTGGTGGGGTCTCCTGCCTGCATTTCAGAGTGGTATTCCCAGGTACAAATGTGGACCCTGCCACTCTGAGCATTTTGCTAGTGTATGTGTCCTTGCCCTTCTCTGGAAACAGCAGAGATGTCATCTTCTTCATTGAGCAGGAGGAGTTAATGCAGGGGCATAGTACAGCTCCTTTGTGAGCATCTTGCCCTGGCAGGTTGTGCAGGAAGAGGATCCCAAACCCATCTCCTTCTCTGGAGGCTGGATGGTGCCTCCTGAAGGCATGGGGGCAGAGGAGGGACTTCACGTGCGCCAGTTCTTTGCGTCATTACACTCAGAACGAGCAACAACCTTGCAATTACCTCTGTAGTCTTAAGAAAAAAGCTTGCTTGATTTATTTTGGAAGCTACTGTCTTCATGGTGTGCATGTCTGTAAAATCTGCATGCTTGAGTTGAGGCTCAAGGAACCCCAGTGCCTATCAATATCACTGCATCCACAGCTCCCTCACAAGAACAGACAGTAATGTGAAAGATAGTAATGGTTCAGAGAAATGTCCTTGCTTTATCCTCACTCTCACAGTGCCTGTGGATACGTTAGCAGACTACTGTACATAGGGGAAAACATGCCTTTAATAGTTCTGTCTCAGCTGCTGTTAATTTGATTTCCCTCAGGTAGTCAGTGTTGTCACAAAGTCCTGGAGCAAGACTTTTTGTAGCAAGAAGTACAAATAATTTACACTGGAATGTCTGAGGCTCTTGGACAAAGCATGTGCTTTTCTGAACAAAGGAAGAAAAACCCTGTAATTTATTTGGGGATAAATTGACGAATTCAGTGAGATGGAAGGAGGTGCTATAAAAAGGAGCAGCTTTGTGGCGTCTGACAGTGAGGTTATGACCAGACCTGTGCTTGGTCTCTGTGCCTCACACTTGGTATATTTGTGGCTCTTCATCATGAAACTTAACAGGACAATGTCAAAATAATCTGTAATTATTACTAGTTTACTACAGATTAAATGTTTTACAGTATCTCAGTGTTACCTTGGAAGTTGTTACATTTCAGCTCCAGTCCAGCTTCTTCTTGCCATACAACCTAGGCAGTTGGAAATAGGTACATTGTGTCAGTCCTGAGGTCAAACTGCATTTGTTTGCATTTATGAAAATCTGGAGTGCTGCCTTTGAAAAGAACGAGCTTCATTCTGCCCCAAATTGCCATGTCCCATTCTTTTGTTGGAGTCATTCATTTAAGGGTAGAATTTTTCAGCAGGACTCACTACTGCTGCAGCATTCTAATACTACTGTAGTATTGCATGGCTCATATAGCTCCACAAAAAAACTAAAATTAAAGAATTTAGAGCAGAATTAGGTCATGAATTTCATCAAGTGCATTTGAAAATGCCATGCTAATTATTCACAACTTTAAAATTACTGAATGGATTTCTTCCAAATTTGCTCTATTTCATAGATTCCATTGACATTTAAATATAATCCATTTTACCACCGTGCTATATCATAAAGTCCGGTTTCCCGTATTCTCATTAGCTTGTAGATGTTCTGTAATATAGGAGGAAGTAATACTTGGGGCATGGAGAAAAAAAGTGAATGCAGTCTCTCTGTTAACACTGCCTTTCTGGAAATCACTAATTGGTTTTTTTTTAGTCTCATATTGCTATTAGGAAGGATTGTTTTGTTTCTGGTACAAGTTGTATAGAGTTCCTGAGATTATCCAGAAGGTTCAAGATGAGTGTATGGCTGAATTTTCAAAGCCCTAACCTTGCACTCCAGCCTTTCATCCCCTCTTTTATTATGGAAAAGTGTCCACTTTTCCTGAAGGTGCTGATTCTTCTCATCATTCCTCCCTATTCTGATGAGTGTGCACCTTCTCAGAGAAAAAGTGCTTGAGAGACATTTCTTCCTTTGAAACAGTTTATTCTCTAGCTTGGATTTCCATAAATTAGTGCTAAGAGGAAAGTGTGAAGTAACTGAAATATTGCTGTGAAGATTGCAGAAAGCACATTGTAATGTTTGAATGTGAGAATATGTACTTTCCTTGAGGTACAAGTTTTTCCCTGTATTCAAACAAATGCTTTCATGGCAGCTGCTGATGTCTTCCATAGGTGGTATCCAGTTCTGCCAAATTCTCAGCCCTCAGAAATAAGGTTACAGGGTGGGATTATTGACTGCAATTGTGTTCAGGTGGTTTTTGTTTAGGAAAAAAAAACATTCTCTAGAACAATCAGATTGTTAATTACCACATGATTAATTGACTTCATTACCATAAGCTACTTTTCCCCTTTCCTTTCTGCTTTTTTTTTTTTTTTTTTTCTCCCTGTGCTCCCTGTTGTTTATATGTAGCATGGCGCTGATGTGACTCGGGGTGGGCTGTTTCCCCCTTTGCTGGGGAGTGTTGCAGCCGGCATTCCCTAATGTGGGACTTGGCTGCTGCCCTGCCAAGGGAGCTTCCTGGGGCTGATCCGGACACCCATCCAAATCCTAAGATGACGTCATGATCCCAATACGTGTCCCAAAGCGAGGTGATGGTGCCAAGGAGAGGCTTTATTCCCCTGTTCTGCAAGCACAAGTGAAGCCCTGGCAGGTACAGAGCCAAAGAGATTTGCTAGGTGGGACGCACAGAGGTCCATGCCATGCTGTCTCCCGAGCGTGGTGGTGCTTTCTGCCTCATCACCAGCGACTTTATCTCTTCCCCAGGCCTGTGCTACCTGCAGACCACGCTCAGAGCTGCTGTGCCTTATCCCAGCTTTCGGCGCTGACATTTGGGATTTCTGCACAGGATGGGTACAGCAGAGGGAGCAGTAGGACAAGCTTCTCCCGGGCTGTCTCACCCTTCGTTCTCCCGCCCCAGCGCAGCCCCCCGGGCTGATCAGCCCTCCCTTTCTGTCCCTGTGCCCCCAGCAGCAGCGGAGCCCCGAGCCTGCGGGATCCGGGCTGCCCTGGGGCCAGGACAGCGGGAAGGAGAGGGCTGTGCGGCCGGGACGCCTCCCCCAGCCCTGCAGGGCACTGGTGCATTTCAGAGAGCAAGTCAGGCGCTACTGGCTTTTACATAACTGATCTGATGGGATTCCTGGTGTTGGCCTATATATTAATGCTCCAGCTCTCATTAGCAGTTTCTGAGACTTCCAGGTCTCCTTCTATGTTCTTGCTGTGCATTTTTTGCTTTAAGGAGAAAAAAAAAAAAAAGTAATTTCCTTTCTTTTCCAAGTTTTTTGTCTGGAGGGTGAAATAAAATGAGTTTTATTTGAGAGCAGGAGAGTTTTTTTGTGGGATGTGGGATGAATGAAAGGGGATTGTTTCTACCTTGAGAGAATCTGTTTTATATATTATCCTCTTCCAGTTCTGAAAAAAGTGCGTGTGTCACTGCAGCCACAGTCATGTCTGCCTGCATGCACACTTCACGCAGAGGCTGAATTTCCACAAAAAACTTGGGGTTGTCTGTCCAGGAAGAGAGGGGATATTTAAAGAGAGAACATTTGTGGCATTTTTGTAAAGCAACTTACTGGAAACCATTTTCAGTGCAGAATTTAGTATTCCAATGAAACCAAGGTGCTGGAGTGAGACAGGATAACAGAGCCATTTCCATAACAAAAATATCAATATATAATAATTTCAGGAATAAGGACTTTATTTTCAAGTGAATGTTTGGTGTTGTGATATTTACTTTCACAAATATTACACTTTTCCTCTTCAAGAACAGGCTGCAATGAGCTCTGTTAATTAGCACTGTGTGCTACCTTTTATATACTTGGTTAGACCAGGCATAAAGCCTTTAAAGCAGCAGAGGGCTCTTATCATTGAGAAGAAAAAGAGCATCTATACTGGAGCAAAGACTGTGTCATGAGTCTTTGTAGCTGACTTGTGGACTGTTTATTTTGTTCTCAGAGTTTGGCTTTTTAAGGGAACACAATCATGCTATGTTCATTTGTCTCACAGTCCTGGCCACAGCCAGTAGTTTTGAACTCACTAGACACCTGCTAAATTAAACACCTAGGAAGAAATCTCAGCTATACTGATTCTCCTTGACTCTCCTGAAGTGGAATTCAAGATATCGACCCAAAAAAGAACAGGACATTCCCCTCCTAAAGCAGCTCCCACCTGTGCTGGCTGCTCAGTCTGAGCACACACAGCTCTGAATGAAGCTGCACAACCTGCTTGCTGCTTTTTCCACAGGTAGGGAGAAAATAGAAAAGGGGAAGTGGAAGGAGGTTGGGAATACTGATAACTGAGGGCAGTATCTAGAAGAACAACAGTCATGGAAGCCTGGGGAAATTAGAAGGATAATTGTGAAGGTGGCAGTGCAGGTTGGCTGCATGAAGCTGGATTTGGAGGTGGGCAGATCTCCTGTTGTGAGAGGCAGGAGTGGTCAAGAGAGTTTAGAGGAAACAGGGATTACTGTTGTTGGAAGCAATAAATAGCAGAGGATCATAAATCCTGAGGAAGACAATCTTCATTAGGTGCACTGCTCACCAAGCAACTTAAATGAACTATAGCTGTCACTTCAAACCTTGAAAGTTCAGCGTTTTCAGGTAGAGGACAAGTAATAGATGATATTAGAAAGTCTGAAAGCAGCCTTTTTATTTATCCAGGAGCACTACCAGTTCCAGAAAGACTTTTCCAGACCTCAGCATTTTGTGGGCTTAGGTTTACCTGGTTTTTTTTTTTTTTTTTCTTTTTAGAAAAATATTTTTCAGTCTGGTAAAAATGTCATTTTTTAAAAGTTGCTCTTTGTTTTATCTCAGATCCTAATTTTATTAATCAATTTGGATACCTCACAAAAAATAGTCATTTTTCTGTATTTAATGTAAAGATAAATGGAACCATAATTGTTCTAGCTTTCCCCTTAGGTATTTTTCAAGTGAGCTTGAAAAATGCATCTGGTAAAGTCAAGGGCGCAGAGTTTTTCAAAAGTTGCTTAACTCTTCATAATTAATGTTAAAACTTTGTTCTTGTGTACAAGAATAAAGCCAAAGTCTTTATATCCTGGCTCCTGTACATATGACGTGCTTATATCTGATGATAAATACTGGTTTAAGCCATGAGTTCATACCAAAAACTCTTACCAAAAGTATAAATACAAGACATAGCAAAAGGAAAGTCATGTTCAAAAGTAAATAATAGATTTTTCCTTTATTCTGTAAAATGGAATGATTGAAAATATGATTTGTTCCTGAAGCTTCAGTTTGTGACCATGGATGATCTCCCTTCTTTCCTTATGGCTTGAATCACAGAAACATAGAAATTAAGAACAGAAAAGCCAGCACGGAAAATCCTCTGTTGCTGCAAAACTGGTCACAGAGTATGTACTAAGTGCATTCCCCATTTACTTTATTAATGCTTATCAAGAATTCGAACAATTTTCAGGTGTCTTACAAACAGCAGAGCTAATCCATCTGAACATGTTCAGTGGCTGAGCTGCCTGCCATTACCCAGTGAGCCTCAAGGATATGGTAGGAATGTTGTGCCCAGAGCAGTCAGGCTTCACACCAGGAGACCAGGGCAGTGTTTTGCCCTGGCTGAGCCCATGTCCATCCTCTGGGTTTCCTTCCAGGGCAGGTGTATCCTGCAGTGTTGGAGGCTGTGTGGTGGGAGGCAGCAAGGGAGTGGGTTCCTGGGGGCTGCCATCAAGAGCCCCCTGTCCCCACTGTTTCAATAGCTGTCTCCCACCTCTTTAAGGGAAAAAAAAAATGGTAGGCAGGAGAGAAGCAGCACAAGGATCAACACTAGGCCAAACCCCACCTGCTGGACCATTTTGGAGAGGCCTGTTGGTGTAAGTAGGTAGCTGAGTAGGCTTGGCTGGAGGTCGGCTGGGGCAGTGAGGGGTGTGCAGGTTGAGTAATACTGAATAAACAGTGCTGAACTTATTGTGATGGGCAAGAATTGCGTGCCTACCAGTGCAATTACAGTCCCTACTCCAGAGCTCTTACTTTTGGACAAACCTATGCTGAAATATCTGCAGAGTTAACAAGGTCATTCCAAAGAGGAAGAAATACTCGAGGAAGACCTAGAAAGATTGAGCCCATAGGATATAGGATGTTGCCTGTCCCAGTAAGCACAAATCTTAAGACTGCCAAGACTAATGAACTGAAGACACTGACAGACAAGGGGAGACAAGGAGTAAATTTTGTGCGTGTTAAAAATAGCGAAACATGAAGGGACAGATCATGGCTCTTAGGCACTTGGCTAAATTGGGAATGGGTAGGAAGTCACATGGCTCCAAACATGTTACCTCTTTTCACTTGTCACTGGTACCAAATTACTCTCCCCTCGCTGCCACTCCCTTGTCTGCTCCCATGCCAGCTCCAACCCGAGCTCCCGCTCCTCCACAAGAACTTACTATTAATATGTTTTCATAGATCTCAAATCTAATGCCACAAAAGTCCCTGATGTGTTTCATTTGATGCTGGTTATAGCAACAGACCCTGCTGGGAGAGTAGTATTCCCTGTCACAGCAGTGGTAAATCTTGAAGCTGTACGCTTTTTGTTGCGCATTAGACCCTGGTATTACTGCACAGCTCTTCATCTGAGGAAACTGGACACCTGTCATCTCCTTTGGCTTGTGTGATACAGTTTTTGGACGTAACGACCTCTGGCTGTCTCATTCATGGGATTGGGATCATGCTGTCCATGTTGATATCCAAGGTTTCCCAGTAACTTCCAGCATCACTTTCCAAAGCTCTTCCCCTTTCCATACTCTTAGGTTTTTAAATACCCTCTTAGGAGGCATGGGAAGCAAACAGTGGCCTTTTAGAGGATTCAAAGCCAAATCTCTTCTCCCTCTGTATCTACTAAAGGAAACACACAAGCTTAGATAAAAGCGTGGATTTACTTCCGTGTACTTCCCTGCCATTGTTTTCCCTAACACTTAAGCACTCTCTAGGGGTAGTTAGAAGTCCTATAAACAGCTCAGTCCTAATCCTTCCTGTTCATGACTTCATTTCTAAATCACCACATTTGTCCATCTACCTTCTTCCGCAGGGAGCTTCTTTCTGCCTTCCTTGTTGCCCTAATTAGAAAGGAGCCCTCAGCCACAAAGGCACAAAGACTTTTGTTCTTTTGTCTCTCTGAGCATCTTAAGCACTGTGCTTTTTAAAAGGTAATGTTAACAGTTGGTCTCTGCTTCTAGTGATTGTCTGCCCTTCAAGGCTGACGTTATTACAAACAATTGGGAAAAAGAATTACTTGCTGTACATACTGCATTATATGAAGTTGCACCATTTGAACGGGAATTCTCTGGCTCTGACTCTTCTGTGCTCTGAGGGATTTATACGCCAGCAGTGTTAGAGGTGGCTCTGTCAGAAAGCAGTGCCAGACAAGGCAGCTTTCCTGCAGTTCGCTGCAGCTCCTCAACCTGAACAACAGACACTTACCCTGAACTGTTGTATCAGGAATCCTGAGAAAAAGCAGTGAAGTGACTTATTCCTCATCTGACAGGAAGTCCATGGCATGTTTAGCTGGAGTTTTTAACACGCTCTGGAAGGCAGATATTGAACATAATGGGGTCTGGCTTTGCTAATAGTAACAAATGTTAATGATTCAGAAGAAATCTTTCAACTTTTTTGGAGTTGTCAGCTGATTTGTTATTTAATGTTTCTGTGTTGCTGGCAACACTTCCAGGCCCACAAACCTGAGCTCAATCCAGGTTAAGAAGAGCCTTTCAGGGTATGCAGGCTGACCATGAAAACTACTGTGGAGTTACTGTTTTTCTTCAGACTGTATATGCTGTATCTGTTCTCAAACACACTTATTTTTATGCATGTTATCAAACAGGCAGGAGATGTGGAGACTTTCTTAATATGCCCTATGATACAGCCCTTTGGCTGATTTTTTTACCCCCTCCTTGAGGCCTTTCCAAGTTTGACCAGTTTCCTTCATTGGCCTGAAGTAAATGTTTGATCACTTTTACTACTGTATCAGTCCAGCCTTTCAGCATTGGCGTTCGGAAAAGTGTAATGCCCCATGAAATTGGGCATTGGCAAAGCATTTTCAAACCGTGTTTTCAGGCAAGGAATTCTGGGCACAGCTTGGCCTTGCCCCCTCTGCCCCAACCTGTGCTCACTACTTGCTTGGCTGCATCCCTACAACCCCCTCTTGGCAGCAGCTCAGACAAAGGCTGAAGACTCTAAGAAACGAGAGGCATTTACCAGGCTATTCTGTTTGAATTGGTGTGACTGGCAATTGGCATTTTCCTGTTGCAACTGAAAGTGTTTAATAATTCATACATTTTGCATAAAGTCTTGCGGCTTGTTCCGCTCCCACCCATGTCTGAGAGAAGGCAGACTTGATGGCAGGCAGTATTCAACTGAATATGCATTTGAGCATTAAAATCTGCTGCTTCGAAACGCTGATCTTAAGAGTCAGGGGTTTGTGTCAACACTAGCAACCTCTGGTAGGGATACTGACTTTCGGAGTGATATGGAAGGAGGCTTTTTCCACTTCAGTCACCTAGAATGCTATCATTTATCTGTGGTCTAGTTACTTCAGAGTCTAAACATTGCAATGCATTGTTGCTGTAAGGAGCCATGGACTGAGAGTGAAGTTTAGAAGCTTTGTAGTCAAGATCTGGTACAAACTTCTTTTTATTATATATTTTATTTTGGGTTAGGTTTTTTGGGTTTTTCGGGTTTTGTTTTTTTTTTTTTGTTAAAATGGCCTTCTTCCATAAAGCTCCCTGTGCAGTCGGGAATTCTTTAAGCTTGTAGATAGGAGTCTCTGCCGAACCTTCGTGCAGCAGCGGGTGAACTGCTGCCTTGCCCCAGCGCCCTAGCTCGTGTAGCCCGGGATCCCCTACGGAAGATGTGCCCCGGGTGTCCCGCTAAGGACCGCAGCTTGGTCGGTGGCGCCGGGGCTCAGGGACCCTGCCTGAGTGGGTACAAGCTGTGATTTCAGGTACCTGTCCCGATTTCCGAAGGCTCCGTGAGGCGCTGCTCGCCGGGCCGCTGGCCCCGGTGCCCGGCAGCGCGGCGGGCGGGCGGCTCCCTCAGACGTGGGCGGGCAGCCGAGGCTGGAAGCCCGTGAAATCCTGGCAGCCAACCCCCTCTGTGTGTGTGTGTGTGAGTGAGGAGAGGTGGGGATGGGGCAGATGGGGGTGGAGTGGCAGCTTGAGAGGATGGGAGGGAGGGAGGTGGAGGGATAGAGGAGGAGAGGGGGCAGGGTGCCTGCGATTGGTAAAGCTCCGCGAAGGCATCTGCCAGCAGGACTTCAGAGGAATGTGAAACCAAATCATTTAGAAGTTAAAGATAGACGCAGAATACACAGCATCTTGAGCCAAGGTTTAAATTCATCCCTCTCTGCCTGGCTTCTCGCAAAGGGAGAAGCTGGCTTCGGCTTGTCAGCTTGCCTCTGTTTCCTCTAGCAGCTGTAATATTCCCTAAGAAAATAACATCATTCTGGATTCTTGGGAATTACTAAGGTGGCGAAAGAGATCATGGTGCATACAGTGGGGTAAGTAGGAAGCTTGCCTCTGCATTTGCTAGAGTGGCTCCTCTGGGCTTTCCTGCTGCCTTCAGAGCACTCTGGCAGTTCCTCTAGGATGAGGTGGATACTTAAGTAATGCTTATTCCGGGCGATTTACTCTCCCGTTTTCTCCATATAGAGCATTGGAACTTTATTCCTCTGTGAAGTGTTTAACTCAGAAGGTTACTTTTCTTGGCATACCTAGGGAGTCTTGGCCTTTGTTTTGCCATTACGATTTGGAGTGCTGTTTTCCTAACAGATGATTTCTGTTATATACCTTTGCTCTTTGTTAGTGGGACATGCTGTCTGAAATGTTGCTTATTATTACAAAGTTGAAAAGCGAGTTGTTTTCCATGTTAGAGAGGATGTAATCAATGTTTGCTTGCTTGTTTGGCCATGGTTTCATTTGCAAATTATTTTGTCATGGGTGAATTTGATCACAGCACAGGATTAATTAAATTTAACCTTCTTGTTTGTTTGTTCCCAAATAATGCTTTTACTGGGAGTTTGATTTAAAAAAAAAAAAAAAAAAGAAAAAATAGCAAACATTTTGGCTGTCATTTTCTTTGAACAAAGTCCTTCTAGCAGTAATTTAAAAATCTGTGCATTCCCCTGGTAGTCCTCACTTAAATAGTGAATTTGTGAGTAAAAAAAATGAAATTCAGGCTATCAGGTTCTTTCCAGAACTTATCAGAAGTAATTTCAGTATCTGGCAGATACATTGCTTCATTGATCAATATCTTTTTCAGGCAGATTCTGAAACATTTCTGCTGAAGTTGTGGTGTTCCTATACAGAAAAGGATCTTAAAATACAGCAACTCATTTGGAAGTTAGATGTATTATTTGTTATATAGCAAGAACTTGTAGTCTGAGAGTTTCGTTTGAATCCGGGCTTTGAGTGTGCATCGTCTAAATGCCAGCATTGTTTCTACCATTTTTTTCTGGGCATGTGTGTTTTGCACTCATAGTAGAGGAGCTCCTAACTTTGGATCTAGTGTCAGTTCACCCAAACATACTCAGAATTCCTGATGTGTTAGTACTGCCCATAATAACCACAGGAAATAGGTGCTGTCTGCGGATAACTGAGACGCCTGACATTTTTGGTTATAGATATCAGTGCTGAAGAGATGCATATAGTGGCAGTCTGTGTCGTGTAAAATATGTGAAAGCAGGGGAACTAAAATAGAAACAGTTCCTCTGTTTCAGGGAAAGATGATGTGTCTGGTATCTCTTGGTATCTTTCTGGCATTTGATGGAGTTCATCCCTATTGGTCAGCTTGCCTGAATTTTGCAAAACATTAGTGTGTGTTTGGGTGAGCGAATCTGCTGTGAAGTGTTTTTTGTGTGATTAAATGTAGGGGATGGAGAAGAAAGAGATAGATAACCTTTAGGGTAAATCTGGCATAAAAAATGGATGTAGGGATGAGAAATGAAATCTAAATCAGTTCTTTTACAGTTAGTAGTAGCTGGTTGTTCTTTTAAGTAACTCTGACTAGCTCAACGCTTCAGTCCTGGGCTAAATTTCCAGGCCAACAGTTGCTTACATGAAGGAATTTTTTTACATTACATCAAGGAATTACTGTAATATTTGTTTAGGTGTTGAAGTCGAAGACCTTTGAGACAAAAAAATGTCAAGATGAGTAAAACTTGCAGTGAGTCTTGGTGAAGTTGTGGTTAGTTTCTGGCTCTTGCACAGAGTTCTGTGCAGCTTCAGGCAAGTCATGTGAGCTCTCAATATCCCTGCAGACCAGAAGGGGTTGGAAGGGGGTGAAAATACCTTTATTATTTCTCTGTGTTGGGTATCTAGATAGCAGTTCCTTGGGCTAGGCATCGCCTCTGATAAGGTTTAACACAATAGGCTTCTGTTTGCAGATGTACTCTTCCCATGGCTATGGCCTCCCCAAGGAGGGAGGGAGAATCCACAGATTTAGAAGTAGGGGTTCACTTCACCTTTTATAAGCTTCCTAAACTGAAAGAGAAAAATAGACTGACATTCAGAGGTGAGAATAGAATTAATGTTCCATGGGAAATTCCTGAGTCAGTTCAAAATTTAATTGCATTTCCCTACCACAGTGTATTGCTTTTCAGAAGTTATAGTTCAGGAGCATGATGTTCCCATTTCATTATCTGAGACCCTTCTCCCATAATTAAATGTCCAAGAGGCACTGAAGAGCTTTGTCACAAAGAAGCATGCTTTGAATTCTGGGATGTGAAGCTGCCTGAAAATCCTTGCTCCTGGAAGGGAACAAGCATCTGACCCCGGAACAGGATGTTCCCAGGGTAAAGAACTACATTGTGGTATTAGATTGACTTTAAAAAGTGTACTGCTCTACCTAAATCACCTGAAATAATATTTTCCATTTGTGCTAGCAATTAATGGAAAACTTTCAATAAAGGTGTTATTTTCCCACAGAAAATGTAGGTGTATTTGATATAAATTCCAAATTATTATAATGTTGGCATATTTACTGAAGTGGAAAATCCTTGGCTAGCTGTTAGGGTGAATTTTTCCTGATTAGGGTGAGTGTGGTACTGCATGTGCTCAGTGATAATGGTACTACACAGCAGTGTGATACTGAGTGAGGTTTTTGGGTAAGGGTGTGGTAGCTTTATCCAGACATGACACAGGACTAGAACCTCTTTCCTCTACTTCCCCTCCTCTCCCTGCCCCATTCTCCCTCACTAGCCTTGTGCTCCTTAGGTGACTAGGATTTGTTGGGAAGTGGGCAGGGAGGAAGGAGAGAGAAACAGACATCACTTTCTTAAAGGCTTTTGTAACAAGGTGTTGCTAGGGGTGGTGACACGCTCTTCTTGATCTTCTGGTCTTCTTTCCTCACTGTGGCTTTCCCTTCCCTTCCTCATTTCCCAGAACCCCCAATAATCCCACACAGGGGGGAATGGAGAAGTGCTGCTGAGACAGAGGGGAGGGGACGATGAGAGGCAGCCTGTCCCCTGCCCTTGCCTCTTGCTGCTGCAGAGAGAGGAGAGATCATGAAGGTGCTGGTCTTCAGAGGGATTCAGCAGGGGTCAGAACATTGATGAAGCTGGTGCCTCCTGGTTTCGGGTACTGTGTGGGTGGTTGAGGTGCTGCTCTGATGCTGGTACGGTAGCATCACTAGCATATGCCATGCTTCCTGCTCCAAAGAGCTGGCTGTTTGGTGTCTCCTAGGGAAAAGCACTGTTTTGTCATGGCTGGTAGCATGTCCCCTTCTCAAGGAGGCTGGTCATGTCCCTCCCTTTTTATACTATTAAGCTGTGACTTTGTCATGAGAGTTTGAAAACATCTTTCTTTCTGAGGTGAAAATGGGTTTGCATCATTTTTCCCCTTTAATAGGGGAAAATAGATCCTACAATTAATAGATCCTACAATTAATAGATCCTACAATTTTTTCTTTGCAAACCATACTAAAACCAGTAGCAGAGATATGCTTATGGGTATTAAAAATTCCTTCTTACTAGATTTTACAGTTACAGTACATGGTTCCCATTTTCTTTCTGTCATGATCTTTTCTGCCTTTGTAAAACTTTGCTTATAGCCTTATCCTCAAGTTTTTTGCAGTGGTCATTTTGCCATAAATAAGAAAATGGAAGTGTCATTAGGAACTGGTTGGTAAAGAGTTTAAGGACTGTTTCCCCACAGTTCCCAGACAATGTGCTGGTGTTTTTCTGAGCTCCAAAAAAGCAGCTTATAGTGATACAATTTCCTTTCTTTTCCTTTCCTGATTCTTCTCCCAGTGATTTGTTTTGGCAGAGTATGGCAGTCTGTATGGTGCACCACACTGTAGAAAGCCTCAACTCTGTAATTTTGTAATTCTGTAAAAAAAGGACAAACCCACCTAGCCCCCAAATAAATGCAATTGTTATGTCATATGCAGCCATATTATCACCTCTGAGCCCATTAGTAGAAGCCCAAGGAAATTGCCTGTCCAAGTGATATCGGATCTCCTGCACTTACTGTTCATTCCGGCTCCTGGTGTATCAGGGAATAAAGAACTTCCCGGCTAATGATTATGGTATGCAGTGACTTTACGTGGAAACACAGCAATACTTCCCACTAATAGGATGCTTAAAAATGCATCTAATTGCAGCTGTGGTAGTTGAGAGTATGCCTAACACCTAACAGTCCTGAAAAACCATCATTCCTGGCAGGGGGTGTTACAGGAAACTGAGTTTTACTGTCTCCTTCCTGTATCTGAACCAATTACGTGGCCTCTTGCTCTAAAAGTTGATTTGAGGATTATACTCTGAGTAATAAAGAGATAGGAAAGCAGTGGAAATGATGAATCTTTCTTTATTAATTAATTTGCTGTCATGGTGATAGCTGTTTGCTGAACATAACCTTCTCTGGGGCAGTGGAAGGAACAAGTCAACTTCTGTGCCTGTGATCTTTGTCAAGCCATGGAGGGAGAGGATTTGGTGTATCCCATTCTGAGAGCAGTGGTGGTGATACTTGCCTGGTTCTGTGAAGTGCTCCAGGATCAAGGGGTGCATAGTACCTACATGCTGCATTCTTATTTTCTTTTTATGGTAAGGATAACACTAGTCTGGCATTAAATACCTCTTTGTAAATTTGTAAGAAAATTTGCACTAAGTGGAACCTAAAAAAAAAAAAGGGGGAGAGAAAAATGAAACAGAGACAGAAATGTCTGTCAGCAAGTAGACTTTCAAAGCAATTCGATGACAGCAATTCGGTGACTAGTTTTTATTAAACGCAATGAAAGTAAGCAAATGCAAAGCACAGAGTACCACGCTTGAAGTTGTCCTTGAGTACTCTTTACCAAGTAACAGCTGCAAATAGAATTAGTAATCTTGGACTTTCCTGCTACACTTTAAGAATTCCTCTTGTAACGGAAGTATGTGCTTTCTAGTAATTACTACCTTTTCGGTGCATGTTCATTCTTAATGCAACATTGTCCTTGGAAGAAGATCAGGGAACACTTTGATTCTTTCCAGATTTATAAAGCAATGTTTATTTGGCTATCACAAGTTTCTGTCCCCCTTTTTCTTTCTAATTCACATCTCATTTATATTGGATTAAGATACCTACTGTATCATTTGCATGATACGGAAATACAATCCAGTCCCTGCTTTTAGATAATTCTTCTATTTCCTATAAATTGACTTGAGAATGATTCCCTTTGCATCTAAAAAAATACATTAAATTACAAAGGCAATGCATTGATTTAATAATTTGTTAACTTCTGAGCAGATAATTCTGTAATCTTGTCACTTTTTAAACATGAAATCCTAACTATCTTGTATGACTGAAACCTTTCTCACCTACTCGAAAAATTAAAGTTAGTCTAGGAGAGATGGCCAGTCCTTTATCTTGGTATTTGATGTATATTTTTAATCGCTCTTATTATAGCAAATACTTAACTTTCTTTGAATAAGCACCAACAATCTTGTTTCCAAACAGATTGAACAAATTTCCAAACAGATCTAACAAAATGCAAAGTGCTTTATGATTTTATTTTTGTTCTTAAAATTTTGATCAGTTTCCATATCTCATTAGGGAAAATAAATCACATCAGCTTAATGCAGCTATAAATTGTATTATGCTGGTTGGTACAGGAATACAGGAAGAACCTAAAAAAGGTGACAGCTGTATTCTCTGCCAGGCTATTCTGTAAACAAGCCATTTGTTTTTCTTAAACTCCCCACTTCTGATAATCCTATCTATCATGTTACTTCCCCTACAACTTATTCTGTGCCCTGGCTTCCCATCTTTCTTTCTCTGCCACCTTCCAGGCCTCTTCATCCAAAGCTCTAAGTTGTCTTCCCCCTGATTCCAGCTGTGGAGTTGGATGACCCATCAAGCACAGTCACTGCAAGCGGGGCAGGCTGGCAGCACTTTCAGAAGTGGAAATTCAGCAGCAGTCCTTGCTCCATCTCCTCTGCTTGCCTAGGGAGTCTCAGGGAGGAAATTTCTGGAGGAGACACATTTTCAAATACAAGAGGTTGTGTTTGCTCAGGTGGCTTGCAAGGGGCCCCCTGAGCATGTCTCCCATAGACCCACATCAGTTCAAAACAGAAGTCATCAGCAAAGGTGCAGACCTTCAGCTGCCAGAGCAGTCACTTGCCCTTGTAAGCTCTGAAGATCCCTGTGAGCCATCCTTGGGGATGAAGTGTGACTTCTGTCAATAAACTCAGTGGCTGTTCACTGATAGGGACAAGAAAGTAACAGTTGTATCTGCCTGCAGAATTTTTCTGTGTGAAACAATGGAGGAATGAAGGCTCCTCAGCAAAAGAATAATTAAAGATTTCTTTTAGCACAGATGAAACTCTTTCTTTTCCATAACTTTAGCTTTGAAACTTGCTGAAAATGTGTAAATAATGCATTCAGTCTCACTCTATTTGATATATAAAGTTTCAGGTCAGCCATAAAATCTAGCAGAGCAACTGAAAAAATGGAAGTGGGGGTAAACAGAGGAAACTTGCTAAAATTATAATGGAAAATAGCAATTATGTGACCCTAGGTGATAGTAAATAATATTTCAGAAATCATACAGTTAAATTAATAAAGAAGGTAGTGGATGGTTGAAGAGAATCCAAAATACAAGTTTTTCATCTACATTAAATCTGGTAATGTATTCCTAAATAGAATTAAAAGTGTTAGAGATTAAAGACTTTTGGAAAAATAATAGTTCCAGGCTCATATGAACTCTTTGCAGGACAGTACATTTTCATGGAAGGGGGAATAGGTGGTGGCTGATTGTCATGTGCATTTACTCTCAGCTTGGTGGTAACTTGGACTGAACAGGCCTAATCTTTGCTGTTACACTTTTTAATACCCACTTTTGTTGGAACAGTGTATTCTCTGTGACAAAGGCATCAACTAAGAAGACAGATAGTTTTTCAGGCCACTCTCAGTTACAGGAAACAAAAAAAACAATTCCTTGTGCACAAAGCCTGAGCTTTTGCTAAGTACTAAAGTACAAAAGAAGACATCCATTGTGTTATGTCCAAGAGAAACCAAGCTTTGCCAGAAAGGAACCCCAGCCTAGCCAGGTCTGTCCATACCTATTTCACAGGCCATTGGTCCTATCCTTTTTCTGTTGTGCACCACTGTAGGTGAGTGCTTGGGCTTGAACTTGGCTTGACTGCCTATACTGACAGCCTCTATACAGAGCAAGGACATAAAATTGGGTATTTCAGCCTTGGAAAAATAGTCCTACCTGGTTTTCCACCCTGCTCCTGGTAGATAGAGCAAATAAAAAGTGGGGAAGTTTATGCAAATACTGGCCCAGTCCTTGATGGATTTCCAGTGTTTTGCACTGTGCGCTGATGAAAAACTACACACAACTTGGAGCCTTTTGTGAATCAGCATTGCAAGGGCACTTTTGTCTTCTTAGGTGCACAGAGGCTGCAGTGGTGGTGTGTAGTTGTAGAAGGTTCACTGAGCTGTATCCTTGTAGCTGTTGACACCAAGTACTGGCTGGGGAACAGCCAGTGGGACAGCAGCTTTTCAGGAAAGTCTAGAGGTTACTGTGGATCTCTGTTTGAATATGGACTGGCAATGTTGAGCAGTTGCACAATAGAAAGGGAAAAAAGGAAAACACAATATAGGGCTGCATGTGGGCCCACAGCCTGCAGGGAGCAATCCCCACATTGGTGAGCACTCAGCTAGAGTCCTGTGTTCAGTTTGGAGCACTGCTCTTGAAGAAAATGCTGACCACTTTTGGGTGTGGAGAAGAGGGCACGAAAAGAGATCCATAGGACGTACCCCAGGGGGAAGCCCTGAAAGGGTTACATTTTCCATGCCTAAGGAAGAGCAGCCTGTTGAGGAGTGAGTAGGAGAAAGGCAGGTTTTCAGCACAGACAGCACAGTACAGGCTGTTGCCAAGACTGGGCCAGTAATCTTTTTTCTGTGCCATGGACAGAGAGGAGTGGATCTAAAATGAAACAAGGAAGAGAGATAAACCCTACAAAAGTTTTATCCACAAAATACTCTGCCAGTGGATCTTGTGGAGTCTCCGTCCCTGGAAGTGTTAGGAATCACTTTAATAAACATGAACAAAATTTATCTGACTGTATCTCACAGTGGGAGGTGGATTACATATCTTTCCTACCATCCCTATGATTTGACGATACTGGTGATAATACTGCTCATGGAATTATTTTAATGACAGGCATTCTTTCTAAATTCTGGTTGCAAAGACCTCTGCAGAGTGGAATTTGTTTTGCTGAGGTGGAGGAGGCACTTAATCATCATATAATTTCCTAATTTTGAAATGTTCCTTAGATAAAGCATAAACAGCTGGCTTTGCATTTCATCTCAAATATCATTGTCCTGAAATACTTGGGAACATCACTTTGTCAGCTGGCACCTGACAGTCCATCCTAAATCTGAAATCTGTAATTGGATTCTTCAGATGAAATCCGAGTTTCCTTTGAAGTCATGGGGTTTCACAGGGCAAAAATTTCACACTGAGGACAGAGTGATGTCCACTTGTATGTGCTTAGCTGTACTGTCCTAGGCAGGCCTGTTGTTTTCAGGACAAGGATACAAGGAGTGGGTTGTAAGAGCATGTAACCTTTGTTATGACAAACATTTGGCTGCAGAGGGGGGGCCTTTGGACTTCTTGTGTGGGTGAGTGGGAGCTTGCAACAGGCATTACATGAGGTGAATTAATTTTTTTCTTTTTTTCAGATAATGTGAACAAAACTAATTTATACCATCTGTTCTGAAAAAGACAGTAGAAAAGCAACATCCTTTTTTTGTTTGTTTGTTTAACATTTCTTTTGATAATACTTTAGGCACTCCATATTCTTTTTAGTGTAATGTAATTTATTCCCTTTTTCTCATTGAGGAGAGGGGTGTTCCCCCCCAAAATATATTTTTATTGCCAGTGGTCTTTAGTTTGCATTTAGTATTCAGACAACTATAGCTGCAAATTGAATGTTTCTCCAGCTACTGTATAGTTCCTCCTGATGAAATGCACGCAGAGAAGTCTCCAGGTGCTATGAACTGGAGTCGTTCCACTGGAAATATTCTGGCTTTGTTTATGCCAGTGCTAATTCAGAGCAAGTTCACTGGTCACAGCTTTAAAGGAGGTGATAGTCAGAATGTCATCCTAAAAAGGAGATCACATTGATGTAGAAGCTCAGTGTCAGTCTCAGAGCTGAGAGTTAAATTCTTGTGCCTCATAATGCATTGCATTTCACATCCAGATTTCTTTGCAGGCTTTTCTTAACTGTGCCACGATGGGCCATGTGTAGGAATTGCATGTGTATACCTAAGGCTAAATAAGCCCACAAGAAAGCACAAACCCCAGACTTTAGGACCACCAATACATCAGTTGTTAATAACCTTACAGTGTTATTATGCTCACACTAGAAACATAATTAAATTAGAATGATTTGAAACTGCCATTAGGGGAAAGAAGATGGAGGAAAACAGTTTCATCCTCACAACATCATGTTTTTATTGACCTACTTAGAGTAGGGAAGAAAACGTGTCCCTTCCCTTTACAGCAGAATAGGTTTGTTCAGCAATTTTATAATGCAAATGCACAAGAGAAGACTGGATTTCCTAACCACTTCAGGAGGATTTGGAAGGGAGAGTAATGTTATTTCACACAGTTAGGACTAAGATGTGTATGTTCCTGTTCAAGCTGTAATGTTATTAGTTTAATCAATTTGGCAGAAAGTGCTTACTTAGAGTGAAAAAAAAAAAAGTGGGGGGAAAGAAAAAAAAGACTTGTATTCAAAGATGAGAGGAAAAGGGCAGTGCTTGGGCTGCAGCTGTGCAGAGGGACCTTCCATAGGCAATGACATTTCCTTTGTCTTCATCTTCCCTCATCTTCCCTGTTTCAAAGCCTTTGGGACTGCTGGGCTGGAAGTGGAGGAGTCCTGAACATGGGTGTAAGGTGCATCTCTGCACATCCAGCACCCCTGCCCAAGCCACCAAGTGAGAAGCCACGGCTGCAACTAAAGCACCTCCAGAGAGAAACCCTGTGTGTTCTTCCTCCTCCACATCTGTGCCATGAGCAGGGAGCAGGATAAAGGTGTCTGGGTAACTCCAGCCACCAGGCATGGCAGTGCTCATGGGGTAGGCAGCATGTGGGGTTTGGGGTGCAGTCCTCTTCCTCTAGACTTGGGCATTATTGTGGTACTGCCTGAGTTAATAAACATCTTTATCTGAAATTAAACACCTGCAGGTAGTCCTTTCTAGGCTGCTCGGGTCACATTCCTCCACAAGGTGTTGTTGGTAATTTAGTATTGTCAGAGGCATTAGTCACTGCCATAGTAGCTTAATAATGCATGGTAGGAGCCAGCTGGTAATTAACAAATTAGAGATATCATCTACATTTTCCTCAAATACTTCAGATGTAGCAAAAATAATTAAACGGAGAGCGCTTCGGGTGTTTAAAGCTGTTACGTATATTTAAAACATCTTGCCATGTTAGGAAATTATTCATTGTTTTAAAGGTCAGCTAGGCCTTGTCTTGCTGCTGTCCTAGGATTCTGTAGTTCACACTGAAGATTTGTGAAGCAGGGGAAGAGCCATACTCCTGTCTTTTTCTTTAACGCTTTAATTCTGCATCATTTAGCAAATTCATGCCAATGCCTGACTTCTGTGCCTGTTTTTAGGAGTGGCATGACTTTGTAGGTCTCAGCTGCTCTCTTTTGCATTTGACTTCCTTTCATATGAGAAGTGTCTTGAATTAGAAGGTTATGTTTATGTGTATGTGATGGAAAGATGTGTATGTGATGGAAAGATGTGTATGTGATGGAAAGATGAAATTGGCTTGTAATTGAAGCTAAGGAGGGAAAAAGTTAACACAAATTGTATGAAACTGCAATGCTGGGACAGACACCACAGTATGAATGAAGGTGATGATGGGTTTCATTATGTAGTGTAACTAAAATATGCTGGTATGAACAAACTGGCTTTAACTCACTTTAACTCTCCATATTTTATCACCAGATGGTGACCAGCAGTTTAAAACTGAGATGCTCTCAGTTACCTATGCATGATGATTGAGCAGTAGTATACTTTGATACATCTCCCATCCGTGCTGCTTCAGCCCAGTACTCCTTGATGCTCCTGCAGCCTGGCTCCAGGACTCAGCTCTGAGTATGGCAAGCCTTTGACTCTGCTTTTTCTCTGGGGCAGGATCTGATCTGAGCACTCTGAGGCAGACGAAGCAGGGAACAGATCAAGCGATCGGAGGAGCATCATTTCAACGGGTAGGGTGTGGTGTTTCCTGTCTTCGTGGGGAGTGCTTGGTACTGGCAGTGGCTTGGAAAAACACAATTTATGTCTGAAAACATTCTTCTTGGAGTTAAAAACAAAACTGCTTTTGAAAATGTGGCTGGGTGCTCTTTGATACACAGTGCAGAGTTTTTGCCAGATAGTAACAGTTTATGTTCAAGCTTTGAACTCGCAGTACAGATGTGAGCAGCTGTACAGTGTAATGAAAATCAGATAAGAATCTGCACTGTAATACCTTTGCTCTTTCCTACATTTAGTCACCTCCACATTGATGGAAGAGCACTGGGGATTTCAAAATATGTGTTTCTGAAGCTTAAAAAAGAAAAGGAATTCTATATGCAATTTCTATTAAGACTTTTAGCCTCTTAGAGTTCAGCTGAGGTGTTTTGAATGCTTCCTAATACCTTTTGGTACTAAAGCTCAAAGGGTAGAGATAGAAAAAGGCTGGTAAGTTACTCACACAACACTGTTACCAGTGTAGACTTTTGTGCACCCTGAATTCTCTTTTGCTGTTCTGGGTGGCTTTTACTTGGGGTTTTTCTGGTAGCTTTGTACTGACTGTTGCCTCAGCAGAAAGCGTTCTCTGTTTGTACTGTAAAACAGCAGAGCATGGAAGTGCAGGCGACAGTGAGCCCCAGAGCATGCAGACATGGGGAGAGAGGGATGCTGCTGGCTGCACCCAGGCTGGGTGAGAGCTGACACCCGAGAGGGCAGGCAGAAACACAGCAACATGCCAACATGCCTTTTCCTGCAATCCCACAGCGTCCTGACAACCGGCCTCACGTGTCCCCACCTGGTGCCAGCAGTGCAGCAGGCACATTTCCTGCTCCTTCCACTGTCCACACCAAGGAGCCTGTTGAATGCACCAGTTTTCTGGTTTTGTTGGTATTTCTGGATTTCCCTCAGTGCAGCGCAAGGGCAGGGAGTAGGGGTGGTCTTACCTGGTCTGTCCCAGGCTGTGGGGTGGCAGCTTGGAATACACACAGGCATGGCAGGGCTCCTGGCATCCATAGGCCAGACATGGCTGGGCAGTCTCACCTGCATATCTCTCCCAGTGACAGAACAGCATTTCCTAGTGCAGGAGCTATTCCTGCAGGCAGGGCCTTGCAGTTCATCCAGGGATTACAAGGCACATAAAATTTTACTACAGTTTTCATCCCCCTGAAGCCCTTCACATACACAAACAATTACAGACTTCATAATGATTATGGCCTGTTAAACTACTGTATAAATATTGGTACTACATTTTTTGAATTATTTTTTGCCTTTTCTGTTAATTCAGTTCATGACCTTCACACTTCAGGTTTTAAAATGCCACTGCATCCACAGAAGACTGTTGAGGGGAATGAAAATAACTACCATAGCAAGGGGGAAAAAAAAGTTTTATTTCTTCAATGTGATAGAGTTCATGTAATCATGGAATGTAGGTGATGTCTTTAATGCCTGTCACTCATTTGTGTTGATGCTTTCAAAATATTTGGACACAAGTCATGGAGCTTTCTGCTCACCTGGGAATGAAGAAAGACATTCTGTCTGAATGTCCTTAGTTGCTGCTTTTTTCACATTACATTTTGGGTTAGTATTTCTGCAAAGAGGCTATACAGAAATCCCAGAGCAATTTAGGCCTCTAAGATTTCTCCATTCTGTAGTTCATTTTGATAAAATAATAGCCATATAGCTCTGTATTAATGGATTATTGTGATACTTGGATATTGCATTCAAAACATTGCATTTCAGAACAATTGCTCAAACACAAACTTTATATAGGTAGAATACATTATTTTCTGCATTCCTTTTATTTTGAACAAATCTACAACATCTAACTCTGTCATTTTCTGGAAAAAAAGGCCCCTTACTTTTGACACATTTTGTTCTGTGCTCTTTTTCTCCAGTGTTTAAGTCAGAATTAGGCTGTCCTCTTCATATTTTATTTGTATTTGATATTTGGGAAGCAATAAGCTAACCTATGTGTTCTGTGTTCAGTCTGCATGAGTGACTAATTCCACCAAAACTGCTGCTCAGTGGCTGATCACTGCACTTGAAATTTACTTTTACTGTCAAAAATACTGAAGCCCTGCAGCTGAGCATTTTGGTTCCAAATGCAGATGACTAGGCTGAAAACCCTTTTTTTTCCTAGTTTTTGGGACTGATAAGTGAGATTCAGGAGTCCCCACCAGGGTTGTATTGGATGTAGTAGAAGTTTTGGAGAAGCTGTGAGGAAGTTTGGTTGAATTTGGGGGTGATCTGCTGTTAAGAGTTGTTCAGTGCTCTACTTACTCCATGCCTACAGAAAGTAATTCCTTTTATTTCTGACAGCAAAGAAAAATTTAATTCCCAGCGACTGCCTCAATGTCTTCCCTCACTAAAACAAAACAACAGGTGACTAGATATTGAAGTGTCATATCTGACTTATTTGGCAGTTGTTTTCTGCTTCTTGATAGTGCTGGGATATGAACTTGAGGTTATCCCAGCTGCTCTGGCCACCTTTCTGCTCACTAAAATAAAACTGCCTGGTTTAGTCACTAATATTTGCTGAGGCTGCTCTTACATGTGCATTTACTCTGTTCAGAAGATCCCAAACTCTGCATGTAAAGGTCTGTGTTGGCATCTTGCAGTGAGAGTTTCCCTGCCCATGGGAATCCAGCCTTGTGTATGTATGTTTTTGAAGCAAATGGTTGTGATGATACGTGCAGGCTTATCTGCTTAGCCTTTTCATCTGAGTGGAGCCTTCCACGATAAATTGACAGCATGAAAAATTCAGTCCATCCTGTCCAGAGTTACATGTGTTTATTCAGTCCTTTGTTAAAGCTGGTGCTGTAATTCATGCACGACTTTTGCTTCCATGTAAGTTTTATTGTACTTTGATCTCCTGTAGCACCCAACAAATTTTTTAAAACCACTTACCCAGAAACCATTGTTTCACTGCAATTATAAAAGAACATGCAATGAATCACAAATGAGAATACTACCCAACAAGATATTCCTAGAAACGGGGGAGCACTTATATGCCATACAATGCATTAATCATTTATAAGGAGTCAGTTATTAAAATATTTTTTTAATACTCTGGATGTGAGTATGTGAAAAGCCTGTTATTGAAGATGTTTGTGGGCTTTTGAAACTTTCTTAAGTTTCCATGCTCACATTCTTGTCACAGATTTGAAAAGCAAAAGCTCGAATATGGTAGTTTGGGTAACTCCAGGTTAAGGTAGCTCTAGACTATGAGTATATATGTCTGCATGTGTATATACACATATATAGGTGTATGTGTACAGATCAATTCGACAAACTTTTGTCTTTAGGAGAAATCCACAATGTGCTTGGTGCTTCTTTATTTCAACAGAACTGCTCATGATCAAAGACTTTGTCTGCTGAGACACTTTCACAGTCAGGATCTGTGGTCATTGTAAGCAGCTCTCTCAAATGAATGGAAGTCTGATAATCTAGCTAAGCTATCACTTCTTCACTGGGGTTTGCTTTAGACATACATTCTTATAAAGGATAGGATGGGAAGGGGGAGGAAAGGAAAAAGGAAAGGAAAAGGAAAGGAAAAGGAAAGGAAAAGGAAAGGAAAAAGGAAAGGAAAAAGGAAAGGAAAAAGGAAAAAAAGGAAAGGAAAAGGAAAGGAAAAGGAAAGGAAAAAGGAAAGGAAAAAGGAAAGGAAAAAGGAAAGGAAAAAGAAAGAAAAGGAAAGGAAAAGGAAAGGAAAAGGAAAGGAAAAGGAAAAGAAAAGGAAAGGAAAAGGAAAAGGAAAAGGAAAGGAAAAGGAAAAGGAAAAGGAAAGGAAAGGAAAGGGAAAGGAAAGGGAAAGGGAAAGGAAAGGAAAGGGAAAGGAAAGGAAAGGAAAGGGAAAGGAAAGGAAAGGGAAAGGGAAAGGGAAAGAAAGGAAAGGAAAGGAAAGGAAAGGAAAGGAAAGGAAAGGAAAGGAAAGGAAAGGAAAGGAAAGGAAAGGAAAGGAAAGGAAAGGAAAGGAAAGGAAAGGAAAGGAAGGAAAGGAAAGGAAAGGAAAGGAAAGGAAAGGAAAGGAAAGGAAAGGAAAGGAAAGGAGAGGAGAGGAGAGGAGAGGAGAGGAGAGGAGAGGAGAGGAGAGGAGAGGAGAGGAGAGGAGAGGAGAGGAGAGGAGAGGAGAGGAGAGGAGAGGAGAGGAGAGGAGAGGAGAGGAGAGGAGAGGAGAATGCAGAGGCTCAAGAAATCTTGTTTTGAATTGCCTGTGTGAAGGTGTAGCGTCTCCACTCCCGATTCAGACATCGGATCAGCAGACAGCAACATGAGCTCCCCTCTTTCCCTTCCCCAGGCTGGTGGGTTGTACTCCAATGCCAGTCACCAGCTGCAGAGTTCACTTAGCACCACACTGTGCCCAGTGTTGATGCACAGCATTTTAGCAACTGCTGAAGCTGAAACCAACTCAGAGCTGCCTTGTACCTGCACAGCTCAGGGAGGAAGTGGAGAAATTGGGGTTTGTCAGTCATGGCCCATGGAGACTTTCCTGGGATGGTGCACATTTGTGGTGAAACCAGTAGAGTGAGGGACCTTTTCCAGCACAGCATCTGGTCTGACTCCTACTTTTGGAGCAGAAATATTATCATTACGAATTCTGTCATCACTGTGTGAGATGCACTCTTCCCTGGGCATCTCTGCCTCTGCTCCCCTTCTTTGGAGGTGAAACAGAGCAAGGGAAAGGATCAGCTGCAGACTCATTGTTCTGAAGCAGCTTTCCACTCCATTAGTAGAATGAAGGTACAGTCTGGGTCATTTAATTTCCCATGTTGATGTAGACAACAAATCAGATAGATGTGTCGGGGAATTATTCACCACGTGAGATAACTCAGCTTTTAAATAAAGAGCAGGACTTACCAAATATTGCAGGAAGTGGCAAAAGCAGCAGGAGATATGAGATTAAACACTTCTAAACTGTCTTCTTTTTTAAGTGCTAAAGTTTGGGCAGAAGAAACTGCCATTTTTCTAGAAAGAAAACTGCAACAAGTAAGTTGGTTCCAACCTAAATCCAACCTACTTGTCATGCTGGAAAATGCAGCAGTTGTGATTCCTGTAGCAGAATTGAAAATGGCAAGCATATTTAAATGAGTTTGTCTAGTGAAACTTGGCTAAAACTACCACATCAGTGGGATGATACTGTGAGATCTTTACAATTTAAACCAAATTTCTTTTGGCTGTGATGCCACCCTCAGCCTCATTGTGGTGAATACCCCACGTGGCTCATGCTTTGTGCTTTCAGATCATTCTGCAGTGATTTTTCCATTTCTCCAATTTTCATGACCCCTCTGTAGGCCAAAGTGCTGTGGATATGTGCCATTCACAGACCCTCTGCTTGAGGAGTGGTGAGAGAAAGGCATTCCCTCTTGTCTTCACCTGGCCAGCTGCATTCTTGAATAAACCGGATGGTGTGATTGTGGGGCAGGGAGGGGAGATGGTGTTTGACAAACATCAAAATGAAGGTATTCCAAGATGGCTTTGGGTTTAGCTTTCCTCATGGGATCAAATCCCAAAAGAGATCAGACTGTCTGTGTGTTAGGAAAGGAAACACACCCCCCCCCCTTCTTCTGACAGCTTCTGCCCTAATGGCTTTTTGGAAAGCACATCTGTTCATTCATAAATGCATTCCTTTTTCGCTCTTAAATAACCCTGTTTATGCTCTTGGAGTATTGGTGGTAGGACACATTGTATTACATACATAAACTTCCCATGTTTTTAAATACAATATGACTCTTTGTGTCTTTTTTCAGAGATGTTGAGCATCTCTAACTCTGAAGGCCATGGAAAGTCTACATGGCAGTCACACATTACTCTCTATACCAAGTATCTCCTGTTCTATTTTTAATGCCAGACCTCAGTATTCACAGTTCAACTGTTTATTGAAGGTGAATTCCTTATCTTCTGTCTCCTATTTATCAACTCTTGTACTTGTAATTTTTCCTTGTTTTATGCTGTCATATGCATGATCCAGAACAACAGTTCTTTTGACCCTATAAAAAATTGATGGGTAGAATGGCTCAAAAAATAATCCGCACTGGAAATCTTATTAAAAGTAAAATTCAACTCGTTATTCTGAAATTGACAGTCCGATTCATTCACCTGTCCAGGGCAGAATGGAAGGTCAACTAAAATTTGAACCCTTGGTAAGGAAGTGTCAGTTCATATTAGTGTAATAGGCACTCCAAAGATAGGATCACACATTACTGAAGGTAAGAGGTGCAAAAACCCACTTACAGACGTAAAAGCAACATCCTGTACAAGTATAGTTATTGAGTAGAACATTGGTATTATAATCTCTCCAATGACAGCTTTATCTGACTGTAATTCATCGTGAAGTAGAGTTTCTGGTGTGTCAGGAGTTCTTTTGACCTGATGCAAGAACTTTACAGCTTAACTTTATAACCTCAGAAAATTAAATAGGTTATCGCAATCCTAAATCTAGCCTTTCCTAGCCTGAAGATACTCAAATTCCTGTAATATCCACTACTTATTACAATGGAAACTTAAAAATTCTAAAGCTTTGTCTTTTTGTCATAGCTCACACAGATAATCACACTGAAGTGTCTTAACATATTACAAGGTACTTGTTTGTTGGTTTTTATTTTGGAGTTAGCAGAAAAAAAAGTCACGCTCTTAAATCTTCACCAGTTTTCACTTCATTGGAGTTGTTCTGGGAATTGTAAAGAGTACATTCAGAAATTAATTCCTAGGTGGGATCTTTTGTGTCCTATGTGTGTCACTGCAGAAGCATTTTAGGTCTGTCCAGAGAAGGAGACTTCAATACCAAGTGCTCTTTGTAGTCACACAGATAGATCTGAGGTATGGTCCTGACCACGCTGTCATCACATGGCTCTAGAAACACTCATTTACTGCCTCAGAGGAAGGAACTATTTTGTTCCTCTTTCTCCAGAGGTTGGTTTGTATGAAACCTGCGTGAATTTTCCTTACAGCATGCTGATAGGATTGCCTGTTGCTTGTCCAGGGATCCTGTTTCTTGCAGCTAATCTGAACATGCATCTCAGGTTTCTTTTCAATCTGCTGAAATACGACTGTGATAATTTTATCTCGACAGCCTGTACGGCTCCACTCGTATTCAAGCGTCAGTCTGACTGGCTGTGGGTTTCAGGCACATGACCTTGGGAGAGGTAGAGACTACTCATGTTGTGAAATCCTTCTCTATCAGGGCGATGTGCGTGTGCATGTGTGTGGTACAGCTTTGTAATGCCATGGCAGACACAAAAACTGTCCTTCGGTGTCTCTCACTGGCCAGACTGGCCACAGAACAGTTTTACTGGGCTTGTCCAGGTTCAGCTGGCAGCTCTGCCTGCTCTCTGCTTCCCTCCTGGTTTAATTTTACTGCTTTTTTTCAGCTCAGGAGGGTAGTTGATAGTGTAGTCCCTGATAAATAAAATGCATAAATTCCTGACTATGTAATAGATTGGTAGCACCACCAATTAGGAAAGTTGCCCAGCAGTTCCCATTATAGTACCTTAAAGTTTTTCAGAGTATTTGTAAAACTTTTAATGTCTGAACTGAAATTTTTCTAGCCAGCTGTTTTCCTCACCCTGAGTATTTTTGGAATATTTCAGCAAAAGTGATTCAGTAAGACTGAGAACAAGATTGGCATAAAAATAAGTTGGATTTCTTCACATTTAAAGAAAACCTTGGATTACTTTCTTTGGTGCTCTTTACTGTCTTTGTACACTGGAACAAGGATGTAAACTTCAGTAGAACACATGACCTTTGCATGAGTAGTACTTCTTTTATTTGTCCCTTGATTAGTGGAAATTTGCACGTTTGGCCTATACAGTAGCCCTCAGGGGAAAATACATCCAGAGCAGTTTATCCATGTTAAGAACCAGCTGCAGATGAAAATCCTTGATGGAACCAATCTCTCTACAGGTGCTGGGGAATCTCCCAGTATGCTCATGGCACCCAAGTTGTTCCTTGGTCCTTGAGCAGTTGTCAAGCTTTCTGCTGTATTTGTCCTCACATGGATTCAGGTGCACAGGTGGGTGCTGAGAAGTCAAATGCTGTACCCCTAAGTCTTGCACACACTGAGGGCAAAGCTGCAGCTTCACAGGCAGCCTGAACTTCGACATCTCCAGTCTCTTAAACACTAAGGCTGCTAAAGCAAACAAACACATAGCATTCTTGTTCCTGAATTCCTCAGGAATAATTCTGCAATATTGTGTGGTATTGTCCTTGTTTTGTGGAGTAAAGGTGACAGAACCTCCAGTTTCTTAGTAGTAATTGCACTGCTTAGCATTCAAAACAACTTTGATAGAGGATCCCGAAACACCCTGGGCTTTCCCATCTTTCTCACATGATGTATGCATGACATCTATGCTTCTGGCAGCATTCTGATAGGCAGGGGACGGGAGAGGAACTCTACTTGTTCTTGGACAGCACTGTCTCAGGGGAAAGAGAGTGGCTTACATTCTAAGTGCATTTCCATTTTAGCTTATGAAGCACAGCTTTTCAAAACTCCTGGGTTTTACCATACTTCCAGCCCTCAGCTGAACAGATGTCAGAAAAAGACAAACAGAAGGAAGATAAATATGTGAACATTTCAAAACTTTCGTTATGGTGCATTGGCCAGTACTGAGTATAAAATAATCCTGCTGTCATTAGTGTGTTTGATGTTAGGTTTACACCTCTGTTCAGCTCTGCATTTTTTGTTCTTGCTGTTCTCTTTTAGCAATCTCCCTTTTCTTCAGAAAAAGCCTTTTGATTCAATGCTTGTTTTGTTCAGTGTGGTCAGATGAATGTTATTTCCTACTTAGTAAATGCCCCATGCTTACTGTATTTTATTCACATGAGTAGATTTGCTTGAGATCAATGTGAATGTTGCATGGTCGGGTTAGCAAAGAGTTAATATTTTTTACCAAGCTGCATAACACTTCTGGATACATTTCTCTATTGATCCCCCAATCCTCTTAGGTCTGCCTAAATAAGTTCTTTATGATGGAAAATAACTTTGCAGTTTATTAATACCGTGAGATCACTTTCCCCTCAAAAGATCATCTGTATATAGTCCTTCTTACTTTCAGACTCACTGCTCCTGCTCCAATTTCCTCTCTGGTACTAATGGTTTAAGGATAAATAATAGGTGAAGTTTGCGGGAAATCATGTTTTTTACAAACTCAACTTGTACCTGATGAAAACACGAACAAAATTCTGGCAAGTGGGAGTCATAACCTCTTAAAGAGATGCATAAATCAACAGGTCCTTCCCCCAGTTGTCTGTAATAACAAGGCTTTGGGATTTTTTTCTGATTTCCTTCATAAGATTTTCTGTGTTTGCTTGTCATGCATTTCACTTCACTGGACCCCATGTTTTTGACTGCTCAATGAGAAATGTCCTGGCCAAGGCATAAAGAGCATGGAGAGGGTATGAGTATAGTGACTCCAGTCTACAAACATTTTCCAAAGTTACAAAATTCATCAACTGAACAATTAAAAATACTAGAGTTGAGTGGCTAATTAAATTTTATTAATGTGAGGCAGATTTTCCCACTACATAGGAATACATCTTTGGAAACAAGTAAAAAGAAGACATCCTGCATCCCAGGATGCAGGAAATTATTCCAGACAAAGGTTGCCTTCCTGACGTCTTCAGGGAAACCATCAATTTTACATACTCTTAATTTGTGTTGTGACCCACAGGCCTTGGTATAGCAATGTATTAAGAGGTTCAGAAAGCTGTGCTGAACTCAGTCATTATTTCAGTGTAAATCCTACCTGAATAAATGGATTACAAGCTGCTTAGACAAAAATATTTTAATTAAGACAGTAGAGTAACTGGTAAATTCCATGGATAAACATATTTCCCACGTAATAATGCAGGGAAATCTTTAACTTCACGTTACAAAAAGGAAGGGTGCTGAACAGCATGAACTGATGTGCAGATACGAGCAACTGTGAGTTTCTATTGCTGTTGCAAGTGGTTTCATGTGTACAGAAATAACTGCTGTGCAGGCCAGGCTGGGTGCCAGAGTCATCATCTCTGCTTGTATGGTGCTGAGGTTGCCAGCACTTACCCTAAAACTGACATAGCTGTTGGCATAACAGAGACTCGAAATGTTTGCTTTGATGTCCGAAATACAATGCAGTATACAGGCATCTCCTTTCCAAAAGGCGTGGCAGAGATACAAATCTTCATGTCTGTGATGAGAAGTAGCAGCTGGGTGTTTGCTGGAGGCCAGAGGGGGCAGTGGGAGAGCAGAGCATGAGCAGGATATTTCTGTTGGTGTCTTGCTGATTCCCAGGTGCTCTGACCAGAGCCTGACCCCAGCATTTTGTCGGGGTGAGTCCAGAGGAGAGCCACAAAGTTGGTGAGGGCACTGCAGCACCTCCTCTATGAAGACAGGCTGACAAATTTGGAACTGTTCAGCACAGGGAAGGGAAGGTTGCATGGAGACCTCACAGGAGCCTTGCAGTACCTGAAGGGGGCCTACAGGGAGGCTGGAGAGGGACTCTGCATCAGATCAGGAACTGTAGTGACAGGGCAAGGACTAATAGGTACAAACTGAAAGAGGGGAAATTTACTTTAGATGTATGGAAGAAATGTATAGATGGTGAAGCACTGGAACAGGTTGTCCAGGAGGGCTGTGAATCCCATCCCTGGAAGTGTTCAAGGCCTGGTTGGATGGGGCTCTGAGCAACCTGGTATAGTGGAAGGTGTCCCCAGCTTTGGCAGGGGAGTTGGAACTAGATGGTCTTCAATACCCCTTCCAACCCAAACCATTCTATGATTCTATGATTTTGTTAGCAAACAGAATTGAGGCTTCCATCTACAAATGGTTTCAGAGAAAAAGGCTTAAAAGAAAGAAAGAAAAAAAAAGTCTTAGGTCCAAAAAGATTTAAAATCTTGGCTGTGTAACTGAAAGTAAAACTCTGTGACAGTTACTCTCCAATCATATTAATCAAGTGGCCTTTAAACAACAAAACCATTCAGATTATCAGCTGGGAAGTGGAGTTGGGATGTCAGCTGAATAGACTCACTCTACTGACAGTAAACATAACTTTGGAGATGAAACTTTGCCTCTGGCTGCATGATAAAGGAAGTAAAACTCCCGCTCTCTGATAAAGTGTATAGTTCTCAGGATATGTGATACCATGAGATGTGTTCCTCATCCCCAGAATTTGCATCTTATGCAGCAAACAGAAAAAACAATATAGGCACTGCATGAAGAAATGAGATACATCTCATTCATAAAAAGTGCCATGGCATATGTCATCAGTTAATAGGCAGCACAGCACGTACCAAAACTACCTTGAAAAATAGGGTGGTGTTTGAAGTCTTTCTTTCTAGCTAAAAGGTACTTTCAGTCCTTCTATACTCAGGAGCAGAAGCTAGTATTTTTTACAGCATCTTTGTTTTCATACTCTCCTAGGATGTGTCCTACCTTATTACCAGCTCTTTTCATTTTATAACCTCTGTTTGGAATTAAGGGTACTCGAATGTAAAATACCGATTCCTAGAGAAGCTATTAAAACTGAAGTTTATTTTTTATGAGGTAAAGCAGCCTGCATGAATTCTGTTTACGAATTGCTTTGTCTTGCCAAACAGTTTTGTTTGTATATATCCCAGAGCATGGCAATTTCTTGGATGGGAGTGATTTCTGTCTTTGTTTCTTGCTCCAAGTGTATGGTCAGTGCTAGAGAAGAAGGCCAGACTTTGCCTTAATTGGGTCTGATTCTGGTTTCTGAGAGCACTTGAGTGTTCAGCTCATTTAAAAAAATAGCACAGAAACAGTGAGTATAAAGGATATAATGTCTGTTAAAGTAGCTTTAGGTCTGAGCAACCTGTCAGGATTCTCACTTATGGCTATGGATGACATGTATTAAAGACTGCAAGGAAAGCTGCAGTTCTTTCAGGTAAATCAGCTGATCTGATTACCATTATTATTAATACTTTAGAGGGAAAAAGCTGATTTAAATGAGGTTTTTTAAGCAACATGTCATTTTTACGTCATGTTGGAATGACCTCTGGCATCCAGATTCATATATCTAGCTGAAGAGCTGGAGACCTCAACTTACTAAATAACTCACTGACTGACACTCTATTCTAGTAAACACACCAGAGGTTTGCCTCTGGCACCAGGACAAACTGGGATGGCACAGCACATGTTCATACCACTGAGCACAGTCTCTAGAATGAGTGGCCACAAGCAAACAGCCTACTGGAAATGTCTCTGGACTCTGCAAACTCTGCCCAGAAGCCCTCTGGAGGAAGGAGGCCCAAAACTGTGCCAGGAATGCTGTGGTGTTGTAGCAGTGTGGGCAATAGCTCCAGCTCTCAGGGACACGTCCTTGTCCAGGGTCACTAATATAGACATATTCTTATCAGGGAGATGGGACCAAATAAAGAAGAAGCCATGGTGTGGTTGCTGTCACTCTCCATTGTGTTGCAAGATATGGTTATGAACCCTGTTGAATGCTGTAGTAGGTTATTGAATAACTCTGGGCAACCTGCCCCTCTAACACAGCTCTGGAGTTAAGTCGAAACAAATCTGCCCTGGGAAAAGCCCGAGCCCAGCATGACTGCTTTTATTCTGCTGGGCAGGATCTTGCTGTCAGCAGGGTTTTTCAAGACACATTATGTTGCAGCGCGCCGTCACGGGGCGCGCTGGGCGGCGAGAGCAAGGGTGCGACCGTCCCCCTGCGAGTTCTGCTATCCCAGCTATCGGCAGGTTCGGCGCAGGGACAGATAACGAAGACACGGGTCTTGGGGAAACCAGAGTGTATTTATGGGATGGACGAGATGGAGCCCCAAGACAAGACTTGGGGGGTGAACAGAAATTTTATACAGTAACTCAGGAGGAGGGGTGCAGGAACATTAACCAATGAGGGTAAAGCTGAGGAGTGGTCTAAGGTGGGACTAAACTATTATAAACCTATCAGGAGAACTAGGGGAGTGGAATAACACAAAGTAACAAATAGGGTGTCGAGTATAACAAAATAGACAGAGAACACTCTGGAAGGAAGGGTAGGGATAGGGAGGATTGACAAGGAACATTCTGGAGAAGAGGGGTGGGGAAAGGGAGGCCTGACAACTTGAAATGGAGGGGGTTAGGGAGGACCTGGGGAAGATTGGCAGCTTGGGAGAGGAGGGGATTAAAGAGGAGAACAGGGGGCAGACATGAACTTCACACAAAACACACCACATCTCCCCCTTTTCTTTTATAAAAGTGGAGGAGAGCTCTAGGGTTAAAATAAATTAATAAAGGGTACAACAGTACAGAATTCATGTATCAAATACAACAAAATTCATCATGTAACTAATACAACAAGATTCATACAAATCATTATAATAATAAATTAAAAATTATCATAAAAAGATAAGCTAATACCAATTATAACGTATTGGGTAAGAATCTTCTTCACGTAAAAAACTTAGTATAAAATAAACAAAATCATCATATACATAGGAAGGATCAGTATTAAGAACTGAAGTGGAACTTGGGGGTACATCATTTTGAGCGGGAGCTGGGCTTGAAGCTTGACTTATCTGGAGATCCACAGAATCTGATTTTCGGGGGTTTGATGACCGTCCGAATAAGATTAATTTTAAATTTTGCGTGACGAAGAGTGACTCTGGAGGTCGTTCATCTTGTGAGGCGCATTCTGCAAATGGGGAGGTGGTCTTCCCAACTTTATTTCCTGTCTGACGCGCAGTCATGACCGTTGGGCATGGATCAGTAGTTATTAACTAAAGAGAATGACTCTTCTTTCTATAATATATGACTCAATAAACAAATTATTAAACTTGACGCTTACGGAAGATCTAAGGCAGGGACAAAGGAATAAAAATTGATCTATTGATTCCTTCCCTAAATAAAAACCATATTTTAAATTATTGAATACCAATTAAAATACTTTGAAAGTCAAATATATAAAAACAACACCCCTCATTGTGACCACTGTGAATATTGTCCCTTTGCGGGGCCCTTCGCAAAAAAGGGGCAATATCCAGAGCATGGGGGAGTGTATGAAATCAACTGAACTATAAAAATTACAAAATTCATTAATGATTTGAAAATCAAAAGGAACATTGGGTAAGGTTAGGCTAGGGAAATGGATAGGGAACTTGGGCAGTCACTTCTGCATAATTTTATTTTTATTTACATTTAATTGTTTATTTTTAATTTCATTCTGATGAAAATAATTTTTTGCAAATCTATGATCTGGAAAGATCTCCGTAAAGGCCTCGAAGAATTGAGACCCTCAGGGAGATCTTGCCAAAGATTGAATGCCAATTGAATTTGAAGTTAGTCCAATTCACAAGCAAATTAGAATCATATTAAGGACTGCTCCAAGTATAATGGGGTATCGGTGAAGGGATGGACCTGGGCACCGCCATCTTAGGGGGAAACAAGATGGCGGGTTCCCGGTCTGGGTTTCTGGCTCCACCTTCCTCCAAAGGAGGTCCCTCCAGAAGGGGGAGTGGTCTCCTAAGAAGGGCGGTCCTCTGACGGGAGGTCCCATAGGCGATCCTCCCCCCAGAGGAGGAGCCAGAAGAAGGATTAGGGGATGGTCCAGCCCCAGCTCCCAACAGAGGGGACTGACCTACTACACGAAATGCGTGTAGTGGCCTCTGCGGAAGGGGTGGGGCTGGCGGGAAAATCGGGGCCGGAAAAGAAGGGTTAAGGCGGGAAAGTGGGCTCCAAGAGGCGCGGCCGTCGCCATCTTGGAAAGGGATGCCGGGTACACTGCAGTTCCCTCGAAAGGTCTGAACAGTGTCCGGCGGGGCACTTGGGGTGGTGTGGCCAACACCATTCCCAAGGGAGGATAGGGTAGGGTTTTGGGGAGTCCGAGGGACAAAGGGCATAGGGTGCTTCACAGAAGCTACAGGGGAATCTACAGGAGAGGGGCCCGACGCAGCTGGAACTCGACGAGGTGAATGAGGGTTGGGGGCCTCTCTTACAGTATCTCCCATAGTTACTAACGTGTCTCCGTTTGTCGTTGAATTTCTGTCCCATTTTTGTTTTTTCTGTCCCCTCCACCCTCATGGGATGCCCCAATTTCTTGGGGGAGAGCCCAGAATTAGGAAGAGAGGGCAGAAAAAACACTCTCCTAATAAGAAAAATGAATCCTCCCAGGATGTCCCAATTCCTTTTGTAAAAACTCCGTGGAGAAAAACTCAGGAGGGTACCCTGTGGTTTCCGCAAGCTCGGCCACAGCTTTTGGAAACCAAAACCACCCGCCCCTCAGGGGTATACCCTGCTTTGGCTCGCTTACCCTCTGAGCCCAGGTGATGGAGGATTTGGAGATTCTTGTTAGGGTGCGCCGAACTGATGTAAAGCCGATAAGCTGGGGACCTTTTCCTTCCCGGCTTGGCACCTCCAGGGACCTGGGTGTTCCCGGTGCTTCAAGGCCCGTCCCCGGAGCCTTGGGCGCGGCCACTATCGGTCCCTGGTGCGCTCGTCCCGGTGCGAGCGCCTTGCCTCGGCTCAGCCCGACGTGAGCCGTCCACCAAGCCGCCTCTCTTCGTGCCTGGGGTAAGTCCACCCCCTCAAGGCACAGCCTGGGGTGGAGAGCACGCCGGCAAGGACGACAGAGAGAGTCCTGGAGCCTCAATCTTCTCCGCTAGGCTCCTCTTAGGGTCTTCGGCAGAACTCGTTGATGGTTCCGGTCGCCGATGTTCTTCTTCCCTTCTTCCTCCTCAGTGAGGCGGGCGCCCCCACAGATTGGCCCGTTTATTTTAGAGGACGAAGAAGGGAACCATCCTCTGCTACCATTTGTTGCAGCGCGCCGTCACGGGGCGCGCTGGGCGGCGAGAGCAAGGGTGCGACCGTCCCCCTGCGAGTTCTGCTATCCCAGCTATCGGCAGGTTCGGCGCAGGGACAGATAACGAAGACACGGGTCTTGGGGAAACCAGAGTGTATTTATGGGATGGACGAGATGGAGCCCCAAGACAAGACTTGGGGGGTGAACAGAAATTTTATACAGTAACTCAGGAGGAGGGGTGCAGGAACATTAACCAATGAGGGTAAAGCTGAGGAGTGGTCTAAGGTGGGACTAAACTATTATAAACCTATCAGGAGAACTAGGGGAGTGGAATAACACAAAGTAACAAATAGGGTGTCGAGTATAACAAAATAGACAGAGAACACTCTGGAAGGAAGGGTAGGGATAGGGAGGATTGACAAGGAACATTCTGGAGAAGAGGGGTGGGGAAAGGGAGGACTGACAACTTGAAATGGAGGGGGTTAGGGAGGACCTGGGGAAGATTGGCAGCTTGGGAGAGGAGGGGATTAAAGAGGAGAACAGGGGGCAGACATGAACTTCACACAAAACACACCACAACATTATACATTTGCTTTCAAAAGCCATGAAAATATTTGTGGGGAAATCTTGACATTGGCTACAAAAAAGTTTGTCTCCTGGGCCCAGCACTGCTGCAGTAAATCGCTGAAGCCCTAAAGTCTGGCATTAATTTTTTTTTTTCAAATTCTTCTATATCTGGCATTCTGTTTTCTCTGTTTACAAAGACATATTTTTATTGGTACCTTTTATTGGTACCTCAATGTACATAACATGGTGATGTTACTGTGGTTTGGGTAGCAACACATAGCTCTGTTGTCCCGGAGTTGCCAGATGCTACTGATGCATGTGTGCAAACAGCTAAATAATCCAAATGGGGAAAATTTGGTTTTGGAAGGAGACTGAGCTTCCAGAGCTTGTCAGCATCAGTTCCAGTAGATCCAAATTGTGTCAGGATGTGCTTGTATGTAGATGTGAGAGAAATCACAGTCAGGTGGTGAACTGAAGGACCAGCAGTGCACAGCTTTCATTCCTTTTCAGAGGAGTTTTCCTGAGTCATGGCTGTGAAGGAAACATTTGTTCATATGCGTGATACGAAGCATACAATTCATTCCACACAGACTGTTAAAATTAAACTGCCCAAAGTTTGTATCCATTTCTGACTGTAATGTGAAGATCTCTTTTCTGGTTGCTCAAATTGTTGTTTTCAAATACCATAATAATGGGCATTGTGGGAAAGCTTAAATGTAGTGGAACTGCCCATCCTGTTTCACTGATGATCACAGGGATGGAGCACCTCTCATATGAAGACAGGCTGAGAGAGTTGGTGTTGCTCAGCCTGGAGAAGATTCCAGGGAGACCTTGGAGCAGCCTTCTGATACCTAAAGGGGACCTGCAAGTGAGCTGGAGAGAGTGAGATTTTTTACAAAGGCATGTAGGCATAGGACAAGGGGGAATGGCTTTAAATTGAAAGAGTGTAGGTTTAGATTAGATATTAGGAAGAAATTCTTTATTGTAAGGATGGTGAGACACTGGAACAGGTTTCCCAGAGAAGTTGTGGATGCCCCATCCCTGGCAATGTTCATGGCCAGGTTGGAAGGGGCTGTGAGCAATCTTGTCTAGTGGAAGCTGTCCCTGCCCATGGCCTGGGGAGTTTGAACTACATGATCTTTAAGGCCCTTACCAACACAAACCATTCTATAGTTCTATGTTGCCCACAATATCCAAAGGCTTAAGGAAGGAAAAATTCACTGCTAGCTGATCACTGCTGCATAGGCCAGCTAAAACTGCTGAGCACTCTGCAGTTTAATCATAACAATAAACATTGTGACATTTTTAGGGAGGTAGATTTATTTCTTTTCTTAGAAATAAATTCTGTGCTGAGTAAGCAGGCTACTTCTGTAGTTTCCTTGGCATAAATCAGAAATTTGATATGACATATATATGAGATTCATGCTTTGGAGTAAAGTTTCTAGTTTAATTTGCAAATATTTTCATTTTCCTTGGGCACAATAATCATTCTGCTCATCCTCCTTCAGTCTGGTGATGTAGGAGTTTTGGTTTCCAGTTCAGTGTTCATAGTTTCATGTTTCTGTAGTTAACATGCCCATAGTGTGATCAAATAAGTTTTTGGATAATGATAATTCTGCATGTAATTTGCTATCATTGGGCTTTTAAAGTCTCAGGCAGAGCAGAACTGTTGTATCCAGCTCAGGACTTGATCCACAGCCTAATATGGATGTAGAATGTTTCTGGCCTCAGCCTCTCTGAGCACGTTCAGAGCCTGCCAGGATCTCACTTTGGACTGTTTTCATGATGAATTCATCCTAAGCAGTAAACAAAATGTCGTTAATGCTCTAAATAGACTGCCCTGTTTCCTGGGTTCTCTGTGGTTCAGCTGTTATTTAACTTCAACAGCATAATTTTTTTAAAATCAGAAAATTAGTGTTTAAGCTTTTTGTTGCATCTGTGCAGGGACATATAGCTGAACTGTGGCACTGTGAAGCATCTGTTTTGCTTAAAAACTAAACTTTGAAGAGCATTTTAGTTCTTCTTGAACGTTGCTATTGTTCCACCATTTACAAATTTCCTGCTTTTAAAATTTACCCCAAGAATGATGTAAATGTAGTACTATCATGCTAGATAGAACTGAGGAGTTCCTGGGTAGGACATCAGTGGTCCTGGGCAAGCAGCTCTGAGTGGCTCTGTTCGAGCAGGGGGTGGGAGCAGATGACCTCCAGAGGTTCCTCTCAACCCCAGCCACTCTGCACATCTGTGACACAGCCCAGTTGCTGCATCCACAAGATAGCTCCTTTTCCTGTGAGAATAGCCACCTGAACATGGATGTTAACCACCTACTTAATTTTTCTGTTGTTTATAGTTGTCACAAAGAAGATTAAAACTCAAAATCTCTCTCTGATGTCATTGTCTCTGAAGGAATCTTGGATCTGCCTTCTCTGACCATAGTGTGTGGCCATATGGGTCAGTTGGTAGTGGGGGATCTGGACACTGCACAGCAGCCCACCTCAGTGGTTTTAAAAAGAAATAGTATCTGTAGGAAAAGTCCTGTGGGGTCCCAGGATGTAAAGCAGTGTGTTCCAATTTCAATAAAGTCCAAAAAGAAAAAAAGAGGCATTCCCTCTGGGATGTTATTTCTGTCCCTTGTTTGTTTGTGTTAAATGGAAGGTCTAGAGGGAAGAGACTTGTTTCTCCATTTTACCCAATGCCCTTGAATGGCAGGGATTCTCTTGCTAAGTTTTGTCTCTGCCAACTACAGCTGGTAATCAGTTCACCAGGTCTCCCCACTTGTGTTCCAGTGTACTGAACCTGAGAATTACACAAGCTTTTTTTTTTTTTTTTTTTTTTTTTTTTTTTTTTTTGAAGGTCTGAATTACCTTCAGGGAATTGCTGGAACACTTTCATAGTTTCATGTGGCCAATCACTGACCACTATTAATCATGTGCTTTAAGTGTTGTAGTTGCTTTCCTTGTTATGGAATTAGTGATCACCAAGCCCCATTGGTGTCCTGACCATTTCATTTTAACGTCTTTGGAGTCATTACCCAATCCACTTAATTGCCATTAAAGCCAAATGCAAGGAGGGGATACAATCAACCACCACCACTACTCAGAGTGTGAGAGTTCAGACTGGAAAAGTCTATGTATATTGTTACAATTAAGATGGAAATAGTGTTGTTTCTGCTGCTATACCCACCATATTTATCCAAGTTACTGTTTAGAAGATGGGTAATGTTGGGAAGGGGGCTTGTATGAAACTCCCATCTTCTTTAGAAAAGAGTTAATAACTCTTGAAGACTAAATTACTTGGTACTGCGTTTGGTTTTCAGGTTGTTTTTGAACCATAATGCAACTTAGATAGATCTAACTAAATCTTAAACTATTTCTCCCATTGTTTCATTCTTTCCTGGTGTACCTCTAGCCCCAGACTAGACACCACTGAACATACAACATTGCTAGCAGATAAATACTTTGGAGAGAAACCTAGTTTACTGTGAAGACTGGGAGACACTCCTGAAAACTAGCAGAAAAAAAAGGTATTTTAAAAAAAGTTTTTAAAAAGTATTAAAACGTGTTTGTTTGTGTAGTCCTTAAAAATGGCAAAGTAGTTATTGATTTTATCCAGCCATTACTGAATTCTTCTGTAGCACTAGGAGTACCCATGGTGTTATATGTATTTTTCTTTTGTTATCACCAATGATCTTGTAAACACACAGGTATGTGCTTTACTCTGTTCAAGTAATTAACTCTGTAGTAAAGAAGTGCTCAAATGCCCTTTCTAAATGTCATGTTTTGTCCTCAGTTTCCTTGACTTAGAAGATATTTATTTAGTACCCTCATTCACTAACCAATTGGAAATGAAAATAAATTATTTTCTCATTTTTAACTTCAGCTTTAAGAGTTTTTTTCATAGGCTAGGATTTGGGGCTCTAGCACAGCCTTGTATATGCTTGAATGGTTTTACAGATTAAATGGACCAGGTCAGTTGAATATTCAGTGTCCAAAGCTAAATTTACCAGTCCCTTAAGTAATATGACATCTTTGAAAAACACAGATAAGGTGTTTTTGTAATTCAGCCTTTTCTCTTGACAGCATACTTTTAAAGGACAAAATAAATAGGCGATTAAGGAAAATAGTTTCTGACCGATGTTCAGCCTTGGAAAGCTTCTTACTACCCTGCCTATGAATCAGGAGGGTCCCAGGGTTTATCTGCTGGGAGCACACACATGGACCTCCGCTTCCTCATAAATCTGCTGCTCGGTAGGTCGGCTGCCTGGCAGCTGGATCTGTCCTTGTGGCTGGCAGGGCTGCCTGGTGGCCTGGCTGTTCCTGTGTTGTGCTCTGGGGTTGGTGTGCCACAGCTCTTACCTTGCCTTGACCCCCTCCTCCCCCCCGCCGTGCACAGAGGAGATCTCCTAGCTGGGATTTCAGAACGCTTTGGTCCTGGCTGGATCCTGCTGGCTTGGCAGCAGTAAGCCAGGGCAGACCCGCAGCTGGCTCCAGCTCTCCTCACCGCCCCGGGCTCTGCAGGCAGATGCTCCTGGAATCAATGCAGGCAATCAGGAGACTCCCCTGCAGTATTTCAGCACAAAGAATCCACACTCAGCTGCACTGGCATGCTGGAAAAGGATTCATACTACCATTTTGTGCACAAATAAGATTTTACTGGTGGGGAGAGACATATCTGGTGTAGGCTAAGGGGCTGTGCACAGAGCAGTGTCCAGCTCTGGACACTAAAATGCCCCCTGCCTTTTTGGATGAGGGATGTGTCAGATCACCTATGCCCGTGCAAGGTGTGTGTGGAGAGCAGTGGGCATGGTGTAGAGGGAGGGGAGCCTGTGTTAGACGCTGGGGCACTGGCAAAGTGTGATGGGGAACTGGATGTACTTTCTGCAGCCACTAGTACAAGCACAGCAAGAGTTATCTATTGAGTAGAGAGGGGCAGTATTTTCCATAGGAGGCCGATACCCACACCAGTCATTATTTGAACTTTCTGTACAAATTGCCAAGGACTGACAGAAAATAAATTGAAGCAAAGGATGAGTTGTAGCACAAACCAGTGAGACACTGTTTCAAGTAACTGTTTGAAGGCTTGTTTTAGCATCTCGAAGGGAAGCAGGAATTCACGTGTTTTATTTTTAGACTGCAAGGGAAGAGTTATTTAATGTTCCTTTATATCTCATCGCTCCAGGATCTGAAGTCCTGGAGCTAGTTAACCCAAGACTTGCACGCCTGTGGAAATTTATATTTTACAAAGGGGAATTACTGAAATAGCTTTTTCCCGTATAAAATTTTAAGTAGAGCTGAGTCCAAACTCCAAAACCAGTAGAGTGTTGAAATACTTTCTGCTGCTGGCTGTGATTTGTGATTCACAGTATATAGTCAGGTGTGTTTTGCTTTCAGGATCTATAAGCATTTTCAGATTTTTATTGTGGAGTTGCTTTTGTTGCCGTTTCCTTTGATTTTGGCTCTCATTAGATTATGGGAGTTCTAATTTTTCTAAAGGAATATTTTTATCTGAGATTTTAATGGTATTGCTGTGACTGGGCCTTAAATCTCTAAGCAGAGTTGGGACGAACTACTCACAGCTAGTGCTGAAAAAACAACCTCTCTTGCATTTCCGTCTCCCCTCCTCCCAGGTCTCTGAATGTCAGTACCATGGCTCATGCTTTAGGTTCCTGAAAATCAATGAAATATTTATGATACTTGGTTTTCCAGAAGCTGGGTAATGAATGAGCTTGCAAGATGTTGCTGGTCAATACCTGCCCCTCTTGTCCAGTACTTCTGGGTAAACAAACATGCATCTTAACCTCCTTGTGAGACTGCTCTTATTTTCCTTTATTTTCTTTCCTGTGAGGCAGCAGAACAGTGTCAGCAGCAATGAAATGAGAGCTATCATTTCCTCGAATGGGTAAGACAATCTGCAAAGCATGTATTAAAAATAAAGCAGGAAGTCAGTGATTATCAATTTTTAGCAAACACGTTTCTGCTGATCTTCAGACTGATGCCTAACGGTAACAAAAGGAGAAGCTCTGCATCTGGGCAATGTAATTTGTAGTTATTTGTAGTATCTTTTCTCCTCATTAGACATGGATGGTTTTTATTTTAAGCCTCAAGACCTGTAAGAATAAGAACAGAGGCCTAGTGTTGTTGCTTGTAAACAGCGTGTGTTGAACAGCATGTCTGGGATAAATAGGTATCGGGTTAAAAAAAAAAAGGGAGAGTCCTTTTTTTTGTGCATTTACAGTTTTCTGAAGTAAAAGGCAGCATATGGCACCCCTAGCAAGGAAGAAGTCCCTCCTTTCAGAGACTCTCCCCCAGCTCAAGGAGTTAGTGATTGCTTCCCACCCTGATAAAGGAGTATTACCGGCATCTGTGTGCTTGTGGGTGGCGGGAAATGAGGCTTCCTCCAGACCTGGCTCCTGCTTGCAGAGCAGCGATGGTGGTGGGAAGGGAATCCACCTGCCAGCAGGTCGTGAGTCCTGACTGATGTCTGTTCTCACTGCCAGAGAGGAGCCAGTGCTCTGCTGCACGGGCAGCTTCTCCTTATTGCATCTCTTTTCCCCTCAAGAAGAGTCAAGAGTGTTCATTTGGACCCTGCTGCAGAGGAGAGGGAACAACCTGCACACCTGCCAGGAAAGGGAATCCTACGCAACTGCTCCTGCTCAGAAAAGATTGGGAGCTGGGCCAAACATTTCATATGTGGGTGATTAAAATTAGGCTCCTGCACCCATATGTATGTTTTCATTTTGAAAACACTGCCTGGCTTACTTTTCTCTCCTGCCTTTTATGTATTCCCCTAATGGGAGAATGCTTCCACCTTTCCTGTGGCTTTGACAGTGGCCCTTGCACTCACTGAAAGTACATTTATCTTTTCTGTCTGTAATCATACCTGATTACAGGCACAGGAACACAGCTCTGTCTTTCCATTTTCCACTAACACTCCCTTGACAAGTATCTTCTTGAAAGGGGAAAAAAAATGTGATAATCTCTCCTTTGGAAAAACGGCCAAGTTCTGCAGCGGACTTGGCTTTTTGCCTGTCTTCCTGTGCTGCTTCAGCCTGGGCAAACTCAGACCTTCCTGCAGCCCACACTGGCTGATCCAGAGAAGTCCAGGTCTTGCTGGAAAGGCATCCTGAGGATGAAGGGGAGAAGGTAGACAGACTGGCACAGCATTCAGCTGTGATGTGCTTGTCTACAGCCTGTTCTGTTCTGAAGCACCAAAACCACCAAAGGATAAAGAAGCAATAGGGCAATGAGTGCATGGCTGCATGACCTCCAATTATGAAGGATGGAGACATGCACATACTAAAGCTGGTGCAGGAGAACTTTGTGCAAAATTCCAGATTTCAGTGTCAGATGCATAAGATCACAGAGATGCTTATCATCATTAGACAGTGATTTGTTCCTGAGAATTCTGAACCATTCCAAGACCCCAGTACTTCCAGAAAGAAATCCTTATGTTTCTAAACACTTCTGAGTATTTTTTGAGTATGTTCTCCTCATAATGGCTCTTTATAGGAAATTGAGGAGACTTCCTGGAATTAGCAATTGCTAGGAAAACCGTATTAATGCTGCTGTTTTATAAGCAGCTAGATGTCTGCATTCTCCTGCTTCACACTGTGTACCCACAGCAGTCTAAGGGCTGCCAGTGGGGAGAGAGCAGTGGGGATCCACATTGCCCTGGAGGCTGATTAGTTGGGTCATGTCATGCTTCAAAGACAGAATTCTTCCTTGGGTAAAGTCCTCTGAGCAAGGAAGTAGCAGAGCCTGCACTGTGCGGTGTGTGCTTGGGAGGTGTGGACTTGCCCATCACCCCAGTAATTGCAGCGCTGTCCTGGTTCTGGCCCTTGCACATGGACATGCACTGCCATACAGTTCAGCAGCCACCCTGTACCTTTCCTGGGGAAAAATCTGCTCACACAGAAATGCTAAAATATTTTCCCTGTTGGAGCACATCTTGGATGGTAAATCAAAGCTTGAATCCTCCCCACATGGTCCCAGCTGGGGCCTGGTAAGTTTGCGTGGGATCTCCCTGCACTGGGTTTCCTTTCCTTTCCTCTGGAACAGCTACAAGCTGCTGGATGCAGGCCAAGGCAGAGGCAGAGGAGGCAGCTGATGTGCACCCCATTCTTGCCCTAACATGGAGTGAGGACAAGGCTGCAGGGCACACGTAGATACAAAAGCTTTTTTTTTTTTTACTATTAAGGCTAAGAACAAAGCACCTTGTATAGCAAAGTAATTTTATAGGTTTTTCCAGCCTGGAAAAAGGCTTTTCAGAGCACATAGTGCTGGCAATGTCTCCTTACAAGTCTGCAGGCTTTACTCAAGGTAGTTTATCTCAAGCTGTTTTTTCATTCCTGCAAATTTTAAATGTCCTCCCACACCCACAAAATTAAACAAAAGCAGTGACTTTAAAACAAAATATCCCAATAAAAAAAGCCCAAGTGAAATTTGTACATTTTTTCAGAGCAGATTCCAAAAGCCTGTCCTTAAGAGGACTTGCAATTTATGCAGAGCCTCTAAAGATCTCCCTCCATCAGTAAGTTTTCTGGTGCCATGTGGAGTACAGGAGTATGGCACTGCTAACACTAGAGATGCAAGTAAGTATTCATCGTGTACAAGCAAGAGTACAAGGTATGTATAAAATACTTGAAGAATTACACTGCAGCTATTACTGTCATAAAAATGTTGGCAACTGAGCACAGGGGAGAAGCCAAAAGATGTTCCCCAGGGAGCAAAAGAGATGCAGGACTGAGCAGTTAGATGTTGGCTCTGGGAACTGAGCCATCCCCTTGTGTGTAGCCACTATGCATGCTGCTTCTTGCCTGGGAAGGCTGTTGCAGCCTGTGCCCCCCACAAACAAAGGTGAAAAAGCCCTTACATTAATGAGAGGAGAAAATTGAAATTATCTACAGAGGAAGGAAGTCTTTTGAGAATCACATTTCACTGTTTCAGCTGCTTAAGGAAAAGCTTGTTTATAATAGTATCCTGTCAATAGGAGGTGTCTGTGTAGGTGGGTGCATATATGCACCCATATGTATGTGAATATATGTGTATGAGGAAAAAGAACTTTCACTGTGGTCTGTGAGCCTTAAGCACATGGCTTCTATTTTTCCTTAAACCCTGCAACTTCATTAAAAAAGGAAAAAAAAGACATTAAGAAACTCCCAAGGTAGAGTGCATGTGAGTGTGTGTGTGTGTGCGAGGGAGTATGAGTAATTTATCTTCACATTTAGCTGGAGCCTTGGTATTGTCAAAGCAGCTGAATCACTGCCTGAGAGCTGCCATCTTTGCCATGGTGATAATTTGTCAGAGTGCCAACACTGCTGCCTACTGTCTCTGAAGAGCTGACCTTGTAACAACATCAACACTCTTTCTTTGGCTTTTGCTGACATACTCTAGGCTCTGGAAACTGTTTTCAAAACAAATATATAATCAAGTGTTGTGCTTGTAAAAGCAATTGTGTTTCTGTCCGTCAGATTATTTTAGGGTGCCTCGCCTGCCAAAGGGCAAAGCAAAGGAACAAACAAGGAGAACACAACTCCACATAAAAAGTGAGGGGCTTTCCATATACAGGAATGATGGGAATCAAAATTAACCATCACAAAATCAGAAGTTAATGGTAAAGGGGAAGCTTATGGCTCCTTGTGCTGTTCCTTTGTTTCTTAAAGCCAGGACAAGTGAGCAGAGCTCTACAGACAACAGGAAGAACACACAAGGACCAAAAGCAAGGAGAGCTCTGGATTTAATGCTTGTTCTTCTGGCTTTCTTCATGCAGGCAGGAAATAATTGCCATCTAAAATACTGACAGATACTTTGCATCTAGACATTCGATGTGGAGACATGAGAGAGGCTTAGCTTAGCAAGTAGGGTGAAAGTGTTGTCAGCACCTGAAAATATCAATCTTCGTGGCTCTAGGTTTACACTACTCTGTACCAGGTAACCTGACAAGTTCAGGCATTCCCCAGCTGGGGGACTATTGGAGCACTTTTCATGTAGATGTACCAAACTCCAGTGCTCTCTGTGTGTCCAGTGTGTTTTCCAGGGCACAGCTGCAAAGGAAGCAGAACAAGCCAGACACACGACTTGACTCACCCCACACTTGCTATGGTTTTGATTATGGGAGCCAGTGGTAGTGAAATGCTGTTACTGATTTCTTTTCTTCTTGCTGTCTTTACTAAACTAAATTAATTCAGCACTCACTGTTGTCCTAAATGACATTTAATGGAAAGATTTTGTGGCATTGGAGACCGGGTAGTGGATGCATGACAAGCTTTCCTTAAAAACTGCCGTGCAATGTACAAAACCCATATATATGGTTAGGTAGAAGCAGTTGCAATTTTAGATATGGGATTGGAAAATGTAGTTAGATTAAACCTAGTACTCTGAATGAAAGATGAAAGACCAGAATGAAAGCTAACCAAAGTTTGGGGGCAACATCTTCATGAGACACCCCAGTTTTTGCTCTTCCCTCAGAGCTCTATTTTCAGGTGTTGCCAGAAAGGAGAACACTATAATTTATATCAGCATGTTTCCCCTGGAACCTTCTGAAAGTGCAATCCTCTGGATTTATTGAAGTTAGGTGAATATTTTATATAGCCAAAGTTTCACTTCTGCATGTAGAAGTAAAAGTTACTCTTGATTTTGTGTAACAGAGGATAAAAAATGTGTTGTTTGTCCACTTTCTGACTTACTTACTTGAAAAACCTCCAATGTAAAGCACTCTGAATTCAGCTTCTTCTGACACTTAGAGGAGGTTTGAGATTTGTGGGATTTGGCTCACATGCATCAATGTATTGCTCTGGCTTTATGTGTATGTGTGTTTATATATTGATATATATTCATATACGGCCAGCAAAACTGCAGAAAATGGTATTTGAGAGAAACAGCAAGCAAATTATATTTGACTTTGCATTGTTTTCTAGCTAGCTTATTTTTGCAGTTTAGTGCTGGATTTTAAACTGTAAGTTTTCTATTTTCTTTTCACGTTTCTTCCAGTTTAGCACTTGAATCAGTAGGCCAAAGAAGCAAACTAACAATCAGGAAAAGACTGAAAGCAGGATTCTCAGTGATGTGGAAATAACTTGGCCATGAAAGTTATTTTCAAACCTGTTGGCCTTTTTAGAGGCAGAGGGCTAGGCTGTTATCTTGGACATTGGAATGATACAGCACTGGAATGATACAGCATCTCAACTTGTAAGGAGTGAGTGCTGTAAGTTGCTGGGCCTGTTGTATGTTGTCCAAATGCGATGTGCAAGTTTCACTTTGAAAGGATCATTTGTGTCTGAAAAGAAAGAGGTTTTGTTGCCTTAACCAAAGGCATAACTAGGAATGGAAATCTGAATGGTCTCCAAGCTATGGTGGACAGGCAATGACTAAATCTTTTTAAACATGGCCACCCATATGTGTTGAGATTTGGGAAGGCTTGTTGGGTGGGCCATGTCTAAAATGTTTGCCTGAACCAAGCTTATAACAGAAATTTGGTACAAGTTAGCCTCCTGAGATACTCCTGGAAGCTCAGATATCTTTGCAATGGAAACATGAATTTTTCTCATAGTGAAAAAATTTAGTTATTTAGTGCCTGAAATCAGCTCACAAGACACATGGGTTATAATTCATTCAACTTTATATTAAAAGCAGACACTAGGTTTTAGTGCACTTTCATGCATTTTAGTGCATTTTCATGCTAAATGTCAATCCCCTGTACCATAAAAGCCTCCTTCTTACAGGGTTAGCTTCTTCAGGATGAATGGCAAGAAGGACTTTCAGAATGACTTTCCAGGGGACTGTACACTCTTACTGGCAGTGCATGATTTTAGCTAATGGATTTATTAGCTTATGCTATTTTTTTTCCTTCCTGTGTGAGTGGGATCACACAGCAGAGACACTCCCAGCATGCAGCCCTTAATAATAGGTAAGGAAGATTTTTCCATCAAACGACAAATGAGAAATTGCTCCTTGTGAGAAAGCTAATTTGAGACTATCTGAGGCAGACCTGCTAGGATTTCTACCAAGTAGTGCCTAAAAAATGCAAATTGCTTTTAAAAAATGAATATTTATTGTTTACTTCTGAAAACAAGGGAGCCATGCAATAGCTGCTTAGTGAGTAGAGTATCAAACTGGACCATAGAAGGAGAAGAGGAAAATACCATGGAAAATAGGCCCGTAGGCTGAGCCAGATTTTTTTCTTGTTTTGTGCATAAAAAGGTCTTGTTACAGCCATATCCTTTAAGCCCTGTGGAGTCAAGATGCATTGCCAAGAAAGGCTTTTGCATCTCTGATTGCATGCTGCCTCCTCCACCAGCCCGTATTTTTCTAAAAATAATCCTGATTTCATACCTTAGTTGATGGACCTTCTAGCAGCCATAATAGATGCAGCCTCCCTGGAAAACAGTCAGTAATATGTAAAAGCATTGGATCCACTCTTTGAGGGAGGTTGTACAGAGCTTTTGAAGAGGCATCCTTTGTATTTTGAGCTGTGCTAAAACATAGTGAGCTTATCCCAAGCCCTTTCTGCTTCCTTGGAACAAACAAGTCACTGCTGAATACCAGGTATATCATTCAGCAGAAGAACATGATTTCCTTTTTTTCTTTAAAACAAAGTCACTTGGCAGGGGGCAAAGAAAGGATTTGTTTCCCTATCCATGGGGAGATTTGTCAGGCAGCACAGCCTGAAACATCTGCTTGGGGTATGTGACAGTCATTAACAGTCGAGGGAGCGTCCCAAGACAGGTGTCATATTCTCCATTTGATAAGCAGGAAGAAGAGCTGCCCTGCAACTGGCAGCACAGCTTTCGTGGGCTCTGGGTCTGTGTTGCTGCACTGTCAGTGGCAGATCCCTTCTCCCACACACTCTGCTCAGCCCTCTTCATGCCACCATCCTCACAGCTGTGTCAGCTCCTTTATCCATTTGGCTCCCGGGAAGCTGCTACACCAGATCTGCGGCTGGAGCAGCAGTAATGTTCAGCTGTGCATATTGTGGATGTAAAAGCTTGCAGGCAGCCCTGAGGTGTCATACATGTATTTGTCAGGGTGCCAGAGGTAGGGAGAATATGCTGATGGTCATTCAAAATATTTTCCCAGCACAGACATGACTGTGGCTTGGTGACTCCCTGAGCCAGAGGTGAGGTCTCCACATTTAACAGCATTAGAACATGATGACATGGTGGTGTGAATGTCCCCAGCCTTTATTCTCTGGGCTGGGCTTGACTGTCTCTGCTCTAGGTGGTGCTTTTCCTCTCCATTTATTCTCCACAGCAAAAAAACATAGATTTTTTTTCTCCACAGCAAACTCCACAGGTGGAGTTTGATATGTACCTTTTAGTCATGCTGCACGCAGGACTGCCTAGGCCTGACCAAGCAAAGCTGGACCTTAAAATTCACTGTGGATGTATCTGTATCTGTAAGGTTTCCCAGGCTATAGCCAGATGGCACCAGAGCAAACCGTACCAACATTGATATAGGAGGGAGCACTTCTGTGTGGTGGATTGACCCTGGATTGGCTCCAGGTGTCCACTAAAGCTTTTTTGTCACTTTCCTCCTCAGCTGGGCAGGGAAAAGAAAACACTGTGAAAGGCTCATGGGTCAAGATAAGGACAGAGGGAGATCGCTCAGCAGTTATTGTCATGGAACACTTGGGGAAGTTAGCTACATTCATTATCCAGCCAAATCAAAGGAGGATAATGAGGAATAAAACCAAATTTTAAAACACTTTCCCCTTCCCTTTTTCCCAGTCTTAACTTCATTTCCAATTTTTCTGTACTTTGTCCCTCCCCATAGCACAGGGAAGACGGGGAATGGCAGCTGCAGTCAATTCATCACATATTGTATCTGTTGATTCTTCCTCCTCAAAGAGAGGACTTCTCATACTTTTCCTCTGCTCCAGTGTGGAGTCCCTCCCATGGGAGACAGTTCTCCATGAACTCCAACATTTGTCCTTCCTACTGGCTGCAGTTCTTCATTAACTGATCCAATATGGGTCTCCCAATGGGTTCACAAGTCCTGCCAGCAAACTGGCTCCTGCGTGGGCTCCTTTTTTCATGGGGCCCCAAGTCCTGCTCTAGCATGTGCTTCCCATAGTGTCACATGCTCCTTTGAGCATCCCCCTGCCTCTGGTGTGGGGTCCTCCACAGGCTGTAGGTGGATATCTGCTCCACCGTGGACTTCAATGGGCTTCAGGGGAGTCTCCTCTCACGCTGCAGCACCTACTTCCACTCTTTGTTCACTGACCTGGGTGTCTGCAGAGCTGTTTTTCTCACATATTCTCATTCCTTTCTCCATCTGCAATCATTTTTTGTTCTACCACTGTTGCCGGTGGGCTCAGACTTAGCCAGCATCTTGGAGCTGGATAGCACAGACTCCATTGGACATGGGGGAAAAGCTTATAGCAGCTTCTCCCAGAAGCCAACCCTATAGTCTACCCTCTATCAGAACCTGCCCACACAAACACAACACACAGCATCATGAAGAGTAGTCCTCTGCCATTTCAAGGGATCAAGAAACTATTAACAGAAAAGCCTCAAATAGTTTCTGTCGCCTAGGAACATGTACGGGATCAAGAGTAGAAATCAAAAAGCTGGAGTGCATCAAAGAAGGCAAGCAGCATCAATGGCATCCTTGTGCAGGTGTTGGCCATCTTATCCCTGACTGTTGTTCGACAGTACAGCACATCAGGCTTTTGGCTCCTAGAAACAGCTTCAGGGTATCTAACACCTACCACTGGGAGAGGAGGTGGCAAAACACTGATCCCTGGTTTGCAGGCTCAGAGTCACTCAAAAAGCAGGATGATCTCCTGTGCACAGTGTCAAGCCAACATAAGCTGTGCCTTGTATGCTGGGGCTGATTTGACACCAGTGTGCTTGTGTGACAGTCTCAGATGCAGATCAGGTTTGTGCTGCTAAAGTGAACTGTCAGTCACAGGCTGCTTCAGTGGCCATGGCGTCCCAGCACCAGCTCAAGTGCAGAGTGAGCAGGTTCAGCACTTAGTGTACACACACAGCAGGAGGCTCAAGTGGGCTTTGTGGAAAAAAAAAAAAACACACACACAAAATGAAAGATTTTCCCTTCATCTTGACCTCGGTCTTATCACCAGCACAGAAATGTGTGAACTTCATTTAAACATTTTTTTTCTCTGATGTAAGAATCCTACTCTTCAGTATTATGCCTAATTCAGTGTGTCTCAGTGTCATCCTGATGCTACACAATTTTACAGAGTATCAATAGTACATTTCTCACTCACCATCCCACATCATAAGGGGTTTCCCCTAAAATGTTAATTGCCCAGTCTAATAAGCCTAGAAATTTTTACTCTGACTTACTTCAACTTTAGAAAACACTCTGGAAGTTAGCAGCCTTTTGGCTTAGTTGTGCTGGACCAGAAACATCCACAGCAAAATCAGTACCATCATCATGTTTATACTGCTGTGAATAAGGAGCCAGGTCCACTTGCCTTTGAGTGTGCATTGGCACCAGCAGGTCCTGCAGCCAAGTGCCCTTTGAGACTTGGAGAAGAATCATAGTTTTGCTTTCACTCTGTGGCCAGGGTTCAGTGTAAGGCCTTAATGGAAATACCAAGAACATAATAATATGTGTGTGAACAGTATTTGAAACTCTGGGAGTTGGGGCAAGGGGAAACCCGGTCTGTAAAAACATTGGCAAGTACTATTTTGCCCTACTTTTGAAGTACTGATGTGTTCAGTAGTTAGTGAAACATACAGCATTCACAAAGAAAATTATTGAGAGTAAACAAATATTTTCTCAAGGGCATTTGTAGCTGCTCAGTTTAGAAATTTAATCTGAAGGTCTCTGCTCGGTGAAATGGGCTTTCGATTTGTGTCTTACCATTTCATTGTTGAGGTGATTGGGTTGGAAATTGTGGTTAAGATACTGGAAATTACTACAAAATCCTGTACCATTTAGAGGTCCTTTACAACAAGAGGTCTGCAAAAGCCTGTACAGTTTAGAAGGGCTATACAACAATGCCAGAGCTGTATTTATTGTTTTAGCAAATAAATTTGTCAAGCTGTCAAAATAAAAAAGAAATAGATTTCTCAAAGACACATGCATTGTATACCTGGGTGAATTCCTTGGGGAATCCATTCCTTTCTCGGAAGATGGTGCATTTCGTGTCACTTGGGTGAGGATTAAGCACTATTGGGCAGAAGGATGAAAACTGGTGCAGTTGCTTTAGTGAGACAGTGGGATGTTTAGACTTTTGGCTCACTTGATTTATTGCTCAATTATTAGACTGTGCCCTGACACTGATGTGTGAGAGATGGGGAAAGCTATACATTTCTGCCTGATTTCTATTAACAGCCTCCCAAATAACAGCCTGTGTTAACAGCTGCTTTATCCTTTTCATGTTGAGGGAAGAAATGTCTGAAAGCTTTTCTACTGTCCAAGTGAGTTAGGGAGAGAAAGGAGGAGCCCTCAGCTCAACCTTTATGTGCACTCCATTTATTTTTTCACAAAGAGCAGTGAAATCCAAGGCATGTTGTAATGCTCGTTTCTATTCTCTTACCTCCTTATTGATGCAACAGTTTAGAGAGAGGCTAACAGGTACGTAACTGATGAACTGCTAAGGGCTGAGTGTTCAGGACATATGGTTATCACGTGAATGATGAGTGAAAATCAACCAATCAATCCATTTCCCTCATGCTCTTAGCAGCTAATCTTTATGTTGATCCTGGTGAAGGGAGTGATGTCTTTGGTTAAGAAGGAATGGTATTTTACTCTTGTGCAGCTACACTGCAAGAGGACTGTGTGTGTGTTATGTGAGATAATTTAACTGTGCTTCTGTGTGTTTGTGTGGAGTGAGAAATGTGAAGTACTCAGGCTGCTTGGAAATGACACTGCCGGTGCTGTTACAAGACACAAGGAACATAGGAATTGAAAATTCTGAGAAAATCTCCATTAAGACCTGAACTGACTCCAGGCTGGGTTTACTGAACAGCTCCAGAAACTACTGATAGGTTCATATGAGCATGAATTAATGATCATTAATAATAGTTATGATTCATAGGTAAGGGATGTGTGCCTTGCAAGAAAGTTTCCTTTATAGCTTACACCTTCCCCTCTCTATTTTCACCATAATTTGCCTCTGATCCTATCTTTCATCATGCCTTTACCTGTTATTCAGCCCACTTCTTCCCTTCTCCTCCCCAGTGTCTTCTGGTGTCTGAGGCCACTCTCCTGCCCAGAACTCCCCTTTCTCCCACCTGTCTCTGACTGGTCTGGTTTACTTGCACTCCCTTCTGCTGTAACAAACACTGCCCCGGGGCTCAGAGGAACAAGGTAGTCCTTGTATTCATATCCGGCTGGTGCTGAGCCTGTTGGGTTATTGTCCAGACAGTTCTAGCAGGAATGGTCTGTCTTCGATATTTCTAAGCTTCTTGTCTATATGATCTTATTATCACACCAGGCTCATAAATGTCTGTGTCCCCAGAAAAATGCTATGAGATAAGATGTGGTATTAATCCTGTTTTATGAACAGGGGACTGGAATCAGAACAAACAGGGAATTAAGCCAGAATCCTCCTGAATGACAAATTAGGAACATAATGCTATCTTTATTCATATGGTCTTTGTTTCAATTTGCCTGGATAGTTTTTTAAGTATGATTGCTAAAGAATGTGGTTATGTGGGACATGGAGAAGGCTGAGGTACTCAGCTACTTTTTCTGGTTCAATTTTTACCAGCAAGTGTTCCCGCTATACCACCCAAGTCATAAAAAGTAAAGGCAGGGACTGGGAGAATTAACACCCACCCACTGTAGGAGAACATAAGGTTTTAGACCATCAGAGAAACCTGGAGTGCAGAAGTCCATGTGACCTGATGAGATACATCTGTGAGTCGTGAGGAAACTGGGAAATGATGTGGCTAAGCCAGTATCCATCGTACTTGAGAGGCTGGGACAGTCTGATGAAGTTCCCACTGACTGGAAAAGGGGAAGCATAACCCCCATTTTTAAACAGGGAAAACAATGGATTTTATGGATGAACCACTCAGTGGATAAGGAATTGGCTGAATGGTCACACTCAAAAGAGTTGCGGTCAGTGGCTCGATGTCCAAGTGGAGAGCAGTGACTTGTGGCATTCAGGGGTTGGTAGTGGGACCAGCACTGTCAAATGTCTTTGATGGAGAGTGGGATTGAATGCACCCTCACCAAGTTTGCAGATGACAGACTTGTGTGGTATGGTCACTACGCTGGAGGGACATGGACAGGCTTGAGGGTTGGGCCTGTGCAAACTTTATAAAGCTCAACAGACCAAGTGCAAAGTCCTACACCTGGGTTGGGGCAATCCCAAGTACAAATACGGGCTGGGTGGAGAATTGATTGAGAGCAGCCCATAGGAGAAGGACTTGGGGGTGCTGGTGAATGAGAGGCTGGACATGACCCAGCAGTGTGCTCCTGCAGCCCAGAAAGCCAGTTGTGTCCTGCCCAGCATCCAAAGCTGCATGTCCAGGGTGAGAGAGGGGATTCTGCCCTTGAGTCCAGCTCAGGGGTTCCCAACACAGGAGCAGCTTAGACCTGCTGGAGCGAGTTCAGAGGAGGTCACAAAGATTATTAGAAAGCACCTCTGATCTGAAGCACCTCTCCAGTGAACACAAGCCATGAGAGTTGAGACTGTTGAGCTTTGAGAAAGGAAGGCTCCAGGGAGTACTTATTGCAGCCTGTCCATACCTGAAGGCAGTCTACAAGGAAGCTGAAGAGAGACTTTTTAGAAGAGCTGATAGGGAAAGAACAGGGGCAATGGCTTTAAACTGACATTAGGTTGGATGTAAGGAAGAAATTTTTTATTATAAGGATATTGAGGCCCTGGAACAGGTTGCCCAGAGATGTGGATGCTCCATCCCTGGAAGTGTTCAGTGCCAGGTTGCATAAGATTTTAAGCATCCTGGTCTAGTAAAAGGTGTCTCTGCCCATGGCAGGGGGATGGAACTACATGATCTTTAAAGTCCCTTCCAACCCATGAATCTGTATGGGGAAATACAGCCAGCCAGCCTGGCTTTTCACAGGACACTCTAAGTGTACTTATACAGTACATTTTTTCTTACAGTACACTGTAAGAAAAGGCCTCATATTTCAGGTGCAAGTTTTGAACTCTCTGAGCAATGCTTGCTGCAGTGTCTGAGCAGATAAGCTGATTTCAATTATCTTTCGTTTGATTGCTTTCTATTTGTTTTCAGCATTGTCATTAAAAAAAAAAAAAACAGGAAAAAAAAAAGACCCTAACATTTATTTAAAGGTACCAGTACTGGATTTAGCTGTAGCAAAAGTTAAGTGAAGTTAATCACTGTTGGGCAGAATGGAGATTTAAACTGACCTCACAGGAGAATAAATCAGGAACTGAACAAAGATTTTGAGTTGACCTCAACGGAAACAGAAGTTGCAGTACTGAGCTGCAGATAGTGCCAGGTGTGGGCTGACTACACAAAGGAGAGAGTCCTGATTGCCCTTCTCTCAGTTGGTTCATTCTCCTTCCTGCCAACTGTACTAAGCAAGAAAAATGGACTAAACAGAAGAACTCCTAAGCAAACTTCCCATTTGGAAAATCAGAGCTACATGGGCATTCTCATGCACTGTCTGTGAGCCATTTGCTTTCTGCAGACAAGGTGAGGTACCCAGGTGCCTGGCATATTCTCAAAAACTGGTCCTTTGTGTCTGTGTGGTGAGGAACTTGCAAACAAGTCCTAGGTACCTCTCCCTGCTCATTCCTCCAGGCTCAAAAGAGTCTGAGCCCAGGATCCCCTGCTAGGCCAGCTGAAATAAAGAATGGCAGCAGAACTGGAAAATTCCCTCCACATTCAGCTACTAGTTTTAAGTATTTATTGTAAATACTTGAGTACAAGTGATTTCTAACTTGTGTCCTTTTGCATTTTTTTTTTCTAAAACAAATTTCCTCTTGTAAACCAAAAATAATACACCCAGTTATGAATGATGTTGCTTTTACTGTATTCCTTAAGACTTTACAACTTGCCTCTCATCCCTTGATGGAACAATTCTTAAAATACAATGTTGTCAGTGATACCAAAATATAAATTATAATTTGCTATAATTTCAAAGCTACATTTAATTTTGAAATATTTTTGCAAAGTGTCTGGTATGTTTTACTATTAAAATAATTTCCATATGGAGGGCAAACTTATTGCTACTGGAGAGAAACAAAAGTTTTGGTGTCAGGTGGGGCAAGTTCAGAAGCAGAATTTCAAAGGAAAAAGTAAAAACATAAATTCACAGTTTTCCCTGAATACCAGTAGCTTTGATTTTTAAGTAACTGGTTGAATATGGTATTTTCAAGGTAAATGTAGACAAATCCTTTAAAAACCAATTTTTAATTACAGTTTCTCCGAAAAGTTGGCAATATGCATAATGAGACCCCATTGAAGGCAAAGTAAACAGGTCTGATGGACTAATGCTACCAGAGGACAGTCAGAATGGAGGTAGTCATGTTGCTTAAGCTGTGGGGTATATTTGTCCCTTCTCCTACAGTACAAAGAGATAAAAATACTGCTCTTTGTGGTTTGTATTTTGGGTTTTGCTTCCCTCACCCCAGAAAGCTTTCATTTTCCAGTGTAGGAATCCATATCCATTTCATTATGCATTTTTTTACCACAGTTGAGTGACCTGTCATGCTCATGTTGACTGTGGTTGCTCTATGATCTGCAGACATTTCAGCAGTTTCTGTAGTGGCTGCTGCCCTGGCTGCCCAGGCCAAATGCCCAGGACATGCAAACACTTTATTTGCATTCTTGCTCCCAAGTGCCAACTGGCTCAGTACTAGTTAATTAAAACTGGTTTCATCATCTGCAGCTGTATTCAACTTGATTTCTTCACATACAAATTCCTAGCTATCTTCTCCCAGATAGCTGGAGGTATGTTAATATCTTAGATATGTTAATAACATCTGTAAAGATAGATAAGGATAGTGTCAAGATTATCTATATTTATGCATATGCTTCATTTGGAGGTTCACAGTGTAATGCACCAGTCATTTCCAAGTGCTTGAATTCCAGGAGGGCAGTCACCTCTGTTTCCTGGACCAGACTGCACTTAACTCTTCAGGTCATAGAGGGTTTTCTCCTGCAGTGCTTGATATGGAGAATCATCCCTGAAAATGGACAGCTGTTAGTCACCTGACAGGCTCTGCTCTTTCTGCTTGCAGTTGAAAATATAACAGGATTCTTGTGTATCATGAACATCCTCTCCCCCTTAAACAAACATCCAGTGACTCAGGTTTCCTTTTGTCCAAAATTGCTGAAGAGGTGCTTTAGAAAGAAGAACAAGTTGCATTGGGATGCAAACAGACATTTTTAATATGTTCAAAGCTGGCTAAGGAGAAATAGATCCCACAAAACTCAGGATAAGTGCAGGATTTCAGGTGTCTTTAGAGGTACTTTACAGCTTCCATCGCAGGTGAATAGTAGCTGAGAGAAATCCTTCCTGTCATATAAATGTGTTTTGTTGATTTACATCTGGAATAAAGGCAAGATCAGGGGTTCTTGCATGAGCCTGGGAAGAAATGTCACTATACACTATACACATCTATGTGCCAGGAAAACAAGAGTAAAGGTGCAAGCACGGCACTAGCCTGGGGACTAGAAACTTCTGTCTTCAGAAAGGGCTGGATCTGGAAGGGACTAGGTCTGCGTGTCCTCCAGCTCCCATACAGAGTCAGGGACTTCCAGGGTCTCTAAGGTGTGAGGAAGTGAGTACTGGAGTCCTGGGCTCTCTTCCCACCTGCCAGGTACACATGAAATAAAAGATGATTTTGCAGAGCAGAGGCAGCAGGGGAGAAGTTTAATCAAGTTTGGTGGTGCATTCACACTGGCATGCATCTTTTTAGTAGAACTGGAGTGGGAAATTTGAGGCTACAGGCAAAGTGAGACGTGATTAGATATAGCTCATTGATCAGGGAACTGACAGTCAGTGAAAGAGGATGATAGCACACAATGCTAAGTTTTAGGACAGCTGTATGTGAAACGTGTCATGGCACTGGGAGATCTGGCTTCCCAAATGTCTCTGCTGATCTTTCATATGCAATCAAATCAAAACTCCTCCTATTTTATAATTTTTGTCCTCTTTCATCTTTTGTGCTATGGATGGCAGTCCTATATATTCTTCTCAGCAAAAAGGTCAAAGGCTTAGGGATCAAGCTTCCATTTAAATGCTGAAGTTTAGTGTGGTCAGGGGACCAGACAAAAAGGCAAGAGGGATTCATCATTTATCTTTTTAACTTTAGCCAGAAATTAATTTTAATTTTAATTTATTTTTGGTTTTGGGGAAAAGTATGAGCCGAAGTATTGCCATAATATGTGGCATTTTCTAAATTGTCAAACATTGTTTCTAAAACTATTTTGATAACACTTCAGTTCTGTTGGGTTCATAGTTACAGATACCTTCTTGCTATGGTGATTGTCTGATACAAATACCAAATCTTGCTATTGAAAGAAAAACAGCTGTAGTTAAATTTAGATAAAAATGAAGGAAATAAAATGCTGCCAAAACAAAGATGTTAAAGTGAAAATACTTCACTTTTCAACTGATACTACAACTAAAGCTTAAAATAACAACAGTGAAATTGTTACAATATATTTGACCACAATCTTCAAAATAAAATTAAGACATTTCCTTGTTCAGTGAAAATTAATCAAAACTACTGTTTTACTTAATATGAATGCAGTTTGGGTTGGTGCTCTATTTTTAAATGATCAGGAACCCAATCCTGAGAGTCACTTTTCCAATATGAACCTCCAGGCTGTTTTAGTGTGGTGTTTTAAGAATTGTGTAAGTCTCCCCAGGAAGGCAGGGACTGTTTTGCCTCTCTTTTAATCAACATCATTCATTCACTTTCCCCCACTGGCCTCTCTAGAGCAAAAGGCTGCTTATCTACTCAAATAGAATGGAAACTTCTTTTGGAAAAGCACAGGGAGAAGATTTTCATTGAGTGTAAGTAGGAAATGAATCCAGCCTGTCAGAGCTGGAAACCAAACGTATTAACTCTTTACAGACTTTTCTGCCAGAATGCTTTATGCCAAAACTCTGCATGGAATGTTTTCAAGGGAAGTTGGTTGGACAAATGTCAGAAGAAGGCAAACCAGACAGCCGGCTTCAGCAGTACTTGTGCTACCCGCAGCCTTGACTCCATCCAACAATCCCAGATGGATTCCCCAGCAACCCAGCTCAGAGGTGATACCTATCCTGGCTACTTTAATTCCTACTCTCTCTCACCATCTTGTCCCTCTATTTTCAAGCTGCTCTTGGCTGTGGTTGAGTCTTTTCACACACTGTTAAGCGGGCAGCTGCCCACAGCTTCTCTCAGTCTTTCTGGGGACCCCCTCCCCTACAGAGCCATGCACAGGGTAAAAGGGTGGACACAGGAAAGGGTCTTCCAGGTGAGCCCACCAGATATGGGAGGAAACCACTTGCCTGGTCCAGATTTGGGAATAGGTTGTTACAGTAATTGTGAGGTTTGTTTCAGGCTTCATGGCTGAAGATTGCAAGAAACTGGTTGCAGCTGAAGCCAGAACCCTGTTCTGAGTTGATGGCAGGCATCCAACCTAACTAATTTTAGCCAGGATACTCTTCTGTTTCCTGCACATTTCACACTTAAATGAGTCAAAGTGAAAGTAGGTATGGATATTATGAGCGAGGTCCCAACTTGCCCTTACAGCTCTTTGGCACTGGCATGTGTATTGTACGGCAAGATGAAAGCAGCAAGATGTCCCATTGCAGTGCCCTCAGCTGGCCACTGGAGAGTGTTTCATCTACTGCACAATGACAAAGTTCACTAAAACATGATGGTCAAGTTTATTTCATTCTGTCTTCTTGCACCTTTCCTTTTGTTCCCCATATGACTGTACTTCAGCATACTCCCAGCAGGAAAGTCAGATTTGCCTTGGTAAAAGTCATGTAAAAACCTGTACTGTGGTTTACCTACTGTTTATAATCACATTTTCCTCAAAATTTTCTCTAGGAAGGCTTTTACATTCATCACGGTTCTGTTCCTTGTACTTAACTTCCATGCTAATAGCAGATAGATACAGTTATACCACATATTATTGTAATTGTTGATGGTGCCCTATTTAGTTCACACCATTTCTTTCTGAGTAGTAATAGATTAGCTGAATCTGTCCATTTTTGCTTTTGCTAAATTAAAAAGAAGACACATTAACATGCTTTCAAAGAGATTTAGGGAGAGGGAAACCACTACATCCCAGTGCATGAATTAAAAAAAAATGCTAATAGGCCCATAAATGAAAATCAAGAGTTGTTTTTATTTCAAACAGCTGCATCTCTGTCAATGCAAGATTTATTGGTTTCCAGTCCTCCCAAGACTTAGGAACGTGCTTAGTTGGACTCATTGAATTCAAAAGCAGAGAGTTTCTTCCCCACAGCAGAGCAGGGGTGCAGAAGCCAGCTAAGTTTCAGCAGATCCTGTGAGCCTCACTTGTGCTTTGGCTGCATGGACCAAATGCATGTGCACAGTGACCTCCAGCAGTGAGTCTGTTCAGAAATACTGGCTCTGTTAGATGTAACACAGGGCCTTCAAAGAGCCAGTTTACATTTGATTTGCCTTCTTGAAGTCAACCAGGTGATGGAGATGTGTTCTGCAAAATATAATGGATAAAATGGCAGAGAATTTAGGCTTGTACACACAGCCCTACCTTGTGCTTGGTTTGTCCGTGATGTGGGTGGAGGCTGCCTTGGACCAGCACAAACAGCAAGGTGGTGGACCAGGTAAGGCAGTGCTGAATCTGTGTTTCTCTAAAGTCTGTGCATGAATGTGGTTTTGGATCCTCTCCAGAGTTCTGGGGCTGTTGTCGCTTACAGGGAAACGTTTGCTCAGTTAAGAGCGGTGGGGAGGTGGAAGTATCTCAGGCATGTTGCTGCTTCCTGCTGATCTCCCAGGCTTACTTAGGCAAGTTGCTAAAAAGGACAAAAGATGGGTATTGGCAAATAACTATAAGTAAAAACATTGGGGGTAAGATAATAAAGCAATATGGAAAATTGCAGCAAAATCCTACTTTTTGCCTTCCTTCAAAAATATAGATGAGTGCCATGAAGTGTAATCAAATATTAAAGTAAGAGTTAAAAATACTTTTACCTTAATACATTTCTCTTAATCTCTTATCTGTGTTACTTTTATTTTGTTACTGCTCTCCTCTGGTTTTATATTAAAAAGCTGCACAAATAGAAGTACAAAGTGCTGTTCAAACTATAAAGCAAACAAAAGGAAATAAAAATATACTTATTTATAGATTTTTTTATTTGAAGTCATTTTACATCCTGTGTAATAATAGCATATTTGAAAGTTGAAGATGTGATTATTTGAAAAAAAAAAGTTGATTGTATATTTTAAGGACTGTACATGTTAAATACTATGGTTCTTTTTTTAGTGAGAAGCCTTGTCAAACAAAATTGTGCTGGGTTTCTGTTGCTTGAGGGCAAAATAACTTTCATAGCATTGAGGGAGGCATGCTGTTGCAGCCCCACAGCAAGAATGCTCATGCTGCCTGGCAGCACAGGAACATAGCAGCAAGCTTGAGAAGATATGTGTGAAAGCAGAGAGATAGGAATTTGTTCTCGTTGCCATGGTGTTGGACACTGTTTACTTCACCTATCAGCTGAGTCTGGTTCTTGCCCTGTCTTCTAGAAACCTGCAGACCTGACCTGTAGCCAGGTTCAGCCTCAGAGGGGCAGTCAGCTCCCAGTAGCATATGGATGAGAAATGTATGGATTTTTTCTTTTCTTTGAAATGAGGTTTCTGGCGTTTGTGGCTGAGGAGGAAAGCTCCAGATGGTGAAGTGTGCATTATCTGTGTGGTGGTGTTGCAGGTAGCCTAAGCACAGTCAGCTGGCCCTGGGTTAGCAGCAGGAGGCCCACAGAGATGGGTGCTGTTGCTTCTGTCCCAGGGCCTGGGACTGGCAGGTGAGATCAGGGGTGGTCCTGAGGTCTCATTTAGCTGGTGGCCTCTTTGCTCCAGTCCCACCCCACCTGCCAAACCGTAGGATTGCTCTCAAATAGAGACATTTAGCTGTTCTGAAATTTGTGGCAGCTTAATGTTTATCACAGATGAGGAACCGGATGAACGCTGTACATCACTTTTCCTCATAGTATGTGCCAAGCTGTAAATATAAAATGCCAGGTTGTGGTTATAAAAGCAGGCTGTCAGATAGATATGGCACACTTCCCTTGATACCCTTAAACTAGGTAAAACAAAACAGGCCAGACATGCATATCCAATTTAGCTTTTCAACTACTAATGTCATGGTGCTATCTTCAGTGTCTTTGGGTTTATCATGGTGCGATAAATGCCAGTGAACTACTGTACTTAAAAGGTTATTGGCATATCCTTTGTACTTTTGAAAATAAAATATCCTTGTCTCCCTCTGGCTGAGTGGTTAAATCACACTACAGTGGCCCTACTTGATAATTTTCTCATGAAAGATTCAAATCCTAGGGTTAATTAAAGCGTGGAATAAATATCTAGGGAGACATATGTAAATGCTAACAGGATTCCTACCACATATCTACAGAGGCAAACATCACCATGTATAGTTTATGCTAAGCTGAAAAAAGGAAATCCTTAGATCTCTTACAAGGCAGAATTTTTAAATTTTGTGACAGATGTAGGCAAAAAAAAAAACAAACTCAAATTTAACAAAACAAAATTTGATAATGACAGTATGTAAATTTATCCCTAATAATCATAGGGATTAAACATTCTGGGATATAGCTTATAGGTATAAAGCTTTGTATTTGCAGGAATCTTAATACCTATTCTTATCAGAGGAACCTGATTCTGGGATCAGAAGGCAAGGAAGACTGCTGTGTCTGACTGAAACTGCTGGGGAAACTTTAGCAATCAAAATTATCTACTGATAACATCATCTGGCCAGTACTGCAGGGCAGAATATTATGAAGAAGAACTGCATGACTCATAATGATAGGTGATCAGGAATATTGCTCAGCTCCTTGTCTAAAAGCCCTGGTTCTGAGAACATCCACTGTCACTCACCATCCACCCCTGGTACAAGCACCGACTCCAAGGGAAGGATGGCACTTCCTGACTTCCACCCACCTCCTTGGCTGGCCTCCATTTTGCCCACAGGGTTTGTTTTTCTGTACTGGGTTGACCTTCTTCAGTTTGTGCTGGTTAGGTGAGGTAAAGGTAAATACATGGATGAAGTGACCTAGAGCTTCAGACAGAAGCCCTTACCCCTATTCTCTCAGCAGCTATAACCATTCTGGCGTAAGGGGATTCTCCAAAAGGTCTCTACAGCCCCTGGATTACCTGGATTTTAGTCTACACTCCAGTAATTAATTCTGTTCATTTTAAAAGAGGTTAAGGTTTGTCTACTTAGAGCAGAACCTTAGGAGATGTGCTGATACCATCTGCTTTAAGCGTCCAACTTGGATGCATTTCAGACAATAGCGTTAGGAGCAGCAATTCCCAGTAACTTCATTGTAGAGGCAGGTGTCTCCACATGGCCAATTCAGGTCATTCATGATAGATGCTTAAAATAGAATATATGCAAATTAAGACTCTCTGCTGCCTTCACCTTGTCCATTGATTACGTCTGTTTATGTCTTAAAGGTGATTTATCGTCAAACTGCTGAAAGAGACCTTGCAGTCTTTTAAAATTGTCTGCCCAATGTAAAAAAAAGGGTGTCTGTGTTTGGGCTATGACTGCATGCCAATTACAGCATGTGTGCCCCCAGCACACGCTTCACACTTTGGATGCTTGGGGGTGGGCCTGAGGTGCTGATGGGTGGGCAGTGGAGGGGGACAAGAGAGCAGGAGGTCTGGGCAGGACCAGCAGCAGCTCCATTCCTTTTGGTTGAGTGGCCAGAGGCCAGTGGCTGGGCTGATTTAGCCCTGATGGTTTTTTGAGGCAGTTTGAGCTCTTGCCTTTGCAGAAATATGTTAAAATATAAACTAAGAAATGTGTTTCATATAAAACCATCTCTGCAGGAGTGTAAGCGACTGTGGTGGTAGGGAACCTAATTACCAATTTATTTGTGGATGTTTTTTTAAACGTATCCTTTTGAGAACCATTAGAAAAAGGCTGTTTCCTCAAACTGCTCTCTGGCCCCTTGTGTTTGCATGTTTGCTCTGTTGCTTTGGAAGTGCTCTGAGCTATCACTCTGCTGTAGAGTTGTAGTCCAGTGGTCAAACATTTGTTCCCCCCAGTGTTACAGTGCTGCTTCATACAGCATCCCTGGCCTTGTAGTCAGTGCCATAGTAACCGTCCTCTGGAAGGGCAGCAGGACAAGCCAAGGAACATGTCAAGCACCTAGAAGAGAGAGAAAAAATGCAAAGCCTGACTTGACAAAGTCTTGACACGGATGGCAAATACTTGACAATGTTTTGTGGTGGCTGGTGAGTTCTCCCCAGGAAGGAGAAATACAGAAACAAATCAGAATAGGGAGCAAAAATTCCAAGTGGCCCACCAGTAGTTAACAAGGGGATTGCACAGACCAGTCCTGTGTTGGAAAGAATGTGCTTCTTGTAGTAGCATGGGGAGCACAGGTCAAACCCTCCAGTTCCTAGGCTGTTCATTCTTGGGGAAGAGCTAGGAATGATGAAAGATAGACTGGAAATTATGTATATCCTCCTTGCTTGCTTGCTTCCTTCCTCTCTTTTTCTCTTCCCTTGCCTATGTATCTGGATTTTCTCAGTTGCTCAGCAATCCTGTAGGAGCCAGCTGAGAAGCTGGCAGGTGTCTTGCAGGCATCATGGAGGTGTGTGTAGGCAGGGTTGCTGCACTTGCTCTCTGCCAAGGTAGGGTCCCTCATTTGGCTTGGTGTGGCAGTGTACTTGGTTGGTACACCTGTCTTCCCAGCCACCCCAGGAGTCCATTGCTGGTAGGCAAAAAGTGAGGCTGAGCCCAGGCTTCAAAGAGTTTTTGTTTATTCTGACCTATTTTGCTTAAAGTGCTTTATTTTGCATTCAGAGTTTAATCTCAACCAGAGGCACACACTCTGTGAGAAATCACACTCATCAAATAATTGAAATATTTTTTTTTGGGACACTGTGGGTTCTTGCACCATAGGGCTTGAGTGTTTATTTGATTGCCAGTGGCATGCACTGCCAGTTACCAGATAGTTGGGTCCTCAGGGAGGAGGGAATAGGGGGAAGGAGGAGCTGTAAAGACTTTAGTTGTCACAACCTTTTTTCAGCTATTATGAGATAAGGGCGCAGTTTCGTAACACAAACTCTGCCTGCCTTCAGTGCAAGGTCTCTCCCGTGCCAATCCAGGGGTGCTCTCTCCTGTCTCTCCTCTCCACCTTCCCAGCAGATTTGGAACTGGGACAAAATAGTTGCAGTATTGTGAAATGGCTCAGCCACAGAGAGGATTCTGCATTGCATTTCCACCACTGTGGCCTGAGGCATTTTAATTTGAGAAGGGCATCCGGGTCAGCTGGAGCCCAGACAGGCTTGTTAGCACTGGTGCAGCCACAACCACGCCCCTGGCTGGCCCTGCCCTCCCATGCAGTGGCTTGCATGGGGCTTGGAGGCTCTGCAAAGCCAGCTGGATCCACGCTCTTGGGGCTTGCAGAACCCAGAGGTGATGTCCAAATGACTGCAAGATTTGCCTGGGTCCAGCATGGCAGGCTGCGAGCCAGAGCTGGCACAGCATCTTGTTGACACCCCTCAGGAGCCAACTGGGTGCCCTTGCACTGTGCCCAGCAGCTCTGCTGAGACACAGAGGCTGGCTCAGCCAGGATGCATCTTGGATCAATGGGACTTAATGGTCCTGGCTCCTTGTGAAAGCAGTTAAATGAAGAAAGACTGGATACTGGTCTCTGTATAAAGGAAGCCTAAAACTCTGATCATCTCTGGCTCAGGAATCTGGCAGCAAGCAGACCCAACCACAGGTTGTTTACTTTTAGTTTTTCGCCATCTCCTGTGTTTGCAGCTCAACCTTCAGCCCTTTGGGCAGCACTAGGGAGGCCTTTTCTGCTTGTTGACCCAAGCAGCTGCCTTGGTGCCTGAGCAGGGGTGCTCTGAAGGAAGTCATGCTGTCTATCAGGCAAGTGGAGCGGCAAGATGTGATTCCCTGTGCCATTTCCTGCTTGGCTTTGGAAGTCTGGAGTGGTGCTGTTACTCCATCCCTTGTGCTCACACTGCCTTTTAAGGGGAAAGTCAAGTCTCAGCGGCTGCTGCAGGCTGAGTTCATCCAGAGAGAGTACCCACAGGAGCCAGGCTTTACCTTTATTTTGTATGGTTTGGGTATTGTGGGAAAGGATCAGTTATCCTGTGGCAGTAGGAACAGAGCCCTCTAGAAGGTTCAGTAGCATTTCTTAGGAGAAAATATTTTGATGGGAAATAGCCATTCCTCTTAAAAGCGCACATGTGCTTGATGTCATCTGTGGCAGGCAGCCCCTGGCCAACAGGTGTTTAAAGAAAGGCAGAGTAACCTTCCTCTAAGTACATTTGACATTGGCTCCTTCTCCTGTTGCATTTCCCAGGTAGTTATTAACTGACTCTGTTCCAGAACAGTGAGCACGCGATGATGCTTCAAGCCGTGCCCAGCCCTTTCTGTACAAAAGTAACTGCCGTCTGGAAGCTGGTTTCCACCTTTCTTAGCACATTCCAAGTGCCTACCTGTGTTTAAAAAATCCCTGAAGAGTTCAGGGCTGTCTTCCATTACCGACAGACACAATTTCTAAAACTGTCTGGATTTTCCTGCAGGTCCCCTGAAGTTTTTTACAAATCCATGGGATGAAGGAGAACTGGGTTCGGGGGGAGCACAGCAGGAAAGATAAAGACTGTGAAAGCGTGAAATCATGAGTGACAGGAGAGGCTGCTTTTGGCCTTGGGACATCAGAGCAGACATGAATTATTGAAATTATGGCTGTGTTAATCTGTGTGTTGTCAGCCCTTCTATAAACAGTGAGCAGGTGCTGTATTACTGCAAGTCCTGTTGAGCGGGAAAGCCCTCTGGTCATGGAGTGGGGGGGCTTCTGCTGGGGCTCCAGCCTGCAGCTTCAGCTGCCTGACCTGGATCATTTGTTGCTTCAAAGTGAGGGATATCGCTCTTCAAAAGCCTGTGTTCATTTCTTTTCTAACGGGTGATGTTGTTTAATAGTCTGTTAGACTCCCTCAGTAGGTTTTCTTTTTTACTTTTTTTACTTATACAGACTCTTGAGTGAAGCCACTAACAGTACTCGAGACAGACTGTAATGTTAACAGATGCACATGGAAAGTTTGCTTGCCTTTCAGCTTTTGGGGCTTTTTTGTAGTTGTTTGTGTGTAAAGTACTTTACACAGTGTTGAAAACAACTGTGTAGCAATTGAAACTCAGACACATTATACAACTTCAGGAGGTGTTTTATCTGATCATCAGCATCAGAGGAAGAAAATTCACTGTGTATTAAAAAGAGGATGGCATTGAGTAACTGTAGAAATTATTGTGAGGAGAATCCTCTTGCATTATGTGTTTTGACCCTGTATCCAGAGTGCCAGACAGAATTTTAAATGTGAATCAATAGGTAAATACCTATTTCAAGGCAAAGTAAGGTGACTCTTCCAGAAGTCTGCATTGCTATTTTTCATCTTCAGAGGTCTCTTAGAACAGCTACTACTTTGAGCATCTTCAAAACTGGAGATCTGTGGACTCCAAAGCCAGCTTTTGCTGACAGATACAGCAAGATGCAGATTCCACAAACAGCTTTGGCAAGTCTTGTATGAAAATAGGGTAAAAATATTATGAATTAACTTGGATAGAGTTTGACTCTACTTATAAAGCAGTAAAAGAGAATGAATTAGTACTTAGGGTTTTATTTTTATTTTGGACTCTCTAATGGAGTGGATTGAGCTCCATGATAGCAGTAGCTGTTTTTTCTACATCTTCCATTACATTCAGACAAATTGAGAACTAGATAGAAAAGCTGACTTTTTGATGTAGTTGCTGGACTACATTCTGGAGCAATAGTATCTTTCACACCTTGAACAGGATTTTAATCCTGAAAATGAGAAGCAGTTAGTCCTAGTCAAAATGCCTAGTACGTTTTGGGGAAGGCAGGTTCCTGGGAAAACCTTATTAGGACCATTTCAGAAAAGCAAGACCCAGTTCATGTGGCAGGTATCAGGTTGCTGTCACTTCAGTCCCTTCTCTTGCAGAAGCTTTCTGCAGGGGAAAGGCTTGGCTACATTACATGTTCTATCCTTTTCTCTGCTGAGACTGCTGGAGGAAGAATATGGCTTGTAGCAGTCAGAGGCCTCCCTGGCAGTCACTCGCCTAAGATAAGAAATGCCAAGTCACGATGACTGGACCCAAGTAGCCCCTCTTTCTCATTCGGACCCTTGTTATCTCTCTGTAAGACCATATGTTGTATTCTCCTCGACCCTGGCCACTGGAGAATTTCCAACACCCCTGTATCCTGTATCAACCCCCATTTCTGTCCAGTTCAGCAGAAGAGGTGTCACTGTACCCCTTCACAGGAGCTGCAAATAAAGACACCTCTGTGGAACTGCATGCAGCCTTCTCCTCTCTCACCCCTGCGTCTGCGTCGGACAGACCTCCGGGCCCAGGGCGCATTAATGGCCCTGCTTTACAGGAAGAATTTGTTCTCCAAGACTCAGTTAGAAGACTGGGACCTTAGTGTGGTAATTCATGTATTCCAGTACACTTCCCAAGGCAAACTTTGAATGGTATTCCTAAGATGTCTCAGTAGTGCAAGAATACATTTGAAGCTGTAAAGCATCAGTGTTGAACTCAAAAGGCTCTGCTATGGTTAGTCCTCATGCTTAATCTAGTAGGGCAGTATTAGTAATGATTATTTAGCATTTTCCAGATAAATTAATTTCTGTTCCACAAGCAAAAAATTTTGTCAAAGTCCTTTTCCAGACCACAGTGGTGAAAGTGCATTATTGTTTTGTTTCTGAAGGTGTAAATCTGGTGTTCAACACCTGTACTGGCTCTGTATCTGTACCTATATTACCAGTGAATTTCTGACTGCTGAGCATGATTTTGTGATTGCAATTCCTATGGAGATAAGGACCCAAATTTTGAAGCCAGTGAATGACAGGAGCAGAAAAATAATGATTATCTGCTTAAGGGGTGTTGATTTCACACTACTGAGTAATTTGTTTTATTAAAAATAAACCCCAAGTTGTCCCCAAAAGCAAAACCTATAGTTTGTTTGTCTCTCTCTTTTTAAACTTTGCCATTACTTAGCTCTCACAGGTGACAGGAGCCTATCTGGGTTAGATTTGCTGCATGAGAAAACAACCCTGACTTTTACCGGGTGGGTGGACAGGAAAAAAGCCCAACTTTTTGTCAGTCTTTTGTGTTGCAGCAGCTGGATTCATTGCTGCTATAGCAACACACCACATGATGAGGTGTATTAGATTGCTCTGCGCAGAGCACGAGGGGGAAAGGAACACAGCTCCTTGCTGAAGGTAAAGGTTGTGCTGGAGTTTCTGCTGGAGAGCTGGGGAAGGTCAAATGCTCCAGATCCCAGTACTGTGTTGTGCACAGAGGAAGGTAGAGGCGTGTGGAGGTGTTAAACTGCAGACCCAGGTAAGGTACGGCTGCATCAATTAACCTGAGATCTTAACCCTCCTCCGTGTGGCAGCTCAACTTCCCAGAGAGTTTTCTCTTAGCTTTTCCAAGTGGTTTTTTTTTTTTTTCAAGTTGCTTTGCTAATGTGACAATGTGAAAACATTGACAGTGGTTGGAACTGTTAGAGACTTTAACTGCAGAGAGACCAGTCTTACAGACTGGGAGGTGATTGTCCTCAAATCAATGCAAAAAGTATATGTAGGGAGTTTTTGTTTGTTTCAGCTTCACTTGAAGGTGTTGAACAAGTTTTGGTTTTGTTACTGTCTGCACAGTGGTTCACAAAATCTCTGTTTTCAGTCAGAATTCAGGGCATTATCTACTTACTAATTTTTTTTATCAGTACTTTTTAATGATCTGCTCTCTTTAGCATTTATTAACACTTCTTCCTCTCTCCCTCCCAATCTGCTTCATCAGGTTGCCTGAGTCTTCTTGGAAATGAATTTTCATGTCATTTGCTCCTTCAGATTTTATGCTGCCTCCTTAAGTCTAGCAGTGTTGTTAATGCAGTTAAACAAACTTGAGTGCACCTCTAAAGACATGAAAGTGGAAACAGTGCCACAGGTTATTGTGGTTTTTACTCTGTTAACCATTCATCCACAGAGGTAAAAGAGAAATAATTAATGTCAGCCTTGAACTTAAATGTTTATTCAGACCCATGTCAAACTCAAAAAACTATTAATTCCCCCTTGTTCTTTATGCACTTTTTTTTTGCTTTTACCCATCACTAGGTTTAATGTGACAGGCTTTCAAGTGGCATCCATTAGGTGGAGGAAGACAACAGTACTTTAGAAGGGGAAAAACTGAGGGACCAAAACAATAGTGGAGAAGATGGAGAGCCTTCCTGAAATTTAGGTTAGATGGTTTAGTACTTTTCCTGCTTCCCATCAAGGGTTTCCAACATTTTGAATGCTTTCTATAATCTACAACTTACAACATATTTCTTTCTTAGGACTTAAGACTGCTTTAACATCAAGGGTGTTGAAATGTGCGATCCTTCTCCACTGCCCTAAGTAAAAGATTTCAAGCAACCTGTCTCTTTCTCCCCATACATTTATACCCTGGTGGTCCAGTGTTCAAAGGGCTCATTGCCACTGGAAGCATTCCTGTAGAAATTGAGGCCAAGCCTTCCCCTCACTCACCCCTTTTAGTGGCAAGAAGGGGCAGTCTGAGTTAGGGTATAATTGGGCCAAGTCTGAGAGGTGGACAGCTTTTTCACAGCCCTAAGCAAGTGTGCTTTGTGTGGCACTGTGGGAACTGCACGGTCAGGGCTCAGGTTTGAGCGAGGTTCCCCTGGCTGAGGTGACTTCAACACTGTTAAAGAAAGAAGCAGCCACTCTGCCTGTCAGCTCAGGAGCGAATTCGTGAAATAAAAAAACATATAAACGTGCAGCCCATTAATGATCCCTGATCCCAGAATGAGACAGGTTTGCAAGAAGTTGAGTAGGGATTCTTGAAAATGAGGATTCAGAAAGGGTAGAAGTCTTTGAAGGGGAAGATCTAGCTTTACGAGGGAAAACTCAAGTGAAGAAGGACAGTGATTTAGCTCTGATTCCACCACTTGAGCAGAGCAGGGGAGTTCAGATCAAATTATTTAAGCAATCAGGGGAGCTTAATCTGTCTAGATTTAGGGATCTTGTTTTGAAAGAGGAACCTAATTCAAACACCCAAGAGCTCTTTCACTAATACAGCCCATCCATTGTGGCCCAAAGTATAAGGCACCAGGGATGCAAGTGATTCATAGCATAGTACCACTAACACATTATCTAACTGATTGTCACAGAAATGCACTAGGAGTGAGTTTGTCCAGAGAATTAAATAATTAAGGAATCTGGATAAAAGGAAACAGGGCACCTTCTTACTGAGTCCTACCCCTCTCTTTTTGTGTTTGGAATCACAGATGTGATAGTTTATCACATGGAAGGGAGAAAAGGAAGTGAGAGTCTTATTTAAACTTTCATGATTAAGCAAAACCAGCAAAACAACAATGAGAAGTGTCCAGCTAATCATCTTTGCAAGACTAGCAAAAAGGTAAGAGATTATGGAAATATGGGTATGGAAAATCACATTCTCAAGCCACGTGAACAGAAGGAATATGAGAACTGTCAGTAAAGGGTAGTTTCCTTCACCAAATAGCATGTTTTTTTCTTTCACCATGGCATGTTTTTTTTCTAGGACCATATTAGACTATACAAATGTTCTTAAAGATGATAAATTTGGTCATGATTTGGTGAAGAATTTGGTGTGTTTTCAAATGCCACATTTTATTAATTTGTAGGATCTGTGAGTACATATGAACCTTCCCCTTGGACTTTTGTTTCTCTAACTTTCTAGTGTCTCATTAACCCTACTGAATCTTTTCTAAAACCTTCAAAACAAATAATATTCACTGCTGGCTGAAACCTCTGAAAGGTGCAATAAAACAAACAATAATTCTTTAGTTTATGGGTGCCTCTTGTACATGAACCAGCTGAGAAAGTCATGGAAGACTGCTAAAATGCACTACTGTGCCATGAGAATAAATTTACTGCACAGTTTTGCAATTCAGATTTTATTCAGCATTAGAACTGTAACTCATTAATAATGTCAACAGATTTGCAAGGGAGATTTCATCTGCCCACTCCTACAGATTAAATCATACAATTTATTGATATGATAATCTTTTTCCTAGATTTGGATTTGTGGAAAACAGCAGAAATACCTAACTGACTTGACTACTAAGAAAAAAATTAATCCATTGAACTGACATGACTGTGTGTCATCCTCTGAGAAGAAAGAAATATGGACTCTTGATCAGTAGGACTCAAAACAGACACAAAATCATAAGGCTACGTGCTACGATGTGTATATGCCTTGTATGCAAATAGTAACGTAGGCAAAATTCCAATATGGAACAACTTGCAGAGACTAATTGATATAGGGATATGTGCACCAGTAGGAGCAGGCCAGTCCCTCACTCAGCTATCAGATGGCTGAGATATTTTTCTAGGGATAAATATGTACATGGGTGATTACAGTAGCAGATGCTAGCTCTAGGAGCTTGAGCTCCATATCCAAATGTTCATCTGGCTCAATCAAAATGAACAAAAGCATTTCCAAAGGGAGGGCTAACATCTCCAGGGCCGAGTGGGCATTGGCAGCAGTCCAGAATGTCATCTTCACGTGCAGGAACTGTGCTCTGCAGGAGCAGTGCTCTCAGTTATTTCCAAAAGGTCCAGCCACTTAAAGTATTCAGCATGGAAAATTAAAGAAAACTGTTCTCTTTGGAAGAAAGCTTGCTATGAAATCATCTTGGGAGAAGTTGATTCAGTTCTTCATCGAGCACAAGAGCTTGTGGCATCAGGATGTTCATCTCAGATGTCTGTAGGGCTGGCTTCAACACCGATTTCAGCTTTAAGTGAGTGCTGAAACAGGTCAAACACATTCAGCAGCTTGTGGAAAATGAGGCTCTGGTCCAGGACTGCTGTAGCCACTGAGGAAGGAAAGGAGGCTTATATATTAATGCCTCAAGGACAGATGTAAAACTGCCATTTGGCCACATTTGTCTCTGGTCAGACTTCCTGTAATTTTTCTTCTGAGGAGCCTGTTTTTAATATTGCCAAGTCCCAAGTGCTCACAGATCACGAGTCTATGCTACACAGCAGTCATGAGATGCTAGAGCTCCCCTGCTTTCAGGCTTGCTGCATGTTGTTTTCTGCAGCTGTGAACCATGGAGAACTTCTTTGTTCTTTTGCAGAGCAAAAGAGTCTGTTCAACCTCCTGTTTCCAGTAGTAGGGGCTCCTAAGGAAAAAATGCCAAGTGCTGTGACACACTGTGAGCCAAGTGCTCTTACCCTGATGGAGGTAGAGGTACAGCCAAAAGAAAAGCTTTTTAAGGTGGGCATATAGTGCAGAAGACCCTAAAACTTAGAGATGCTTTTGGGAATATGTGCAAATGATTATTTTCAGTAGCAAATTAACTTCCTATGAAAGATGAAAATCGTCTTCTTTAGCCAGAAGCTTAGGGCCTCTGATAGCTCTTAGAAAAGTTAGGTCTTTGAACTGAAAAGGATCACAGCTTCTTCCAACCAATTTGTTGCCCAATAAACCTGTGCTGGGATAATCTGTACCTCTGAACATTAATGACTAAAGCTCCTATCCAGATGCTGAGCTAAGGAAAAGGTCTTCTCTGTGATTCTACCACCTCCTCCATCAACTTCAGGCTATACTAATGAATGAATCTGTGACAAGACACCTTCCTCCCTGCCTGCCTGTCCCATGTAGCCCAAATGTCGTGTACTTGCTTTTGTGTGTGCCAATATGCACAAATGCACCCAGAGACACACCTAAAGTAATTCATGTCTGTCATTAGACATAAATTATTGGGTTGAATTACTTTGTTTTTCATGATTTCCAGAAAGAAAAATGACTAATGAAAAGATGAAATGTCATGAGCTCTTTTATTAAGATAAGTGACCTAAGAAGTGCTGTCAGATTGAGTGAAACAAGTGCTAAGTGGAAGTCTCCCCTTCCTTTTGCTGGGCAGGTACTCTGTTAAAGGTATTAAATTGTGTGCTGTTCTTCTGAGGTGCTGAAGCAGCTCTGGTTGCTTCTGAGGCGTCTCACCCCAGACTCACTGAGAGCTGCAGCTGAGCACTGGACTGAGAGCAGCTGGATTTGCAGGGCTGAGAGGCACTGTGCCACCCACCCACCTACTAACTGTAATTAGGAATGTTCCTTCTCACACATTTTTGTCACAAGGTGAGGACTAAAAGCCTGTTAGTTGTCTCTAGTTAGGGGTATTTTTGTGTGGAGTGCTTCTTAGAACGGAAAGAGGCAGATTACACTTACAAGCACCCTTTGACAACAGCACTGAAGCTGGGGGTGCACTGAGGAATGCTAATATGGGAAAACTAGGAACATCTTGACTGTTAATTCTGCTGAAGTTAGCAGAGCAAAGCAAAAGAAAAAAGAGTTGGGTTTTTTCTTTAATTTTTGTAACCCTTAGGCTTCATAAATACATCAACCTTCTTTATTGTCAATTTGCTCGGAAAATCATTGCTGACATCTCACCTAAGGACTTATTATCATTCTAGTCAGGCTATCTTTCACTTATATTGAAGATTTCTTGGATTTTTACCAGCCTTAAATTATATTGAAAGTAGGCAGATGAGCATTTAAATTAAAAGGTTAATTGAAACAGAAATATTGCACTGGCACAGTTAATTTGTTTCAGTTTAAATGTTTATTAGCTTAATTGAATATTTACAGAACCAAGACAAAAAAAAGTTATGCATGTATTTCCACAGACTCAAAAGTAAATGTACTTGTATTCAAAAGGTAAATACCCACTAATAACCCTTAAAAACAGTAGTCTGTAAGAGCATATTTCCAAAATAAGGAATTTTTTTCTGTAGTTAAACACCAATTATTTTATGATTTCTTATCAGTCACCAGTTTCTTTTACAGTTGTTTAGGATTTATGAGCACAATGAAGTCCTCAAAGGTATCAAGAAAAAGAGCTTACATTGTACAAATGCTTGGGGCAGGAAGCACTGGTAGGATCCACCAGACAGGAGATAACTATATGATTCTCTTGTCTTCTTTGTGGACTGTTTGAGAATGATCATCAAGATCCTCATGAGGAAGAGTTATTAGAGAAATCTGTGTGCTTTTTCCTTTCTCTAACTGGAGAGGGGTCAGGAACTCCAGAAAAGAGAAAATGTGATCCTTTCTGGATTTCCTGGAAGAAACCGTATTTCAGTTAGTTGACTTTCCTAGGGTGCCTAATTTAGTAGCATGGTCAAACTGTATTCCTAATCTAGGGAAAAAATTCAACAGCAATAGTAACACCAGAATTTCACTGATCAGACTTCATCTGTATGAATACAAATGTGGTTTTTAGACAGAACAAATAGTGCAATAATTTCCAAAATAAGGAGTAACACATGTTATTTGGAGTATGTTTAAACATGGAAAAATACTTTAATTAGATTATTTTAAAGAACTTGATGTTTGAAAACATCTAAGCCTATTAGAAATGGAATTGTGTGATTCTCTACTCAAAGAAACATTATGGCCCTAAATAGCAACACAAATGGATCCCCCTACCCCCCCTCCCCCCCAGTATCTAATAGACTATTTTAAATTCTACTTCAACCCCTGTATTAGTTTCCTGAGAGGATTTTCATCATCAGGCTTTAGGGAATACACTTAAGCACCGAGGTCTTGAAACTATGGTAATTTCTAATCTTTAGGAAGTATCCAGTTAGACCTCGTTGCCTTTATGGCATTCAAACTTCTCTTCAGCTCTTAGTAGGTAATTTTCTCCTTATAGCATCTGTCCCAGTTATACAGGTGGATGTACTGGGACAGTATTATACCAAAACCACCAGTTTGTGACATGTGGGAAAGGTATCTCATCTCAATACAAGATTTTGTGAGTTTATACATCATAGCAGCACTGCAGGATGGAAGACAGTTGGTAGTCTTGGGCAATGATGTGGATACAAAGGTGAGGATATGACTCCTGTTTCACTGGAGGTGTGTCCATAGCAATCTTCAAAGAATATTATCTTACCCTGTAGCTAAATGCATCAGTCCTGAGCATCTTAAATGTGCTGCTTCCTGTGGCTTGAGAAACAAAGCCTAGTCCTTTGGCCTCTAAGCAAAAGAGTTACTGTTTGATTATGATCATTTCCTGCCAGCCATTTATTGTTTCCTGAGCAGTGCACACACAGCTCCCACATCAGCAGCCATCCAGCAGGTGCCCAAATGCTTGTCTGGTGCACTGCTTCAAACTGATGTGTTCTTCATCAGTAGGCTGACCAAAAATACCTGCTGTTCTTGTTTTATTCCATAAGCCCACTGTGTTTGTTCACTGTTAGAAATGTAACTGCTGACCTCTGAAAACTCTGTATGCAAAGGTACAATTCACTGTCTTCTGTGGGCTTTGAAAATACTTGCAATATCTTAATGTGAAGAGCACTGATAGGAACCCCTTAGCTTCCAGGCTGCACATTCCCTGTATTTCCCTTCTCTGGTATCCCCACTGCCTTCCTTTGTCTGCATTGTCCCTTCTCTCCCATCTTATTTCTGAAGTACTCGTAAGTGCTTTTGTACTGGAGACTTGGAAATCCCTTCCCTGACTGCCAAGATAATGTGTTACAGGGGAGCAGTGGTGGTCTCTGCACCTTGAACACTTTGCAATGATCTTTGGAAAGGAGAATCTGTGGGTTCACGACAGAAGGGGATGGTGGGGGATTGTGAGCGCAGAGACAGGGCACTGCCTGCTGGTGAAAGAGGAAACCTCCTCTTACAGCTGGACCGTGTGTAAGGTTATGAAACCAGCTCCTGCCATGCCTTCTTTTTCATGTCGTTGCTGCACCTCAGAGCTGAGTCTCCTTTACAGAGTGAATTTATTAGTGATGTATTAAATGCAGGAAAATGGAGTAATCCTGAACCATGATTAGAATCTAAAGAAGGAGTATGTTTTAAGCTAGCCATTAGTAGCTTATTTTTTTTTCTCCGCGTTGGTAATATAAAAGTCTGTAAATCACATAAATAACCTAAGAGACTACAAGCAGAATTAAATAATTATTCATTTTGGGTCAGGTTTTGGTTTTTAAGAGCCTAAGTGTAATTATTCTGGCACAAGGGACCTTCTAATGGTTTTAAAGCAAGCAGAAGTGGCTGCAACAGGAAACTGTGCCATCAAACCATCAAATGCATCCAGTTGGGAGAAGCAGTGAGGCAAATTCCCATGAGCTGGAGTATCACCAGTTTAGGATTGCAGTGTTTCTGGGAGGGTTCAGGCCTTGGGGGGTCTTCCTTGCAAGAGAGATTGTAACTCCACACATGAGAACTGTGTATGGCTAATAGTGAAGCATTTTCTTTGCAGGGCTTTTTTTCTAGCCTGCTCTCCACTTTCTCTTAGTTAACCAAGGGACTCATTTCAGCACATTTAACTGAGCTGCATGGAGAGGGAGAGATGTGATTTTAAACTACTGAAATTGCAGGAGTTCTTTTTTTGTAAAGCAGAGAATGTATCAGGTAGGTGCAGAAATAGCTCTTGCGGTTCAGAAATATATTTTGAATAGCAGAACATCCCAGGCCCTTAAGTTTTGGGTGAAGTTCAAAGAAATGCAAATTCAGAATGTAGCCAGGCCATTCTGTTCCCATTTGTCTTTCTAAAGCCTAGGAAATAAAAAGTTTTCTCAGCAGTCCACCAGTACAATTAGTTCAGAAAATTTTCTTTGGTTTGGGGTTTGACTTGGCAATGTAGAGAAGAGCTACAAATCTGAAAATAGTGAGACAAGGAGCAGAAAGTGCTTTTGCTCCCTTTTACTAGGTTCATGTAAGTATATTTTGAATTCTGACCAAAGCCAGGTTAAGGTTGTAAATAAATAATAAAAGGTTGTAAATAGCATATGGACAACATGGCAATGATCTCACCAGTTGGTACAAAAAAAAAAAAAAAAATTACATTTTCTGTTTAGCTGAAATGCCCTCCCCTTGTCCATAAACCTAAACTTTAAAGTGTAAATTGTAATTTCTAACAGAAATAAAATACTCTACATGGTGTATTTTAAATTGAGTGCTACCACATGAGAGAATATGTCTTCACAGTGATGTTTCTGATCTTGAATTAACTGTCAAGCCAGGGCATTTATATTTTTCAATTGTACCTATTGGAAGGGGTTAGTAAATATCTGAAGCCCCATTCTGGTTTCTGAAACTGATCTTCTAGGCAAGTAATACCAGGGCTTTAAGTACATTCTGCCTGGGAAAATGCTAATCCGTCTCCCTTCCACTAGCTGGTCAGATGCAAACAGAAGGGTTCCACTGATGTGCTGGAAGCAGAACAGACCATGACTGGTCCCTAAAAACACCTGCAGGCCAAGAACAGTTTTTGTTGTTATGCCCACATTTTAAAATAACTTCCCCCTCCCTTCTTTGATTTATTGCGTAAGGATAGAAAATATTTTAAACCTTTCTCTTCTGGAAGTGTCTCATGCAAACTCTGTCTTTTCCTCATCTTTCTGCTGTATTCACTGTTTGCTGGTTACACTTTTCATGTCAAAATTCTGGACAGCTAAGGGACAGATTACTTTTGTTGGAATCAGTGACTGAAATTATTACCTCAAGGTCATTAGGTTACTTCCCTGTCTCTGTAAAAATTGCATATTATTTTAAATCCAAAGTTATAAAAGTGGGTAAAGATGTAGAAAAAAAATGAGCTAATTAAATGGTCTCCATTAATGGTCTCCCTTAGTGACTGTTTCACATCTGCCACTCCATGATGAACCAGATCCTGTGGTTTGTGTCAAATGCCACTTTTTTTCATTGAGAACCTCACAGTGACTAAAGAGCAGAAGTGATTGTTGATTCCCACATTGCTGTCATTCATCTCTTATGGGTTGTTATTTCTGATGTTGCTGTTCTTTTGTCTTGGCTCCCCCTTGATTTTGAATCTGATCACATTACAATTTAACCTTGCAGCATTCTAATTTTAACACTGCAACACTACAAAATAAGCAAACATACAGACGAGATTGTTTTCAAAGGATGATATTTATTTTCATTGCCCGGCTTGATCTTTTGGGACAGAATGAACACTCTTCTTCTGAAAGTAGATATCTAATGGACATCTTATAATATATCCAGAAATAGAGGTATCCTAAATCATAGGTTACTTTTGAAAACACAAGATGTTATGGCTAAAATTAAACATAGGTAAAATCCTGGCAAAATTGACTTCATTGTCATTGAAGTAATTGCATTTACTTTCCATTGATTTAAGTGGAACTGAGATTAAACTCTGAATTTCAAGAGATGATGTTTTTTCTCTTGCAGACATATGCACCCTTTCTATTTCCTTTTTTTTGCTCTAAATGTACCATGCCGGAGAAGAGCCACTCTAAAGTTCACAACCTGTAGGAATGTTGGCATGCCAGCAAAGGAGAAGCATCAGTCAGTGCAGGCCAAGCATGGCTGCAGACGTCAGCCAGTGCCTTTCTTTCACAAACAAGAGGGTATTTCACTTGACAGGGCTGCAGCCAAAAACTCCAGGTAGATTTCAACAGGCTTCAGTGCCCACTGTTAAGGGGAGAGATTTTAGACATGTTTACTGGGGCTTTGAGTTCCCCACAAGACATTTTCCATAAGATGTTGTGCAGGCTGTATTTGTGAAAGGATATTGTTGTAGCAGCCTGTGTTGGATATCAGCTCAAGGGAGTAAGTGTACAGCAAGCTAAGCTGTAGCAATACTCAAAGTAAATGGCTTCTGACTTTTAGAAGTGTTTGTTTCTATGGAGAGATGTTAATTTTGCCCTTTGCCTCTGTGGCAGAAATTAGAGGAGCAGTGTTATGTCTGCCTTGTCTCAGGTGTTGATGCTGAGGGAGATTACCTGGGGCATGCAAGGAGTAGAGCAAGTGCTATTGCATTTTACAGTGGACATCTTCAAGGGAGAAGCAGGGCTTGTACCAGGATGCCGTGTTTTTAAAGTAAAATTCACAGTGCGTGTTCCAGACAAAAGAAATTCACCACAATATTTTGATCCAGGACTCATGGTAACTCTAGCTAGGAGCCATTAAATGCAAATCTAAGTGCCTGCATCATTCAGGCAGCTTTGCCTCAGCTTCAGAAGAAACTTAAACCCTTTCTTTTAAAGAGCTAACATTTACTTCCCATACAGTTACCTACCTGGAATATAAGAGGATTGTTTACAGAGGAAAAAAAAGAAAAAAGACAAAAATCAAGGAGAAAGACACATTTTTATTTTTTAAAGTCACACTGTAAAAAGGCTGAAAAGTATACTTTAAGGTATCTTTTTTTCCAAATCGGTACTTTTCCCCCATACATATCAGCATAAATTGATGCATCTACTGGACTTTGTGTTTGATGCTTCGTGACTTCAGGAACAAGTAAAATACCTTTGTTCCAGGTCAGAGATGGTCCAGATGCTGTGTTTTGTCTGGAAAGACCGAAAATGTGTATAGAAATCTTTCTCATGCATAGAAGCATAGAAGAAAAGATTATTCTGAGTAGGTGTTGCCTGTGGGAAGCTTAAAAAGTTTAATTTTAAAAGATTTTCTTTCCCATGAACATTCAGGTGTTAACCTGTTTTGCAGTCAGTGTTTGTAATACTAGGGAAACAAACCTAAAATGAACACTTTCTTTATTCTGATGTAACAACATGTGTGCAGATGTGACCACTGTTAGTTTGGTGTGAATGAGGAGAACAGGAACATCTTTCCCTTAGACATTTTGAGAGCGTACTGTATTCAATGCTTTTTTTAATCCTTTGCCATGTCAAGGACTGAGCAGTCAGGACTAAGATTATGTGATGTTTCATTTTGATCGTAGCAAATACAATATTCAAGTTGGATACAGTGCCGGCTTTTTTTAAATGTTTGTACCTGGCTTTTCTGTTGAGATTTCAGAGGCAAACAGAAAGCATTCAGATGTGAAGCATTGGATTTGGTGCTCAATATTTTTCCTCTTCAGAGTAGCTCATCTAAAACTATTCCAGTATCTGAGTTTTTGGCAGTGTTCAAGAATTCAGCTGATGTCACAAGCTGTTGCTGACAGATTCAGCAACTTCCAGAACCTTAAAAATGTTGATTCTCCAACTCGTTCTTTTTAAAGTACATTAGTTTATAATTTTATGTGTATGTATTTTTACAGTTTTATAAATATATAATCTTAAAAACTTGCAAGCTTTTTGACGTTTTCGAATGTACTCCTTGAGAGAGTGACGCTACTTCAGTTAGAACAATTTCAGCAGAACACTCTGAAATGATCTGATGAATTTTAGTTATTTGTGTCTCAACTTTGAGTATGTTTCTTACACACCTAACATGATTATCAGAAAAGCAAAATCTTAGATGAAACTAAAGTGGGAAAGGATCCTGTTATTGTTTCTTTACCCCCTCATTATTTTGACCTTATTAATGCTGCCAGGTTATTTATAAGCTACATGACTACTATGCTAAAACCTTTGCAGGCTGACTGACTCTATCAGAAACTGACTGAATACTTCCTGCAGAAGTGCTACCCTGTAATGCTTTTCTGTCTCTCCCAAATCTCTGTGATGCTGTGCATTAGAGGGTACAGCCTTAAATAGTTAGGATAATAGTGAGGAATGACTGGCACTTGATAAAAACAGACCTCCTGCTGCTGGGGATTGCCATTAGAAATCCTTTCAGTGGTTCTCCTCAACTGCAGAATAAAGATGTGTGCGCAAGGGACTCTACCAAAAGGCCTATTCCAAATATTTCAACAGTCTGCAGCAAAGGTGTTTGTACTCTCTACCTGCTCTGAAAGTAGGATTGAGTGGCAAAACGATAAATAGAAAAAATAAAATTGGAAGCAACTGCGAAAAATCTGCCTCTCTGAGTCTTCCAAGTCCCCTTTTCCATTCATTTGTGTTGTAAAACACAATTTCACAGGATTGCTTAAAACCAAGCCTGCAGCTAAATATTTACCCAATGGATTTTGTTAAATCTGTTTCAGTGCCTCTGGAAATGAATTCACACCTCTAATTCCTAAGCACCCTTTGCCTCTGGGCATCTGTAGTGAAATGCAGGTATTAGAAGAGCTGAAATCAGTTGAGATAACTGATAACCTGAGTCAATAAGCAAAGGATTGAGAAGACAGAATGATCTTTTGTCTCTCTGGGGTTTGGAAATGGAAATTTTGGAACTGAAAAGTGGTTTTTCAGATAATGCTTGAAAAATATTTTCCAGGCCTGTTGTCAGCCTTCCTGCATCAGTTAAGTACCAGCTAATTTAGTCCAAAAGTAATGCCCACCAGCACTTCTTCTAATAGCAGGGGAAGAACACCTGAGGAGGCATTTGTGCCAAAAGGCTTTGCCAGCCCCCTTTTCTAAGGGAGGAGCAGCTTCCTAACAACTCTAACACTGCTTACAGTCGGTTTGTGTCTTTAATACATTTCACTGTTTTATAGGGTGTTACTGTCATTTCAGTCACAAGTGATAGGGGAGTTTGCCAATTCTTCTGTATTTTTCATGTGTCAGCATTTGGCATGTCTTTAACACATGGGAGATCTGAGCCCAGTGCCCAAAATCTAGCTGGATGGTTTGCTCCCTTCCTTTGCTCTCTGTTTAACATTCACAGGACTAAGGCAAGAAGCAAAGTGGCTAAGCTGTCACTGAGCACTCTGCTGTTGGACATCACAGCCCTGTGATCTAACACAGGGGAACTCTGAGACTTGACAAGTTGGTAGAGGCAAATGGATTGTTTGGGAGAGAAGGGACAAAACAAAGGTAATAGTGAAGGCAGAAAGAGCAGTGGGGGAGTGGGATGTGGCTACTGAAATAGTCTATTTTGAATATTCTCTGTTTAAGAAACTAAATTATGAAATATGTAGGAGGAAAAAAGCATATCCACAAGTGAGAAATGTAAGATGAGCCTCTGTTGATAAAACTCTACTACATGTTATTTTATACCACTGAGATTCGCATCCAGAAATACGTCTGGAGTCTCCATTTCACCTCATTGAAAATAACATGGGGCCTGCAATGCATGTTTCAAAAGATTTATTGGGATAGTTTTAAAAGCCACAGACTGTAGGGCATTCACCATTGTCTCTTGAGAGACTGTCTACAGCCTCGTACATCTTTCACTTCGGAGTTCCCCTGTTGAGATCAGACGTTTTCTGTGTTTAAATATTATTCCTGCTATTCCTAATTAAACCCTGTATATCACACCTTATAATTCTCTCCCCAACATGAACATGAAGAGCAGATAGCTGGTTTATTCCCAGCTCATCAGCATTTAACAAAACTGTATGGATTTGATGTTACTGTCTTCCCAGAAATCAGACTCTCCGTTCTCAGTCCTCAGAGCGTTTTCCTATCTCTCTGCCTCTCTCCTTGCACTTTGTCAATGGCTTCCAGACAACTTGGTGCCTAAACTAGAATGTAATAGTTGAGTGTAGCTGAACCAGAGCCAAACAGGAGGAGGAGGAGGTCTCTTGCTTCCTACTCTGATGTGATGCATTTGATAAGGCAGACCAAAAATACACTGTTGCTTTCTGTCGGAATACCCAGAAGAATATTAGACGTGTTCTCAGAATTAAGCAAATGACACTTAAGGTGCAAATGTACTTATTCTTGTTTGTAAATATCATTAACCAGCTTAGCTCAAATCTGCTTATTACCAGCTCAAACTCCTTCAATTTAGATGCCTCTGGACTAGTTTAAGGTTTGTCTCCACTTACCAGCAGGGTCAAATTGGACATGGTTTTGTCCAGGCAGTGGTGTGGCACTTGTAACTCACACAGATTTCTCCTTAGAGCCAGTTTCTGCTGCTCTCTGGAGCAGGCTGTTGGCGTCTCTGACAGCAGTGGCTCCGTGTGTGGCTGGAGCATCACTCAGGAGAGCTGGCTGCTGGCTCAGAGAATGGGTGGTTGAATACGGGCCCTCTGGGGGTGGATGGGGCTGTAATTGCCCAGGCAAATTGTCACTGTGGCAGTGACTTCAAGTCTGTTTTTCTTGTGAAAATCCAGGCCTGTAGATGTTACTGCTCCCTGCAAAGATTCATGTAATACTCTAGCTTTCATGGCCTAATGAAGTGCCTCTGCCGCAGCCACAAGTACCTGGCCACTGGGCTGCTGTGGTAATGGCTGTGTGTGGTTAGTGCTTCATACTGAAAGCATCTGTAAAGGGTTTTATCTGCTCAGAACCAATGCAATTCACATAAAAAATGGGTTTGCAACAGTTTGCATTGCTATTCTCTGTCCAAGGATATATTGTGTCATGCAAGCTGCTGGAGGCCTTAGTGCCCCATGCTTTTCTGTAGGATGTCTCTGTGCCTTCACACTGACCATCCTTCCTCTTCTCCTTCCAGCTGTGAGGCCTTCTAATTGATGGCTGTTGAGTTTTGGCAACTGGTCTTTGTGAAATAACTCTTTAAGTCTGGTGGATCTTGGGAATGGCACCTTTACAGCTCATACTTCAGTGACTGAGTTTCTCCCTGGAGTGGTTTTTGAGGTGGTTCTCCTAGAACTGCTGTGTTGTATTAGAAGGAAAATGAGATCTTTTCAAAGGAAGGAGGTGTTGAAAAATTAGTTTGAGGACATTTAGTCTTTGGGGGAACGTGACATACAGACATAAAGTGCTATGTGACAGTGTCTTGCCTGTTTTGGCACCTCTTATTTCCTGTTGTTAATGATACAAATGTCATCTTTCCACAAAAGTTGATGCATTGTGTGCACTGTAAAGCAATGCTTGTGTAGGAGTGTGTATTCTGTCTTGACTACCCTTAGACAAGTGTTTCTTAAGAAATGATCTACTTCATTTCACATGAAGAAAAACCTTTTTACAACCATTTGGGGATTTCAAAGCACATCAGGAATCTTTGCAGCCATAAGTGCCAGCCTACTTAGATGTGATTCTTCTGGGCTTTCATGTGCTCCCCTTGGCTTTCTTCACATTCCCTTCCTGCCATGGGAGAGGTACATTCAGGGCACTGAAATTTCTCCAGACAAGAGTCTGCTTACAAGCCCATTTCTAGTAGCTGAAATATTTATGCAGCATTGGAGGGATTTTTATAATCTAAATGTTCTTTTGCAATATAATTAATACTGTTTTATTTAAAATGTTCCTCCTTAAGCATATACAACATTAACTCGAGTTTAGCAGGGTCCAACCAGTGTTAGAAGTAATGTGCATTATCTGAGAGGAGAGACACAGAAGAGTGAATCAAATGTAGCAGCCTGTTTCTGTTGTGTCCATTTACAAGCATCACCAGCCATTATCTTTGAATTCAATATTTCAAGCATTAGCTTTCTGTTCTGGCTTAATATATGAGACTATTTGCTACATAATTATATTGTATTTCATTTTCTTCTGTATGCTATTGTAATAATGATATTGCCTAATAAAATAATGTCAGATTTTAATTAGGTTAAAACTAATTTGTTATATTAGGTTTTTTATTTGAGAAAATGAACTAGCTGATAGTGCATATCAAGTTGTCCAATTTTTTTTTGTTTGTATTTGCTTTCATTTCCTGTTGTCCTTCACCTTTTGAAATAAGGGTGGGGTTTTTTTCTTCAATTGTTTTAAGTTATTACAGCCCTCCACAGCCTTAAGTCTAACATATTGATGTTCTAGTGAGGACATAAGATGCCTAACTTTCTATTTATTAAAAGGATAGTTTTGCAAAAATTTCTGCTCCTAGTTAATAGCTGCACCTTTTTAATCGTTGAAATAAATTACCTAGACTAATGTGAAAGAGTTTGATAATAATGTGTGAGAGTACTCCAGCAAAGGCAGGCTTAAATTTGCTGGGAGGCAAAGACAGAATACATTTGCATCAAAGACAGTTTTGGAAAAGAAAAGCTTGTGCTAACTTTTGTTGTGGGATAATTTAGGAATAACCAGTGATGTAGGAACTGGTATAAAGTGTATTTCTCTTCAGAATTTACAAGAGTGTCATGAATAGCATCTCAACATACATCCAAATAATGAATAGAAAGATGAAAGGGTGAAAGATTCATCTGTTTCCTAATGCTCTTCTCTTTAATTCTTTAATGCCTTCTGCTTTCAAAGTGACCTCAGTACTCTGTAAACTTCCATATCACATGCAGAGGAGCTGTGTTCTCTGTTACGTGGCTAAAGCTTATCTTTATTGGGAGATACTGACTCCTCCTTGAAGTGCCATTTCCAAGTACATTTCCTTTTATATAACCTACTGCTTTTAGACTGCCCTTTTTTGTTAGACATTTATTAAGAAATAAATAAAAAACCTTTGAGCCCAGTTCAGCAGCCCATTCCTCTTTGGCTAAGTATGATAATCACAATTGAATTCAAGCACATGCTTTGGGTTCAGTGTGTTTGTAAAGGTTTTGCCGGATAAGGACAGGTTAAAGAAAGCTTTTGTTGAACTGGAGCCCATCTTGGTTTTTCTATGTATTCATCATTAGAAGACTCAGAAATTCTTTTATTGACCTGTAATTTCTTGTCACTTAATCTTTATACAAATGTAGACATCCCATTGCTGTTTTTTTCTGCCGATTCTTCTGTTATCTCATGGTACTGCCAGCTTACCTGTTCTGTTTCTGCTGTGTATAATGACTGTATTGCTGTATTGCTTGTGTGGTTATTCATGGGTGTGCAGGCAGGCAGTTATGGGACAAGAATGTACAGACCCTGATTTCGGTCATTATGACTTTGGGAGAGTTAGTATCTTAACTGAGTATCTTGAGGATTGAATTTTATTATAACTAAGGCTGCCTAGTGAAATCACTTTAACAATGCATGTGAAATTTCTTTTTCCACCACAAAATTAGAGACATAGAGGTGTGACCTGCAATGAGATCTGGTACTTGAAAACAGAATTAAAGTTAACAAGGTGATACCTGCTTTTAAAGCATCATCATTTGAATGCAGCCACCAAAACAATCAAGTTGTATTCCTATTACCCAAGGGCCACTCACAGAAGGGATATGGCCAGGTAAAAAAGATAAAATCTTACATTTCCTTATGCCCTTAAAACAGCTAATTGCTCAAAATGCCTTCTTCAGATATTAATTAGATGGGCCTGGAGGCTGCTCCTACTTGCATTAAGGATCTGATTTCTCTCTGTGTGAGATTCATACAGATGCAGTAATCAAAGCTTTCTTTGTCTCAGAAGGTATATACTTAACCCAAATACACTCCTAATTGCCTTAATTCCCATCCTAGTACCATTCTTCTGTCCTAGTGCCTGCTCTCAGTGAGCTTCAAGACAAATTAACAGCTACCACTATGAAAGAGTATATGTGAACAATTTCCTCAGTGCCTCATCATTCTTTCATTTGTAATTTATTTTCTACCTTTCTGGTGAATAGATCTGGAGAGACTTGAAATTACGTGAGATTGTTTTTAAAGATTCTTTTTTTTAGCTGTGTCGTTTCAATATAGTTCAGCCTTTCTTTTCTATAAATCTATTTGTTGTACCATTTCAGAAAATTGAGAAGTGAAAAAACCCCAAAGGCGTCCGTTTCAGATATAAAGATAAAAAAACTTAAATACTTCTTGGTTGTCAATTGTATAATGGAAAACATCCTAGGTGATAAGATTTTTTTAACTTTTCTGGATCAGTGGCTATTGCACTAATTGTTTGGGTGCCAAAACTTTTCATCAGATATGGTTACAGAAGCCAGCAGTGATTTTATTAACTAATTTGTTTGACTACTCATAATACTTAATTTTAGTGAGATTTTCCCAGAAATGTGAAAGATCTCAATAATTTCAGCTGCCTAGGAATGCATTTTCTCCTGCAGATACCATTTGGTTTATTTAGTTGGTTTTGTAATTCTGAGGACATGAAAGTACCTACTGTCCTACAGCAAATAATCATCTAATCCATATTTCCAAAAACTGACAACTTGTATTATTAAAATTGGCAGAAGCCAAGAAATGCTTCCTAACACAATTGTATCACTGACAGCTTACTCTCAAATGAATTTGGGTTTAATTATGGCAGCACAAGAAGAACTGAAAGATCCCTTTGACTAAGTAGGAGTTTAATTATATTTGATATCCTGCACCCTCCTTTTTGCCTCTACAATGGCAAATGTAAAAGAGGACCAGACTACCAAAGGATCAGGTTATCAACTAAATGCTTCCTGTGATAAAGTCCTTATAATTTTTTATCCCTTGAGTTTCATAGCAGTTTTCTCTATGAATTATGCCTTCTCTAACCAACTGAAAGAAGTAGAGCTGCATATTTGAGTGTTCAAAGGTCATCAGTTCTTTATTGATCTTGGCTTTTAGAAAAATAGTTTAAAAAAAAACATATTTTGAAGGAAAAGCTACAATGCCAGTGAAATACAGCTCCAAAATTAGTTAATGGGAAAACTGCATAAAAATATTTACACATCAGAAAAATCAAATTTGGTATTGAATATCATCAGCTTTTCTGTCTGAGTTTTGGGGCTTCTTCTTTTCCTGGAATGTGTTGAGTGTAACAAAAAAGAAATGACCTTTAGTGGAGGTTATTTCTAGCTACCCCTTAGTTGAACTAAGGCTCCAAGAGGTCATATATAAAGGAAATCGGCATCTTCTTTATTGTTTTAAAATATGTAATAAAATTTAGATTAAATACACCTTTTAAATTGCATTTGAATAGAACTTTGAAATTATGCATTTAAATCTGTAGCAGTTAGGTGGAATCAACCCCTGATGTTTATCAGAAGTGAAGGCAGTGAAGCCCTAGAGAAAAGATTTTTGGAGGTGACCAAAATTATTTTATTGGATAATCTTACACTCTTAAAAGATGAAAACATATTTGAAGCACTGAACATTCATTTTCTTTCCATATTTCATCCAATAGTGTAGTTTCTTGTAGTATCAGGAAGGCTGACTCAAAAAGAGCATGGCTAGAAAAATTTATCTAAGCAATGCCTATAAGACAGCTTTTTAAAGTTTCACATATATATTTTAAGTGTCAAGTAGTCATTTTCTTAAATGTCTTTCATGTCTGGAGTAGTAAATTCTTTAAGAGAAGTTCTTCTTCACATTGTAAAGAAAAGCTGGAAATTATACTTTACAAGTACCCATGAAAAGGACAAAAATAAGGATTTTGGTATATAATTAGGACTAGTTAGTAAGATTTTGAATTCCTAAACTTGATAATGCCTAGTGCACATTGAAAACAACTGATGTTTCCTTTGTCATGGCATCCTGTAGTAAAGTGCTGATTCCATACAATATTAAATATGAAATCAGTATATTTTGACTCTCACATTTTCTGTCTCAAAATTGTGCTTTTTTTTTTTATTAATCCCTTCACACTTGTTTTTTAGACCTGAGAGATAAGATTTGCATAACATTCAAACTTCCTTGAAGACTGTGCATTATGGAAATGAGTTGCAGTGGGTGCCTTATTAGGCATTTTTCACAGTTTCCCACTAAGGATACAAAACTCCCAAAAGGGGAGCTGATGAAAAGTATGTTGGAATTTTTTTTCTTAAAAACAAAAACAGATTTCACTAAAGGAATAAATCAAGACAGAATTTCAGTTTTTTTGGTGGTATTAAAATTGAAAAATATGCCAATAATGAGACGAGTCAGACTTGCTGAGACTCATGTTGGAGATGAACTTAGCAACAGCTTTTGTTTTCTTTCACCATAAAAGTCTCATCTAGATAAAATACAAGCACACTTTGTAAGTGCAATGCAATTATAGCTAGCCTCAGGAAAGAGCACTGACCAATTTTATTACAGTGCCAAAGATTAGCCCTGGAATGTAAAGCTGAGAGAGGCCTATTAGGGACTTGCTTCATTAGAACGTGTGGAACAAGACATTCATAAGGCACCAATAAATCCATTAAGGGGAAGAGGGCTCTGAAATGGCCCTTCAGGATTTTTATTATTAACTACAAGGATTGCTGAGGTTGGTGACGTCAGAAATATGGTTTTAGCCAGCACTTAGTGTCCCTTTTAACTCACTGTTCTCCAGTCCAAGTTCACTTTGAAATAAACAGCCATAACTGTTCTAGTTAGCAGAGCAGAATCTGCCTAACACGGCTGAATTTGGAGAAAACAGGAAAAAATAAAAGATCAGTGGAAAATCTCATCTCTCACATTGCCACGAATCCTGCATGAACAGAATCCTAGATGTTGACTACAGCTTTTAAGTTCCTCATAAAGTCACTGTTAGATAGACTCTAGCAGGCTCGTTCATTTTCATAAAGCGAAATTTCTGATGCTGGTAAATCCTGAAAAGAAACAGCAGTTTGTTATGTATGAAGGACATTTTGATAAAACTGTCCTGAGCAATCGCATACAAGAAGCTTGTGCAGCTGAAAAATGGTACTGCTGTCTGCTCAAAGCTGGGTTTAAATATTGACCAGCTGCATAGAAAATAGATTTGTCAACAGCATAAAAAATAGCCACTGAGAAACCAGAACATTTCTCTGCATTCTAATGCATCTAATTCCCAGAGATATTGAAACTTCTATCATTTCATGGAAGAAAAAATAGCTTCTATATCAGGAGTTTGAGATTTCCTCACTAGGGAAATACAGACTGCTCAGATAAAGGATGCTTGATCCTGGTTGATATTTTCTACCAAATGGGGGTCCTCTTTCCAAAAGTGATTTTGAAATACTCACTGTTGTGTTTACCAGTCTTGTGGTACAAAACTTCCATCTAGTTGGGTCCCAAAATGCTTCCAAGAGTTTCAGAGCCCCAGAATGCTCAGCTGGACATGACTGGGGCAGAGTGAGGTGTTTCTCTGTTTCCTATGTGCCTGCTTTGACAGAAAAGCAACTTTTGTCCAGCCTGAAAGAGTGTCAGAAATGTCACTGGCCAGGATTCGAAGCCTCTTTTTTCAAACGACTGGCTGCATCACAACCGTCACATGGGACTTGATAAATTTTTCATGCCAGAATTAATCAATTTAAGTGGGCAGTTTTCCTCACTGGCATGTATCCTGCCTCCCTGGGGCACTTCATCTGTCACAGACAAACAGGATGGGGATTTTTGGAAGTGCTAGTGGGGTGGCTCTTCTCAGACCCATCAAACTGCATGTGCATATGTCAGGTCAGGAATTTTTGGGTCTCCTGGGACATGTGTGGGGCTTTCGAGAGGGCAGTGCCTTCTCCAGGCATATAGGGAACTGCTTCTTTTGATGGTGTAGTGGTTTAACCCCAGCTGTAAACTAAGTCACATGCAACTGTTTGCTTATTCCACCACCAGCCCCACCCCCGGTGGTAGGTAGAATCAGGGAAAAAAAAGTGAAACTCATGGATTGAGATACAAATAATAATTGAAACAAAGCAAAATATAATAATAATAGTGACTCAGAGAGAGGTAATAATAATGAGACAAAGAGATACAACCCAAGATTAGTAAGTAATACCCTATACAGTGGCTCAGCAGCTACTGACCAAAGCCCAGCCCATCTCCGAGCAGCGATTGGCACCTCCCAGCCACTTGTCTCCAGTTAATATAGTGGGCAAGATGCTCTGTGGTATGGAATATCTCTTTGGTCACTTTGGGTCAGCTGTCCTGGCCATGCTCCCTTCCAGTCATTTGTGCACCTGCTCACTGGCAGAGCCTGGGAAACTGAAAAGTCCTTGACTTAGAGTAAGCACTACTTAGCAACATCAGTGTGTTAGCAACATATTCTCAGACTGAATCCAAAACACAGCACTGTACCAGCTACTAGGAATAAAATTAACTGTATTCCGGCCTAAACCAGGATGGATTGGTTTTTTTGGAGCTAATGATTTAAATGTAGCATGCATTCCTTTTATCATGCACAGATATAGCTCGAGAAATGGAAATGTAATGGAAATATACTCTTTATGAAAAGAATGACATATAGTAGGGGTTAATAAAAGATATTATTTACCCTATAAATACTGAAACAAGAAAAATACTTATTTGTGAGAGAGATTATTGCAGTGCTTATAATCCAAGCAGCCCTAGGAAAGGAAAGATAAATGAGGCATTTAGTTCTCACCTTATGCATACTATATGATATTCCCACCCACATTTTATAAACCAGAAGAGTATATTAAAAAATAGACCAATTATGCTTCTGATACATGATAAGCATGAAGATGAAATTTAGTCAAAATAGTTCCAACCAAACTATATTCTTTGTTTGTTTATTCTTTTCTTTCTAGCACTACTAATGTCATAAAAGTTTTCAGCTTGAAAGATGGGTAAAAATGAAACATTCACAGTATCTTTTTCAGAGACTGGAAATCTCACGCTTGGAAAGATTTCTGCTTTGGAATGTCTGTAATATATTGAAGCCTTAATACCATTCTAATTGGTACCTTACTAATTAGCTTGTGACTAGAATTTTAATTAGATGCACAATAGGTGTTCTTCTTACCTGCAGTGGAGGTGCTATTTCCTGGGAAGAAAAGTGAAGGGAAAAATATAGTGGAAGGAATCCATAGGAAATACAATCTAATCCCTATTATAAGAAATGTATACATTAATTAATATTTTTTTTAAATTATCTCTCTGAAAATGTTTTCTGTTTTTCAAAGCACATTAAAGTTTACTTTGTGATTTGCTTTTCTCCCATGAAGAACAAACGGTAATTTTTTTTCAGTGATGTGTCTTGTGCTGTGAGCAAACTGAGAAATACTGGAACACAGCTGTAGTTAATTAGCTCAGGGCCAGCCCCAGGGACTGAGGTGGACACATCATGGGTTCAAAGCAGGAGTCTGTCATCTGAGTTGAAGAGTAGAGCTGTGTACCTATGAGCTGGGTCACAGGCAACAAGGCTGAAAAGGGAGATGCCCAGCACCTTGACAATGGCATTAATTGAGCCTGGGCTGTAGCACATTCTGGAGTTAAAAATGCACGTGAAAAGCTTGGAAGATGCAGCTGGGTGAATTCCTGTCAGTGGGGACTCAGAAGTACCAATACTCTGGTAGATGAGTATCATCTATCACTTTTCTTCTATCAGGAAAAGCTAGGAAAGAGGGATCAAATGTATCTGTCTGAAAATACTGCCACCACAAATGTTCTCATTAGCTTAATGGCATATACCATGTTACAGAGAATTTTAGGATTGTAATTTAGGGTGAAGGCTGTTTTGAAATCTGCAAAATATCTAGTGCAAGAAGAGTCTAAAGACATAAATCTGAAGTTCCTTCCTTCTCTGAGGAAGCCTGAGTTGTGTGTTTATAAATATAAAGTTATTTGTCAGGCCTGGTAATCCCCATAAGCCCCAGCAGTGAAAAGGGTGATTCAATTTCAGAAGATAATTGGACATTCTGAAAAATGATGATCAGGTACAGGGAATGTTTTTATATGAGGAGATATAAACAGTAAAAGTAAAGGGAGGATGAATTGCAGAAAACAGAAAGGCAGTTAAAGAATTATTATTTTTCCCCCCACTAAAGGGAGACTTTTAGAACAGGCTTTCTGAAGGAAGTGGGAAACATGCTGTACAATTTGCATGATTTGAAAATTACTTTTTGTTACTTAATTTTGACCAAGAAAATTCTTCCACATGGTGAATAAGGTCACAGTTGAGCCACATTCCATTCTCTGCAAGATATTTAAAAGCAATAGCTAAGGAATATTTTTCTCCAGGTGTCAATATGAAGCAAGTGAGAATAAAGTTGCACCCCTTACGTTTTCAATAAAATTTGTACCAATCACTCTGAGACCAGTAATTACTTCACAAATGTTAGAGAACATTGTGGAATGAAAACAGCAAATTATTAACTGGAGAAACATCTGTAAGATTTAAGTGTCAGTTGTGTCAAGAAGTGGAAGATGATGTCATCCTTGAGCCAAAATTAAATTAGCCCAGTCTCAGTCAAATAACACATGTGATGTAATATGTGGTCTGAAAACAAGTTGCACATTGTGGAATATTGCTGAATATAGAAGCCACAGAAAAATATGATGGCCTATAACCAACTCTACAAGCAATAAATATTAATCTAAAGTTGTGTTTGCTCTGAAGTATTCACTCAACTGCCCTGCCTAGTAAAAGATATTACCTTTTCAAAGGGCTTTATTAACCCACCTGTCCTGGGAGATCTGGTCATTTCCCACTGCAAATTTATCTCCTACTATGAGTTTCATTAGAAACAGAAAGGAGTGGGGAGCTCAAGCCACGGTTAGTGGAATTATATTGCTTTTAATTTTTTATGGGAAGAGTTTTAAGGCTGATTCATGTAAAAAAGATAGTACTTCTTGCTGTCTAATTAAGATGCTAGTTGGACCTGGCGTATCTTGAGGTGTCTCATTTTGCAGGGAGGTTTGAGTCTTCCCTGACACCTCCAAGACATCAGCTACCTCAGATCAAAGGCTGAGTGACCACTTCAGTGAAACACTATCCTGAGAGCTGTTATCTCTGCAGAAAGGGAGGATATATTAGCTCAGACTTCATGCCATGCTATGCACATCCCTATCACTCCCGGACAAATGAGAGCGTACTTGAATATGAGGTGGACTTGAATATCCCTGCAAAGAGGCTGCCTCCATACCCTTTGTCCACGTCCTAGTGGGACTGCTGCTCGCATCACAAAATGCCCACCGTAGATAGCACTTTAGCAGAGTCTTTATCAGTGCTCTGAGAATTGAATAGGTGTTTGGAAAAGGCAATTATAATGTACCACCACTTCATTTGAACAGTGCAGTCTGAAAGGGAAAGAAAAACCCACAACAAAACACCTCTTATGTGATTGCCTTTCTGTCTTTGGGAAATAAAAGGAAACTAATAATAAAAGGAAAATAAAAGGTTTTCTGTCTTGAGTTCTTTGGTGATGATAGACTTCAGCATCCCGTACTTTTATCCTTCTTGTTGTATACATATGGAGGTTTGCTGTGGGATACAGTGCAATATTTTTGATTGGAGGCTTCTATAGAACATCTCCTTTATAACCTAGGTAGTGTGATGTTATTTTATACAGTCTAGTTGACATGAGGAGGGAGATTAAAATGCAGGTCAGAAGTTCTAACCAGACTTGGCAGGCAGGAAAGGATATTGGATCGACAGGGTAATTACCCATAGGAAGTGGTGATGCTGACACTAGTTCTAATTTTTTGAGTGCTGCTAAAGATGTTTATCTTCACTCTGAAAGCTTTGGTCTTTTATGGTTTGAATGCTGGCTGTGAGAGAAGCTGTCAGATTTCTCTCTGCTCTATCCAGCAGTAGTGCTCTTCAAAATAGTCAAAAGATTTTTTTCATCTGAAAACAGAAGGAAAATACATTCTTACTTCTGAGCCTTTTTGTGAAACTCATTTAACCAGAGATACACTGTCCTGAATTTGAATGAATATTGTGAGAGTGTTTACTTGGGTAAATAACATGTATTATGTTATGGAGTAGAGATTTAATTGCTGTTGTTTGCTATTTTTTTTTCTCCTCCACATAGAATTGGCTAGAACATCATTTTCGAGACTATAAAATAATATCCGAATCCTTTATGATTTCTTCTCTCTTACATAATTTAAACTGAGGATTCCTTATTTAAGAAAACCTAAAATGAATTTCAGAGCTTGTGTTATGTAAGCCAGTTAGTTACATCAAGCAGAAAAACTGAACACTGCCTTTGGGAGAGAGGGGCGGGGGGGGGAACAAATGCTTGAAAGCAGAGTCCAGAGAATGGAGGACAGTTTGGGGACCAGGTTCTCCACAAACCACGCCACAGAGAGGCTGGCAAAAGGCATCAGATACACGTGGAGCACCAGTCAACCTCCAAGGTTCTTTGGGATCAATTTTGGATGCTTATGGACACATGTTCAGTCTGGGAATAATACTTAATGTTTTCACACGATTTTGTCTTCCAGAATGATTGAAGATTGTGGGAAAAGAGGAAATACCATGGCAGAAAGAAGGCAGCTGTTTGCAGAAATGCGTAAGTACTTCCTGGAAATGTTTTGCTGTGATAGACCAAGCCAGTTGCTATGCAATGTCAGTAAAATTTATGCAAGCCTTCCACCTCAAATCTCTGTTGCACAAATGAATATCATGAGACCAAAACCACATGAAAATGAGCTGATTTGACCAATGCGGGAAAGAGGGATTTTCTACATCAGATTTTTTAATTGAATTATTTTAATCCGTAGTTTTCTTAAAACAAAGATGATGGAGTACAAAGGTTGCAATGAAGAGGGATAAAGGTCTCCAAAAGCTATATCTTTTTTTGGAGGTATCTGTAGTGGGTTGACCCCACCAACCAGCTGCCGAACTCCCACATACTTGCTTAATCTCTAACCAGCCCCAGCAGAATGAGAGAGAATATAGGGAGAGCAAAAGCAAGCAAACTCATTGCTTGAGGTAAAGACTTGATTAGGTGACAGAGAGGGAAAAAATAACAACAGAAACCAAGAACCAGTGATGCAAAGGTGGCTATTCCCCACTTCCCAAAAGCAAACCGATGCCCAGCTATTCGTGGAATAGTGTCTGCCTTGGAAGACAAAACTCCCCTCCCCCTTCTTTCCCTACCCCAGTTTTATTGCTGAGCATGACATTATATGGTGTGGATTAACCTTTTGGCCAGGTGGGGCGTCTGTCCTTGCTGTGTCTCCTCCCAACCTCTTGTCCATCCCCAGACAGCCCTGGGAGGGAACAGAGTAGGAAACAGAAAAGCCTGGGTGCTGTGCAAGCACTCTTCAGCAACAGCTGAAACAGTGGTGTGTTATCAACACTTTTTTAGCCACAGATCTGAAACACAGCACTATGCAGACTGCTATAAAGAAAGTTAACTGCATCTCAGCCAGACACAGTACAGGGACTCCTGTACTTCATACCCCACTTCAGTGTAATTTTTTGTAGTTCCTAATGAAGTCTTGTGCTCCCTCCACGATAATGTGTCAGGGATGTACCATACCAACAGTGTTCCTGCACTTCTGACAGTCATCTCTAATTTCTCTTACAACCAATCCACTGTTTCTCCAGGAAATTCTGTTACATGTCAAGTTTGAGACTGTCACTCTGTTAATAGATTTACCTGAGGTTTGTGTGTAATTACTAAGCTTCCTGTGGTTTGTCCCCTACCTCATAGTAAACTATGACAGAGCATCTCCCTGATCTTTGGTGGCAGACTAAGATGAGCATTACTGGGACTGGAGTTATTGTGCATGATGAAAGACCAGGTGTGTGCTGGTGAATCCAGTGTGTGTGAGCCCTGCATCTGAGCTCTCCAAATTAAAGACTCCCCACTGAGATGGCCTACCAAGAGCTGTTTTGGTCCATTCCACAGTGTCCACTAGCTCTGTTGTGCCCTGTAATTGTTTTAGTATCGCACGGCGCTTGCTGTCGTAACTCATGAATATTTCTCATTGATCTTTTCTCTCTGGTGCCCAGTGAGAGGACCGGAGGAAAGGGAAGGAAATGGAATGAAGGAAATGGAATCTAGGTTGGATATTAGAGAAAGGTTCTTCACCCAGAAGATGTCTGGGCACTGGAACAGGCTCCCCAGGGAAGTGATCAGAGCACCAAGCCTGACAGAGTTTAAAAAGCATTTGGACAATACTGCCAGGCACATGGTGTGATTTTTGAGAGTATCCTGTGTGGAGCCAAGAGTTCTACTCAATTATTCTTGTGGGTCCCTTCCAACTGAGAATATTCTGTGATTCAGTTGTCTTTTGTGTACAGCATCTTGGAACCTTGGAGGGAGGCGTTGTACTTTAGCCAGAATCAAAAAATGTATTTGTCCATTATCAGAACATACTGATAGTAGTAGTTTTAATTAGAATTACAGAGGGGCCTTGATTTTTTTATCAGCTAAAGTCAATGACATAAGTACCATTAATTTCAATTAGCTTGAAATATTCCTAAAATATTTAGAACTTTTCTGTGAGGATTTGTGGTTTGTTTCCACAGTTTTGAATGCTATTTTGATGTTGGATTGTTTTCCAGGAGTTAAGGAGGTATTGGGAAAATCAGCAGTTGGAGGCAGAGGAGCGACTATTTTCCTGTATTATACACCAGTAGTTATAGTCTACTATTTTCTTCTTTCACTTCAGTCTGGTTTATCTCACATGTGCTTCCCTTTTCTGTTTGCCTGCCTCTGTTCCTCCACCTGTGTACTTACTACCTACGTACACAGAGAACTGGAAGTTGCAACTAGGTAAAATGAGTGTAAAATATTAAGTCTTTGTGGAAAAACTAAATGTATTTTAGCCATATTCATGAAACACTGAACTTTGCATTGTGAGAGCCCTTTGGATACATCCTCTGTGTGTGGAGGGTGTGCTTCACTGGAAACAAAGTTCATCCTGGGATCACATTCAGCTGTGTGCAAGCCCACATGTTTAACATGTGTAACAAAAATTGTGTGCTCCTGATGCCCTACATATTGTGGGCCACGTGAAGCTTCTTAATGTTCTGATAGGCACAAGCCTATGGTAATAGGTAAACTCCACAACCTGCCAATATCAGAGGAAGAAAATTCATAATATAAAGGCTTTTGCCAGTGGTTTTGGTTCTTGGGATCTATATCTGCAAATCTGTGATTAAAACCTCACAATAATTGTACAAAGTGGGTCATGTTCCAGACTACACAAGATAGAAAAGAGGGGAAAAAAAGAAAAAAAGAAATCCAACTTTTCAAGCCTTTTTAAGTGGGAAGTGTGTCCTGAACAAGGAATATAAGGATTTGATTCTAACTTTAAATTTGGACCACTGTGATTTCCCCTGTATTTTGAGAGGTCCAGTTCGACCTTTTTTGTTTCCTTTCCTTCAGAAGAAAAGTTCCAAATTACAAACATTTGTGAATTGATATCATAATCATTATCACCTTCTGTAGAGTCCCGTGGTTAAAGCTTGTCCCATAATTCAAAATGCTCTGTTGGACGTCAAGCCGCTAGGTCTTAGTCTTACCTTAGTCTGACCTGACATGCCCAGGTATATCCACACTGATGAAGAGTTCAAAATGCACATCACTGTTGGCACATATTATCCAGCAAGAAAACAGCAGCCAAAGTTGCAGTGTGTCTCTTTGTTATTTTTGCAAACTGCCAACAGTGTTACTTGACATGAGCATATTCAAAGGAAACAGAGTGAGGCACTGGCAGCAGGCAGAAGAAAGGAGAGGCCACTGGCAAGCCTGTAGGGAAGTTAGGAATTTGCTGTCTCATTTGCCATGCTCAGTCTTGGACATCTTTCCACTTGTTTATCAGGAGTCTCCATCACGTAAGCAATGGCACTTTTCTACAGAAGTTATTTGACAAATAAATCTCTGACTGTGGCAAAATGTGAATCATGACAAAATTAAATTGTCTATTCAGGGTCTTATCAACAACACCTACTCCCCAAATAATATCAAAATAATACCATCCACTATGTGTGCAGATAGTAAAAAATGGGGGAAAAGGGCAATGTTGCCTACAAATTTGTTTATTTAGTATTATTACTTTTTTTTTAGTATTATTCATTTATTTAGTATTATTTAGTATTATTACTGGAAGAAGCTCAATGAGCCAGAGTCTCACTTTGCTTTCACTCTTTAAACCTTGTTAAAAGGCTGAAGTTTTATAAAGGAGTACTGGAAGTTTATTGATAGCTTTCACTGAAGAGAGAAAAAGTTACATTAATTTTACTTATCTTTCCTGTTAAAAAGGAAAAGCTTAGTGTTGCAAGCTTTATCCTCCCTTTCACCTACAAAGAAATTTTCCTAAAGCTGTCAATGAGATACTAATGGAGAAGGAAGAAAACCTGTATAATTTTAACAATAAAGGATATGACAGAAAAAACTCACAAAAATACTTGCCATACCTGATGTTAAGTAGTCAAAGGTAATTTCTCCTAGAGGCAGATGGTGTGACTGGCAAAAGGGAGTAGCTTGGGAAGACGGTGTGGGAGAATTTGGTGAAGAAAATAGCAGAATTTGGGGAGAATAGAGAGTATCATTCTCATTTTCCTGTCATAGGCCAAAGGACGTTTGAAAAATTTGGGTCTGAAGGATGACTTTGTTTAAGAAAGTGTGGGTGAATGATGCTGCCACAGGCAGAATGGAAGCTTCAGACAAGATTTATCAGAGAAGGAAGACCTCCAGTTGAGTCACAAGGTGCAGAAAGGATCCCCCTCACTCTGGAAACTCCTTCTCAGAGAGTAGTCTGAGTAGAACTCGATCCAATCCTAGTCCCAGACTTAGTCAAGAGTTTATTTTTTAAGCATTATAGAGATGTAAATGATACTTTATATGACTTCATCATGCAGGACTAAGAATACCAAACCAAATATATTTATAAGAATAAAATAAATCTTTATTTAAATTGGTGTAATGATAACAATTAAGCTAAAATATTTTAATAAAAAATTTTTAGCAGATAGTATAGATATTTATAACTAATTAAATTGGGAACTATTTATTAAATAAATTATTTCAAAAGTAGCTTAATAATTATTAAGTACAGATTGGTGTTACTCACCCGTATCAACACCGTGGGCATATCTCTTCCACTTGATCTCAAGGAATAAGGTTGAGGGGTATCCCCAGTCAAGGGAGGAATTGCCACATACGTATCCAAAAGGAAGGTGTTGAAGTCCCTGCCATTAAAAAATGGAACTGAGCTTTTAAAGTGATTGACTGTCAGTCAAATGTTTCTAGGCTCCCCGTGCCAGCTCAGCAGCTTCAGATAAGTTATCACTACTATCACTTGTTGCTTCCTTTATCAGGAACTTTGTGTGCCACATCCTCACCAGTGCTGATTTCTGTCAGGCAAGACTGTTTTTCATGTCCCCAAAAGGTTTAGCTTTAGGGTTGTGGAGTCAGGCTGGTCTCAGCATCCCTGAACACCTAAAGCAGCATGATCCACCTTCTCCATCCATCACTGATAACTTATGCAAAAGGGAGAAAATTTGAGCTGTTTTTACCCCCACTTAGAGTATCCTGCTACAGAAGCCAACATGGCCATATGTTCTGCAGTTCAGCTGAGAAATCTTAAAGCATTTTGGAAGCTTGTGTAAAATCAGGGCTGTAATTCCACTCCTCTTACATCCTGACTGTACCTTGTTTGGGTGAGTTTGTTGGACACTGTGCCAGGGTCTGCCCCCATACTGGCCCCTCTGTACTGTCCTTGTTTGTGAGGTAGCTGCCACTTTGTTCCCATCTCTTGGACAGCTGCTTTGGAAATGTTACCAGATCTTTACGCTGCAGCAGCCAGGGCCAAGCTTCGTGTGGAGCACAGAGCTGACCCTCAGAGGTCTCCACTGCAGAGAACATACATCCACAAAATGGAGAAAGGCTGCACAGCCCTTGTCATTGCCCCCTTCTGCAGATTGCCACAAGTCTTTATGTTACAGCACAGTATGTTTTCTGATTTGGTTTGCTGGCAATACCTTGCTCTGGTGTGGCATGTCAGCTAAAGAATATTTGTTATGAGCTTTTTTTGCTGAATATTAAAATTCTACTGAGGTTTTCCCTGCTGTTGGAGCCTGGCCAGTGTGTCTTTTAGCCTGCAGCTTGACCAGATTGTTCTTCAAAGTGACAGACACAGTGGGCTGACTATTCCTTGCTTTCCTTTTTAAAATTCTTTTAACACTGTAGCTCCTGATATTCCCCTTGTTACTCCTCACTCCTCTCTACTCTCTCTGCAAAGGAGAGAGCCTTGAAAATTATTAAACGGAGGCAGCTCATGTGTCCTCTTTGTTCTCTGGCTTCCCTGCTAGGAAAGATACGCACAGGTCATATTCCATACAAATGTCACCGTTATTCTCTTCCACTAGGGGCTCAGGATCTGGATCGCATCCGTTTGTCCACCTACCGAACAGCATGCAAGCTTAGATTTGTTCAGAAGAAATGCAACTGTAAGTATGCCAGCACTTCTTTCACCTACCATTGTTACACCCTGCCCACTGCACTCTCCAGCCTGTCCTTCACACCACTGGCAAACCGGGACTGTGTGATCTGGCATTGCAAAGGACACTAATGAGAGTGCCTGGGCAGACTTCAAATATTAACCTGTTTGTATAAGGAACTTGCCTCAAATATGCCAGTGATTCAGTCATAGAAGGGTGGAGCAGGATACAGGCCACAACTTTAATTAATAAGTATGTTAACTGCATTCTCCACTGTTCTTGTGAAATAGCATTTGTGAGTTTCAGCAGGGCCCTGCAAGTTAAATGCTTTTTTAGCAGCTCTGTGAGAAAAAATGCTGCTTCCAGTCCTCTTCTATTTAGGGTGCAGCAAAATAAGTGCAATGCTGGTCAGACCCCTCTGTTTCCAGAAGGCCAGCTAGAGGTAGCTCTTTGGAGAGAGTGAACCTGCTTGTAATCTCTGCGTATCTGTTTTAATCCCTCTAGGTTTTATTGGGAAATTTCCCACTTGATTAGTGACCTTTTTTGACTTCTCTTCTGAGATTCAGTCTTTTTCCCTTTATGGCTGCATTTTCTATTAGCACAGTCATGTGTTGTAAGCTTTAAAGGCGAAATACATATAAAATCTGTAATGGAGTGTATCCTTTCTTCTCCATCCAAAATAGTATGCAAATACTTAGAAAGGCAGATTTGGGTATATGTGCTTTACTGGACCTTACCACAACAACTTAATATACCACAACAACTTAAAAAAATACCCTAACCAAGGGCACTCTTGTCAGCAGTAGCAGTAGGGAGAGGACCAACACAGAGAAAACAAATGGGTTTTAGTTGTAGCATACAGACTAGAATGACAAGCTGACTATGACATACAGTGGTAAGTATGTTAAAAAATGCTCACTGTAGATAGAAATTTACCACCTTGTTAAGTTCCTAGTTTTGGGGTTACATCTGTCTGTGTTACAGAAATGTTTATCTTATGTTGTCCAAACATACTGGAGAGGCCAACTTGTAATGGAAAACATTTTGGAGCGTATGTACTGTGTTATTAGCCACGGAGCTGATAATTTAATCACTTTTGTAGCACACTTCTCATATTTTTGATATGTCCTTTGCTGAAGTATGAATTGAAGGTTTGGTATTGCATTATAAGCAGTCTGCCAGACACAAAACCCAGGGGGGGCTTAGTACCTGCCCAGCAGCTGGCTTCTCCCATTCAGGAGCAAATTTGTTGAAAGATGCTATTATGTTGCATTCAGTTGGGTTTTTTTTTAAATCTTATGTTTAGGAGGATGACATTTTCACTTCATTTTCATGGTAACATTATACAGTAGTGTGAGGTGACAAAAGTATCCAATTAAATGGACGGTGATAGCAAAGTATGTATGTAATTGCATGCAAAGCAAATGAAAAGAAAAAAAAAAAGGGCTAACAGTAGCCTCATTGCTGGGAGTGTCTGGCTGGCTGAAAATATACTGGTTGTTAATTTTAATTTTGTGCCTCTTATTTATGAACTGTGATCTGCTTTTCTGGAACTGTTGGTTCTCCTCATAGAGAATTAGTGCAGATGCCCTGCAGGTTGCTAGTTTGTGCCAAGTAGCTCATGGATGGAGACTTAGCTTCTTGTCTCCATTGATAACCTAGGAGGAGTAATTTGCTGATCTTGTTTAAAGATTTATACTGTATCAATCTCTTCTTAAGGAAAAAAAAGTAAAAGGAGAAACTTATAATGTCATGCTAAGTATTAGGTTCAGTGCAACTTAAGAATTAATACCTGCTGCTCTGGAACAGGCTGGATTGTGTGTGACTTTTCACCATCAAGTACAGTTTTCTTCTTGTTGTTTCAAGTAGACTGCTGGTCTCCCAGATGAGTTTCTCTTACCAATGGGAAAAGAAGTCATTCATTCACCTGGCAGGTATTCAAGTAATGACTGTCCAAGAAAGAGCTGCTAAACATAGAGCCACTGAACTGAGCACTTCCCTTGAAATGGTTAATATCAGATCTCTGGCTCATGTCAGTGACTGTTTTGGGTTTTTTTTTTTTTCCTACAGATACTGTCATTATGTACCACCCAGCAGTAATGAGACAAAAAAAGAAAAAGGGTCATGGGGAAAAAAAATCCTTTCTGCTGCATCTGTGCTGCTTCATTTAGGGTAGAATATAACAAGAAAAAGCTTAAAGACAGTTCTGCTCCACTCCCAGTGCATAGCACCTCCCGTCACTCAAGCCATCCTTGCCTTCTTTCAGCTGTGCCCTTCTGCCCTGCCCTGGCACACTGGCCCAGACTTACTAGTAAAAAATTGCTTGGAAAAGACTATATTTGAGGGTTCTTTTAAAGAGCTAATTTAATAAATGTCTGAGAGCTGCTCTTGGCTACAGGCTGAAGGTGTATGAGGATGGAAGCAGAGAGCTGCTTTGAGTGCCAGAAGTGTTTGTTCCAAGGGAAGCAGAGCAGAGGCTTTATTAGCACCATCTCTTTTACCTGGAGGTGCCCATTAGCATAGGCAGTCATGGGATATCATTTAACAGGCAGCTACACTTATCACACACAGTGCACTGTTTGTTTCTGCTGCCTTTAATGCAGACACAGACTCAGGTTCATCTCCTGGCCTCCCTTTGAGAATTCCCTCAGTAGAAAAGCAGTTTTTTTGCTGAAACCTTCAGCAGGAGGCTGGGTTTTACTGGCAAAGTAGGCAGTGTGCAGTGGGCAAAAATTATATTCTGAGAGCCATTCTCTCTTGCACAGTTTTCTCGTGAAACTAATTAAATTATCTGGGAAAAAATTAGGGAGAACATGACAGTTTACCACCTTCTACCAGAATATAACTACATATGGTGCACCTGTTGATCAAATAATTTGCTTTGTGAAATTATTTCATTTTCATAAGAAGATTTCTGTGCAGATATTTAGCCAACAGTCTTCAAAATTGCAGATATATGTCTTTCTGACAATTCTGTACAACTTTGGGAAAATACTCTTTGTGGAAAGTATTTATTTTATAAAATGTCTCTGAGCATTTTAAAGTGACAGTTTAAATACAATCATCAAAGTGTGAAAAAATTATTTTCAGTCATTGCAATTATTTGTCAAACAGAATGGAACTTAATCCAGTCAAGCCTTGTTCTTCAGAAAAACAAAAAATTCTTCTTAAGGACTCATAAAAAAGTAGATAAATTTGAAAAATCTCTGATGTTATCTTACAAAGAAAAATTCCTGCAAATTTAAGCATTCCCCTTTACCTAAGTTAACACTGCAAATAAATAATAATAACATTTACAAATTATTGTGTCCACACCTCTGAATCTTGTAAGTGTCCAAATGTGGGATGCAATGTGTTACAAAAATCCCAAAAGCAGGAGACATGCAAAATTCTGAATGCTGAAATCCTAAAAGTTGGGAAACCTTGTTAATTCACCATGAATATAAACTAATTCTATGCTTTTTATTTCTGCTGACAGTTTCTAAAATTGGAAATAATGAAAAGAGAAACTCTGTAGGTAATGTAGGTACTTTTGAGGATTTGGTGCGTATAGAAAAAGATAATTGCAAACTACTTGCTGATTGCTTTGCAGAATTCCTGTAGCAATAGACCTGTTGGAATAGCAATAGTCTTCCCTTAGTTATAAATACCAGCACAAGACATAGATGCCTTTTTTGGGGAAAAAAAAAAAAGAAAAAAAATCAAATAAATACTAAATTCTGGAGAAGGTATTGAGATGTGGGCATGAATATTCCAAATGAATGTGAAGACTTGTGGACAGATGGACCTTGGAGAACACATTGCTGGTGATTATGTCATCTTGAAATCCCAGAATGTAAAGCCAGGAGTGTATGAACTGACTGTGGCCACTTTACTGCTGAATGGTCTTGGATATAGTCTTGGAAATAGCAGCATCCTAATAATTTGAGGTTAAATTTCATTATTTGGGGTAATAAAAGCAAGTAGGAAGAGGTATAGGAACCTGATCAAACATGCTGCATGTTTATTCCAGTCTATACTGTACAAAATACACCAAATGGGAATAGCTGACTTTATCATATAGATTTTCTAAATGTGCTTCAAAGGTGGTCCTGGATAGTGCACCCTGCAAGAATCAAGGAGGGAGATGGAAAAACGACAGTTGAACACTGTGAGATCTGAAATAGTCACAGAACTTGAAAACCCTATGAACCAATGTTGCTCTCACCAAGTCAAACGGGAGAGTATTGTCCTTTACTTTGCTGCACTTGAGTACATTCTCAGCAAACGTAACTCCTGCTCAGCACCCCTTACTGCCAGGAAAATGCTGTCTTGGCAAGGTTGATTTGCTGCTGTTTGTCCATGGCATCCAGGCACAGAAGCATCTTAGGCTTTCCTAAAACAAGGATGAAAGATCAATGACAGCAGTTAGACCTATGTCTCAACATTCACCAGTATCCAGAACCACCAAACCCCACAATTTACAATTTTTTCCCAGTGATCATTGTGCCATTGATTTATTTTAATACTTCTTTCTTGGTGAATTTATTAACATGCTGAGATGAAATACCATGTTCACATGCAAATTCCCTCTGGGGTATGGTGACAGCCAGGAGTAGGACATAACAACATAACGTAATCAAATCCATTATACCATTAAATATCACTCACTAATACAGAACTGTATGGCTGGAAAACTACTGCTGTCCTTGATGAACTATCCTAAATGTGTTGTGAGATCATTCTGTGACTGTGACTGCAATCAGATTTTGCTGATTTCCCTAGATCAGAATAAATCATCAGAATAAATCAAAAGCTGTGCTGGTGATGGTAACATGTGGCTTAATTAAAGCAGACAAAAAGGGAGCTTGTTTTTCTGGCAGTTTCATCTCAACATCTTAGGGTGTTGGTGTCTTTGTTCCTCCCTTTAATATTGTTCAGTGTGAATGATTTTTTTGTTGTTGTTGTTGTTTAATTCTTTTGGCTTATCCAGGTTGTAGTACAGAGTTTGTTTTCTATTCATAGGGAGCACAGCTGCCATGACTGTGATGGAAACCTTATATATGTCCAAGGGAGTCTCCTCCACCTCCACCTTCTCTTTGTTCTGCTTCTCTGGGTTTGTGTAGTCAAGCTGAGGCATGTAGGCATGTCAGCTTAATCTCTATACATGCTTTTGGATGCTTCCCTGATCTGATCTGCCTTTTTACATTTGTTTTAAGTTAGGATAATTTCTCCCCTCCTGAAATGTAATAATTTCCTAGTGAAAATGAATGACAGTTACTGTAATTACATTATTTTTAGGTGCTTTTCTTAAAGCTCTTTTCTGTCTGTACTCTTAGACCTCCTGTAATGCTACAGCAAGCTGCTGAAAATGGGTTTGTCCTAGAAACTGACTATCTGGGTATGAAATTATGAGATCAGCCTGTATGAGCTATGGGCCCCCATCATCACAGCAAGCAATTTTTAAAAAATTATTTTATTTAACCTAAATAAAATTGCTAGGGCTTGGGGTTTGACTGTATTTTTTCTATGCTGGCTGACACTTAATGTATCATTTTATCCCATTCCATTCAACATGCCATTCACCACAAAATGAAAAGTCACAATATCTGGTACTTGTAGTAAAAGGAAAGGATAAGCAAGTCTTGATTCCACTGGAAATGGTGTGTGACCTTAGTGTTATCCAGTGGTTGAGGAAGTTAACAGGACATCCAGGTTCAACTTCCTTCTTATGCATGAGAAAATCTGCACTAATCTTACACATCCAAAACAGTTCCCTAAATACAAAGCTAGAGGACACTCACAAGTGTTCCAGTCTGTCCTGTTGATGTTTAACCACCAAATCCTTCATATTTACATGTTGATAGATTGAGGACCATGTAACTGCTTCTCTTTACTCAAACAAGACCTCTTGCCAGTGCATAAAAACATTCATCCTTTGACTCGGTGAGTATTGATTTTCTCAAATGTGCACAACAAATGTGCAAAGGCACAAGAATCCACTGAAGATCCCTGCCATGGCAGGAGGTGTTCACTGTCACTATCCTGCCTTTCACATCTCAAGAGCTGTACAGCCCATGCAATTTTGAGCTTGCTCTTCTTTTTATTTTACTCGGGATGACCATCAGAAACAGAGACACCAAATTATGATGATTACAGAATTATTTAGATTAAATAATTTAATCCTTCATCACTGTAGTTTCCATGGTTAGTGCTCTGTTCTCATTGTTGGGTTTTATCCTGTTTTTCATTTCATATTGGAAGCAATAAAGCACAAGATAGTTTCAGGCTGGGTCACAGAGCAATCAAACTGAATGACAAGCAGTGTTCCTACTTGAGAAGTGCAAAAGGTCTGCTTGGCTGCAATTTGAAGCAATCTGCCTCTTGAATTTGTGATCATGGGATTCTCATATTCTTCTAAACCCTGAGTGATCAGTCTTTTATGAGATTTGCTTAAAATCCTGTAATTTGGAAAGAAAATTACCATTTTGCACTCTTATTTTTGTTCTTCATTGTTGAGCACCTTGTATATTCTGTGATTTGCTTATTACTATTACATAAAGGTAGAGGCTGGAAATATTAGTTGTGTTCTTTGTTTTCTATTTTAATGAAAGCTGAGTCTTACAAGTTCCCTTACAATGAGTGACATTATTCACATGGCTCCAAGAGATACAGCTTTAAAAAAAATCCACTCTGTATTACAAGAGTCATGATACCGTTGTGTAAGTTACTAATTCTGGTATCCTGCAGTATTTGAAGAATGGAAAGAGAGATGAGTTAATGATCTTAAAAACTTTTTTGTTCCTTTGTCTTCACCAACAACTTAGAGACTAAATGTTTCTGGAATTGCTAGTACTGTTCCATATGGGTTTCCAGGCAACTATGGAAAAAGAATGCATATATTATACATTCTGCATTATGCATCAATTATTTAATCAAAAGTTCAAAAGGGCTTGATTTAGCATATTCCCTGCAGACAAATCCTTAGTCTGTAAGTGTTCGCTCAGAGCACAATATCCTGAAAATAGGTTCAGATTTTCTTTTCCTTTCAACTGTAAAAGTTTATTAATATGCTTGACAATCATAATAGCTGTTAGAGAGCTGGCATGTAACCTGTATATTTGGCATGTTCATTGAGGGACTGCTGTTCAGCCTTTTCTTCAGTGTTAGCATGAAGTGTACTCTCGTTATATAAGAGGGTTGTGTTTTCTCAGATGTCCCTGAGTATTTGCTCTTAAGGGCTGCCACTGCAAGTCTGTCTCATCCAAGACTGAGACAAGAACTATTAGTGGATATTTGGAATTAATTTTAATGTCAAAAGGAGTGAAAGAAGGACATTACCTTAAAACTCTTATATTTTCAGTTGCTTAGAGATTGATTTTTCAAACATACCCATGATTCCAGGTGGCTCCTGTTGAAAACAGGAGTTGCAGAAGATTGTCAGCTAATATTATTTTGTCCTTTAAAGAGGAAAATTACTAATTTGGCTTTCTTTAAGTCAGAAGTTGACGGACACGTGGCCTAGGTCACGTCACAAGTATACCTACATGCTGCCCTCTGCTACACGGGTGGCACAGCTCTGCCTGAATGCAGACAGCTTTTGTAATTGGATCATAGCTGAAAATCTCTTCTTACTGACTTCCTGAACTCTGTGAAGACTGCCATTCACTGTGCTATTTCTGATGGCTTTCCTGATGAACGTGTAAGGTTGGACAGTCTGTTCTGTTCCCCGCTCATGTCTCTGAACATCTGCTTCTGGTAATAGGCATCACTCACCTTTGTCTGGCAACCTTTGGCTTAGTTTCCCCAAGCCAGAAGGTTTTTGTATCCTGCTTCATATTGGTCCTCTTAATAAATACTTCAATCAAAAGAAAATTTATTATTATTTATTATTATTATTATTACTATTATTATCTTGGTAATCTTGTAGACAGTCTAAAAATTGCAAAATGTATGTAGACATACTGTTTAGTGGAAACAAACCAATACCTTGGTGATCACAGATCACTGTATCTTCTGATTCTTTGTGTAAGAGCTTTTTCTTCTTTCACCCTCATGTTTTTCCCCTCAGTCTGTAGCTGAGTTTTTAAGTCTTCTTCACTATTTATTTCCCTGTCCCTTCTTCAGCTTCATGTCATTATCTGTGGCATTTGCTTTATTGCTGACTTCTCTGCAACCCTTATTCCCTTGTCTACTCTCTCTTTTCCTGTTATTCTCTTGGTTCCAAGAATCTTTTTTCAGGCAAACCTTCTCTTACACTTGAGCCTTCTCTCCCTTTCCTTGGGCTGTTCTGATCTGTCCTGTTTGGCTCTCTTGCTAGGTCTGCCCTGATGTCACATGAGCACCTCCATAATGTGTCAGAGTGCATTAAGCAGTGTAACTTAATGCCTGTCATGTACGAGTCATTCTCTCGGGGCTTTTTCTGTATGACATCCTCTTTATGTGGCACAGGGGGAAAGAAGTAACAAGTCATCTTTGGAGCAGTTATTGGTGAGTTTGGTGATTGTGGGCCTTTGTTCGTAAGGATCTTTATCTTGAAGACCCGTGTCTCCAATTCTGGACTCAAAGCAATTATTCTTGAGGAGTAATACATGAGCTCAGTCCATACATACATATTTTCTGTAGAGACTAAGGGACAGTTTTTATCTACTTGCAGATTCCTGGCAGAATATGCTGGACTATTTTGCTCATTGTGTGTGTTGTAGCACAGCATTCAAAGAATCACAAAATTATTTAAGTTGGAAAACATCTCCAAGATCATCAAGCCCAACCTGTGACCCATCACCATCTTGTCAACTAGACCAAACAAAGCACTGAGTACCACGACCAGCCATTTCTTCAACACGCCCAGGGATGGTGGCTCTACCAACTAACTCCTTGGGCAGCCTGTTGCAATGCTTAACAAGCCTTCCAGTAAATAAATTCCTCCTCATGTTTTGAACTCCTTCTCCATTGCATCTGCCAAGCTGGGAATTTTGCTGAATTTTTACCCTGTCCCTGGTTTTAAAACCATCAGTCAGCTCAGGAGAACGAGTAGGTACTACACAGCTTTCCTCCACCTCAACCACACAGTCTGCACCATCTTCCTGCCTAAACAGTGGTCTCCATCACAACCTGACACAGAAAGTCTGATCTGTCTCCAGCCATTCCTCATTCCTGTCTCCAGTAACTTTTACAAATAAGCCCACTGTGGAGCCAGCCCACTGTGAAGCCAGCCCATTGGGAAGCCAGCCACAGCCAGTGGTGAATGTTCTCAGCAATTACAGGATTCTTCAGGGTGAAGACAGCAAACAGTCCCCAGAAGGAAAATCAGAATAGGGGACCTAATGTCATTTTTTTATAATTCTCTCCTCCTGTAATTCCCAGTGAGTGTTTTTTTGCATGCTCATTTGTTTTCAGTTACTTTAAAAGTTTGTGTAACTCTAGTAATATAGATCAACTTCATAACACTGAGAATATTCAGAGAGAAGCTTTAACTTAGCCATTATATCATATTTTACTGCATCTAGTTTTATTTTCATTAAGTCTTAGTGGAAGATTTCATACAGCAAGTATCTGGTATGCTAGGACAAATTATGAAAACAGAAGATGTTGACTATAAAAATAATTTCCTGCTTTTGTAAGTGTGAAGAGACTGCACAATATAATGTCCTCAGTGGGTATTGTTATTAATACAGTTCTGGGTCTCTATACAATGAACATTCAGCTTCCTGACATTAATGTTTGTGATATACAATGGCTTTACAGAGGCCTTTTTCCTTGTGCTGAATCAAGGCACTTCTAGTCGGAATTCAGACTGTAATACTATTTTTGGCTGCAGAGGTTTTCTAGCAGAGTGTTTGGCCCTTTAACTGAGAAAAGGGTAGGCTAATTTCACAGAAGTTCTCTGTCTGCTCAGCCTTTTCTTTGGTCCATGTGGATGGATAGATGGATGTCTCTTTTCCTGACAGGGAGTAAATTGAAAGTAACTCTTTTGAACTCATTGACATCACTATGGCACAAAGGAAAGAATGAATCAGTCCCTCAGTGTGTATTGTTTGAGGAGGTTGAACTCAATTTCTGATAAATGAAGTTGACACTAGTATCATACTGCATCTCTTGTAAAGGTCCTGATCTTCCCCAAGTTTAATTTTCCACAGTTCATTCATCTATATTTTGCCTTGAAACTCTTTTATTTTGTCTTGGATTTTCAGGATGTCTTTAAGGACTGAGTGTGTAAAATAAAGGATGACAGATAAGTGGCCATGTACATCGAGACTCTTACTCCATCTAGGGGCCCTGACAACATCATTAAAGAGCTTCTGTCACACACAGGGGGAAGGATAGATGTGTGAAACTTCACCTAAATCTCATTTATCTGCCATTTCACATTCTGCAGTCTTGTTGCCTTTCTCAGTGTGGCTGATTGTTGAGCTATGTTTGTATCAGCTGTAACTTTTCTCCTTGGCCTAGTCCTTATTTCCTCAAGAGATGTGAAGTTTTAGAGTGTGGTATTTTAAGGGGAGACACTGCAGTTGCCTTCTGGTTTGGGAGTGGTGGTTACTGAGGGAATGAATCAGCTGGGGAAATGGAGCACTGACCCGCTCTGACAGAAGACATTGCTTTGAATGTGAGTAATGTCAGGAGAGAAAATCTGGAAAGAATGTGTGAACACAAAAACAGAGTTCAGTCAAATATTCTGGATAGGTTCTCTGAATATGAGGCTGCCTATTCAAATAAAATTGATACCACAGAAATGGATATTCCATATACCAGGATCCACCTTTCCCTCTTTCCAAGCTGATTATAGCTCATATTCCAGAAGATTTTGGAGCAAATAAATTGCATTGTTTTCAAATGTAATACATTATTAATACCTATGAAATCTGGAACCTATGACAGTAATTAGTAACTTGATTACCAATCTCAGCAAAAGGTTAAATAAGATCAGTCTGAGCTGTCTTTATGACTTCAGGCATAAGATGCTTTTTCACCAGAGTTCTGTGCGTCACATGAATGTCCTGTTTCACAGCACTGCTCTCACTCTCAACAGCTGAAGCTGGTACTGGGATTTTGTCCCAGGAACCCTCTGGACAGAACTAAACTCTTCAGAAGAGAGAAGCATATGGTAATAGTCTTTAGTATGTCTCTTCTGCTCTGGGGATGAAAAATGCAGTTGTGGTGTCAGACTGTTCACCCGAGCATTAAGTTCCGCTTAAGAACTTCTCTAATTATTTCTAATAGATGAAAATGTTATGGGTCAAATTCAGTCTACATTACATAAGAAAATATTTAAATTAATAGAATAAGGATCAGATTAAGAATTTGCATATATGTAAAATATCACATTTTATATTCAAGAAAGTGCACGATTAATCTTTCATTAATATACTGTACCTTGTGTTGCTGTTTATAGTCTGGCTGACCCTAAATGATTTGTTAAAATAATATTACAGAAAACAAAGTAACCATGGATCACAGTCTGAAAAACAGGATATATGCCAAAGACGGCTTTTTTTTTTCAAGCAATTCTAAATGTAAAATAGGTGCTCATTCCTTTTCATTGACCTTTGTGATATGACTGAACCTTAAAGGTTGATAATGTCATCTCAACTTGTTTTCTATAGCTATTAGGTAAGAAATTGTTGCCAAAAAAACTGTTAAATCACATTTTCCCTTACACAAGCTGTTTGTTAAAGGAAACAGCAGTTAATATGAGATTGGGGATAGCACCCTGTATCCTTAGGATGGTAACGTGCACTGCTTCAAAATCAATGAACAACGTAAATAACCCCATTTGTTAACATTTGCATTCTCTCTATGGTTGCTTTTGGCTGGTAACAGTGGCAAGCAAGCTGTAGTCCCCCTGTGGCATGGGGAGTGTTTGGGGATGGGGTGGGGGGCATGGATGGAGCTGGCAGCGGTTGTATATCAGAGGGAAAAAGGAAACTACTGATGAAAGAAAGATGTGGTATAAGTAAGACTTGGCATTTGAAGAAGCATATTTCTGGGGAAGATGTTATCACTGTAATAAGGGCATCCAACATGAAGACACTCTGTCTTTTTACGGCTTTGGCATTGTTTGCCTGTCACACCTGATCGCCCGTGCAGGACATCCACAGCCGAAGCTCCGCGCGCGTATGCTTGAATCAACTAAATACAGAGACAAGGCCATTTTCGGGAGACAGCGGTGGGGATGCACCGCCTCTGATTCGCGCTGTCTCGCCTGACACCGTGCCAGGAGAGAGTTAAAATGCTGGAGCGAGCGTGGCTGCGTTTAAAATTCACCCAGGAGTGCCATCCTGTGGCGGGGACCCGCCAGCAGCGTGTGCGGCGCGTCCCGCCGGCTGGCGCGGATCTCGGCCGGCGTGCCTTGCCTTCTTACACAGCACCTGGGCTGGGCCAGCCTCGCACACTGGGGCTTCCTCCTCCTACTTCGGGCGTTCCTGAACTTCCAGCAGGGTTCACACGTGGCTTCTGGTTCTCCTTTGGAAACATTTTTTGAAAGTCTCCATGATTCAATTGCTGTATTCACTGTCAGGTTCACCAGATCTATATTTTACAAACTGGCCTGAGAGCTCAAATGTAAGGCAAGCTGACCTTTTTAAAGAGAAATCAGAAAGCTGTTGTGTATTGTACATATCTATTGACCAAGTCTTGTTACCTCATGAGTTCTTTGGTTATTTGAAAGCTGACACTTGCAAAACCCTTTTGTAGGAACTAGTAAGTCAGACTAAGGCCTGATCACAGAGTGCCTCAAATAAAGCCTTTCTAACTAATCTAGTTCTGTAGTGGGATCACAAGAATAATAGACACACAGTCTAGAAATGCCATTGTCTTGGGTGGTTAGAAAGTTTCTGACTGTGGAATACATGTAGCAATAGGTCTCCTATTTGCATGTTGATCTTCAATTCATAAATACGTTTAACGCTTAAAATAAGAAAGTTATATGTAATCAATGGATTTAAGTCGTTGACTTCTTAGCAACAGGGCCGAGTGTTAAGTCTTTCCTAGTTGTCATCAAATACTAAGAAGCTTAGAGTTATATTTTTTATTATTTCATTTTATATATGTTATACTTTGCTCATCATTTCAAATAAATTATTTCAAAGCACATTTTAAAAAAAGGAAGCACTTTGCCAGCGTCTGGGTGACAAGTAGATGACAACCGTTTCCCAGCCCAGCGCTCAGGGTGGATCACCCGCTGTTCCCTTTTGAAGAATTGACTGTCATTAGTGCTGCTCCTTGGAGAGACTGATGGCTTTTGCCACCCATGGAGAGCTCTTCAGTCTTAGGTTAAATAGAGGTAAGACAAGGTGGTCAGGAGCTGACAGCAGGGGAAGAAGGAACTTCTATTGTAAAATAAATTACTGTATAAAAGAAAAATTTTACTGGAGATCTTTACACACTCATACACCTTGGTGGATTTGTCAGGTACCATACTGAAAGTGAAAAGACCACATTTCAGTGTATTGTTAGCCTAATGATTATTCCTCATTAGTAACACTTGATCGAAGTTCTGTAGTGATCAGAATCCCAGGAGGTTTTAGGATAACTCATTTTACCTTCTGGGCACAACATAGGTAGATTATAATAGGATGCCAACCCCAGGTATGCAGGCAGGGGAACCTTTAAAGCTTTTCCTAAATTTTCACTGCCTCAGTTGTACACATTGTGTCCTGCAGAATTCCAAACAACCAGCAGCCAGGTTTGGCACCCACTCAGGAATGTCTTCTGTGCATGCAGGGTGCAGCTGGCTGGCATATGTACAGACAACCCAGCTCCTGAAGGTTGGGACATTGCTTGTCCCATGTAGCATCACTGGGACAGGTGATCTGTGTGAATCCAGTGAGTCCAAATGCAGCTGTCTTACTCCACATGCACACTGGTTGAGGAAAAATCTGCTTCTGTTGGCTGGTCTAAATGTTTAGTTCCTAACCCAGGCACTCCTCCTCACCACTGGGATGGGCAGGTAGAAGTGGATAGCCTTATTTCAGCTTCCAAGGCATACCACACACCTGTGCAGTCTCACAGCACAGGCAAAAAGGTGAGGAGGAGGAGGAATGCATGCAGCTGACAGGGAATTAAATGGAACCATGGCCTCTCTCTGAAATCCCTCAGCCTTCAGGGGAAAGCTCAAGGGAATACCCGAGTACGCACAATGCTGTGAAGGTCCGCAGTACACCTCACACAAAACCTCTTGAGGATGTGGAGGACTCTTTCTCAAACATTCAAGAGGTCTCAGGGTAGGTTCTGTGGTTTTTTATTTGCCACATGTGTTAGAGAAGGGCCTTGGAGCACAGCTTACTTGAGTAATGATTTTAGAGAAAAGTCAGTGAGGCAGCACTGACTCCTTTCCAGTAAGTTACTGTGATTTTGCAGTATAGGTTCATGATCAAACAGGGACATCACAGAATCAATGAAGTTGGCAGGGACTTCTGGAGAGAACAGGGTCAACTACAGAAGATTGCTCAGGGTTTTGTCTTGTTCAGGTTTGATTATTTTCAAGGATATAATCCACAGCCTTTTTGGGCAATATCACACTGTTCTGAAATCCTCACAGGGAAAACCTTCTTCTTACATTTAAACGCTTTCCTGTATTTTAATTTGTGTATGTTTCCCTCAGTCCTTTCACTGTCCTATCCCTGAGAAGAGTGTGGCTCCATGTTCTCTACTCCCTTGCATTGGATCATAGAATCATAAAATGTCTTGGGCTGAAAGGGACCTTAAAGATCATCTAGTTCTAATCCCCTTCTATGGGCAGAGATGCCTTCCTCTAGACCAGGTTGCTCAAATCCCCATACATGGGGATGACCCATCCCCATCCTGGCCTTGAACACTTCCAGGGAATGGGTCATCCACAGCTTCTCTGGGCAGCCTGTTGCAGTGCTTCACCTACCTCACAGTGAAGAGTTTCTTCTTAATATCAGATATTTGAGCCATGAGCAGTCTGGATGTGCCAGACTGTGTAAAGTGAGAGCTGCCACCAGATGTACCCTGCCAAAGAGTACCTCATTTTAGCCCTGAGCAGAAGGAACACCCCGGTACATTTTCTTTTTCATGTAATTTGGTATGCAGAGAGTGTAAAAAAACGGCAAGCCTTCATCACTGGCACTTGGATCTGCTTGGCAGTGGGATGTGAGGTAAAGCTTTCAGTAATCACACTACAGCTGACTGATTTGAAGGGCAGCTTGGCCACCAACAGGTGTAGTTTAGAGGAAAAAATATGTCTCAGTCAGTCCTCTGTTACCTGCTTGGCAGCAGGAGAGAAGGGTCCAAACAGAAAATGTGAATAACTTCCCAGGCCTTCTTAGCAATGACGATGACAAATGGCTCCAATACCCTAATTTGTGATGGGTTCATAGATTCTAATGAAAAAAAGAAAGAAGAATCGTCTAGCATAAGCATATTTTATAGTATTCTTAGGATTGCTAGACAAGGAAGCATAAATCTTTCCCTTTTAATGAAATCCACCTGAAATACCTGACATACAGTCAAGTGCCATTGATTTCAAATGATAGTACAAGTATGCTTAAACTCAAGCATGTGTGTAAGAGCTTTGGACTAAAATCTTCATGAAATGTATAATAAAATTTTGGAAATAATTTAAACCAATATTTCATTTAAAATTTCTTCTTGTATTCACCAACAAAGGAAAATATATCAAGGAGAAATTTTGTTCCTAACTATCACTTGGATATGTTTCACTTATATTTACTTAGACCTACTATATGTTAAATAAATTTGAATTGATTGTTAAAGACCTGATTTAGTCACTTCCAGTATTTGATTAATTATAATCTCCTCTTCCATCTTCATTTAGTAATAAATGGAGAGATAACTTTGTAAAGATAGGGTGTAATACAAAAAAAATTAAATAGGGCAGATGAGAATTTTTGGATAAGTAGATCCATTTAATGGTAGGAAAGCTTAAGCACAAAGCTTAAATACATAGACTGTTTTTAAATTTTTAATTTTTTTTTTACTACTTAGAAGATAAATTTTGCTGCAGTTTTTTCTTTTTTATATTTGCTTAGGGCAACATCATTTCTTGACAGCTGATATTTGAAGTAATCTGCCTCCTTTGAGATTAGTGATATATCCAAGATTATCTGTATCTCAGAGCCTTTCCATAATTATAAATTGCATGATGGAGAGAAGAATTCATTTTTCACTGCATAAGTAAATATTAATTTCTTTGCTTTGAGTTGAAAAAAAGGAATGTAGTCCATCTCTTCTCTCTCATTTTGCCTATTAAGATACTGCATCTACCAAACAGAAAATTGCTTATTGCAAATAAATTCAAGTTACTAGTTACAATAAATTAGAAGTACATTGGTTTTTTGAAGATGAAGAGCCTAGAAAATGCCTGAAGGAAAGAGGGAGGCTCAAGATCAGTAAAATTGACATATGTGTGTATAATAAGCAATGTAAGATTGCTAAGTTGTGTTTCCTCTAAATGTATCCAGGGTACATCTCTTCCACAAATTGACCTGTTGACAGAATTTCAGGTAATGGAATTCTGTACTGTAACTACTAATTGCTCACTTTCAGTATAAAAGTAGTAAAATGTGAAAGGAAAAGGTATTCTGGACACAGGTAAGGGCAGAAGGGCAGGATGTAAGACCTGAAGGTATCTAAAAACTTTTTAGTTTGAGGAAAATACAAAACTCCTTTCAAACTGAGCCAGCCATCTTCATCCCCTTTGCATCCTCCACCGAGAGACTGATCAGTTCTGTCTTAGTGCACCAGCAACAGGCACTCTCCAAATGTTGCTTTAACAGCTGAAGAAGTCCACTGAAGGAAATAACATTTGCTATTTGGAGTGTATTTTCATGCATTAATCTTAATTCTCTGCAGTCCAGTCCAGGTGATCTCAAAGAGTGCATTTTTTGGTAATGATTGCTGTGGAGTGAATGGCAGCCATCTGTAATGCTCCTCATCTGCGTTGTCCCACTTCTGTCTGGAAATGGAGCTTTATTTACGTTCACTAATCACTGTCTGTTACTGAGGATGCTCAAATGTGAAACCTTCTATGATGCTGTTTAAATATTAAGAAGTAAGAAGTTAAATTAGTAGACAGTGTTCACCATAGAAGATGTAATAATGCAGATTTCTAGCTTAGCTGTGACTTCAGAGATCACTGAACAGAAAATCTAAAGGGAAACGTAGTTTAGCAATTGCTTGTGGAGATGGTCTACATTTTTTTTCAGACATCAGGCAAATGAGTGAGATCTACACCTGGCTAGCTGTGTTGTTTACAGTGTGAGGCCTTTCTGAAGGGTCCATGAATGTTGGCTGGGCTTCATGATTTTTGATAACCTTATACCACACAAGCACTAGATACAAGCAGCTTTTTCTCCTACTGCATAGTGATCATCTGAAGGAGCAACTGACAGATTTCTCTAGTTTTCCAAATCTGATTCCAAGGGGGCATCTTTCACATGCTGAGGCATAATTCACTTTTCAGTGGGAAACGTGGGCAAGGCAACAAAAGCAACAACAGCAATTAGAGGTTAAAAACAAACTTTGGGAGGTTTAGTCTCTTGAGAGAATTCAAGGCAGATTTTAGGAGAGAGAAAGCTCTCCTGCATTTATATGCTGCTTTGTTATTCTGCAAACTCTTCTTGTTAGCATCATGTAACATGTAGAAATCAGATTTCAGGTTTATTGCACGACATGTTGTGCACAGTAAGGAGATATGCCTTCTTCAGTGAGATTAAAACAGTCTCAGGGATGGATAAATAAATAAATGAGCATAACAGGTACTATGAAAAATGGGTAGAAGAGAAGGTGAGGAATGTAAGCTTATGCAAAGTTTGCAAGGTTGACATGCTGTTATTACATTGAACAGAATACAGATACCACATTAGCTGTAGGCATCAATTTGTATTAGTAGAAATGAGTGGAGCTTGCAGAGACCTGTGTTTTACTTCTACTTTTGCCAATATTGACAGTTTGACTTGGCAGCATGATATAATACAAAAAAGTTTGCTTACTGTATAAGTAACCTTAAAAAATAATAGAATTTGAGGTGATCAGTAGGGCAATACACCTGAATGTTGTCTGCACAAGGTCAGGTGATGCAGTGTAAAACGTAGTGACTATGACAGGATCTGGTAGCTGCTCATACAGATTGAAGTATTTATTATTCATATTTTATATAAAACCTGAATTATTCTAGGTCATGTAGTAGTCAGACTAAAAAAGACAAAATAAAAAGGAAGGTGTGGGATTCAACTCAGTTAACTTTACCAGCTCTGAGGCTACATGTCTCATGCAAACATGGTGCTGTAGCCTTTGTCTGTAGTCAAGTGAAGAAATACGGGCAGATTCAAAGCACTGCTCATTCCACCTGTCTCCCAGCAGATGCTTCAAGGTGCTTTTTTCTTTCACTGACATGAGAGGGAGCCCTGGTCACCAGTCAACAGTAGACACTTAGTTTTTTTACATTTAATTTAGCTGCATGAGTCTTGTCCGTAACAATTGACTTGAGTAAAGGTCAGAGACTTCAGTCATCTGTACAGCAGCCTAACAAAATGTCCTTGTGATTTTGAGCTAGACATTTGAGCAGGTGTGTTCAAACTCAGTAGTTCTTGTTAAATGTCTGGCTCATGTCCATCTTCCATCTCCTCCTCCAGGAAGTACTGCTTTCCAGCCTCTTAGATATATGTAAAATTAATTAATAAAATGCAAAACAAAATAGTGCAGTATGATTGTTGTTTATTCAGCTTCAAGTGGAACCAAAGTGTTTCTGGAGAAAAGAAAAAAAGACCAAGTAAAATTATTTATAGCACAAATACACAGCAGTTTCTTGAGACTAATATTTCATAGTGGGTAGGGAACTCTTACAACTGTGTAATTTCCAATAAGTCATCTTCTTAGTCTTGTGCCCTACCTTTCTGGCATACCAATGAACATCAGGAGAGATTATGAGGCTTTCAGGTTAGAGTTAACAATAAAAAGAGTAATTTTCTCTCAGATATGTTTAGTATACTGATGTTATTAGTCCCATGTCTGCTAGCCTCTGGATATTTTCTTTCCCAAGACCATCATCAAAACTAACTCTGTATATGACTATGTTATGAGAAATATAATAACAGTAGGAAAACAAAACAAAAAAACCCACATTAAAATCTGACAGACAGACAGTATCAGTACTAGATCATGAGAAGAATAAAAACACCAATCCCCGTTTCAGCCTTATTCATAGTGCCAGCTCTTTTCCACCATATTCAAGAATTTTCCACTACTATGGTACAGCAATTGAAGCTTAATTACAGCATGAAATTCTCACTGTTAGGGAGTCCAGGTATCTGGTTCTTCCTCCCTGGGTAACCTTTTATCGAGGTTAGGGAACCCATCACAGTTTCCAGTGACTGCAGAAGTGTACATGTATGGTCAAAACAAATCCTGCACAGGCTGCTTGAAAGGTACCCCAGCAGTTCTGATTACATGATTTGTTACCCTTCAAATTGCCCTTTTCCACTCGCATGGTTTTTTCTGCTACCACACTCATGCACTCCCAGGTAAACAGCCTGTCCCTTTAATGTTGCTGATTTTACATCCTTATTCAGTATTTATAATAAGGTTGTCCTAGTAATTTCTGCCTTGGTCTGTAGTGCTGGTACCCCTCTTTGTCCTGTTTCTTGGATTGCTCTCTTGTTAGTGTAGGCTCAAGTCAAGGTGAACATCTGAATATTGCATTACTCTTTCTTTTGCAATTTGTTATGCCTGGTAACTTCTCACATTGTTACCTTTCTGTAGTTCATGTTTGATGATTTGCACACATAACCAGAAGCCAACTTGGCAAAACTGCTGGTGGAAGCACTGCGTGGTCTGAATGACCAGAGACAGCTCTCATGGCCAACAACAAACCTGCACGGCTATAGACGTTGAGGGAAACATCCCACTTCACCTTCTACTTTCTGCTTGTCCTTCCCACTTAATGCCACCACAAAATACATGCACGTGGTCCAGCCTGTTCCTGCATCTTCTGGCATGTTGCTCTGTACTTCTGGTACTTTCCTTGGCTGCCTTATGTGGTGGAATGCGCATTAACCCTTCTCTCCTGGACCAGACAATGGCCTGCTTTCTGGTGACTTCCTCCATTCTCTGGCCTCTGAGCCATGTGGAGAAGCTGCCCAGAAAGGGTCAGTTATTATGTGCCAGCTGTCTTCCTGGAGATCGTTCATCTGCCCTTTATCCAGATCACCTCTGTGACAGTGAAAACTGAGTGAGTGGGAATGGGAATGACTGCATTAAAAGGATCTGAGACCTATGCCAGATTTTTTTATGGGGAAGTTGCTCTTCCACCAGCCAGAAAACAAACAGACGACTTCAGAGATTGTGTACTCCACCCACCAAGCTGTAGTGGGTTGACTCTGATTTTATGCCAGACACACACCAAAGCATCTACATCACTCCCCTCTGCAGATGGTCAAGGGGGAGAAAATATAACAAAGGGTTGAGATAAGGACAGAGAGAGATCACCCACCAAATAACATCACAGGCAAAACAGATTCTAATTAAACATATGAATTGAATTTATTACTAACAAAATCAGAGCAGGATAATGAGAAGTAAAACAAGACCTTAAAAACACTTTTCCCCCACCCTCCCTCCTTCACAAGCTCTACCTCCTCCGTCTCAGTGGCACAGGGAGACAGAGAAGGGGGATTATGGTCAGTTCCTTAGAGGTTGATTCTAGTGCTACTCAGGGAGAGGAGTCCTTCTCCTGCTCCAGCCTGGGGTTCCTCCCACAGGAGACAGTTCTCCATGAACTTCTCCATGGAGAACATCATTGTGGACTACATTTCTCCACAAACTGCTGCAGTGGAGGTCACTCTTTCACAGGATGCAGTCCTTCCGGGACAGGCTGCTCCAGCATGGGTCCCCCACAGAGTTACAAGTCCTATGAGGACACTGCTCTATCGTGGGTTCCTCTCTCCATAGGTTTTTCAGATCCCTGCCAGGACCCTTCTCTAGGACAGGACTCCTAAAGACTCACAGCTTCCTCTCAGGCATCCACCTGCTCTGGTGTGAGCTCCTCCAGGCGCTGCAGGTGGATCTCTGCATCCCCCTGGATGTCCATGGGCTGCAGGGCACAGCTGGATCACCATGGGCTGCACCACAGGCTGCAGGGGAGTCTCAGCTCTGGTGCCTGGAGAACCTCCTATTCCTTCTTCTCCACTGACCTTGTTGTCTGCAGAATTGTTGTTCTCACATATTCCCACCCTGCTATTCTTTGGCATTAATTACAACTGTGCAAAAACCTTTTTTTTAATTCTTCCTAAATATGTTATCCCAGAGGCATTACCACCATCTCTGGATGGTGCAGACTTGGCCAGCAGTGAGTCCATCCTGGAGCTGGCTGACACTGGCTCTGCCAAACATGGGGAAACTTCTGGCAGCTTCTCACAGAAGCCACCCCTGTAGCCCCCAGCTACTAAAACCTGGCCATGCAAACATCAGCTTAATTCAGGGTAACATTTTGAAAATAACCTGCCAGCATACAAGTTTGACTATAGTAGTTTCCTTTTAATACAAAGATAAAATAAATACTTCTGTGTCACAATGGAACTGTATCTTGTAGGTTTTCACAGTTATTTGCTAGGGAACAGCAAGTGGAAAAGTGCCATGTCTAGTCCCTAAAGTAGTTGCTGCTACTGTTACCACTCATCTGTATGGTGTATCTTCCTCTTTGTGCTTACACATGTGTTAGCAGGGTGTTGGAGGCTATTTATTCCTGAGGCAAAAGACGGGAAACTCAATCATAGGGCAAAATTCTAGATTAAGTAAAATGACTGTATCTCGTTTCATCATCCATCTACTATCAGCTTACATTACCCTGCCATCAGACCATCATGTCACATTGCAGTCTGAGACAGAACCTGTAAACCAATCAAGTAAAATATAATGAGGTGGATTCTATTTAAGTTTCTCTCTCTACAAAAACAAGGATCTCCTTCCACATACAGATGGCTTTTGATACATCATAAGACATATCACCATGCTGTGTAATAAGAGCTGTAGTTTGTCTGGTGAAAAAAAGAGAATTTGCACCCTGAGCCTCCTGATTTGTTTTTTATTGACACTTTAGTATTACAGTAGGTAATACTTAAGATAGAAGAATGAACCTTTGAGTTCAGGTTTGAACTAAATCCAATTTTTAAATTATTGTAGGGGTTTCTTCATTTTTGGCACAGTGTGCCCCTTCTGGAAATGGCAATCTATGGCAAGCCAATCATACTGCCACAATAACAGTGCTCTGCAAACAAGATTTCTGTTTGGTTACAATATGAAGGGTGACCAGAGATTGTCCTTTAAGCTATCCTTGTAGGTAAAAACAGGCCCCATCAAATTCAACTTAGACCAGGACTTCATCAAAGAGAGAGATTTAACAAATCATTTATATTTAGAAGATATAAAATATGACTTTCAGATCACTTCATTATGTGTTATTTGTTTAAATGTACCCTGACTCAATTACAATTCTGTTTCTGTAAAATATTTTGCTTTCCATACAAATTGCTGAAAAGAATTTTCAAAATATCGGTATGTGATAAGCACTTAGTATTCATAGGATCTTCTGAAAAGCCCATCTGCTATGCAAATTAATATCTAAGAGTAATTTCTGAATGGGGATTCATAAAGGCATGGTTCAGAAAAATAATTAGTATATGTTTACCTTTCAGTGATTTCTGTAAAATACAGACTTTTATCTGAATACTTTATATAATGAAGAATGATTTCCCAAGCTGAGGTTGTATTCATTACAACTAGTAATATCAATATATTGTTTGCTTATTAACGGATTTCCATTTTATTTGCTCATTCCTCCACCAGATTCAATATACAGTGGTGGAACATTAATTCATTTAATTATTCATGAAGCATATTGTACATGGTTGTGTTATTCTCCACCCCGTGGGAGGAGGTGACTCTTTTCCTCAGTTGCTTTCAGGAGGACGTTTTTCCATCTGAGTCTTTCTGTCCTGTCCCCTAGTGCACCTGGTGGACATCTGGAATGTGATCGAAGCCTTGCGGGAGAACGCCCTGAACAACTTGGATCCCAGCATCGAACTGAACGTGGCTCGCCTGGAAGCTGTGATTTCAACCATCTTCTACCAGCTCAACAAACGGATGCCAACGACCCATCAGATCAACGTGGAGCAGTCCATCAGCTTGCTGCTCAACTTCCTGCTAGCGGCCTTTGATCCGTAAGTCTGCCTTTCCTCCCTCCTCTCCCAGCTGCTGGAAGGATTTTACTTCCTCCAGAAATATCTCTTGAAATCAATTGAGCAGGCTCAATTCTGTCCCAAATAATGAGCATGTGAATAGTGCTAACTAGGGAGATAACCTAAATTAAGGGCCTCTGCTTTCCTTTCTTTTGAGCCAAATTCTGCGCAACTGTGTTTTCATCCAGCTACTCAGACTTGTTCCAGTTTATATCAAAGAAGAATTATCTACAGAAACAAATTCACATGCGCTTCTAATTTGGCTTGTTGTTTATTGACACACCAGTGGCTGACACCACTGCAATGCTTCTGCAGCAGTGCCATGGGTTAATAGCTCATTATTTTGAAAGAGCTCATTTCCCTGCAAGTTCTTGCAGCTGTAAGCAATTTTTTTTTCTGGCTCATGCCAGTGCAGCATGATTTTGAGACCATGACAGAAATAGGATTAAAGACCTGGAGGTGATGAAATTCATGTTGTTTATTACTGCATGGAATTCATATTACAAAAAGAACAAGTTTGAGACAGAGCAAACCACTTACAGTAATGACTATTCTGTGTATATCTATTGTAATTTCTGAATATATAGTTGGTAACCTGTGCTGCAATATTTGCAGTCCTCAAAACTGAGTTATTGGAGAACAGCATTTAAGTCTGACAGGTGCAGATGTTGTCGCTTTATGGCTTATTTTTTGAAAATTCATCAGCAGAAAACACTGGCCATAAAACATTAAAATAAAGATGCTTCCCCTGTCTCTTCCCAGTCCTCTCTCTCGCTGCCCTGGTTCTGGGTGTCATTGAGCACCTCTCAGTGCCAGACCAGCCCGTGGCTCGGTTGCCATGGCAACAGGGAGGAAAAGTAGGTGTTCCACATGAGAAGGCTGCACTCAACCTCTCCTCCTGCCCCTCTGAGAGGAAGAAAAGCCAATCCATTGTGAAATCATAGCCTTCAAGAATATTTTCCTCCCCTCAAGGGCAATAAAAGAAGGAACAGGCATTTTAATTCATACCATTGTGGCTGTGACAAGCACAGTAAAGGATGCTGGAAATGACCAGATGCATTTATTGCTGCATGCCACAAGTAAACTGCTTCCTGGCTGGTAAATATATGGAAAGACCAAAGACCCTTGGTCTGTGGAACCAAGACCTCTGATACTGTGCTTATTTTGTAGCTCGCTGTAAAGGGGTAACAATCTCAACTACACAGCACAGCTACTTGCAGCATAATGGAGTAGAGGAATTTAGTCCCCTGGAGGGAATCAGAATATTTTTAGGGGAGTAAGGTTTTGCTTCCCCTGAAAACATCCCATGTTGGGGATCCCATCAGGATCCCCCTGGGGTAAGGAAGCTGTGACCCTCACTCACTCCATTAGTCAAGCAGCAGCTCAGTCTGTTGTGCTGCCTCTGAGTGTAGTACATGGGATACACTTCCCAGAAGGCAGAAACACTCAAGGAATCCTTAGGAAGAGGCTCCCAGCTCTGAGGTCAGAGATAGAGACTAGCTGCCTATCACTCCATATTAAATTCACCAAACATATGAGATGAGGTCCATGTGCAACCTGAGATACCTAAGTTCAGGTTTCATGGAGATCGATGTCAGCTAGGTCTCTCTGTACTGTAATGGAAGTCTAGACACCTGTCACAAATAAAGACATACCAGTTAAGCATCTGATTCTCAAAATGTGCCCTACACTTTAGTATGACTCATCATTGAAGTTTTGTGTTGGATATTGGTTTAGCAGTCACTGGTGGTTCAGGTTTCTTGGTTTCTGGGAAACAGAGGGAGGGAGGTGGCTCTACATGCCACAGGGACAGTGTGAGAGCTGCTGGGGTCTAACCAGAGCTGCTGTCTCTGCTTCCCGTGTGGCTCCTTTCTCTCCCCTCCAGAGCAGCAGAAAGGTCATTCTCTAATGAAAGTTAGAAGCTGGTGGAAATAGGAGCAAGGACTTGTCTTGTGGTCTCATGTTCAGACAGAAGCAATGCTTTGCAGGCTATCCAGAGGGACTCAGCTGGCTGGAGAAATGGGCCCATGGGAATGTCCTCATGAGGTTCAGCAAGGCCAAGTGCAAGGTGCTGCAGGTCCAGAGAAGGTGGTGCAGTTTTTCATGTCCAATTTGGAATCCAAAGAAAGTGGAGAAATGGAGTCTGTGACCTAATGTATATGAAAGGACCAGAAGGGACAAGTTATTTCATGTTTTAAAATCTTAATAAGCCTGCCACTGTCTCATTTATTTACTTCTAGTTAATATATATGTTGCTCTTTGTGTACTGTACTGGCTGAAGATCCTCCAAACTTTAAACAGAGCCTCTTCCATCTTTTATAGCCTGCTGAAATCCTGGCAGGTTTCTCTGCCCTCTGGCAAGGAGTGTTTCCTTAGGCCTGCAATACAGATGTATTCTCAGGAGCTAAAACTTGGCTAGCAAAACACAAAAGGACCACAGTGTGCTGCCATGGCATGTGGGCCAACTTAGCCAGTGCCGGTGCTGAGCTTACATCCCCTTTTTTTATGAGTTTTTTATGGCCTTGGGGATTCATTAGGCCCACAGATAATTATATTTCTCTGCTAAAAGGAGAAAAAGTGGGGAAAAATTACAGTGTATAGAATTTCATGTGAGACTGAATGGGATGTTCCTTCGTGCTGCCAAGAGTAAACTAAAGTACAACCTTATAAAACTGCAAGTCAACAAATTCAAAATTCACAAACAGAAATACTTCTCCAATTAATTTGTCATTAGTGTGTGGAAGTCAGCATCATATGGTAGATGAGCCTGACAGACCAAAACCAGTGAGCAGAATGAGGTGGTCAGACTTTAAAAAAAGCTAGACAGAAAAATGCCTGATCTACATTTTTAACCACAGGTTAAAATTAGGCAATAGCTTTTGCTTCAAGGTCTAAGGTGATTAACTGGCTTTATGAAACAATAGCACACTTCCTTCACTTCCTTACACCAAGTACTCTGTAAAAAGTTGACAAGTACAAACCTCTCTGAAAAATTCCTCCCAGGCTGGGGTCAAAGCCTAGGCAGCAAGGTGGAATGTCAGCCTCATTCAGTCGAGTTGTTCTCCAAAAAACTCCTTTTAAACAGAGTGTGAAATATTCTGTGTTAGATCATCTCCAGCTATTCCTGCTGCAAAGTTTAACTGATAAGAAGATAGCTGAATTTTCTCTGTTCCTTGACATACACTGTCATATGAATGGAGTTGTGGGTCCTGGGCTATGAAACAGACCTTGCCTGGCTGGGGGGGGCTTGACTTCTACAGAGAAATGAGGAAATATTCCTGCCCTTCTTTAATCAAATGAACATTTGAATTGTACTGATTTCAGTATATAAAGATGATCAATATCCATTTTGGAAATACAACTTCTTGTTCATTCATCTATTCAGAACAGTAAAGTGTTTAATTCCCTCTCTTTTCCACCTTTGCTACTCATTGAAAGCCACAGAGGCATTTACAAAGGAAGTCCAGCAAAAAAATGCATTTCAGAGATTTGGACGTTATGCATTTTGCTCTCCTACATGAAAGAATCTTGCTAAATGTCAATAAAATTTCATCTCTAAAACCTCGTTGTGAAAATGGGAATTTGTCATTACAGCCTCTGACATTTCAGAATTTACTGCCTTGATTACAGTGGGTAGTAACCAATAACTGAAGAACTTCTGTTACTTTTGCAAAATATACCTTAAAGTATTGGAGGAGCACCACTTAAGCCCCATTAGTGAGAGAAATGGTATTTTCTCAATGTCCTTTTCATGGGACACATTTGCTGTTTCTAAAGATGCAATGTCATTTCTTGATGGCTTTCCCCACCATATGGCTGTCTCAGTATGGGTGTTGCTAGAGATCCTGACAAATGACAGTGTCATCTATCTGGTACCACTCTCCTTGGTGACCCAACGGGCAAAATCAGGCCCTGGAGCTGGACTCAGCCTTGTATGGTCTGTGGATTTTTTCAGGCAGTCTGTGGGATTTCCTTGCTCTGGGGACAGGCTGTCTCTCTCTGTAGCTGTGCAGTGCTGCTCTGGTGTCTAAAAGCATGTATAATTTTTTGGCTTTTTTTCCCCAAGCAGCAGGAGATAACCTTCAACCCTGGTCATCATCTTTCCTAAGTACTCCATCATGTATTGTTGTTAAGTGCACATCAGCTTCAAGGTTTGCTTTTGATACCATTTATGCTTCTTGCTGAAGAGTAAGCTCAGTAAGAAAAGTGCAGTATAAAATCAAAATATTTGCTGTCATTTCCTGTTTCCACTAGTAAAATTTATTTCTCTTTGCATTAGGCAGCCCAAAGCTGCTTTCAGGGAGCGCTGACTTCTCCCAAGATCTTCCTGCTGCTATGAGCCACTGCTTCAGCATTTGCTTTTGCACAGCAAACACTGTGAGGCCCCAGTGCTGCCAGTCAGGGGCATCTGTAGTGCTTAGACACATCTTAGGGCACTTCTGGATATCCAAATGATACTGGCGAGTCTTAGGCCCTGTTACCCTGTCTGCTCATCAGTCATGTGTATTTAAATATGCATGTGTGTATATGCACACACACACAGAGACATATATATTTGGAGGGCAAATTGGGTTTATACTGGCTCTTGTGTTGCTTTTAAGAATACAAATGACTGATAAAAAATACAGTGTCAAAGTGAATCAAGTCAAATGGAGAGACTGAAGAGATAAATTACATCTTTTCTTTTTCTGTTCTTCTCTTCCATAACCATTTGAATATGGGGAAAGCCAGTGGCTCTAGGGTGGAAAGCTGAAGCCAAGTTGAGACGTGTCTGCCATGCAAAAATATAATTCTATTAGTAAATGTAACTAAACCTCCTGGGAAAAATAATCTAAATCTGAAGCACTTCCACATTTTTTTTAATCTCTAAATCTTCCATTGCTTCTTAATAATGCCATTGCTTCTACTTAGCTGTTTTGGTTTTTTTTTTTTTTTTTTAATATAATGACTCTTTTAAAGGCAGATGGAAACCTCATGATGAAACAGTGCAGAAAAATTCCTAAGGGTCTAAAGGGCAACATGCACAAAAAGAATACAAAAGGATCACATTCTCAGCCATAACAGTGCTAAGTCTGGTTTACACAAATCAGAACCCAATCAACAAAGAATGGGAGTACAGAAGTCTGGAAATTCCTCTGCTGTGATTTTAATCTTATGAAGCCAGTCAAAGGGAACTCATGTAGTGAAAAAGTGTACACAAAAGTCAGTATTAAAGAACACAGTAAATATTTCTTTCTTAAATACTGAAATAGTGAATTAATTACTTTTTGCTTGTATTTCCAGTTGATTTTCTGGCAAAAAGCAGAATTTTAAATGAGTGGAAAGGATAATTAGAATTTATATTTAGAATTATGGGTTACACTGATGTAGAACTAAATCTAATTCAATGAACTTTAAAAATTATTAGCTAGTCAAGCTTAGGGAAATGATTCATTTTCTAATGTCTGAGTGATATAGTGAACATAGCAGTGAAGCATGTAGCATGCATCAGTGTACAGATGTGAGTATACCATTCATGTCTGTCTTACATTTATTTTTACTGCATTAGTCTGGTTTGGGATTAGCAGAGAAAGAGGCACAGTCACAGGTTCCATGTCTTTCCAGAGTCAATTCATCTTTTAGTTCTGATCAGATGCAATTTTCTTCCTTAAAATTATGAGTAACAATGAACAGAGTAATTTTAGAAATATTGATGAAGAGGTAAATTTCTATATACTACTGTTGCCAGTGCAGTTAGACCATCCTATGTAGGACATGATTGCATACATTAAACAGGATATCCCTTATAAACATTGTGCTCCCTAGCAGAGTAGACTGAAGATCACAGAAACTTGATTTCCAAAAACTTATACAAAACTTCATTATGTAGCCACATCATTAATCCTGACAGAATTTAGAAGGAAACATGTCTGCAATTTTGTTAATCTCACAAATATTGGTTGTCTCTTTTCTAAAGCATGGTGACATGTCCTCACTGATGTCATTAAGTAATATCATTAATTCACATGGGAAGCTGTGAGGTAATGCCAAAGAGTTTGGATGATGGATAGAAGTTGCTCTTGTGCAACTCTGGACTCCTACTGCCTTACAGTAAGATTCAGAAAATTCCAAGAAAAAACACATTTCACCATTTGGGTGTTAAGAGATTAACATTAAGAAGCAGATGAACTTCGGAGAGCATGTTCATTCTCACCTTTGGAAAGGAGCTGAACACTAAACTGGGGCTGAAAACTAAAGTGGGGCTGATAGGTGTTTTAGGGGCTAAGTGTGCCATGCAGTGTGTGAAGTCATGTTTTACTTAACGCAGCTCAAATAAACCAGGTTTTCTGTGATGGCAGGTGATCACTGCGAACCATCATGGCTGTAAAAGGAAAATGAGGAATGAGAGGAATAATAAAGTTAAGCTATTGCATGCTTCAAGACAGCTAGGGGAAGAGTTGGCAATGTGCCTTTTTGCCCCAAGACAAACTCTTGGGTGAATTTGGGGTTTATTAGCATTTATGCGTTGTGAATTGATAGTAGAGAGCCAGGTACAGCCTCCCCTTGAACAAACCAGGGACAAAACTCTTTTCCATATCATAACATATGTCCTTCACTCATTCTGGATGCAGGCATATTCCCCATTTTTCAGTAAAGTCCTTCTTCAAGGTCCCTGGGGGTCAGGTGTATCATTTAAAAGGCAATTGTCAGGACCTACTGACAGGTACAGATGAAGTTTGTGCAATGATGTGAGCCCTGTGTGCTTTTTCACTTTTGTTCCCAGTGCTGATTTTTTCACTTACTTGCAATCTTCTAGGTCCAAAAAATTCCCAAAGCACTTAGGATAGGGAAACCATGAGTGTGTTAGATCTCCCAGTGCTACTGTATCACAAATAGCAGTAATAATTATCACTGTAGTGTATAATGTGATCAACAGTTTAATACTGAGCTTCATATACATAATAAATCTGCTCTGAGATGAATCTGATCTTTACAGAACAGTGTACTGATGTGTGTTCCCACAAAGCAAACTTTCTTTTTAAAGGACTTATTTCTCTGTATGTCAATCCACATATGTCCTGTATTACAGTAAGTGATGTCAGAAATATGCATTTTAATCGAACAGATTCTCATAAAATGGACATGTAAAATATGTCAAATTCTACTTTTGAACAGGGAAGGACATGGTAAAATTTCCGTTTTTGCTGTCAAAATGGCCTTGGCAACTCTTTGTGGAGGAAAGATCATGGATAAATTAAGATGTAAGTGATATTTTTTACCTGTTAAAAATTGTTATTGTTGGAGAATTAACAGTACAAATAGAAAAGAGGGAATTAGGATAAACTACAGTTCCTTGGCTGGATTTGGGAGTTGCCCTATGTATATCTCTAAGTAAATCCCACTACATGTTTGGTTGAACTTCACACTGAGGTTTTTAAGGACAAATTGCATAACTTCAATAGTTATTATTGGTGGATATTATTTTTTTTCCATTGGGGTTATTGAATGCGGAGTACAAATAAGTGCCTCAATATCATGAAATATAATTTAACATTTTCTTCTGATTATTTTTAATAACATCTATGTCTTTTCACACATAGAAGACAAATATATTTATGTACTATTTATATTTTCTTCCACAGGGCATTCCTATGCTATGTATTTTGGTGAACAGATTCTCATTTTGTAGGATTTATTCCCAGTTCCCCAATAGCAAATACATCGTTTACTTGTAGCTGCAATGGAAGACTTTCTGTTTAGTCATATGATGTCAGGTCCAGAACACCATTTTCTAGACTTTTTGACCAAAAACCTTCAGTTTCCACTGAGCCTTCTATCTGACCTCAAGAAAACTGAGTTTACAGACCACAGTTGTTTAGAGTAGAGAAGTAGAAATCCCAAGTGCTGATTCAGTCTTCCAGATTTAGTGCCATTTTTTAATGTACTATTTCTATGTAGAAACTCAAATACAGACTGAGCTAAAGTTACAAATTATAAATTGAGCACCATTTGTTCCCTAAGCTGCTTTAAGAATAGGAACTGGGTCCATCCAGTGGAGGACTGAAGTACAGTGATGATTTTTTGGGTCAGCAATCCCGGAGTCCTGTTGTCAGAATTTCCCTTCCAGGTTCCTGGAAATGAAGCAGCTGACATGACAGCCTGAAAAACAATAAATGTTCTTGAGTCAGAGATCTCCTGCTAAGCAGAGGATAATTTTAAACAAGTGGAGAAGTAAGGGCTGACAAACTGACATCACTGCAATAATAAAAGTGTGATATTTTTATACATAAGAAAGGGGGAAGAGTGAAAAATAACACATTGGCAAGACCTTCATTGCTTTATGTGTCCTGTCCAAGACAATAATAACTGACTTAATGAACCCATTGTCAAGATTCTGATTTGACATGGTAAACTGGCAGTAGGCAAAAAGCTGATGTAGCGTATCTTGTCAAATCAAAGCTTTCTTATCTGATTAAATTACTGCCTCATGCCATGCATCAGACTTTCCTTAAAAATGACCATGCACAAAGAAAAACAAATCAGAACTATTTTAGTATTAAAATCAGCTACTTCTTAATATGCAAATAATTCTTCTTGTTCTCTATTGAAAGAAGTCAGAAATAAAGATGCAGTAATAACGGAGGTTTCCATAAGCCAAACATGTTTGCTGCTTCTCTTTCAAAACAGATGATACTGAACTCAGAGCAAATCTGTAGCTCACACTGAAGCTGCTTTGTTCTTTCCTTCTCTTTTCCCCCCTCAGATATTTTCTCCATGATTTCTGACTCCAGCGGGGTTATGGTTTATGGCAGGTACGACATGTTTCTGCGCGAGGTTCTCAAGCTGCCCACCGCTGTCTTCGAGGGGCCTTCATTTGGTTACACGGAGCAGTCAGCAAAATCCTGTTTCTCACAACAGGTAAATGAAGGGCACAGGGTCTCAATCACCCCTCTCAGCAGGCCAAGACTCTTCCTGTCTTACACATAGGTGCATATTTGCCCAGGAAACACAGAGCTGGATGAGGGGAAGGTCCACTCCGCTGATTTCTGGTGTGTAGGTTTGGTGCCTTCAACAGGAAGCTGGTCTCCATAGGTTCCCCATATAACCATGAAGAGAGAGGTTTAGTCAAAACGTGATTCAGAGCAGGATCTTGACTTATGTTCCTAAATTAGGGAACTTCCTAATTTAAGCACCAATTACATATATACCTTTAGGTATTATATATATTTATACTCCAAGATATGCAGTCCTCCACTCCACTTAGTTGGTGTTGGCATAAGCATACAGAAGACTAACTTCTGCATACAAAGCTGAAGTTCCACCAAAAAAAATCAAACTTCAGATTTTTCTAGTGATAGACACAAGTTTAGGAGTGAGAAAAAAATCACCTTAAAACTCTTTTGTAAGTGGTAGTCAGTATGTATTAGAAAATCCCTAGTCTCTTACCAATAACACCAGTGAGATAGAGTCAGGAAAGCAATGAATTTATCCTGAAGAAAATACAAGATTTTTCTGCAACTCAAAAGATGCCATAGGTACACTGAGTACAGCACATTGGCTTCAGCTAATACATAGCACTTCAGAAGATTCTGTAATTGTGGCTGGTTGTCCAATTCTCCAGTGGAGAAAGGGACAATTCCTCTGGCTCTTGCCAGATATATATATAATAATATATACATATATACACACATATATAATTCCATACATATGTAGTAAGGGAATATGCTGGAACTGGGACAATGTTAGAAATAAAGTTGTATTTTCCTTCTCTTTATCCTTGCATTTGCTAACTGAATACTGTTGAACAAGTAAGTTCAATGGAGCAGGAATAGTGTCATTTTCATGCAAAATAGAGTCTAATTTTTTGTATTCTCTCAGTTTCATCACTAATCAATAGGCACTCCAGTCAACCAAAAGATGCTGAAATTAATTTATTGAGTCATCTCCCAATTCATTTTAAATGGTAATGTTTGCATATGTGAAACTAGTCTTGTTTCACAGAGGGAGACTTAAAACAGCACTTCATCTTATGTTGACGAATTTACATGTTGAAGTGACTTCTGGTAGTTTTGTGTTAAAAGAATGAAAGAATGCTCTTGCATGGGAACAGGGTATTCAAGCTTTGCATGTTGGACATGCTGTTATTATAGATAAAAAAAAGGAATTTCTTTTCCTGAAAAAATTTAATTCAGGCCTCATTTTTTATCTCAGTAGCCATCAGAAATGGCACTTGCTTTGAGAATGTATCCATCTGAGTGGACCAGATGCATTAAGGTACCTTTAGAAACAGCATCTTCAAGCAGGCATTAGATGGTTTTGTTTACAAGCTGCACTTAGAGCTAACAAGAGTTAAGTCTCTGACTGATGTAGATACACAGCAGGTTTACAAAGCTGCTGTTTTGCATCTGGAGGCAGCCAACTCTTGTAAATCTAGTCTGATATTTCACTTAAATTAACTTTATGTAGTTCTCATTACATCCTCACTAGGGATGAACAAGAGTTTTGAAATGAAATTCAGATCTTGATGATATCATGATAAATGGTACTTACAGTCTTAGTCACACACAAGTCATTCTTTCTCTTATATCGCATGTAGCATTATCAGAAGTTGATAGCTTGGAATAAGTTTGGCACTCTCACTCATTCTCACAATGGGTCACTTTTGCTTACCAGAAGCCTTTCAACTCTCTGATATATAGAGATTCTTCAATTTCAGGGAAATAAAAAATTCTGGGAATTATCTGGTTATGGTGTCAAATCCATTCAGTTTACATCTGAAAGGGTTTTTCCTTTTGCAGAAATGTTTTATTATTCCAAATTCTACTGGTTTACTTGATCTAACCATGTATTTTCCTCTGCCGGTGAACTACTGCTAGATTGAATGTTTATTCAAGGTAGAAACAAGAGTGTTTCCTCATCAGCAAAGTTGTGGGACAGAAATGCCCAATTGCTGGAGCAAGTGACTTAATGTTTCAGAATACAAATCTGTGGCTCAAAAAGGAGTTTTATCATCACCACTTTCCCCCATAGGAAATATTATATACCCTCCATAGGTAGGATTGATATGATGTTATACTGTACTTGTTTTAAACAGTATTGTTATTATTGTAAAAAACACTTTTTTTGAAAAAAAATTACCCCAAACTAAAAAGATAGACGCTAACTGCATTTTCTTAGCACTTGTCTAAGTGTTATTCCACAAACCTAGACTCCATCTGTGTGTAGTGTATATTTAGAAAACAGCTTTCAGTTTAAACTTTCCCAGCAGCTGAAAGAAAATTGCAGGAGGAAAATGTATGGAAATTGCTCTGATAGTGTCCTTTTAAGGGACACTGCTTTTTTCTCTAATCCATAAAATCAGTGATCACCAGAGCAGTTTGGCCATAAAGCTGTCATTGCCTTATTTGGTGCCAATCAGATTTTAAAGTTACAGCTGCTTTCAAAAGCCCACTGCATCGTGGAAGAGCTGTTATTGTTTCCTCATCTATTTGCTTGTTAGACTGGTTGTGTGTATCCCTTCAAGAGCAGAGGGAAGATCTAAGGCTACTCAGCTCTGCAGTAATGGGGCACTGGAGGTCCTTTCCATTCCTGGGCTTCCTTCTACCTTTTTTTCCCCCTATGCTCTCAAGTTCTGCTGCAGACAACACAGACATTTACTGGCAGCATTGGTCAGCACAGCTGTGCCAAGCATCCACAGCAGAAAAAGAAATCCACATCCCCAAAAGAAAGATCCTTTTCTCTGAGCTGATGCTTACAGCATAGGATGCTTATTTGGGAAGTGATTATCTACTCTCCATGGCTGGGAAGATAATTCATACAACAAGCAGGTGGTAGTGTTTGACTGGACTTTCACACTGCAGTTATTGTGGGAAAAGGTAGTATTCCAGTGAGATTTAGAGCTCATATTCTGGCTATTTTTTGTTCATTAAAGAATCAAGCCCATTTTCACTGTAGCCTGAGGTATTTTCTCCTATGGACAAACATCTTTATATATTTCCAAATATCTTGCTGTGTTTCATCCCCGAGGCTGTTGCAGTGTGAGATTTCCATTGATCCGTCAGTGTATAAGAGAAGTAATGTTTTTATTTACATCTGGTGGTAATTGTGTATAAATGGAGCACAGATACTCCATCTGGAAATCTCAGCTCTGAAAAGAATTCCACAACACACAGAGACGATACATGTCACTGCATAACTGCTGCTCAATTTTCTCATGGGGTAACCATAGTTCTTTAGCAAGTTGAAGCAGCAGCTTATGCAATCAGATATGAAAATTTAGCCATCCCTTTGGATATGGGGATACTACTTAAATATGTATGTCTATAAAATATATCTACATATATTCTCAGCAGGACTCAATATTTTTGCATCTTAAATTTTATTTAAGGAAGGCTCATTTGCTGATTGAAAAAGCAAATGATCTAAGATTTATGATTTCTTTTTCCAGACACCTAAGAAATTTAAGGCCCTAGATTGCATTTTTAAAATCAACAGGGATATCTTAGAGTTTAAATTTCTTTGAAATTTAAGGGGGCTTAAAGGCGTGAAGAGTTCAGGAGCAGTTGCAGTCCCTGAACATATGCAATCTTGACATCCCACAATCAGAGCTCACCTATAACTAGTTGCCATTGCTCCTTAGACAAGCAAAGTTTCTTAAATTACAGCAACAAATTGCCTGCAGTGTTCTCTCCTTATTCTATATTTCTTTCTAATTTGTAGTCCTTTGCCAGTATTTTCTCTCATTTTCTTTTTTCGAGTACCGACAGCAGTGACTTTTCATTTGAGAATTGGTCATACACAGTGATAGCCTACATGCACTTGTACTTGTCACACAATACTCAAAACAGATGAGAACATGCAGAGTTGAATACCACCCTTAACCACAAAGCATCTTCAGGCAGTGACTCTAGAAAAGAGTCTGGAAGTGAGTGGGAGCTAAGTGTCTCCAACCCAGCCTTTTGAGAATGACTTCTAGTCATCAGTTTTATCATTGTACCGACTAAAAATAGTCTGGAAAAGCTTTGCTAGTATCACTTGTTCTTTTCAGTAAATCAGGATTACAGGCAAACAGTGTTTGAAACTTCTTCTGAAGTGTTTCTGTAGAGACAAGATGAAATAATTTTGCGATGTCTAATTACTGATTTTTTTGTGCATGTTTGTTTGCTTGTTTGAGCAGAAAAAAGTCACATTAAACACTTTCTTGGATACTCTCATGTCTGATCCCCCGCCACAGTGTCTAGTGTGGTTACCACTTCTGCATCGACTGGCAAATGTTGAAAATGGTAAGTAAAGAGACGCTGCCAAAACACGGTTACAAGAATAAACTTTGGTGTGATGATTTTCACACTCTGTAGATGGTTTTGTAAAAGCTACTGTACTGGGTTCATTGACTCCATGTGCTATTTTTACAGTGACTGGTAAAATATTTGAAGAAGTCTGTTGGTCATTCAGCCAGGAACATGGCTTAAATTTTGCTGTGCTCAGGAAGTTAACCTGATCGTGTCTCTTCCTGTGCTCTGGATAAGCAAAGAGCAATAGGACTTCATCCATTCATACACTTATATTTGGTAAACTATCAAGACCACAACTTTTATTAGCTATGACATATGGCAGCAGAGAGGGAGCAGCTTGGCAGTTTCCGTTCATACAGTATTCCTGGCAGGAGATGTCAGTGCAGTGCAAAACACCAGCCAAAAGGTCCTTAGGAGGGATCTACTCCTAAGTCTACACTGCCAGACCATATCCTCTGAAAAGGAAGTTCCCTGTGGATGGTGTGCATCCATTTTTGGTGATAAAAGGAAAAGGAGGAAAAGTTGTAAGTGTTCCTGTGCTAAACAGGAACAGAAATCCCTCTTCCACGGAAAGCCACCAAGGTGGGTAAGGTGATGTTCCCAAAGTCCTTTTTGGCTACAGAGCAACCTATCTATCCCACCTTGCTCAAGCTCTTGTCATCCATCTCTGTCCCTCACTAGTTTCACAGTGTTTCCTAGCCTAGAGCAGAAACCCTTCCTGCTGCAAAAGTCTGGCAAGGAATTAAACCCCTGACACATTCAGCAGTGATCCAAATTTTCCCAGACTGAACCTTATGACAGAAAGGCAGAGGGTGCTTGGGAACAAGGGGATGTTCAGTACCCTGCGGTAAATTGGGTACATGCTGTAGCAAGGAAAGAGGAACAGAAATAGCAGTATTGCCTGGAACGTGCTTCCAAATATCTCAGTTGGTGCTTTAGCATCCTCAGTGACTTGCCTCCTTGTCACTATCTGCTTCTGAACAGAGAACAGGTCCCTCCAAAGGCCAGCTTTACAAATCTGGACATCCAAAGCTACATGTTCAACTCCATATATAGGTACCTAAATGACACCACTTGTACAGATGAGAAAGCAATAATTAAAAGACAATAACACATCTAAGTACACTTTCATCCTTTTAGTAGTCATGTAGCTAAGTTTGACTTTTCCTCCAAGATGCCTCACTTCAGCTGCTTAAAGCACAACAAAACATTCAGCTTCTCCCAGTGGTGCAGCTGCAGTGGATTTTCCCACATAGAAATTTCCTCTGTCATAGAATAGTTTGGGTTGAAAGGGACCTTAAAGATCATGCAATTCCAACTCCCCAGCAGGGACATCTTCCACTAGACCAGGTTGCTCAGAGCCCCATCGAGCCTGGCCTTGAACACTTCCAGGGGTGGCTCATCCACAACTTCTTCCGACAACTCAATCCACTGACTCATCATCCTCACTGCAGAGATTTTCTTGCTAATACCTAATCTAAACTTAGCTTCCTTCTGTGAACCCATTCCCCCTTGTCCTATCCCTACACGCCCTTGACAAAAGTCCCTCTCCAGCTCTCTTTTAGCCCCTTTAGGTACAGGAAGGCTGCTCTAAGGACTCCCTGGAGCTTTCTCTTCTCCAGGCTGAAAAACTCTTTCAGCCTGCCCTCATAGGAGAACCCTTATCTTCGTGGCCCTCCTCTGTATTCTGTCATGTATTCGGTTAGACACTGAACACTGAACACAAACTTTTTTTTTGCTGCTGTGAGCAGGAGGTATGGATGGATACCAGCTCAGAAGTGAAGAAGGGCTTAGTGCCCAATGTTGCCCGTGGCTTAGCACAGGTTGCTGTATTTTCTCAGGTCAGGGCTGTCGGCAGCATCAAACGCCGCAGATTGCTTTAAACAAAGAAGGGAACACCCTTCAGTTTGGGGTTTGTCCATAAACTTTTTCTGGGCATTTCTTTGTTTTGTTTTTTGGCTCACCATTTCTTTCTCCCGCACAGTCTTCCACCCCGTCGAGTGTTCCTACTGCCACAGCGAGAGCATGATGGGGTTTCGCTACCGCTGCCAGCAGTGTCACAATTACCAGCTCTGTCAGGACTGCTTCTGGAGGGGCCATGCCAGCGGTTCCCACAGCAACCAGCACCAAATGAAAGAGTACACGTCATGGGTAAGGAAAGGCTCCTGCCTCGCTGCAGACTGCTTTGCCCTCCAGCCATCAGAGAAGCCCCCAGCCACAGCTCTGGGCAGCTGTCTGGCTCAGGCAAGCTGGGAGCCAGGCTGGCACTTTGGATTAGTGACCCTGTCTGGGAGGCTCCGGCCTTGGGAGCCATCGGGAGAGCGTGGAGGTGGGAATGGCCTTTTCTGGGTGAGGATCTGGGGTGCCTGTGACGGTGCGTGCCGCGGGGAGGGCAGCGCAGGAGGGGCTGGCAGCAGGGCAGCAGGCTCATGGCAGCTTCTCCCGTTCCCACAGGATTCATGGTAAAATTGTCATTGGCTTGCTCTATTTGGCTACGTGTAAATGAAATGATGAATACTTAATGCTCATTCATCAATATTTTCAGTTGAGTGGCTGCAGCATATGCGTAGCATTTGGGATGATCCTGGCACTGTAGATTTGAGCGTGGTCACAGGCTTAGATCCACAGTAGTGTTTACTATAGAGAAAAGCTCGCTTCAGTCTTTTTGTTGTTAATCAAAATAATGCAGTGTTTTTCCTAAGCTGAAAGGGAAGTATCAACAGCTGCTGGAACCTTAACCTTCCCTGAAGGGCATGAGACTTGGGGACTCAGCTTTCCATGGACTGGAGCAAAGCCCCAGTTGCACCCCTTGGTTAAAAAATCCTTCAGGATTCGAACACAGACATCAGCAAAAAATACCTAATTAATCTCAAACATTTCAAAAGTATACTGTTAAAAAAAAAAGGAAAATTATGCATACAGCAAAAGTTCCCATTTTTATGGTACTTTGAGTTTATTATTTAACAAAGTTCTGAATTTTAATACTTTAAAAATGTCTGGTTTTCTGTTGATGGAACAGGCAAGGGTTAAATTGGACATGGTTTGCTCTGTATGCCAGTTATACAGCCCTGCACTGTATCCCAGCAGACCTGCATCTGTAATTGTTTTTGTGGGTCCTAATTGCTGCTTGTTGCATGGACACAAATGGCTGGAGTTTAGTATCTGAATAGGAAAAGTGCCTACTATGTAGCTCAGACTCCATTCCTAACAGCAATTTGTGCTATAAAATCCATTTTTTGCTGTAGCCAGTGAGGTGTAATTATAGGTAGGAAGTAATTGGAAAACTTAAGATTTCTGCTCAGTGGAAGACAAAAATGTGACCACATGCCTAGCGCTTTCAAATGTTTCCTTGCCAGAAACAAATGTTTTGTTTCAAGTTTGAAGTTGCCTTTCTCTAACATTCATTAGCATTTGTTCAAACCTGATTAGCATTCTCCATAATGCATCACTATTGAGCTCCCCATGCAGATTAGAAGTGTTTATGGGTGCAGTGGAAATCAACTGTTCTCAATTCAGAGTGAAATTGCATTTGTAATGAAAGAGAAAGAGCTTGAACTTTACGTATTTAGGTTGGATTTCTCTAGTAGAAATATTTCATTATAGACTTGGTGACAGTCAAAAGTCTCTGCAGGATGTATATGCACAAATACAAAACCCTTTCTGTCAAATTCCAGGAAGATTTTTCAATTTCAGCCTGTCAAGCTGTGTTTTGGGGAGAGGAGACAGTGTAAGGATCACTAAGCCTCTTTTACTGGCAGAGAACTGAATCACAGAGAGCTGAGTTGAGTCCCTCACACAGCCTAAGAGACACCTTGGATCTCAGAGATCCCTTAGAAGGGAAGCTGAGTTTAGTCCTCAACTGCATATTCTCCAAACAAAACAGAAAGCAGAAAATATTAATTTTTTTTTTTACACGTTGATGAAAATTATGCTTCTTGCATATTTTTCCCCATCTTTTGGGGAAAGTGACAGTACATCAGTCTCTTTTGAAGTGCTGTTGCCACAGTGGAGGTGAAAGAGAAGCTTTGTAATAGCAGCAAAACAGTACAGGGTACTGGAGGTGAGGAGGGAAATACTATTGAGGGGGAAGAACAAAGCAGCCTGGTGCCTGGCCCATATCTGGGAGGGAAATGGTGTCCCATACAGTGTATCTACAGGGACCAGCATGCTCAGATCTGTTCTCCTTGCATTCCCAAGCTGGTGAGGTACAAGCCAGCACCAGTCCAGGTGACACAAACTGTGCTGTTCTTTGTTCAACAATGCCTGAGTGCAGCATTGCAAAAAAGCCATGGCAACTTTCCCTATAGAGACACCCCCAGCCTGCTCTAAAGGCTGCTGAAGGTAACAGTAATTCTTTCCCAAACACAGCACTCTTTGCCTTACCAGACTCTCAGCGTGGGAGGGGGGCAAGGGGGATGTCAGTCCATAGGTCTGTGAGCTGTTAGAGCTTCCTGTTGTTTTGTGCTTCCTGTAGCAGAAACAGTATGCACCTTACTTGTCCAGATTACCTCTACCTTCCTTGTTCCTCCCAGAAATCACCTGCTAAGAAGCTAACTAATGCACTTAGCAAGTCTTTAAGCTGTGCTTCCAGCCGTGAACCTTTGCACCCAATGTTCCCTGACCAGCCTGAAAAACCTCTAAACCTGGCTCATATTGTGTAAGTATCTGTGTGCTGTAGACAAAGTCAGCTTTGTTGTAGGAGTTGCTTGCACCGAGTGTAGATACTACACCTCTGACCAAACCAGGAGGCAGATGTGGTTTGTCCAGCTCGATGCATCACAAGTGCAAATTTGCTGGTGGGGATATTTAGTGTAAAAGTGTTCTTCTGGTGTGACTTCACCTGTAAAAATCAATGGGATATGTACATACAATCTGCTACTGAGACACAACATTGGTATGTCCCCATTCTCCTCAAGAGATGTCCATGCAACTTCATGGAGTTTCAGCACTTTGGGATGTATTGATGCTGAGAACATCAGTTCTGTCATCTACAGACTCTTAACTTCAGTGTATCACAGGTCAGTCTTGACACGAGGCACCAGAGAAAAGTGAAATCAGACGAATTTTGTTAAAAATGGTGTCAGAGTTCTCACTGACTTGAGTGGAGCTGTGGCTTCACCCAGCCTTGAAGAATTGTGTTAGTCTGCCCAAAACATGGGTCCTCAACTGCCAAGTCACTTGATAAGAGTCTATTATCCTTATGTTTTGATATGTTGAAAAAGGAAGGTTATTTTTTGGTACAGTAGCATGTCACTACTCCTTTTCTGCAGGACTCAAGAAACCCAAAGCAGAAAGAAAGTGTATTTGTGCAGGGTGAGGAAAGTACCACTTTGGATGGGCTTTTTTCTGAAGCATGTCTACTACCATAGTGGCAGACACTCTGATTTTCTCATTTATCGACTTGGCTTACCTTTGCTTCTTGGGTCCTTTAAAAAAAAGAAGGAAAAAAACCATTAAATTTCCCATAAAATTAAGAAAAAATAAGACATTGGTTGGAAAAAAGGTACAAAGAAATTAAGTTGGAAAAAATATTCCCAAAATGCTGTCTTTAAAGTATTTCTCTTATTCTGGTATATTTCTTAAGAAAATATCTTTCTTAACCATGTTCCCAGGGCTCCTGACTGAAGCATTTTGGGCAGCAGCTAATAGAATTGCATTTCCATGTTGCATACCTACATTACTGGCTGCTGGAACTGCTCTAGTCTGTAATTATTATACATATTTACCTTTGTCCATCCTGAATACTTGTATGTAGCATCTCTAAAGGCAAGTGCACACCAGCCACTGTGGGCTGTGCAACACCTGGAAAGTTCACCCAACCTGCCTGGCATTTTAAGGATGAATTATGCTGATGGTCTCCCTTATGTGGTTGTAGCACAACTTCTTTAAGGTGTAAGAGAGCGCTCTGGTCTTCAGAGACAAGGTGCCTCTGACAGATACATAGTGCCAAATCCCTGTCACATTTAATTGTCAGCTGAAACCCCTGCACCTCTTTATGGAAGAGTTGTGGGAGGATGTTGTTCTTTGGCAGAAATGATCTGGAGTTGGATCTGCTGAGCTCCCTCACTGCTGTGCCTGGCCCAGCTGGCAAGTCAGTGATAATTTCACAGGGCAGATTTTGGCCATCCTTAAGGGAAATGGAGAGAGACAGAGAGCTTGAAACTGAAAGAGAAGCCTCTGTTCCCTGTTGGCAGGGGGATCTTGAAGGCCCGGGGATATGTCAAAATATAAAAGGTAGTGAAAACCGGGCTACTGTGAATGGATTAAATGCATTTAGGCAAGGCAGGGGGAAGGTACCATAATTAAGTAGGAACTGATCCAATTTTTTGCTGTGAAATTAACACCTTCCCTTATTCCTAAATATACAGACAATTTAGAGTGATGGGATGTGAGAACAAACCACCATCTATTCTGGTTTATGACAGTTTCTCTTTATTCATAGATTGATGGTAATATAACTTGGCAATATATATTGGCTACAATGATGCATGAGTGAGAAACCTGTAAAATGTGGAGGTATCAGGATCTACAGCATAATTGACACAAATTAACTGAGGGGAGAGCTATGCTACAGAACCTTGTTGAGAATATCTTCTTGCTGATGCAATTTTTATTTTTAAACATAATGGAAGTTGAGAGAAACAGCTCTGGGCAGGAATCCAGGCAAAAAAAGGGGGTTTATATTTGCATTAGATGGAAGAATTTTGGCAACAAAACAGTATCCTTTTCTTAGCTTCCAGCTTAAATGGGGACAAGCGCTCCCTGCATTACTATAGAGACTTTCCTTTTGTTTGTTCTTCCACCTTTGCCTGGCACCAGACAAAAAGATTGCATGGCTTTTTTGTTTTACTGGTGCCACATAAAATTTTGAATTAAGCAAGAAATACATCTAAAGCCTCATCTAGAGAAGTAGTTATCAACGTGTCATAAACCTGATGGTAGAACTCCTCCCACTGACAAAAGGGTCGTTTTTCCTCTCTGTACATAAGAATAGCAACATGAAAGAAAGTCCAGACAGCAGAGATGACAAATGGCATGGCCATGGAGGTATTTTTAAAATCTGTTCTGCACTGGCTTGACTTCATTTCCATCTTAAGCCTGTGGGAGCATTATTTTTGAAATCAATGTAAACAGGTTAGAGCAGTCTGGAGCACTTTGGAAAATTCCTGCTATTTAATTGGGTTTATTGCTGTGGATATATGTTGTGCCATAGCATGCTTTTATTACGTAGGATATTTCAATAGCATCAAATGCTTTCTGTCTCATTGAGGACATCTAATTCAGTATCACTTTTATCAGAAAGCCTAATCACTCACTTTTAAAAATAACCTCAAAAAGGTATAATTTATAGTCAATAGCTGAGTTTTCCTTTGCTTTGCAATAAAGTCTGTTGTTCTGTCTTACCACATCACACAACTCTGTGTGTTTGAACATCCATTTGATAGTCAAGTGGAATCTCAGGACTGTGACAGTGGGCATCAGCCTTTAAGAAACTTGCCTTGGAAAAGCTCCAGATTAGTTTAACGTCATTTTTTTCATTAAGAGAATTGACAAAGTTATGTTAATCAGGAAACCTTAGCAAGGTCTTGGAGTTTAAAGACATTTGTACACAAGAGTAACTTTGCTTTTGTAAACAGATTAATGACCTTTTATACATAGAGGTTTTCATGCTTTTTGCAGAATCAGGGTCATAAGAATGGAGTATGTCCAATGTATTACTTAGACCATATTTGTATTAAACTGACAATTTAATTAATGATCTCTTTTCCATTTTATTCTGCTGCAAAAGAGATACTTGGTGAGTATTTTTCTTCTTTAGTACACTTGTTGAAGGAAAAACTTAAAAAATTGTGATAATCTCAGTATTACCAAAAAAAATAACAGTAAACACTTCTGTATAAGTACATGGAAGACTGCCTCTCAAATTCATGACTGATCAGAACAGAAGTTTTTCATGTGGTTCTGCAGATGCAGGGTTAGGTTAAAACTGTATTTTCATATAAATAAACAAATAAATAAATAAATAATGCTCTTTCTTTTCGCAGTTTTAAACTTCTTAAAATCAGTGTAGCATTATCATGCTGAGAATTCATTTGGATGTTTCAAACACCATATTTTTGCCTGTTTTATAAGAAACTACAAGACAAAATATATAATAATAGTTCAGTTCCATGCAGAACTGGGTTTCTTAGAAATGCTTTGGTTGACCAGTTGTCTTGCACAATTGGAGCCCAGTGAATATTTTGCAGATGGCTACCATATTTCAATTTGCACATCTGCAGAATTCAAAAACCTAGATAGGTCTTCCACAGAGCCTAAAGGGAATATTAACCAAATTGAGGTCTGAATTATATGTGGCTTCAGATTCAGCTCATATCTGATTGAAAGCTCTGTGATTTTAATAACATACCTTTTAGTTGTTCCTGAGTGGATAGATCTTTTGCCCAATGTTCCATAAGAAGTCTGCTATGGAGAAATTTCTCCTTAATGGATACAGAAGGAAAAAATTACACACAGTTTATTTTTAAGAGTAGACAGTAAAAGTAAGCAGAGGAAAATTCCTTCTTGTTTCATTTTTTTTTTTGTAAAAGCAGGAAATAAAGAATATAATAATAAAATCAGCATTACTAATGGGTCCTCTTGAACTAAATACTTACTCTAAATTTTGACTTGGGGTTTGATATACTCGTTAAAAAGCTTTACCATCAAACCAGTTTAAAATTCCACATGTATTTTATGAGATGCTGAGGGCTTGGGTACACTCTGGTCACTATGTGAATGTGGCAGCATGGAGCTTAGCACAGAAATGAGTTCATGAAAAGATGTGTCATTTATTGGCAGTTCGATGCTGCAGACCTCCATGCTGCCACAGAAAACTGACTGCCAGTGCTCATCCTGGCTGACTGAAAGCAGGGGCTGCACCCTGGACTGTTGCCTCTGGAAAGGAGCAAAAGCATTGTGGCTGTTCTACCAAAGCAGGGGAAAAAAAGTCGAGCAGGTGGCTTGAAACTCACCTCAGAACACACAAAGGCATTATTTCCCTCCAGGCCTAAGTACTAGTGTATTTTTATCAACTTTTTAAAACCACAGCATCTATAATTGGAAACTATTTCAGTGTAAAGCAGAAGATGCCAGTTGCAGTGTTACTTTAAACAAGCTCATTCTGTTCTACATAAATACTGTTGCTGATGGAGGGGGTTTTGGTGGAAAATTAATGCAGCTGGGTATTTTGCCTTTCAGGCCCCCCCGACCTGTAACCAGCATGAACGACACACTCTTCTCCCATTCTGTTCCCTCAGGAAGTCCCTTTGCAAACAGAAGGTGAGTTCTTATCCTTATTTATATCGAATATGATAGTGGTGGAAGTTTCAATCTTCAGTTCCCTCACAGAGGTAAAAAAACCCAAACCCTCTCACACAGTAAAATCAAGAGATGTGAGCAGAGAAATGCCTTGGTTAATTTGGACTGATACCCAGGCATCTGAACAGAGAGCTGGAGTTAAGGCACCCCAAACTCCCCACAGCAGAGCACTGAATTTCAGCTTTCATTTGAACCATTCTGACCCACTAAAATGTGCTCACATGCAACCCCAGGCGCCCTCCCTTAGGGACCCAAAATGGGCTATCGGTGAGAGGCCATTTTGTAACAGCACTATGGGAATAGGAGCTGGGATGTGCCATTGCCTACTGGGAATGCCTGCATCATACCACAGCATATGGATGAACAAAGAGAAGATGTCTTCATTCTTCCAAGATGTAGCAAGACATCCTTTCTCCTGTTAAACCATTCTGATTTTCATTAAAATCAACAAGGAAGAAGTAGTCTTGGAATATGGTGACTGATCCTTCAGTAAACAAGCCAGGGAAGTCTCATCAGAGACATAAATCCCAAAGGGGAGGTGCTTGCAGCTGATTGTAGATTTCAGCATTTTGGCTCATCCAGCCAAAATACGTGTGTAGCATTTGCTAGCTGTCTGACCCCATCTATGTAAGCCTACAAATGCACATAGGCAAGAAGGGGGCAGGAAAATAACTTCCTGCTGTCTTAGGGAAGATGAGCAGTGTGTCTTCCTTGGGTGCATTTTATTGCTTGATTCCTGCTGTGTGTGTCAGTGCTTCAGCGTTCCCAAATGACTAAACACAATCTCTGGGTATGCACAGCTACATATTTTAACACCAAAACCTGCAAAGTCAGAGTAAAGATGGTTTACTACTTCTTTGATTTATGAATTTTGTTACCACAAGCTGTAAACTGTAAATTCTGTGTTATCTCATTGCGAGTGGGTGGGACAGAGATGCTTTTTGAAAGCCAGTCCCAAAGCATCCCTCAAGGCCAGATGTGCTGCCTATACAGAGAGACTGCAAATGCAGATTCATTTCTGTTGTTGGAATATATGGGGGCTTATGAGCAAGGCAGGGTAATGTGTTTGTAGCCTCTCCAGGAGAGGTGGCTAAGAGCAGCACTCTTTAGGAATGTTGCTGATGCTTCTGTTTATTCCCAAGAGGTCCCTGTGCTGGATCAATTGCTCCTTAGGCGAAGGACCTGCAGTAACACTCACAGCACTGTCTACTGTGCTGCTTGTGTCTCTTTACCTGTAAAATATACCTGATTATTTTACTTTTGTCTTCTTTAGTAACTGACTGCCTTTAACTATGAGGTTTAAACATACATGCTTCCTGAGCTGTTAGAATTCCTTTTTTTCCCCAGGAAACACTCCTTGATGAGAATCCCCTGAAGGCAGGTGATAGCACCATCTGCCTCAAGCATAGGTACCCAGACTTCCTTATAAGTGGATAGTGTGACATCCCTCTACAGTTAAAATTTTCCATGATGCAGCAGTCATTCTGGCTCTTTTAGAGTTAATTGTACGCTGATATGTAAGGTAATTATATTGATTGTAAATTAGAAGTTTTGTAACTTTTGTTTCATTGACGTAGCAGGATTTTAGGAGTTTGACAGCTTATTCCCAGTATTTTTATTTTCACTTTTTATAAATTTAATTTGCATCTTTTATTGGAAAGAAAAAGCACCCTACAAACAGCCGAGTCAGTACTCTTTCTAAATAAATTGGATTTATTGTTACAAACCCTCTCTGAACACTCAGCTCTCTGTGTATTCTTTTTGAAGTATTAACAAGGTTTCATTGTTTGAATCATTCAGGTTACTTGGGGGTATAAATGCAGCCAGTCCTGTGGCTGATGAGCATTCTCTTATAAAGCTGTATGTAAATCAGCTTCACAACAATTCACGGTCAGTATGAGAGCACTAACATACTAATCGCAGTAGTTCTGTAGCTCATGCACTAAATCATTAGCAATTCTGCTAAACTACTCAAAATATTCTTTAAGGAAGGCTCTGATGGGCTAGAGGGTTTCTGTGGCTCTAATTAGTCTTTTGAATAGACTTCCTGCTGGCTGTGGGCTTTGCCAACTTCTCTTGCTTCTGCGCAGCACAACTCTTTCCTTTTACCTTTCACGTAGGATTAATATTAATGTGTCCAGTGTAAGTTGGAAACATTGCCTTTGAAAACTACACCTTTATGGTTCCATCATCAGTATATGACTTGTCTGTTGTGTTCTTGACCGAGGAATGAAAGATGCTTGCACAAAAGCCTGGAAATGACTCCAGGTCTTACAGCCAGCCTCCTCTGCCTCAGCTCTCGCTGTGGGCAGCTGCTGTTCTGCCCTAAGTGCTGCTTGCCAATAACCCTCCCCAGAGCCCTCAGCTTTGCTTTTCAAAATGACCACAGGAAAGGCAGATTTAGGTTCTATTGAAGCTAATGAAAACTTCCCATTTACATAGTGAGCACTGGATTTGAACCCATGCTTCTCGTTGCTGAGCCCTTTTTCCAGCATTCCCTCACATCTCAGTGACCTAAAGGAAGATCCCGTTTCATTCTGTGTAAAAGAAATACACTGTTGCATAAGAACAGTTTCCCCATCTCTTTTTATGTAATATCCTTTCCTTTTTTTTTTTCTTATTAATCCCTGAGTGTTAACTATAATTCAGTAAGAATTATCTATACGAATGTACTTTTCTGCTAAATGCCAAGATTTTCAATCTGGGTTAGACTAATAACTGTATCTTCACTCATTCTTTTAAGTTTTACTGTTACTATTGCCCTGGGAAAATCAGGCCCCATTACTGGAAGCTCACCCTCTTGAACATCAAAGAAACAGACTTTGATGGTTCTGTTTGCAATTGTGCTGATTTTATATTAAATACTCCATGATTTATATTATAATAAGAAGTGTACAAACTCAGAGTAAAATTTTGAGCTGGATGTAATCAACGCTAAAAGCTCTGCTGGCTGTGTTTTCACTGGAGATAACTTATGGTTACTTTCATTTCTGTTGCAGTCTAGTCCAGAGGCTTCGGATAGCTTTAAGTGACGTTTTTATGTAATTTGAATGTTTATTCAAAGGAGAATTGGCAGAGAATGTCATTCATAGCATTCCCATGGTATTTATTTCAGCTACTTGTGTTCACATAAGAACACAGCCATTCTAACCAGTTCCTCCCCATAGTAGCAAATGCTAAATTCAGCACACCAACTCATTCTGCTGCTGGAAATGGATAGCATCTCCTAAGTTCAGCATACTACTATATTTCTGGATACACGGGTGAAAACTGGAAATTAACTGGGAAGATGGAGAATCTTGTTAGAGAAAAGATCTTTGATAATTGGTAAATGCAGTGACAAATTGTGGGTAACAGCTGAAAGGAGACGGAACATTACATACTACTTACACTTTAATTGCATCTGAAGCACAGATTTCGAGTGGGTACACAATTACTCCAAAGCTCAAAGGAAGTTGTGTTCAGGCTTTCCCGAAGATGCTTTTTAATTTCTTCAAACTGCTTTAGAATTAAAGTCCACTTAAAATTTCTGTGCTTGTTTGCTTAGTTTGAGCTGGCAAGTCCATAAGAGAGCTTTAATGAGGAGGTTGGCTTAGCAATTACAAGCACCTTTCTTCTTTATGTATACAGTGTGGAAATTGGTATAAACAATATGCTCTGTACAGCTGAAGAACAGCTTTAAAGCAGTTGTATTAGAAAAGAAGAAACAAAAAAGTCTGTGATCTTCTCCCAAATACCAAATCATGGTCATTTGCTGTGTTGACAGCTAACATGATTAAAACCACAAGGCCTGTAATTCTTTTGCTGTAGCTAATATTCAGGGGTTTACTCTCATTTGTTTTTGCAATTTCTGATGCCCTAGAGGGCAGCAGAACAAGGGAAGATTACTGCAGAATAGGTAATGCCCTTGCAAACCCAATGATTTGGATATGTTACATTAAAGCAAACAAACTTAGCATTATAGAAACTTCTGTCCGGTCAAGAGAAATAACTCTATACAATGAATTAATGCTTTTTCCTTATTTGAATAATTTTGTTCCCATGCTGCAGTCTGTCAGGCTGACTTAAAGTGCATAGCTGCCATAGTAATGGGTACAATGTCCTGCTCTTTCTTTATAAATGTTTTCTTTAAGCTATTGAATTATAGTACTCAGGCAGGATAAGATGAAACAGAATGTTCTTTCTTGCATTTTTCTCAGCCCTTCCTTCACAGCTAATGCATTTAGTTCTTACAAAGGAGTAATAAACTGGAATAAATGGTGTCATGCAACACATTCTGGTGAACTTGAAATGACTTGACAATTGTGTGATAGATAAAAAGAATGCACTGTGATATCAGATACCCATAGCCAAGGAGAAATTGAATCTTATTTAATGCTGAGTCAGAATGGCTGGTGCCTTTTTTGAACTCCACATAAAAGTTAAAGTAATTGGATATTCTACCTGGGCATAACAAGAGATTAGGCCAAATTTCTACTTGTCAACTAACTTGGAGCAAAACATACTGGTTGCTGCTCTTCTCCATGTTCCTGTCCTACGAAGGTGTGTGGTAGACTTCAACTGCATGCTGTCTTTGTGTGTTTTTTTCAGAACAAGATGAGAAGCCTTATTTCAGCAGAATATCAGCAATATTCTACCTGGCTAAAGGAAAGGCTTATATGCTTGATTGTATAGTAGCCAGGTAGACACTAATGAGGGCATAACATTTACACCAGTATTATTAGGTCTGTATCTTTATAGACGTCTGCTCACAGCTGGAAGGTTTGTCTCTAAATTTGGATGGAGGAGCATCATTTGGCATCTTAAAAGATGTTCCATTTTAGCAGGAATATATCTTTAAAATATCTGTTCCAGTTGGAAATTCACTGTGGCCAGAACAATCTCTGAAGTATTAGCTGTATTTTGGGGAATATGTGGAGGATGTAGGAAGATGTGGAAGAACAAGAAGAACAAATGTCAGCTCTTCCAAATGAAGGAGGGTTGAAGGTGGAATCAGGGACAAAGGTGAAAGGGATTATAAAGGAGGCAGCCTAACCTTGGTATCCAAAGATACCAAAATTATAAAAGAGTTAGTAAGCATCTGGAGGATAATAAACAAGAAATAAGCACCATAGATTTGTCAAGAACAAATTGTATCAACCAAACTAATTTATTTCATTGACAGGATGACTGATCCAGTGGGTAAAAAAAGAAGCAGCAGATACAATACAGGTTGACTTTAAAAGGACATTAAACATAGTCCCAGATGACAGAGAAGTACTCAAAGGAAATACGCACATAGGGAAATTAGTAAAAGAGCAACATTGAAAATTAATAATGATATTTTCAGAAGTTTGCTGATGCTTTAGGAGAAGGACATCTGCTGGGAATCTTGAAAGCTGTCCTAAGTTAGACACTACGCACTATTTCTCACAGTTGCTTAATGGTAGCAATAGAGTGAATATATCCAATTTATAGGTGGTACAAAGGTTGAAATAGTTGTGGAAAGGAGTGCTTGGAGAGCAGTTTCTAAATAAAAGAAAAGTAACTCAGTAGCAATGGTAGTGATTGTTGTCCAAATTATCTGAAATCAATTACAGGAAATTCAGTAATTATAAGTGAAAAGTGCTGTAGAAGAAAGCAAATAGTCAAATAAAAGATGGGAGCATAATTGGGTGGATAGAAATATTTTAACAGAGGACCTAGCAGTTGCAGTGAACCACAAACTAACTGAAGTCAGCAATACAATTGCTAGATTGCATTTGACCCTGGAACATCATCTGGAAAGCCATTAAAACTCATTCCCCAGAGGAGGAGACATCTGCCTAGAGGTTTGCTTGCAGTTTAGGGCAGCAGCATAGGGGTACATATGCAGCATATCTAGAGTCCAGAGGAGACACCCAAACATCAGTAAAAGAGAGAAAATTTAACTTGTGAGAAAAGGTTGGAAGATTAAAGTTTGCATGATCAGCTAAAAAGGAAAGGGGCATGGATAGACATGGTATCAGTTGCTCAGCGAATAATCCTTGCTCGCCTGTCTCTCCACACTGACTGTGTGGCCTCTGGAGCATAGGAGACGGGAATTTGTGGTTAGTGGAGGGCACACTGTTAGAAAGCAAGGCCCAAAATCTGCCCTGGGGCCTTTGGTCTCCCACTGTGGCAACATATTTATCTGTACTGGCAGATTTATCTGCCTGTATTTATCTGCATTTTTGGCTGAAATGGCACAGCCTGTACCCTGTGAATGCATTTCCTTCTGTAACTGGGAAGAAAAAGTGTGGAAAATGCATCTTTCTAATGGCATGGCACATGTTTATCTGCATGGATTTTGCCCTAGTGGAAGTGCAATACACGTATGTAGCATGCTGATGGGCAGAGAAATGTGAAACAAGGTTTTTTTTCTTGCTGTGCAGTACAGCATTTCATTCAGCTATCTTACAAATTTATTATAAATCAACAGGCTTGAGTTCTTAGGACAACCTTTGGTCCCATCCTCTTCAGAGCCCTACTGCCAACCTTGCCCTCCCAAAAGGAGGGGAATTACACAAATCTCACCTCACTGAATTCCTTCTTTGTCCCAATATTGAAGGTTTTGAAGATTACCAGGCACCACATTAACTGCCTACACACACACACAAACCCATATACCCCTGGATGCACAGGTGCATCCATGTTCCCACGCCCATGAGGTGCCAAACCAAAAAAAATGTGAGTAATTTTTTAAAAATAAGAAAGTAAAATAAAATCTTGTTTTGCTTGGTTGTTTCTTAAAAACAAACAAACAAAAAAAAAAAAACTGCAGCATGAAAAGAAAAAGAACATTTTCAATGTTTCTCATTTTTAGCCAGTGGTAGCTTGTTGACATGGATATTTAAGTGTTGGGAAACAGGCAGTTACTGCAATTCATTAAATACTGTAATTAGGAAAAAAGTACACTTGGTGAACTATATATAATTTTAAATCAACAGAAGAACAGTAGTCCTGAAAATTAAACCGCTGTATCCTATCACTGCATCCAAATAAAGGCCTTTCCATAGATTATTGAAACCATCTTACAGTTAATGTGGAGAAAAGCAATTTAGCTGTAATGGTAAAGCTTTCCCAGCTCGAAAGCAGCATTTGAGATCATGTTTATCTCGGACTCCATCTGGAAAATACACAAGCCTTCATCTCTCCATTTGTGAGAGAAGCACATTTTGTTTGTGATTTCTGTAGTGGAGGCTTTAATAGTTTGCTTTTGGAGAACGGGAGGGGAAACTTGTAATTCCTGATTTTGCATTTCCTGAAGTTTTCTAGAATTCCTTTAAAGCTTCTATTATTTTTATTCAGTCCAGGACACTCAAATGAGCTTCTCCAAGCTCTGTTCTATAATGAATTTCAGACATCACTGTTTACCATCTTCTTAGTTTTCCTGTCTTATTAACTAGCTCTCCTTCCAAGAATACTGAAGTAGAGCAGAGCAAACTGCTGGCTAGGGCTGCTCCAGCTTTTTTGAAAGGCAAAGGGTAAGTTAAAGAGAGAGTATGTTCTTAACTTGCACTAACACAACTAAACCAAAACATTTTCCTCTATTCCTCCCATTTTTAATGTATTCTATATACATATTTCCTAAGAAAATTGTGATAAGCAATTAACCCAGTGAGCTAAGTAAGGCATGTTTAAATATATGTATGTACACCTGGATGCATAAGGTCTTGATCAGACACTTCCAGGCAAATCCAGCTTGGGAATTCAGTCTGTCAGTCATGTATGTTGCATATCTATATTAATGTTCGTGTGCAATATACAGTATATTAAACCAACTAATGCTGACCTGACAATTTGCTGTATTTTATAATAAATGCTACTGTGCAGCTCCAGAGCTTCAGTCCCTGGCCTGCTCTGGCATCTTGCTGATTTCTGAGGCTGGCTGTGTCATCAAGTGGGATGCTAACCGTCCTAAATCACTAAATACTAAACATGTTCATTACAATAATAACAAAATAATTTCTGCACTTGGCGTGTTGTTTCATTTTGATTTTTTTTCGAAGAAGGCTGAAGTATTCATTCCTAGATTCCCATTTCACAATCTGACTTGCTCCTGCTCTCTCTGTCTCTGTGTCTGTCTGGCTCACACCCTGCCCCTGTTCCAGGTTACAGTACAGCCTCGATGTTGCAGACAGGCTGGCTGATGAACACGTGCTCATCGGGGTCTATGTCAACATGCTACAGAGCAACCCCGCACGGTTAGTGCAGGATTGGCACTTTGGGGGACCCAGCAAAGGGACCTTGCTCAGCCAAATGCTCTCACTGTTTCCTCCTGGCCACGAGCTGGAGCAGCTCTTCACGAGCACTAACCTGAAGTTATGTGTATGAATATGTATGTATGAATGTGTATGAATATGGGGTATGTCCTCCCAGAGCTGGTGGACTGTGGCACTGGCTGCTATTCTCTCTACTGAGGCTTGCAAGGTATTGCCAATAATTGCTTAGGAATTGCAAGGTATTGCCAATAATTGCTTAGTTAAGAATGGCTATGCAAATTGTTTAGGATACTGAGATCTAGGCAGTGCAGGACTTGGTGGTGGTACAGAAATCTTAACACAACAATGATTAAACAAGCCCATGTTTTCAAGGTATTAATTTTTGAGATCATTTATAATTTGTAGCTTCACCTTCTTTGAAAATTAGAAACTGTAATAGTACCTAAATAATTTTTAGTACCTAAATAATAATTTTCTTACCTAGTGAGAGAAATTCGTTTTGATTTTCACATATGTCAGGCATTGCTTTTAAGTCTGCCTGATTTCTGCATTGTTTCAATTTTGTTTACAAATTTTCCCTGCTTTCATTTAGACTCAGGGGTTTTAAATGAGTGTCTTGAATATAATTCATTGTTTCTGCTGGACTGATTATAGAGCTTTGTCTCCTAAACCTATCAGCTGTCCTGGCACTTGAGATGCTGGCATTGCAGCCTGCCACACCAGGGAAGGGAAACACTACCTCACCTCTCCAAGTGCAGCAGAATTCCATAGACTTTTCATCCCTGTACCAGCAAAGTGGTGAGCAGTATATATGGCCCTAGAAAATGTGGCGCTGAGCAAAAAACTGTACAGTGTTTCTCCCAAAACTATGATCAGGAGGTTTCTTTTGCTCATATCAAACCCTTCAGTTTCCTGTGCTGACACTGCAGAATATTTCCTGGCTTAGAAGAAAGTCTCCATTTACTCCAGTATGTAGGAGGCAAGAAGCAACTTCATTTAGGAGAGTGAATGCAATGGTTCTCTGCAGTCTTAAAAAATTCACTTCTGCATGTAGCTCCTGTTGAAAATGGGAGTAATTTGTCATGCCCAGTGGATAAAAAAGTCTGCCTCCATTGTCCTGGATCTGTTTCTGTACTCTGTAGCCCACTGGAATGTGCCAGTGGTGGAGGGTTGAAATGGTAAACTAGGTTTTAGTGAGGAAAATTAAAACCATTTATCCTAAACAAAAACATTTTCAAGGGGAATTTCATTCCTGAAGAAGCACTTTCAGAAATCAGGCTTATTGAGGAATATTGACATGTGGCTGTGAAAGCTGGCTCCTGGGGCCATGTGTGTGACCAGTCACTGCCACCCAGACTGAGGATAGGAATATGCTGCCACTCAGTCTGGTGTGACGGGGAAAAGGAAATGTGGCCCTGACAACCCTGAGTGACTTACTTGATATGATTGTTCAGGAGTAGAGTGAAGAATGGACATGGACATGGTGGTGCTAGGCTGGTTTGCCAGGCATAGCAGTTTGAATGCCCTGTCTAGGATTCATTCAGCTTCAGTGAGGGCTACCAGTTCCTCCTGAAACCTCTTTGTGGGTGCCTCACCTCATCTGTATTGTTTTCATCCTTCAAATTTTATTCTTTATCTTCCAACCTGTTCCCTCAAGGCTTTGAGCCAACCTCACCAAGTCATAGTACCTTTGTTTCCAAATATGCATATACAAATCATATGCCAGGATAGTCAACATTTATTTGGTTTTGAGAAATGAATGGGGGACTGACTGACAACAACCTTAATTGTTTAAACAACTGATGCAAAGCATAGTACATAACATCTGATTACTGATATTAAATCACTGCAGTCACAGCATCCTCAATGAGAAACAATTTCAATTATTTGTATAATTAGATTTTGAGAGAAACATAACCTAGAGGGACAGTAGTCTTAGTCAAGCATCAGACCATACTGCATTGCCATTTTCTGCTTTGTTGGACTGAGACTGCTAGTAGAGAAATAGAATGGTTACATTTTGGTAAAAACAAGAACAAAGTCTTGCCATCCTAGAGCTCCTGTGTGAAGCCAGTTTCTGAAGGAGTAGGTGAGACCTCTGCAGGAAGCTCAGCTGCTGTATCTCAGAGTCTGGGGTGGCATCTTCAGGCAAAGCTGACCTCCTCCTGCCCATGCCCCAGAGTGGCTGGATGCAATTTGCTCAAAACACATTTGTGTCAGGATGATGCTGAGTTTGTTATTTCACCCTGCATTTTAAGGAGATTTGATAACCTGAGTAAAGCATGCTGTTAACCAGAATAAGGTAGCTTCTGATTTAGGGGAGGCTGCAGCTGGCCAGCTCTGCTGTTCAATCTGCCTGCAAAATACTACCTATACCTACCCAGGCATCAGATAATTCAAGTGCTTTTGGCAGCCAAAGCTGAAAAGAGGAATGATTGTAGCTGGACCTTTATCCACAAGAAAAGCCTGCAGAGATACTTTTTGAGCATAATACGTAAAATTATCTGAAGAGCTGTATAGTCATATTTCAAAACAAAACAAGATTCGGGGTTTTTTAGACCCTGAGGCTAATTTATAGCTAATCATCAGTCTAATATAACACAAAATAACTTTGTTTTTGTTTTAAATGCAGCTAGTATTTCTATTTTGGGCTTTGTGGGGTGTTTTTAATTAATTTAATTAATTTTTACTGCTTATCTTTATTTTTCATCTCCAGTTATTTGATACTACAAGTAAAAGTACAAGTTTTCCTTTCTACCACAGGCTAATAAGGTACTTGAGGTTTTTTTAGAAGCCAGTACTCCAGAGCAAATTAGTAAACAAGAGGAAGAATTAATTCATTATTTATAATAACTATACGGGTAGGAAAAATAGCCCTTAGCCAGATGTTTTGAATAGTTTAATTGCAAAGTCTTTTTTAATATTTAAAACCAATATTTGATACTTACTTTAGTTTATCTTTAGTGTCTGATTCTTAAGAAGAACTTGTAACTGCAAATAGTTTCCATTTTTGTAAGATAGAGACTTTGCCTAGCTTTGAATATTAATTCCATATATTTCAGTCTTTTTCTTTTCAGGTACAGAAAAAAAAAAGAAAAATTAAAAGTAAGAGGTTATTTTGGTTTCATAGAGAGCTGTTTTCTGGGGGTTTTATGTTGTACTGCATAGTACTATGTGAATCCTATTTCTATATAAAAGGGCCATGCTGTTTCAGGGCATATTTAAAAATGTTTATTAAGGGAGTGTGCACAACTCTACGTGGGAAGGCTGTTTTACTCTTCCTTTGAAAGAGGAAAAACATTCAGAGACCAGTTGCTACAGAGGAAATGTGTAGACATTTAGCTCCCTTGAACAGAGTTAGTTTTTGTGATTATTCCCACATAGCTGAGTGTTACGATATTTTGGTGGTAAAATCTTGGTGATTCTAAAGTAAATGGCAAATTAACATTAATAGAGGACTCAGATGATTTGTCTTGGTTTAAAGTGTCTTAAAACCAAGCCAGTTTTGAAAGTGTGGCAGTTAAACAGTCCTCAGAATACATTTGGTGTGTTGCTGTTACACTTTTTTTTTTTCAGCCCTAAGGCTTAGAAACTGACCCTTTAATTTGTATGTATTTTCTATAGCAAATTTATTTATTAAGGAAGGGTTTGTAGAATAAGAGCATGTCATGAAGACCACACTGATATTTCTCTTGCAAAAATTTCACAAGAGACTCTTCTAACCAGTGGTGACATAGTTGTAAAACCAGCAGGGAACATCCACATCAGCTATTGCTGGGTGCCTACTGCAGAACAGGCTGGTTTGACACGTCTGAAGCCTGACAAATAGCAAAGATCCTCCAGAGTCACTCATTTGCTCATAGATTATCACGTCTTTCATCCCGTGCCTGCAGTTTTGAGATCCCTTTTTTTAATGGAGCTACCTTAGACTACAGAAGTCCTATTGTTCAGGTGCTAATATTGGATATTCACTCTACAGCTGAATGGTGATAGGTGCCAGACCAATTATTGCTAATTGCTATGATTATAAGGTCTTTAAAGAAATGGTCACTAATGGAGAAGGAGTGATTTTTAGAAAAGAAGGAACAACAGTATGCAAAATGTCCAGTTTCTCTCAAAAGGATGCCTGAATCATTCCCCTGGGGTCCCAAATTCTGCACACAGATTCATAATATTTTTAACCTTTTGTGTACAATTGTCCTACTGTATCACTGTATTTCTGGTTTTCTGTGAAGTTGGTGAAGTAAAACAGAACTGAATTATGGTAAATCTGAGAACTCTGACACATACAATTCTTGGCAGTCAAGGCTATTGCTGCTGTGCAAACTTCTGTGCTTAATGGTCACATAGAATACATAAATTCCAGAAGTCCATTTATCTCAGACATTGAAATTTAATTTTCAAGGCTTTGGGGTTAGTGATTTGCAGCACTCATAGACTAAATTTGACACATTGCTACATCTACATTATGACATCCACCCACACATAAATATCTATCAAAGACATTAAATATAACTAGGACTCAAAAAGCTGCAGTGGCTTTGTTCATTCAGAAAAGCAGTTGACTTAGGTGTTAGCTCACATCTCAGAACTCTGCTGCAGATTGGGTTATGCCAACAAGTGGAACCATCTTCCATTTTTCCAAGATGGATATGGCTGCACATTGCCATAAAAAGGAGAATTGATGCTGAATGCTTGCTGTTTTCACAACCATCTGTTAGGATGCAATGTTTTAGTCATTATGGTAAAATTAAAAATTAATTAAACTGTCATAAAAGTAACCCTTATTACCCAGTTTACATAATTTTATGTGTCTGCAAGAGTTGCTCACCCCTTTCTTTCTCTGGATGACATATCAGTACAGTAAGCATGAGTATGTAAGAAGCAGAACCGTATAAAATTTAGAAAAATGTCTTTAGCTTTAGTCTTTCCCAAAGGTATATCGGTTACTCCACAAGAATCTCAGTAAGCCTAAAATTAAGCTGTATATGTAACAAAATAAACGTAACCAAAACTAGAAAGTCAGTGTTCATCTACCACCAGAAGTCTTACATGCAGTCTGCAGCACAAGTTTTATTTACACAGAACCTCTCTGTGTCTCACTTTTCTGAGCTTTACTGTTTTTCTAAACTTCATGTTTGTGGTCTCACAGGTTATTATGAGAATGAGAAAAAGATGATGTTTGTCTCTTTTCTCTTGCATCACTAAGCTGTAGCAAATCCACATGACACTCAGCTTTCGTTTCACAATCAATGAATATCAACCACTGCTCATCTTTCAAACATAACTTTTAAATCCCAGTGGATTTAATCAGGCCAAACAATACATTTGCACTGTAGTTCCCTGAAGGACACGGGGATATGAACTCACTGAGAAGTTTTAGAGAAATATTCCTTTTAAATATATCAGTTCTTCAAAAACAGAGCTTTTGGCACAAGTGTGATTTTCCTCTGGAAGGCTTCTCAAGTTCAAGGTACAATTTACGGGGGAAAACTCAGAATAAAATCCCATGCCCAGACTGTTCTGAAGCTCATTTGCCAGCAACCAGTTACATGCCCAGAAGAGCCCGTGGGCAGGGAGATTTGTTCCTGTTTCCCTTCAGCCAAAAACCATTATACAGTGGCCAAAGGATAAGAAAAGCGGCCAGACTTGCCTCTGTCTGGGAAAGTCCACAGGCCGTCCCGTATTCCAGGTGGCAATTCCACATTCCTCTCACCTCTTCTTAGGGACTTCATTTTTTCTCTCTTACATATACTAAAAGTAATGCAATATAGGATTCTAAAGCCCAGGATTATCCAGGATCAACTAAGTCTTTTTCAGATTTCTGGTTTTGTTAGTTTTGATGTTTGTCTGCAAACTTCTTAATGTTTAGAAATAGTGAAGGTTCTCACTATATTACCTTTTTCCTGCTCATCTGACTAAGTAATAGCTTCCTTTTAAAGTAATGACAGTTGGAAGAGCATTTTGCTGAAAGAACTGTTTGCATTTTATATTATTGGGGGAGAAAAAATAATAATGTGCAATATTTTAAAGGAATTCAGCATATTTGCTGTTTAGTTTTTACACTTGTTGATCACAGCCATGTGACACTGTGAAGTCTTGCTCCCAAATAGCAAGAAACCAATAAAAGAGAAAGCCTGATTACGATTTCCTAGATCAGTGGTTCCCAACAGGTCTGTGAGACATTGGTAAATGCCCTGCAAAACTGTCCTAAACACTGCTCTCTGGTGCAAATATGACAAAACTTCTCTAGACTTTTTCAACCAACACTGAGGCTCCTGCTAATCCACTGACCAAAAAGTAGTCTTCCAGGTGATATGACAAAGCTGAGTTGCAAAATAAATGCTGACTGATGGTCCTAAACACCTCCTGACCCTTTTTGGGCAGAGTGGTCTGCAAGTTGGATCCTGTACAACCTCTGCTGTGGGCTGCAGACTGCTGCTGTTTTCTCCCTAAGGGAAGGTGCTGCCCAGCCCCTTAGAGCTGATCTCTCTAGGGAAATTCTCTCCCCTTTGCTCAGTTAACATCAGCTGTTCCTAATTTGGTGACGGTTTGCTCCTTAGTTCTGACATGTGGGGGTGTGAGGTGGTGGCTGGCTGAGGCAGAGGGCGATTTTGCCATGTATAAACCTCTCTTCCCATTTCCCCCTCCCCCTGAGCAGCGTCCTTGACAGTGCAAGTCGCCTGGATGAAGAACACAAGCTGATCGCCAGGTACGCAGCAAGGCTGGCAGCAGAAACTTCTTCATCAGTAAGTGTTTTAATTAAAGGAAGGTACTTTCTTTCTGTCATGTTCCAGGGGCTTGGCAAGATCAGGGAAATTACATCTGACAGTCTAATGATTAATGGATTCTTTTTCCCTATTCTTTTCATCAGAGGCCGTTATGCTTTAATAATAACACTTTTATGCAGTCCATTGAATCCAAAGCATCCACATACTAATGCATATAATCTATATACTAATGCAGTGGTATTTAAATAATTGCATCAAAGGGAGTCTGACATCTTGAACTCAGGAAAGACTATAAAATATTGTCTGGACTAGCTTTGGTTAAAGGTTAATGATTTACTGCATTGGAAAAATGGGGTGGTGAATCCATTTTACTCTCTAGCTCAAATATCACAGCCACTAGGGCCTTAAGTACTAAGGATATTAAAGAATCTTCTTCAGCAGGATGACTGTAATGACCCCCTGCATTAGCCCTGGCTCCCATTTTCATTTCAGAGCAATGATTATTCTACTCTCTGTGTCCAAAGATAGAAAGTGATGACAGGCCAAAACCTTACTAACTGCATTCAGGAGCAAGAGAAAATGAAGCAGGAACCTAATCAAAGTATATAAAATCTTAAAGGGTACATAAAGGGTCAGCCTAGCTACTTTTTTTTCATTCTCAGACCATTTGATAGAGCAAGGTTATGAATGATGGTTAAGTGAAAAGCAAGAGGTCTGGAGTGCCCAGAAACATTTTCACACTGAGATTTTCACACTGTGGGGTCAATTGAAAGGGTGAAATTGGGCACCACACATCATGTAAAGACACTGAGCCACATTCAGACCACATGAAGATGGGTTTGCTGCCCCATGCAGATGCTGTCACAGAGATTTCACACTACCTGCAGCTGCCTGGGAAGAGAAGGGTGCTCCTGTTGTGCCAGTCCAGCCCAAATCAATTCTTTCCAGACATGTGACACAGTGCTTCAAATTTAAGGCAACCTGTAGTTGACAGTATTATTTCTGAAAGACAATAATTCTTTATGGGAACATGATTTCCCAGTAATAATGTCTCTGGTTAAAAATCAGTTGACATCAGTTCCATATAATGTGTCCTTGATGTAGGGGAAAACAGTATAAACAGAGCTGACTTGAAGGAGAATACTGAATTTCTCATTGCCATCCATCTTTGCTCTTTGAGCAAAAGAGACAGAAGGAAAAAGGAAGGTTTCTGTAAAGAGAAATCTTTCCAAGCAAAAGAGTGACACCCAGCAGGGGCAGTGGAAATTTTTAAAGCTTTGCTGATAGTCATTCTGGATTTTAAGGAACCAAATATATTCATAACAGTGGTCATTTGGGATAAAGATCCTGCTTCCTCCTGTATGAGTGATGATATCCACCAGCATGTATCAGTTCTTTCTGCACTGTTCTGCTTCCCTGTGGTTGATGTGTTAATGGGAAAATGTATCCATATCAGAAAAGATAGTATAAGGTTACAGGGGAAACATACTGTCCTTTTCCCACAGATAGTCCTAACCTTTGTTAGGCTATTGAAATGTATCTTCATCCTTTTTGAGGGATGGCGCCTCCTTTGGCGGAGGCGGTGCCTGGCATCACATAAAATAGCACTCTAGAGTTACACTTCACAGGGCTTTTTGTGGTGAGGAACTCTCATATCACAGCAGTAACTCAGCAGAGTATTTTTAAATACTTGATTCTTTCAGGTTGGAGTTAGAAATAAATGGGTATCTTTCATAGTTGTGAAACTTCTAAATGTCCTGCTCTGTATTGTCATTGTTACAATACTGAAATACAGGAGTGTGAACAAGGAAAACAGTGATTGATTATTGCTGATGAACATGCAAAAATGGCATAGTCCAATGAAGCTGTAGTGAGCACTGCCTACTTTGGTGAGAGACAAATTCTCGTATCATTTTACTGGTGGAAAAAAAGATTTTGTTGTACCTGAAGGACTGGGGAAAGAGGTGTCCTGAAGCATCATGAGAGCATATAGGAAAACTTGGCCAAATGGGCCACACATCTGGACTGAAAACTGAGCACTGCTTTCAAACTGAAAGTAAAACCATGCTTTCAAGAGAGCGAAGCATCACTGCACTGGAAACACATCCTGTTCTTCCTGGAGGCAGATACTGGTTTTTGCTTCAGTGTGCTCCTCTTGTCTGTAGCATCAATATCAAGAGCCACACTACAGCAACTGCCTGCAGCAGTGTCACTGCCTTCTGTAATTGGTTCAGAGGAAGCTGCGTGAAAAAGCAATGAATGACAGGATGTTAAACACTGAGACTTATTTACTCTAGCACTTATTCTGCTTTTACTAGCAATGGTTCCATACTGGTATGAGCACAACATGAATGTGCTTTTTTTAGTGTAGGCAAGCTTGGTACTGCACTTTCTGTAAACAGATTTCACAGAACAGATCTGTGTTGAACTCACGGTGCATGCTGGCTAGTCCTCTTTCAATGCAGCCTTCTCTGTTTTACAGCAGCAGCCGAGTCAGCAGAGGGGGGCATCAGATATCTCCTTCACCATTGATGCAAACAAGCAACAAAGGCAGCTGATTGCAGAGCTCGAAAATAAAAACCGGTAAGGATCCACTAAGTACCTGGTTTTGTTCAGTCCCATATGTTACATATATGTTTGTTTCTTAGCATTTTTTTACCACCTGTACCTGTACAGCGTGCTTATACCGGCACATGCGTTTCCCCCTACAAAAAAAAAAAAAAAAAACAGAGCACAAAAAGGTCCATACAATAGGATAAAGGCTCTGAGATCCATAGCCACCCCATGTTTTCAGAAGTGTAATGTCCAATGACATGATATAATCATGGGTACTTTACTGTTTGCAGCTGCTGTTTGTTAAGAGTTAGAAAAAAAGTCTGTCCTGTTTCAAAACCGGATTAACTTTCAGTTGGATTCTCAGTAGCACTATAACATGAAATGATAAAAGGATCAGTCACGCTTGTAATGTTATGCTCCCCTGCTTTTATTCAGGAAAAAGATGATTAAAGCTATTCAGAGCACAGTCTGCCTGGGAGAGGTTTGCAGGAAGATTAGCAGCAAGTTAGGCTGCTGATCAAATGGGACAGGAGGTGCAGATGTGACCGAGACTGAGAGAGAGTGTCCAGGAGAAATAGGCCAGCCGGCTCAAAAAAGGAGTGATGCGTGTTTGTTAACAGCAGAGAACCTGGCCCTGGGTACCAGACTGCCTGATGCCATGAAATGCATGGCAGCAGAGCTCCGCTTTTAGTGCCGGACCATAAAACAGAGGCTAGCCCAGACCAGATGGTTTCCTATTCCAAACTCTTCACTGCCTTCTGTCACCGTGTAATGAGCACCACCAGCTCCAATCTTGATTTGCCTTTCATAGTTCGAGGCTGCCTCCTGACCGTCTGCTTCCAGCACATTGTGAAGAAGAGACAAAATCCACAAAGGTTTCAACCTTCTGCTGTGAAGCTTTGTATTAACCTTTTGACAGCACTCCAGGGCTCACAAGCCAGTCGTAAGAAGTCTTGTTAAAGTGCTGTTCTGTGAATTGTCAACTGCTCTCACATCTCTGCTTCCATTAAAAGTATTTTTAAGGACTAAATATTTTCTCTGATATTCCGCAATGTCCAGAAAGGTTACTTCCATTTTTTTAAAGTTCATGAGGTGCTGGAAATGTTCATGGTGAAGAATTAAAAGGGAGCAGTTCATTCAAGCATAGAGCTATTTTATGTCTACCCATGTTTTTGGGGGCGGGATTTGAAGAATGGTTTCCCTTTATGGCAAATCCTAAGAGTTTATTCAGAAAATATTCAGAGCCCTCTCCCATTGCTGAGAGCTTCTTCGGTTGGCTGCAAACAAGTCATTTTATGTACATCTTCATTGATTAAAAGCTAAATACAGTCATACTTTTTCACCTCTTGCAATGTCCAGGGAGCTGGTTTTGTGGAAAATTACTGACTTATGGTCTTCTGCTTGTTCTCCTCCCTTAGAGAAATCCTACAGGAGATCCAGAGGCTGCGACTTGAGCATGAGCAAGCATCTCAGCCCACACCAGAGAAGGCCCAACAAAATCCCACTCTCCTTGCAGAGCTCCGGCTCCTGAGGTAAGTTCACAGCAGTAAAACCTCTGGCGTTGACAGGGGCCAACCAGTCATTCTCAGTAAGAGAGGAAATAAGCCTGAGATAAGATAGATAAGCCTGGCTTATGGTTTTGGAGGCTTTCTAAAGTAAGTCAGCCAGTGAGTATTTTTTATCCATTTTTGGTGCAGCCAGTTGTCCTAGAAGTAATTAAGTTTATGCTTTAAACTGCGTGTGTGAGAAATCCCACATATTACTCCTCTACATTAAATTAAGCATATGCATTAGTATTTGCAGAGTTAGGCCCTTAGGTCATTTGGTCCCCACAGCCTGGTCCAAATGCCATTAATTATATGGAAAAAAATGTTCAGAACAAATGCCTTTAGAAAGATTTCTAGTTTATGCTAAAGAAAATACAGAACTACATGAAAATGCAGGCAGAATTAGATGTTAATCTTTGGAAATTTCTCCCATGTGTTGAACTCTAAGGAGAGGTCATTTCTCTTCGTGGTGCAAAACCAGGCTGCAGAATGATCCTCCTTGTCATGTGGTGGGGTGAAGAGTAATGTCATCTGCAGCTGCTGAAGATTTAGAGGATCCTTCCTCCAGTTATCCCACCAAGCTAAAAACGTTAATATGGATGTGACTGCATGTTAGTTACGATACTCTACATGGATTTACTAATTTCCATGTATATCACACTGAAGAAGTACAATTGTCATTGGCCCAGATCCATAGGCTCCCTGGAAGTCCCGAAGTTCACGTTGTGAGAGTCAGACAGAGAATCCAATAATGCTCTGTATGAATAGAAAAGAGAATGTAAGCTCTTTCTTTCCAGTGAAACAATGCTAGATTGCTCTGCCCTTTGACTAAAGAACATGTCTTGCCACTTAGCTGCTCCTCACACAACTAACATTTTAGTGGTCTGATGCATATCCAAAGGAAATTACTATAAGAAACTGTGCTAATTTTTTTCTTTACAAATACCTGATAGTTTTATTATGGAGTTTTCCACACAAAAATATTTTTTATGATTCACAAATCATTACTTTAGCTTTCCAATCTAAATACAAATTAGCTTCTTCATTTCTATTAGTGATTTTAATGTGCAATTATTTCTAGAGATCTATAGGCAAGTGACATTGTGTGAGGCATGTAAGACTGACTGTCTTGAAAACATGTACACTGTAAAATATACCAGTAATGTAGCTATTTTCCATCAAACTGAAAGTCCATTTTCATCAGGTTTAGGAAATCAGCTTTCTATGTAGTTGACCAATAAAATTCATTATACTTAAAAAAACAAAAAGGAATGTTTGTGTAGTGTTGTCAGGCTGACTACTTAACTTTTCTCTCTTTTCAATTTTGCTACACATATTAAAGCATTATACCCTTATTTTAATTTCTTGATATGCGATGTCCTTGGGGCAGTGATACTGAATTCCTCACCTATTCCTCACCCTGATTTAATATGCAGTGTGAGAATTATAAAATAACTTTTAATCTCTAGGTCTGAACTGCTTTGCATTCCTTTTGAAACGTTCACCATTTGAAAGGCAAAAGTCTTGACTTTGGATTTACTGGGGCATTTTGACACCACCTCGAATTGCTAGACACTTGAGATGGCACAAGGCTGTTCTTACGTGTAAAACAGCAGGACTCAGGGTAGCAGCCCCGATTTATGGCTGTTACCCTGCTGATTTTTCAGGCTTGAAACACTTAGGGCTGTAGAGCAATTTAGTTCACACAGTATCAAGAAACGCTGGAATCTGTAAATTATGTTGTGGGTACCTGTCCCAGCATCTTTCCCAAGCTGCTGTAGTGTGGCACTCACTGAAGCAAGGTCCTGAACACAGCATTCCTTCACATTTTCAGTACTGTCTTGGAGACAGGTTGGAAAACCCCTTACTTCCAGGAATTTGCTCTGGAGTACAGCAGGAGAAAAACCTCAGAGGAGTAGTCTGTACAGTGCACACTGCTTAGATCCTCTCTCCCTGTGGAATGAATCTAAAACCCAGCGGAGCTCTGTACTGGGACCTGCCACTTTGAATTACACAGACCTTCTTTTTATTAAATCATGCTGCCTTTGTACAGTTCATAGCATTTCCAACCATTACCTGTCTGGAAAAGAAAAGCCAACACAGGCATTTTGTAGCAGGAAATAGATCAATCCTTCAGAAGAGTAAATGCAACCTGACAGTGTTACTATATGATCCTATTATATAAGTGAGGGATAGCACACATGAGCAGTCCTGTAGAAATCAATGTTGACTATATCTGTAGTTTGTCAGTGAAGGCTCAAAATCTGGGTTTCATATTGCCCTAAATACAGGAAATGTGCTTAAGTCTTGTTGGTTCCAGTGCTTTTCCATTTAGGATTAAATTGTCATATTTTGTAGGTAGTACAAGGCTAACAACATACTGTTTGTATGTTATTTGCAATGCAGTAGAGTATAAAATATATGTGTATTTTTCAGTAGTAATGTTAATTTTATCATAACTTCCTGGATGCAACAATTTTATTTTGTTTGTATGTGGAGACCTCCCACAATTTAGTGGTTTAACATGCGCAAGTGCTGTTCCCCCATCCCGTGCAGTGGAGCTGTGCAGAATCAAAGCTGTTCAGATTTATGGGGGCACAGAGAGACTGTCACACTTGGAGTGGCTCAATATTCACACTGTCACACAACCAGCACTGGACTCCGAGCGCAAAGAGCTAATTTCAAGCAGTTATATCTGTACTATGTGATGGTCTTCCTCTTGCTTTCAGGAAAAAAAAAAAAAAAAAACAGAAACAAAAACAAAAGCAGATCACTGTGGGTCTGTGGGTTTTTGTCTGAATTTCTGAACTCTCTTAGCTTCTCTCATATCTCACTGTGTTCAGTGCCCCTGCTGTAATTTCCTGTCCTTCAGGGCATGTCTTTAATTTCTCCTGACAGCTAGTGAGGTTATTGACTCGAGAGTTCCAAAGCTAAAATTGCCAGGCATTTGTACAAGGGAATATAACACAAGCTTGTTTGAACCTCATTTGTTCTTTGAAGAAGGGTCTGTGTCAGTGTCTGTCTTTTCCCTAATCACTGTTCAGTCCTATGAGGATTCCCAGTGAGAAGGAACTCCCTAGCCTTCACATAGCCACATTTCTAAACCCTGTTCTGAATTCATACAGTGAGTTTGCTTTCCTGTGGTCTGTAGGCCTGTGTCCCCATAGTGTCCCCACAGGGCTGGCAAAATGATGCAGCTGAAAGCTGCTGCTGCTGTGAGGGGTAAGCTCTGATCAGGTCTCCTTGTTTCTCAGACAGCGGAAGGATGAGCTGGAGCAGAGGATGTCTGCTCTCCAGGAAAGCCGAAGGGAGCTGATGGTTCAGTTAGAAGGCCTCATGAAGCTGCTGAAGGTAAGGAGCTCCACCTGGTACTACCAAGCAAGAGAGGAGAGGGAGGATATGTAACCACAGAGTTCTGCAGAACCTGACTGTTTCTACCCACACAATTTGGCTGTGTTTCCCTCCCTTTCTATGTTTTGCCTTGGTCTTTTAATTCAGGGGTTTCAGATTATTCTCAGATGATGTCATTCCTGTAGCAGCACCACATTGTCATTGTCACCTGCTGCTAGGAGGAGTAAGAAAAAGTAAAGAAACCAACACGCAAAGCAAGTTAACTATTAGCTGTAAGGAAAAAAGCTCAGCACTGTACACTATTATTCACTGCAGCTGACAGGATAAAATCACTATGCCTTTAACTTCTACTTTAACTTTGCTCTTAAGTTAAAGTTTCCATTTAGTCAGTTGCTGGTTCTGTCAGAGGAGTCATTTGACAACCACATCTACCTCTCTCTGCTCAGAGATGCTTTCCCTACAGCACTTGTTTCATTTTCCTGGATACAGAAGCAGGCCCTTGTTCAACAAGTGAAACATGTCTCAACAGAGGAGCTCAGTTAAGAACCAAGATATCAAAAAGCATGTGCATTTTTAAAGACAGACTATGGTGAGATGGAAGATGTGTTTTTATTTGCAGCCTTTTTTACCTGATGTGCTTTAGGACAGATGATGCCACAAATTCACATTGGAAGAAATTGCCCTGAGTAGCACAGGAGTCTCTTTAGTTGTTTCCTATGGCAGGTCAAATGAGTTCATGGAAATTCAGTGCAACTTGGGTCAAATGTGGCTCATATAAGAGCAGAAGGAATTCCACTGAAATCCATATAGCAATATGCCTTCATTTAGATGCAGCACGCATCTATTTAAATCCATTTGCATCAAAGGATGAGTTTGTCACCTTATGTCACTTGCCCCTCCTTAGACACAGGCTTTGCGGCCACAATGCACGAATTGGTGGCATCTCAGTGGCAGAGCCTACTGAAGAGCCAGCAGATTTTTGGGAGCTGGAACCAGGCAGGATACTTTTTGTTCTACCCATGAAATGCTGCAGTGCCACAACCAGCAGTGAAGGCTGCCTGCTGTTAGTCACTGCCTGGACAAAGAAAATTTGGGGTAGGAAATGACAGCAGCTTTCTGCACACTTTGCACTGTTCTGGTGTTTCAAAGTGTGCAGAGGTGGGACCTTAACCTAGTCTCATATCTTCAACTATCTTGATTGCACCTTTAACCCTGTGCTCCAAATTTGGTTTGTTTTTTTTTTTGTTTTTTTTTTTGTTCTTCACTTACATCCTGGCTCATCTTATGTGCTGATCCTCTTTTTCTTTAGGAAGAAGAATTGAAACAGGTAGCAAGTTACCTTCTCTTTGGATGCCCTACTAACTCCTAAATGTGATTGTGTTCCTGTGATTTGTGTTACTTCCTTTGCTTGAGAAGTGTGTGTGTGTGTTCTTTTGACCAAAATTAATATTTTGCAGTTCTTTCCCACATTAGTGTCTTGGAGCAATTTTCACAATGAAACAGTGCTCTGGAAAGTGAGTCATGGCTCAAGGAATCTTTTCCTCACTCCTCTAAATTAAAACATGTAAGGTATAAAAACCACACCTCAGATGTAGTGAAACCCATTTAGAATATGAATTCAATAGATAACATTTTGGAAATGTAATGAGAAATCTTGTACTTTCAAGAAAAACATAACTGAGCTTAAATTAGACAAGGGCAATAAGTTTGAAAGCTCATTTTATCCAGAAAGTCAGGGCATAGTGTGCACATCTTTAAAAGTCAGTATTGATGCTAACAGTCCCATGAGTCTTCAGGGAAATAAATGTTTTCTGCAACCTAGATCAAAAAGAGGAAGTATTTACATTAAAAATAGTAAATTTTAGAAGATTAATTGTTTCAGAGCTTTTCAGTATTGTAATGGATCTTGGAAATATATTAGGCTTAAAAAGAAAAGGTACTTTTCAGAGAGCAGTCTGATTTCTGAGTTCAATAAAAATGTTTCATTTTAACAAAACTCACTTCCTCCTGCTTTCATCAGCAGAAGTGCAGTCACAAGTCTGATGTGTTTTGTCTGTGATACAGCATGCAGAGTTTGTAGGTAATGCCCACCTTCGTAAAACCAACATTTGGCTAATTTTTGTAGAGTTGCACTCAAAAAAATAAATCTGCCTAAATACCACCTCCGTGTAAGGTCTGTCTTTTTTGATTCTGAAGATCTGTTCGCAAAAGAGAAGCTTCCAGTGTGACAGGAGTTACCTTATCATATAAAGTGTTCACTGGACAGTGTAAGTGAAAGCACATTTTCAGGCTGCTATGAGGTATTTTTATGACATTTTTTTTCCCAAGAGTAATAGCCTCACTGAATACCAGGTGATGATGCTAAAGAATTACTCTCACCATTTCCATTTAATGATCCCCATTATGCTATGCTATTTCATGATCTGTTGAGAGAAACAGGATTAAATTAATTTCTGGAGGAATTCAATTGGAATGAGCAGCCTGGCAATTCATCTAAAGCTTATGAATTATCTATTTCTCCATTGCCCTTCCTTGAGAAAGGATAATGAGTTCTTCACATCCCTGTCATTTGGTGAGGCTCTGTGATTTCTCCATATGTCATCCCAGTTCAGTCCCAGCAGAGGGAGCAATGGGCTAAAACTCCTGTAAAGCCAGTTTTCATTTCAAGCATTTTATGCTAGGCATGCATGACACTTGATAGTGGGGAAATTTTCCTGCCTAGCAAGAGTTAACTTAAGAGCTGTAGCAGTTTGATTAGGGATGGTGAATTAAATAAAATACCTGGAAATTTTCCTGGGAGGCATGAGAACACTGATAGCTGCAATCAAGTACAACACAAAAAGCTGAAGCCATCCAAATATCCACGGTAGCTGTGGTAGCTCCCCTTTCAGCATGCTTTAGTCCTTAGTTCGTAGAGCTGTCAAGGTTTGGGAGCAATTCAGTGCTTGTCTTCTTTGCTGTCCTTACCAAGAGGTTAAGACGGGCTGTCATAGCAGATTTCAGACCATTAGGTCCAGCCTTTGAAAACCACAATTCTGCTGATAATCACTCAGCAGGAATCCAATCCTAATACCTTTTCATTCCCACAAACCTGGGCTGAGGTGGATCTAAATGAGTAAAATATATTGAGTTTTCGCCTCTCTGAAATCAGGCATTCCCTAATATCCTCCTATTTTAACTTGCTGTTCATCAGTTCCATCTCATACTGCCCAAATAGTATAAAAAGTGAGGAGTTTTTTCCTGGACAAGGAACTCTGAATGCTTCATCTTCCTGTGCTTCCCAAACATTTCGTGTTTATCATAAGCACAAGATCTCAGTCGTAGCTGCAGAGCAGACAGAGGGTAAGCATTGGGTGTGCAGCAGTTTCCACATCTCCTAAGGGAAAATTCCAGCCCAGAAGTACTGGTGGGCATCTGTTATTTTTAGTAAATAAAATGCCTATTCTGAAGTTCATTCCTGAATATGACTTGATGGCAGGAAGCAAATTTTGTCCATTTTTTCCCTCATCTTTCTCTGAAAGTTCCAACTGTGTTGATGTTCCTAGAACAGAGATCAAAGGCAAAAGGGAGCTAAGGAAAAAGGCAAGGGAAAAAGGGCTCTTGTCTTTCAGAGAGCTAAGAACCAAAAATTCTTTTGCAAATGTGCTTCAGTGAGGATGAAATGTGCTCTGTCAGGGCATGAAAGAAGAAAGCTGTAGATCCTGGGTGCCCTGCCTGATGTGCAGGGGTTATGACTAATAAGGACCTTGAAGTGTCTCTAAGTTGCTCTGGGCCTTTCCTCTGGAGGACTAAATATCTCCATTTCTTCTGGAGCTAGTATAGACGATTCTAGAAACAGGAGAGCATCTGGCCTTTATATATGCAATTTGCCTTTTACATCCATCATGTAAATGTTCCAAAACCAATAATTAAAGAAATTATAACTATTGAATCCTCCATTCTTCCATCAGTAATGTGCTTATTTCTCATAAAACTAATTTACCCTTGATGACTTTCAGGTGATAATGTTTCTTAGAAAGGGATGATAGGATAAAAGAACAAATAGCTTAGTATTCTGATACATTATTTATGGTCCAGGTCAGGAATTTATAAAAGTCTCAAGAGTAATGCTGCACTCAACCTGCAATGGCCCGTGCTTGTCTTTCTTAGAACACATTTGCCAAACATAATCAGAGCTGCAGTAGCTACCAATACCAGAGTCAAAATAAATGCCATGGGAAGAATTAAGAAATCCTCCCGTATTTTTAAAATAAAGCCAAGATAAGGGAAACACCACCTCTCTGGTCACATTTGACTGAAAACAACCAGGAGCTCGTGTTGCAGTTCCCCTTTAAAAGCACTCAAGCCACCTCCATCCTTAGCATCTGCTGAACACTGGGTTTCAAAAGCCATGTGCAGTTTGGTGTGGGCTCCAGCATTAGTTTTCTCTTACATGGATACACATTGCCAGGACTTTGAAACAGAGGGTGAGAAGAGCGCTGTGTCTCTTGGTATCATTCACCTAGGTGCATTAGTAAAAAATGCAGTTTTGTAAAGTCTGCTTGAATTTCAGCTGAGTGATCCTAACTGTGAGGTGCTAACAGCATGACATTTATATGACTGGTGTTAAAACATTTTCACTTCCAGCAGCTGAACCCATAGCAGGAATTTATATTGCCCTATCCCCACAGTGTTTTGGGAGTGTCCAAGTATGTGGAGCAGATAATTTAATAGTGGCTTAAATAGTTCTCTAGCTCCAAATAAAAAGCAGAAATGTGTATTATTTATTGCAAGTGTCAGACTTTATGTGACTGAGAGGTTGCATGTACCATGAACTTGTCCTGCAGGGAGGTGGAGGGCAGGACTCTGCTGAAAGGGGCTGCTCTTTCAGCCTGCTGAAAGCCAGGCTGGTGCCAGCAGCTTTCCCCTTCTCACAGCCAGAATGGGTTACAGTTTAGCAGGCATGCATGTGAACTGTGGGAGTGAAAGGGGAGAGGGCAGAGAGGTCTGTAGTGTGGTCTTTATTAACTTGGATTTTTTTAAAATTTAGCTGCCTGACATTTTCCCATGCTTGAAGGAAGTCAGATCTTGACTCATATTTTCCTACTTACTGTTTCTCTACACAGAAGCCTTGCTGTCAACTAACAACTGACTTTGGTTTATTTCTTCTAGCAAAATTAACATTACCCAACTGATCTACAAACAGCACGATTCCTTTAAGCTGAGGGATGGGTGACCAGGAGAGCAGGCAGGCTCTTGCAAAGCCCGTGTTTAACCCCTTGATTGTTTTGCAGACGCAGGGGGCAGGCTCCCCACGTTCCTCGCCCAGCCACACCATCAGCCGGCCGATTCCCATGCCCATCAGGTCTGCCTCTGCCTGCTCCACCCCGACCCACGCACCTCAGGACTCTCTGACCGGGGTGGGAGGAGATGTGCAGGAAGCCTTTGCACAAAGTAAGTCCCATTAACAGCTTCTTTGAGGCACTTGGAGACTGAAGAATCATTATTTCTTTTGATTACTGACTTAATGTACTTGACCTTCTGAGTTGCATGCAATAAAACAAAACAAAAAATATCTGTGACAGCTGCATTTTGCCATTGAAAATCAACTTTGTCAGCCATCAAAGCAAGTTGTCAAAGCAAGCAGGTAAGCAGAAACTGGACAATGATGCCAGTTAATGGAGCTTGGGGTAAGAAGGAATTTTGATGCAAGAGGATGAGAACAGTTATCACTGCTCTGTTAACCAGAAAAATTGCTATTGACCTCAGCAGGCATTGTCAGTGTGTTTTAAATAAAGACTTTGCTAGAAGTCAATGATACAATAATAGAATTAGTTCAGGTGGAAAGGGCTTTTGTCACTGTGTCTTTCTGCCCCAAGAAAGAGGGCTTCAAAGTGAGATCAAATTAGGACCTTTACCGGCTGAGTTCTGGATGGCTTCTGTCACTCATTTTCTCTGTTGCAGAATTTCACCATCCTTATTGTGTAAATCCTTTGTCCTTCTGTCTGATTGGAACATCCCTTGATGCAGCTTGTGACTGTTGTCCCTTGTCTTTTTGCTTTGGGCCTGAGAAGGGTCCAGTTAGACTAGACAGGAATCAAGTCTGAAAGTCTAGGTGAACCCTTTCCTTGCATTTCCAGAAAACTGTCATCACCTTCCCACTCTTTTTTCAAGTAAGAATAAATTTTAAAGTGTTTTGAATTTCTGAAGCCAGAAATTAAATTATTATGTTGAATAACACAGAAAGCACGTAGTCTCTGTCATCTAAATAAAGAAACAGTCCTTATTTTTTTAATCTTCTCTCTCTAAAATATTTGCATAATTGCAGTTCTATGGTCTGAATAAGTTTTGCCCCTCTTTCCCCAGCACAAATTAAAAATAAGTTTAAATGTAAGCTCAGAAGTTCCTGTACTACAGTGGAAGCGTGCTTCTTCCCAGGAGCCTAGTTCAGCCCTCTCAAGCACCCTTCTCCTTGATTTTCCTGTAAATTGTGTCTTTGTGTGTATTTTTGGACAAGGTTGAATCTGTAATGCAATCAGGAACTTTCTCCTAAAGCAGTGGTCAATTCAAGTATTGAACACAGGCATAATTCCTGGTCCCAACATAACGAGTTGCTGCTAATCTCATTTTCTGTGGCGAAAGAAAAACAGGCAATATGTTTTCCTTTTTTTCTGCTATGAGAAAGATCAAGACAGGCAAAAATATGGAGCCCTAGCTCCTATGTTGTAATGAGACAGCTTCTTCTAGAGTTAAGAGTAAGATAAATAATATAGTGGCCACAATAAAATATCCTTAAACAATGCTAAGTCTGCCTCAGGCAAATGCATTTTAAGTGTAAAAATGTGTTCTGTTCAAGATCAAAAGCAATATAAGAAGTTAAGTGATCACATTTTAAAAGTGCTGCATTTGATAAATACCTAGGTTTGTGTCATTATTTACTGTAAGCTCTAGATGGGAAGGTCAAACCCAGAGAACTTGAAGCCAGCATTCTGTCACATCTTGACATATGACTTTGTGAGGGGGTTGGGCTGAGATTTTATGTCTCCATTCTCTGCTGCACCAACAGAGATCTGCCTATATACACATAATGCAGACAAGCCATGGTTAAAGGACGTTTTCTCTTCATTGTTTCCATTTCTCTTTCCCAGCATTTGCAATAGTTCAGAGGCACAAATTTGGGAAGACTTTAGAGAGGGAGTGGTTGTCTGTGTGTAAGAGTTTAACTACTATCATTTACATTCCAGTAACTATTTGCTAATGGATACATTAAAAAAAAACCTCCTTAGGATTTGAGAAACCTTTTCAAATATATTGGTTTGCATTCAGCGAGTTTTAAAAAATCTACAGTAGCCTATTCCTGTTGCATTTGGAAGACTAGTGATTCTGTGGAATATATTGATTATTCAGCTATTCAACAATAGTGTCTGTGTTCGGGATTTGAGGGATTTAAGCACACATTACCCACAGACCCCTCCTAAGGAAGGAGTATTCCATGCAGCTCACAAGAATCTCTCATGATTTATGGTTAAGGGAATATTGCCAGGTTCAGCAGGGAAACACTTCTAGATGCATTATTAGAAAGAGTTTAAAAGCAGCCTGGGGCTGTTTAGAGAAGCAGTTGTGCTTCCTTTATTAAAAAAAAACAAGGGGGGCTGTGGGGAGAGAGAGAGAGAGACAGTAAATTACAAAATATATAAGAAAATCTTGAGCTACAGGAGAGGCTGAGAGGGAGCAGAGGAGAGAAATCCATATAGTCTTGATGAGGGATGAGGTCAAGTGTGTTTCTTCAACATTTGCCATAATTATCTGGCACATATCTGGCAATAATGGTATCATTAAACTGAGCTGTGGGAACTTAGAGAAAACACTTCATTTCTTCCATCCTCCCCCACAGGCACTGTAAATGAGTTCACGCTGGATTTAATCTTCCAGGCCTGGTCTGCTGGTGTCACCACACAAATGCAAGCTTGATGGCAATGAATAATCTCCACATATCTGGCATTGTGGTTAAATGAAGCATGAGGGTAGGCTTCTGCTTTTGCATACAGCATAAGTAAATGAGGCCATTCTGCAGAGAACTCTTCTGCACGTGCCCCTCGCAAGGACTTTGATACCCTGAATTACCACAATGACAGCTTTCAGCAGGGTCAAAACTGCTTTCAACAGTAAAACATATGTCATGTGAATAATAGTTACACTGTGCTTTGTCCATCTCTTGCTTCAGGTGCAAGACGAAACTTAAGAAATGATTTGCTGGTGGCAGCAGATTCAATCACCAACACCATGTCTTCTTTGGTAAAAGAACTAAATTCTGGTGAGTGAGGCTGACGAGGGGGAATAGTCACCACAGTGACATTTCACATTTGTGGGGAAAAAAGTAGGAGGTAGGAAGATAAATATCTTCAAAGATTTTTATGCTTTTGTTAAAAAAAATCCCTAAGTTACAGCTTCTGGAACTCAGCAGTTCTCAGAGCCGTGGATGTAGAGGTGCAGTTGGATACAGTGAAAAATTGTCTGTGATTCCACATGGAGTGGGATTTCACTCTTAAGAAATTAGATTTAGCACAGATCATACAGGACCTGTTGTAAAATGCAGTCTGTAGTATTACCATTAAAATATCCTACCTAATAACTGAGATAAGCAAAATTTTCAGTGTTTGGTCCAAGAAGAAAACTATAAGCTTTGCCAATATAAGTAGAATTATATGCTTTTAATCACTATGAGGAGATGGCATTCTTGGTTGGAAAGGCAAAGAAATGTTTAAAGAAATAGGCACATGTACTTTTGTGAAAGTTAAATGGGACTTTTTGCTTCACAGAAGTGGGCAGCGAGACAGAGAGCAATGTGGATTCTGAGTTTGGACGGACTCATTTTGATGATCTGGTTCCATCCCCGACGTCTGAGAAGGCTTTCCTGGCACAGATCCACGCCCGGAAGCCAGGGTACATCCACAGCGCTGCTGCCACCGGCTCCATGCGCAGCGACATGTGGGTACCTGCCTGACACCCCTTCCTGATCTCATTCTTCTTCCTCTGAAAACACTGTGCAGCACACAGTATTTCCTCTCCCTCTCAATTATTTGAAGAGGAAAAAAAAAAAGCATAAATACAAGTGCTTCATGGTTACATAGTAGTGGGCTCTGTAAACAATAAAGCCTGAAACTCAGGACTCCCTCAGGAGTGAGCTGTCTCACATCCAGCCTGGAATACTCAGGCAGCATGGAGGCTGTGGGACATCTGTTTTCCCAAACATGCCCTGCAGTCCTATTCCCTGTTTATCCAGACTGAGGGACCTGTTAGGGCTCACTGGAAAAGGAGAAATGTGTAAGTGGAAAAGACAGAATGCTTTTCATTGACCTACTCAATTGATGAACAGATTGATTTTTACAACCTTTCCTTTTAGAGACAACAGGCATCTTTCTAGTTATTTTTAGTTCAGCCTCTTTGTATGAAGTTATTGAGAACTTTTGTTACTCATTTCCTTAGGGGAGTGCCTTCAGCAGAATGTGCCCTTTGGTGTACTTCATGAGAGAGGGAAATAACAGAAGTGTTCTCCACTGCCAGGAAAATACTAACTGGTCTAAAGTATCCCACAGTCCTCACAGATTACAATAAAGGGAAGTTTTATTGGCTCTGAATGTCATTCATCTCAGGAGGCTATTTATTAATAATTATCTTTAGGGTTACAGAAGACGGAGACCCTTATGTCAGAGGAGATGATGAAAATTACGAGAATGACTCTGTGCGCCAGCTGGAGAATGAACTGAAAATGGAGGAGTACCTGAAGCAGAAGCTGCAGGATGAGGCGTACCAGGTGGGAGAAGGACACCAGCTGCCCATGTTTCTCCATAAGTGAGAAAGGATGATGGCCCTCAGGTGCCCAGTGCTATCTGACCAGCCCTGGTGTGATCTCTTCTGGGTTGCCAGAGCAGCCACATTCCAAAAACTCCTGCCACCCTTACACAGACACACATGCATCCAGCTTTTGTGCCTGTCCAAGAAGACTACACTGCCTGAGGCACACAGCAGTGGTCCATACAGGTACCAGGGAAGCAGGTGGGACAGAGCTGCCTCTGAGCTTGTTCTCTGCCCATGCCTACCAAGTCACTTAGAGCTTATTCCCCACTACCATAGGTGCTGGTAGGTGGTGTCAAGATGCCCTACTATTTTCATGTCTTTTTTTTTTCTCCAATAGCAAGAAGCTAAGGGTTTGAAAAGCTAAAGCTAAGCATAAGGGTTTCTCCAATGTGAAATGAAGCTCAGGTGCAGTCTGTGTGTTACTGTCATTGTCAGAATCTGGAGGTACAGAAAAGAGTCTGGAACAAATTGTATCCCAGAGAACCAAGTATTCAACAAGCATCTGGTGCAGAGAAGCCCGGGGATTTGTTATTAAACACCTCCCTGAGGAAGCTCTCAAAGGGCATTTGTTTAAGAGTCTGAGCAAAGCAAATATGCCAGGGGGAGCTGGAATTCTTTAGATGCCCATATTTGCATCATGGTCTCCACTTCTACCTGGTGTTGCAGATTATTGCCATGTTTTCAGTTATTCTGACTTGGAATATCTGAATTTAAAATACATTACTTCTTATAAAGTTAGAAGTAGTGTCAATAGCAGAGAAAGCCTAGTTCAGTTATTTGGGAGCAGAGCTGAAACAAGCAAAAACAACTTTGTTTCCATGTGGTGATCGGCTCAAATTTGGACCTCACCCCTAAAGAACATATTAAATGGGGTACAAAAACCAAATTAGACATGTTCTGAGAGACCAGATGTCTGCAAATGAGGTTCAAAATCACTTCATGGGCAGCAATTCTTTATACTGCTGATTCCTAGGAGCTAATAAAATCTAGCTTTCTTTTCTGGTAATATTCCTCTACTGTTTAGTGCTGGTCACTTTGGGGACAATCTGTGTCTGACAGGCTTGTGTTGTAATGAAGATTAGCTGCTCTTTTGGTCTTCTTTTCTGTAAAGCTGCTAGGATATGTTAGTCTTGTAAAAGTTCATTGAGTCTTGTCAAAATTTGAGGTAACTTTGAGGTTGATATGAACATCTTGTTGTTGTTGATGATGTAGACCTGCTACATGCCTATGGTAGATTGACAAAAGTAATTTCATTGCAGAGGTCTTTAAGGACATGATAAAAGGAGCAAGATTGTTATAGATTATTTACTAAGGCAACAGCAGGTGACATAGGGGGACTTGTCAGAACTTTTTATCCAAGATAAGACTTGTCAAAAATCACAACCTTTAAACTTCTGAACAGGATGAACAGCTGGTCATGTAATGAAACGTAGTTGTCAGTTTAGAGAAGGGGGTGCCTAAATAGTCACAGCTGTTAGGCATCAAATAATAAATGTTATTCTTGCTGGTAAAAATTCCATGTTCTTCAGAAAGAACAACAAACCAGTTTGACTGTATTTTGATTACAGTATGGAAGAGCAATATATGGCAACAGTGTTACCTGAGTTTCACAAGTTACAACTGGATTATGTACACGCATAAAATGCAGTATGTATGTGCACTGCAAATAAGGGCAGGAGAAGTTACGCATGTCACTTGATGGTGCTGGGTGTTACTCTTGCTTCAGTCAAAATAGTTTTTCTGCTGTTTTCCACCAACATTCCCGGGAGAAAGGAAGGAAATATTCTCCCTATTAACATCAGAATAAAACTCCTGAATTTAGGTGAGCCAAGACTACACATGAGTGAAGTTTATTCCCCATTGGTTTATATTATTTGTTTCCACCAGGGGACAAAAACAGACAAAAAACCCAACACACACACACACACCCTCCCATGGCCAAAAAAAGGAAAAGCTTTTTTTGTCAAAAATATATTCACTGAGGGAACAGAAAGTCCTCTTTCTAGACAAGTTGTGCTTAACAGCATTTTTTCAGAAGTTTCATGATGTATTTTACTGTCTGTGAGATTGTCAGCTCCTATCAGGCAGTGATTTGACAGTAGTGACTTGTAAGTAGAATCTATTTTTAGTTGATACCACAGCCCCAAAGCATGTAATGGCAATGCATGAGAAGTCCTTCCCAGTACGGGTGATGCCATTTAAATTAGGGAATGGGTTTAAAGGAAGCAAGAAAAGATACTAAGTTAATAGGGACTACTAAGATGATTAGGCGCTGGTTGGAGAATGTCATATATTGACCCTGAGACATGTGCTTTGACATCGGTTGTTCTCCGCAATTTGCTGTTTATTTGTGGTATTTCGCTCTTCTATCCCTTCTTCTCTTAATATCACTGAGTATTCTAAAAAAGCCACAGCTTACTATTTGGAAAAACAAAGGAAAATTGGAAAATTTCTGTTTAGGGTATCCTGTTGAACAGAGGCCAGGTCAACTATGTTCATTTGCATCAAACCATTGGAATTTATTACAAGCTGTTTTACTGTTTGTACTCACATATACACTGCATTCATCTGGATTGCCAAAGAAAGCCAGAAGCTGTAGCTATCGTAATGCAATTGTCAGCTGAAAAAATCTGCAAGGAGGAACTCCTACTAAGGGTGCAGAATGGTCACCTCAGTAACAATCTGGTAACCATTTTTATGTTATTAAATGTCTCACTTCGTGTAAAATCAGCACATTTAGAAAAACATGTTAGATGTAGTGTAGCATGAAAGATGGTTGGCCCAAACCCACTCTTGTTATTTTGTGTCACCTTGTGTCCAAGAAAGATTTTTGTGCTGAACTCTAAATTAGTATTAAAAAACCAAGATACATAGGGAAATCAGGGACAGGAAACCTTAGAGGAGGCTTCTTTCTCTCTCTTTTTTTTTTTAAGCATGTTGTAAATAACAAGTATCTGTATCAGAAAAAACCCAAACACATTTAATGCACAAGTATAAATGCTAACAGCGTGTATCCTCCCACATCTGTTTCCACTTTTGTTCTTGGTACAGTCTTTTGCTGATATGTTGTGTAAAACAGTTTTCACTGGGTTTATTTTCTGGGTCCCTAATTGTTCCCTTTATTTCTAGGCTTGTGCATGGCTTTTTTCAGAATAATACACTTCCTGGCTGCTCACGGGCTTAATTTGTCATCTTCCTGTTTTCTGTCCTTTGTTATCTACAGGTCAGTTTGCAAAGTTGAGTGCAATATTCTTCTCTCTCCTCTCAAGTAAGTATTATTATAATTTAGAAGAAAGTTTGGAATTAATCCTCATAATATACATTCAGTTGCAATGCATCTTGTGGCACCTGAATGTATGTGACAATGCTGTTTCTTTCACCTTTTAACGTGTGTTGAGATGCCTTGGAATCTCTCTGAATCCATTCTAATTTATGAATCTGTTCTAAGTCCCAAGGATTCCTGTTAAGCCATCACCCTTTTTACGTTTTTCCTTTGTTGACCATCAGAGTGAGAACATGGGCTTTTCATCCCTGGGGATGGTGACAAATATATTAACCAGTACAGAGGAACTTTGTCCAGAAGATAAGGATAATTACATTTCAGGAGACCTGAGTTTAATTCCATTCAATGCTTTAGTCTTCCTAGGATAACTGAACTAAATAATTTCTGATGAGATCAGAACATCTACTCTAGTGTGTGAAACAAGACTTATGCAAACATTAAAGAAAGCAATCCACCAGCTGCTTAACCACAGAGGTATCCTCAGATGTGTCGTGGAAGTTTAAAAAGCCCCAAAAAGTGGAAGGCACTCAGCTACTGTGTAGAAGCTGGCAGTTCAGAAATATGGCAAGATCTATAAATTCCCTGCTGTCCCATTGATGCCTTAGGATTTTAGCTTTTATATTTTTCATATATTTGTAATCCTGCAGTTCTTTAGTGTGTAACTCTAAACTCCATATAGAGTGTTAGCTACTGTCTTCCCATTTTGGTAAGACAAAACAATTCCTTTCTAAGCCTGGGAATTAAGGACACCTTACTGTCTCAGGCCCCAAGAGATGTAAACAAATGTGAGTTGGGGCTGAGCAAACTTGGGGTAAATTACTTCATTGCCTGAAGCTGTAATTGGAAGATTCACCCCCAGTATGCAAATGGACCAAACTTATCAAAGTGTGAAAATTCATGACCTGTCATCCATTTTTTGGGTGTAGCCCCTGGGGGGCTTCATCTGCCTGAAATGTACCTGAAGGCCCTTCAATAAATATAACAGCTTTTTATTCCCTTAATTTTGTCTGACCTCTGTTTTTAGGTAGCCCCAACAAGGCATCACCATATTCAGGTCATGTTCCTTACACATGCTGACCTCACAGTTGCAGCACTGAAGTTATTGCCAAGTTCAGCAATTGTGTTTTTCCTCAGGAAGACAGAAAACATCTATTTTTATGAAGTAGCCTGTAACTCTGAACTTTTGCCCAGAAAATGGGAGACCACACATTTCTTCTTGCCTCATCTGAATCCATGGACTCTGCATTTCTGGCTTTCTAGGAGAGTGCAGTGCCCTGCTGTGTGAAGATGGCAGTGACATGGTGCTGTCCATCCTGCTGAGACACTGAACCATGGGCTAACGGGGATGGAAAGAGAGGAGAAATCAGAATAGGGATCTGATTCTGGTCTGCAGACTAAGCCTCTTCCTCAAAGCCAGAGCTAAAAGCCAGCACAAGTCAACAATCAAATGGACACTGGAGCTTGAGAGCAGGGTCATATTCAGATGAGCAAAACCAGTGAACTGGCCAGTGCCAACTCTAACAGGAACTCAGATTGTTAGATTTTGTGTGTCATGTTTTATGCTAGACCTCCTCATTTATATGGCAGTTTTGATGGTAAAACTTGACCAGGATTCAAGGGGTTTGTGTCTTCTGATGACAATAAAATTTGACTGTTAAAATGTGTACCTTGTGAAAGGAGCTGCTAAAGGGGATTTCCAAGGCATCTGTCTCAGTGTCTCTTGCAGCTGAAGCAGAATAACTGGATGTGAAAAGCAAATAAACTTCAATACCCAGAGTACTATAAACACCAAATAACTGCTCATAAAAATTCTCCTAACATTGCTCCTCAGCTTACATTCATTTTCTCAGTAGTCATGTTAAAAACATGAGCCATGTAGAGTTCCCTACATTTACAGCCGGAAAAATAAATTTCTTTACTCTGTTTTGGTGCAGTTGTCAGTTTTAGATCAGGTCATGTGGAAAAGAAAGTAGATATTTCAACAACGATGTGTGTGTGTGTGTGCATAACTATCTATATAGTGGAAATTTTGTATACAACTGAATATAATTACAATTCGCAATAATAAGTCAAAAAACCCTTTTAATTAGAATTACAAAACTCAGGCAATTCTATGTAAGGTTTCCTTTTTTATTAGGAAGCAGTGCTAACATAGTGATGTAGGGAAACATACTCCCCTAAAAGCCTGTCTTTCTTTAAAGTACATATCCTGTCTCAAATTAGCAGATACCTGAGACTGAGATACTATCTCATCTCCTAGATGATTTTTGAAATGTCAAAAAGAAAGATTTTCATAGTGAAATTCTTTTTAGCTCCCAGGGGAACCCTTTGGCCAGTACCAAAGACTGTAGCATTCCCAGGAGCTATAAAAGCACAGCCCTACAGAAATTTGCATCCAAAACTGGTGGACTTGGCACTTCACCTATATCCACGAGAACAAAATGTATTATGGTACATTATGATAAATACATCTTCACATTGTAAGTGAATCGTCTCAAGATTCACTCTGTTGGGAATATGGAAGTCTGTCATATCTTGTGTATTTTATTTCGTACTTACATTTCACAGCACTTGAAAAATAACTTCAAAACAGTTTATACCAGTCATGATATCTAAAGTGTTTTTGCAGTTTTCATTGGGTTCTTGCTTGAAGCTTAGAAGCTGCATAAAGAGTTTATTTCTAAGCCCTTATTCAGTCAATAATGATACAAATACAGCTGATATGGCCCTAGATGGCCATAGGAAGTAGAAAGCCAGCAGACTTTCTTTCTCACAGCAGTATTATATTTGTGCGTATTTAAAAAAAAAAAAAACAAAGATGGGGAAAATTAGATCAGTTTGTTGTAGCTCCTTTGCAGTGACATTGCTGCTGATGGCCAGCCACAGTTTTGTTCATTTCCTCATTCATCTGAAGTTGATGTTAGTTGATTGATGATTTTTACAATCTGTCTGCATTTTCATCTTTAAAAGTGCTATGTACAATTTTCCAAAATTGATTTTAAATAGCATCTAGTATAACAAATTCCCAAGAGAACAAGTGATTCCAGTAGTATATAAAACATAATTTAATTATGTTTTCAATTTACTTTTTATGTTAAATATACTTGTTTTATTTTTAGTAAAGAAATAGAGTGAACTCAAGCTTGTTTTCAGCAGGTACTAGGCAGATCTTGACATTAGGTGAAACTGTGATGTTATTTTACCTTTATGCCCTTGATAGCATTTGGGTTTTTGCCAAGGGTGGCCAATGGGAGCAGAAATCCTGCATTTCAGAAACTGGTTGAGAAGTTGTCATTTTCAGTTAGTTGCTGTTGACTCATACAGTAGGCGTGTCCTCACGAGATCTACAATTTCCTAGATTTTTCTAAAGCTGTGCTTTCTTAGTGCTGGCACACATTTGAATTGGTCATGCTTAATTCATTTATATGCATTATTATAACATGAAAGAAGGTGTGAAAAGCTAATAGAAATCAGACCTAAGGCATCCACTGAGAGGGAGTACAGAGAGGTGGATTTATTGCAGGTTTTGTTCTCAGATTTTAACTGGGATTTTCCCTGTCTCGACAAAAACATAATAATTTAAATTAAAGATTCTGTTCCAGTCCCACTCCAAACACTCTCACTCTCTCAAAACCTTATAACATGAACTGTTCTGGGATCTGAGGTTTTGTGTGTCTGTGGGAGACATTTTCCATTGCAAAAGTGACTGAATGGTTTGTGCTGAAACAGGTGGATTTTTTTTCAAACACAAAAACCCCGAATCCTCTCAAATTGTTGATATGAATGTATTCTTTAAAAATACCATGTATTCAACTTGACTGTTTTTCCAGGGCAGAATTCATGTTGAGTAACACTTTCATACTTTTTTCATCTCTTGTCATTTTTTTTGAACCTCTGTTTTCATGTTTCCCAGCAGAGATTAAGAATACATCAGATGTCAGGTGATGAAACCCATGGGCCAAGGGAGAGTGTGGTCAGTGTAGTCCAGTCTTTCCTGTTTTTTTCTTGAGCAAACACATAAAAGCTAGCATTATCTGGACCATTCCACTTGAAAATAACGGGAGGATAACAGCACAGTAATTTTCAAAATTGTCTGCTACATTCACTCAGCTATGTTTTGGTTTTCTTTTTGGTTTATTTTTCTCCCTAAGTCCTCCTCTTCTTAGCATGTAGGCGTAAAAAACACTGTAAAAAAACTGTGACCAAGTTATCAGGGAAGAAGGAGCTTAAATTTGTGAATTCAGTTCTAAAATTACACAAGTGACAGGGATGTTTTTTGAAAAAATCACTGGATGACAAGTAACAGAAAAGAACCTGTGGATTAAGTAACACCAGAGGTCTAGAAACAGTTTTATATCATGAAAAATCATAAGAGTCTTAACTTGGAATTAATTTTGGCACTTAGAAAACATTGCAGTGAATTTAAAGCTCTGAGGTTCATTAGTACTCATTATCTCTTGCAGGAAAATATCTTTATCCCAGTGCTGGCTGTGGAACAGAGAGAAGCCTGGGGAGAATTTACAATAACCCTTCCCACAGTCCACCAAAGAGAAGTAATTTATCCAGAAAATATGAAGCAAACCCAAATAGTTAACATTACTGTCAATGTGTCTTAATGCATCCCATGTTTCACAAGCCACTCTTATTTTACTCTTGTGGTTTATAATAGTACCATCACGAAATATGAGATGTTCCTATATTTTTGTATATTAGGAAACATTTTGTCACCAAGAGGGTTGCCAAGCATTGGAACAGGCCGCCCAAGGAAGTGGTTGAATCACCATCCCTGGAGATATTTGAAAGGCATGTGGATGTGGCACTTGGGGACATGGTTTAGTGGTGAGGCTTGGCAGTGCTAGGTTAATGGCTGGACTGAATGATCTTTTCCAGCTTAAAGGATTCTATTATTTACATAACCCTGAAGCTGATTCAGTAAAAGTCAGTGTCAGGCAGCTGAGAATTGACCTCTTCCATGCCTTTGATTTGCATTTTTTTGTCTGTATTGTGAACAGCAAAGCGTTCCTTTACTAAGATTACCAAATTAGTTTGCTTAGACTTAAGTACAGGTGCATGTCTGATTTTTAAAATATATAATTTAAGGTGTACATCAGATTTCTTTAATGAAACTCTCATTAGACTTGCAGTGCAGGTTTCCTTTGCATTTATCAACAAAATGTTAATGCTTGTCTTTTGTAACCATCTGACACAAGGAGACACCAAATTAAGATCATCATACCATTTGGCATGCTTAAGTATTAAGGAGTAGGGTGGAAGTGTTTCTGCTTGAATAATTAATACAATCAAATGGTCTCAGGAAGGAGAAACAGCAAACTAAATTACCTGACCTTTCTTCATTCATCAGATTTAATTTACCTATTTTTGCCAGAGTAATTTGCATTTCATCTCCCGTCTTTTAGGCCAGCTTTATGCCTGAAATGAGTAGAAAAGAATTCATGTGTGGGGAGTGGTATATTATGCTGTGATTATCGTATCTCATGCAATGCAGATTGGTTTTCTCTCTGAGGTAGTTCAAAAGAAAAAGGGATGAGTTCCTTAACTTAGGAAGGGTCAAATGTGTAAACAGTGCCTTTACAAGAAATGTGCCAGAAGCAGAAGTTTGCAGTATTACCTGACTGTAGATCCTGACATGGTTCTGAGAAGGAGCAGCAGTAACCTATCAAACATTTTCCATTACCAGCTAAAACTTGATGCCTCTTCTGTAGGAATTTAACGTACTCACTGATGCTTCAGCACACAGAGGACATACAGCATACAGCGGACTAGGCTGTTCATGAGCTGTAGCACCCAGAATCATCCTTTCGAGTAACTGCGGGTTCTCTTAGACACAATAAAACATACAAGACATTTACATGTGAGGGGAGGCTTGATGGTGAGTGGCTGTAAATCAAGTGGCTGAACACTGCACAAGGCAGATGAACCATGGTTTCACTTTCAATAGTATATTTATAGAGCGAGATGGAAGGGGAAAGTGGAAGGGAAAATAGGAATGTTGCAAATCTGTGTCAATGCAGACTGAGTTACCCCAAGGTTCCACAGCAGAGCAGGCTTCTTGCCCATTACAAGGGAAGTTTCCAACTTCCCACATGGCCTGTAAGTTTCTAATTACAGCTCAAATACCTATGGCTCATCTAGGTAGAATGGCTTTTTTCCTTTTTTAACTCCTTGAGGGATAACTACAGGAATTGGCCAGCTCCCTTTTTCTCTCAATGAAACAGCAGTTGGAGGCTTTACTTGCTCTGCCTGCGTGGGTGCAGCATGTTAAACCAGCACTCTTTAAAAAAAAAAAACCTTCCATGAAATCTTTTAAAACCTTCCATAAATGTTTCTCCACAGGGAAGCTGCAGTCAGACAGACAATGAAAGCTACGTAAGAACTGATGATGAGGAGAGCTGCTTTCGGACAGACGATGAAGAAAACTCAGCTGCAAACTTCACAGAAGAATGGAACCAAGAGGTGCAGCGTCTCTTGACAAAAAAATCACATAACTAAGTTCTGAGGACTGTAGCACAGTACTTTTGTTCTAAGAGTTGTAGTTTGTAGATGTGTGTTTTTTGACAACAAGACTTTTGTTTAAAGCTAACTGATATTAGCTACATCTTCTGTAACATGGCTCATTACTGGCGAAGCAAACAGACTGATGCGCGTGCTGCCGTCACACACGGCAGCGTTGTTAATAATTCACATAAACCCTTTGCACATGATATTGAACCTGTTCAGTTTACAATGACAATACTGTTTATAGTTAGAAATTTGATTTCTGAATACTTTGAGATTTTAGTAGATCAGTTTACTATACACTGTACATTTTTTTTTTCCACGGGAGAAATAAAAAGCGACAATTATGCATTTAACACTGAACGATGATACTCCTGAGTGTATATATCTAGTAGCCCAAAAACAAAGTACCAGAGTATATTTGCAATTTGTTTGCAAGTCTTTAAATTAAGGCTTATACAAAATGTACTAAAATAATAATAATATAATTAATAATAATAATAAACTTCTCTAATTTAGGGCTAATGTGTAACTTAGGAATGTTTCTTTCAAAATAATCTAACAAATCAGCCATAGAAGTTAGTGTAAATATTTTTTTTCCAAATAGATATCATATACAAAAGGTGACATTCAAATGATATAGAATCTAGTTTTTAAATCAGCACAGATCTTCTTAAAACTGTGAACTATGTTTTGAAATACTCGTTGCTAAAGCTGTTTATAAACCACAGGTGCCATAAGATCCCTGAACTGACTGATGTTACGTATAATCCTCCATGGTATTGTTTCATTGATGTTTTAGCTTTAGTAAGCATGTGTTCAACAAACCAGCTCTTTCCATCTCTCTGCCCCTCCTCTTCCTCCTCACACTCTTCCATGATGTTATTTTCGAGGCCTTCAGCTTTAAATGTACAGGCTTAAAGTGCGCTTGCAACTGTTTTCTTTTGATTTCCGAATGTGTACTGCCTTAGCCAGCCACCAGATGTTCTGCATGCCCTCTTGGAAATGTGTGGTGAGACTCTTTCAGAGCTGGATGGAGAAATAGCGATCAGCAAAAAGCACAAGAAGAGCAGTGGATTCTTGCGAAAGGACAGGCATACAGTTACAGAATTGGAGTTTAGTCCAGTTTAGTATTTTTCCAGTATCAAGGCATTTCAGGAGAAAGTGGACTGATGTGGCCATTAGGCAGGGCTAGGCAGTGAGGCTGCTGGCTAAAAAGTGTTTGCTCTGCTGTGACTACAAACCTACAGATACTCCTGAGTGGGCATTGACACAAACTAGCGTCAACGTGCTCCCCAGAGCACCCTGCTCCGAAACAAAGGTGACACCTCTGTGGCACATGGCACTGCCGTGCAGAGGGACCAGAGCCAGGCCAGGGACAGCTGGAGCAGCAGCTGGGCAGGGACACCAGGAGGTGTTCCATGCTGGCTGCCTGGCCCTCCTGAGCTGCACAATGTTAGCTCGGGGCCGCCTCTGTGCCAAGGCAATTTTACTGCCCTAATACAATATTGGGCTTCCAGTACCTGGCTGACCTAAAGTGACACTGTCTAACAGCCCTGAAAACAGTGGTGTTTCATACAGATATTTCACACCAGCACAGTTTGCCTACAGCAAGTGATGAGATACCCATCTAAAGCAGGTTAACATGGCTTGTCTGTCCTTGCTTTCATGGTGACGTGGATGTGTGCTGCCGTGTTTACATGAGATTGCTATGTAGCTCGACCCAGTAAGTCCACTTGTTTGCATGCATTCTCCAGGCTCGTGGCTGTTTCCCTGGGCACTATGTGTTAGGGAATGAGTATCTGTATGAAAGAGCTGCTGCCATGTTCCATATCATTTTACTGTGTATGCAGATCTCTTGTCTGTATATCCTTGTGTACCTGGGCTTGCTCTCAGACATCCAAATGCATACTAAGGGATCCAGATATCTTCATGTAAGCTTTTCATTTTTGCAATCACTGGTCTTTGCTCCTGGGATATGTGCCATCCTGGCAAGGCAGGCACCATATCCTCCACTATCCCCTCCTCCAACCTCCTCTCAGGAATGAGTTAGCCTCCACTAGTGCCTAGCACTCCATTTTTTTAGCTACTCCAGTGAACCTGTAGACATTGCTGTCAGCTCAGGATTCCAGGCAAGCATTTCCTGAACAGGGAGAAAACAAGCTAGAACACAGCTACGTGCAATGGCTGATTATTTCAACCTATGTCATGTCTAATTGTACCCAAAGTAATAGATCCCTCCCATCACCTTAATGTCTGCGTGCTCATTATCACCATGCTTAAAATAGATGCACTAGACTAAATCCATTGCAAGAGCTTCCGAACTAGGAGTAAGGACTGAAGTTGACTAATCAAGCGCCTTTCTTTTAGGCTGGTGTCAACAAGATGATCCCTTAGGAGTTCTGGGTCCCTTATGCCCTGGAGCTCTGAGATGAAGCACCTCTTATTTAGCTCTGCAAATGTCTATTTTAAGCATTTTTCCAACTCTTAAGCTGGCTGCATTGTCACTCAGCTGGTCTTTGTCTGTTTGTTGAATATTATTTTTGTTGTGGTTTGCGGTCATTAAAACAAACACAATTACAGAAGAGGTCCCTGGTATGGCCCTTTTCTTAATTACCAATGGCCCACCACAACCATCAAAACTCCGGGTGGTTTTACTGTCACTGGAGGAAAACCAGTGGTTTGGAATCAGGAGACAGGGATGTGAAGATGTATAGGGTCCTTGAATGTCCAAAGCGAAGGTGGAGAATGGGTTGTCTGTAAGTAGTAATGTTAACTAAACTGCATAAAAAGGTGTGTGGCCTTTGTTGTGATATAATATGTATTTTCTTATATGCATGAGCCAAATTGTTGCGTCATAATTTATCATAAGTGCGTCTGCCTTTACTTTCAGTCGTCACCTTCTCCCATTCTTATTGGTTCTTGGCAATTACTGTAGATAGACCTTGTAAATATTGCAGCCTCGGGTTGCTGTAATCACATTGGTTCAATTCAGCAGACGGAGCTGTGAACAACAAGCACTCCACAGTGTCCTGAAGAATAAAGGGCATTTTTACCTTTGAACCAAAAACAAAAAGAAGTATGAAGAGTTACATCTTGAGGCTACTAAGTGCAACGCATTTTTAAAACACTGTACTTGACACCACTTGAGACAGATACAGAGACACTAAAAATGTCACGATATTCATTGGTATTGTAACAGAACTGCTATTGTATGGGGTTTTTGTATTGCTGTTAAGTATTGTTTTGTGTGTGTGTGTTGGAACCTACTGGGGACATGTTATATTTTGAAGTGATTAAACTATTTAATTGTGTGTCTATATTTTGGAATGGAATTATTTCTTCATTAAAAAGATTTTTAAAAGGAATTTATGGACCATCATATTTGTGGCTTATTTTGGTTTTGGATGTCCTGTTCCATGGAACCCAAACAGCTTTTTTTTTTTTCTGTAGGGAAGGGAAGGAAAGTGTGTCCCTGTGGTTCAGCGAGTAGTCTTTGTCTCTTCCACCACTTCACAGGAGAACTCCTTCCACCACCTTCCACAGTGCTTTGAACTTGGTATCAAGCAGCACCTGCTTTCAGTGGCCCAAGCAGTTTCTTCTTTCTTCCTTTCTTAATTCTCCATATCTTTAGCAGTTTCACAACTTGAAAATTAAGTTCTCCATCTGTAAAACACTTGCCCCTGAATCCACTTAACAGCAATGAAAATGACCATAAGCAGAAGACATAAGGCCTGACAAGGTGCCTGGTACAAACTTAGAAGGTGGTACATGGTTCTCAGGAACCTAAACAATCCGCAGTAGTGTAATTTTTTTCTTAACTACTGTGTTTCTCTGGCCTTAGAAGGAAGAAAATGTTGGAACAGGCACATTTGAATGGCTTTACCATACGCAGTCACACGTTCTTCTGTTTCAGATGAACACAAAGTATGTTTTTCCTATTACACTTCTAAGATTTCTTTCCTTGTAGTTCTTGGTAATTGCAACTGGTTGCTAACCTAAAAGAGCATGGAGTTGCAAAGCAAGAGCTTGCATTTAAAGCAGCAGGTTTGTGTTCTGGTGCAGTGCTTGGGGCTACTCATCAGGATGTGGCAACATCTGGAATGCCCAGTGGTGCAGCTGGGTGTGGTGGCAGCCCTTCCCAGCAGATGCACTGCAGCCGCTGTCCCAGAGTGTGTCACTGACATCCAAAATATCCACAGCTGTGCACTCAGAATTGTTAGCTGCCCAATGAGTTACACCAGGGAGGGGTCTGTTAGATGGAAAGCAGTAGCAGCAAACCAAAAATACTCTCTATCTACTTAGCAGATACCCCAGTGTGTTGGGAAGCAGATAAAGCCCAGTCTGCTGCCTCCTTCAGCACTGACTGCTGTGGTAACCTATAAATCACCAGGGTTTATTTGCCCTAATTCTCCTGTCTACATGTTGACATTCTTCAATAAAGATGACCGTTTTACACTGTAAATTGTTTGCCAGATCTGCTGAACTTCGCCCCCACAATCCCAGTCCAAATTCATATCCACAAGACTGTAATGTATGATGACATATAAGCTCATGAGGATAACTCTGTTTTATCCATGCATAATCCCAAATTGCTATGTTGCTTCCTAACCCACAATCAAATCTATGGCCCCTGGGGAACAAAGGAGCCAGTGAAAACTAATTTATAGGCAAGGGCTGTTTTTCTCTTTGCCTCTTGGTTACTCTAACTGCTTTTTGCAGGGAAAATAGACTTATAAAGGAGGAAATAAATTAGTTTCATTTGCAAAAGGAAATTTAAAAAATAAAATAAAAATAAAATAAAATAAAATAAAAATAATGTGGTCTTTAGATCTGAATAGTTGGCTTCTTAGCTGCATCAGCACTGAACTAGGGGACTAAAAACATCTGGAATTTTCTGAAAGCACCTGAGAGTTTCATTCAGTAGCACACAATTCTATGCCTGCTCTTCCAAAATTTGCTTAGGCCTATTGCTCAGCAGTTTTATATTCTGCTATAAGCAGCCCTTAGGTCCAGGTGAAACTTTTAAGAGACTGTTGCAGGAATATGAAGCTGAGTTTATCAGAAAAATGAAATATGTTGGGTAGGAAGAGCAATCTCTATTGTTCAAATGTATTGAAGAATTTCATATGCCTCAAGATCATCCTGTCTAATACCCCAGATAATCCGCAGGTTAAGGATTCCCATTTGCTTTCTCCTAAATTACTGCCACCAGTTGAGTTGCCTGTGGATTAGGACAGCTATCCCAAGCTGCCAGCATGGCACCAGCAAGCCTTTGGTTGCAAAAGGCAGAGCAGCAGAATTCAGCTACACTTCTCCCAAGCCTCCCATTCCCCAGGAAACAGATCCCAAACTGAAGTTTTTCTGAGGGCCCAAAACTCTGGAGCTTTCTAAAAAAGCTGCTTTAGGCTAGCAATCTCCTAGGACAAGGCTGAGGGATGTGCACAGGGAAGGAGGGGAATTGTGCAACCACATCATCCAAAAATGGTTAATGCATGACATAAGTTGGTTAATGCAGCTTGGAGATAATAAAGACCAAAGAGATAGGTGATGTGAAAGAGTAGTTGCTTTTGTGTGTCTTGGTAGGCAATGAAGGAGGCCATGGTGCATTTTGTCATTGGTATGTGATGCTGCAGAATGTAGTTTGCTATTTAATGCAAGATCATTTACTACTAGCAAATGAATTACCTCACGGCTTGCATTTTTTACACAACACTCAGCAGTGGCCAGATGGCAGATGTGTCAGGCCTGCTGTTTGTTATGCTAATTGTCAGCCTTAAAGGCTGCCCAGTTAACATTTCTTGTTACTGCTCATTTCAATTTTGGTCCCTTTTGGTACATTCCTGTCAAAAAAAAAAAAAAAAAAAAAAAAAAGGTCAAAATGGTTTCCAGTATGGGGATGCGCATCTGCATTTCTCAGCTTTTGGTCTTTCAACCCCCAGATCCCTTGCAAGCCTCCCCTAACCCCAGGCAGGGGTTCAGAGTATCCATCCCTGCTCCTCCTCCCTCAGTGCTCTTTCAGGACAGGCTGCTCCTCTCCTGCACCAACGCTTCTCCTTATCTCTTCAGTTATTCAGCACTTCCTCATGGGGCAGGGGCTGCTGCTCACCTGGGAAAGAAGTTTCTCACTGCTGCCTTCCTGTCCCACTTCCCATGGGAGCTGTTATGTGGCCCAGACCATGTTTTTTCCTGGATGGAATCCCTTGTTCAGGTCAAAAAGTTCCTTTTGGACACCCAAAATCCTTTCCTGGTTTCACCAAAGAACCAAATGTGTTTGTACTCCTGTGATGCACAGAGTAACCTCCCCTCCTGCACCCCTCAGTGGTGCCTAGTCCAATTACACTCCTTTTTTTTTTTCTTTTTTTGCTTATTTTGCTTTATTGTTTATTCAGGCTTCTGGCAGTAGCCTTAAATCCGCCGTTTTGCTCCTACACTGCTGCTATGAGTAGGAATCAGGTGCTTAACAGGTCTCTGCACTTCTTTAACATCTGCCTTCATGTGAAAGAGCAAGAGCTTGCATGCTCTGTAAGAAGCATTTTCATCATCATATTCATTATGTAGATGCAATTAAACTTAGAAATCCCCCCCAAGAGACCTCAGCTCTGACAAACGACCTTATTGTCCTCTCCACAAAGTTGAAAAGTTATATTTTAGTCCTTTCACGTGGCACTGCGTGCTGTCTGGAGTGTTTTCCATTTGCTACTTATAATAACTGCCCTCTGCCTCTCAGCTTATTTGCCTGGAGACCCTCACAGCCCCCAGGCCCCCAGCAGATGGGGAGGCTCAAATCCTGTTTGTTTCAGCTGAAAGGCTGATACTGAAGTTAGTGCAGATGGTAATTTGTACTTGAGAGAGTGCTGTTTCCAGGGAATCCTCTCATCACTTGCTCTGAGTCACACACTCAGAGGAGGACACTTCACCAGAAACACGTTTTCTGCTACTTTTGGATCTAAGCTCCCACAAATTAATTAATTGAGTTCATGTGTAAATGCAAGAAGGAGGAATGCAGAACACTTTTGTAAGGTCGCAATCTTGAGAAATCTATGCAGACCTGTTCACCAATTAAAAACTGGGTTTATAGAGGTTATACAAAGTCTGCACAGCTCTAGTATTGATTGTTTGTCTAGCAAAGTGATAATCAACAGAAAAATTAACTGGGTTTGACTGCAAGCTGGGATTGCCAAGGCTGATGGTGTCTGGAAGCAGAAAAATTAAACTGTTTTATGTTTAGCTGGGGATGCCTCACTTAACCCAACAGGAGCAAACACAGAGGACTAAAACCAAATGAAAACCAGATCACTGGTTGAGTAGCTGTTCAGTGGCCAGCTACTGCTTTCCTTGGGAAGCAATTCATTATTCCCCTTACATTTTGCACTGCTGAGAGTGAAATATCTCATCTGCTCAGCCAACACTGCCGAGTGGCAGGTGGTTTTCCTGCCACAAGGACACAGCAGACTCATACCACCATGGCTGGCCCATTAGGTACAGCTGAGGTACAGCAGGCAGAAATTTGCCCTAATAGCTCTCTTGAGCTGGTAGCAGGACTGCATCTGGTCAGCCCTTTACTAAAATGTGATGAATGACTGTGGAGTGTTTTCCTTGGCAGCTGAAACCTTTTCCAAGATGGAAATAATGTCTTTAGCCACCTAACAGATGAGACAGAAAAGCTGGTGGCCTTGGCCAGAAAGTGTGAGCCAGCCTAATTCTGGGATGAGGTTTCCCACCAAGCTGTGTGCTAATTCAGAAAGCAAGAACCCTTGTGTCAGATTGTTCCCCTTTCCTTTGCTATAGATTGTCTGTACTAATATCTATAATATTTATTGTCTCACCTCTGAATATAAAACTTGGCCAACACTTAAAAAAAAACTGGGAAAGGCAAGGCTTGAGTTGTGTTGAGTATCTGCATCATGCCCTGTTGCCTAGGTAGCTGCATCTAACATTCAGGGACTTGTTTCTAAGAATTATAAGCTAGGGAGATAAACAAGCTCTTTTAAGGATGCAGAAGAGGACTCAAATTTGGTTTGCTGTATTTACTTTGTTGTGCTCATTTACACATTCATGGTCTGATGATGACCTAGAAACTGAGGTACCCTGTGGAAGTGTTTGCCTTGCTCCCCCCAGGCAGCTCTGTGTGCCCAGCCCTGTGCAATCCCTGGCATGGACACACACATGCGCACACACCCCAAGGAGATTGCTCTTGTTATGTGGAGAAAAGAGCGACAGTCCAGATTGCTGAGGGTGAGTCAGATGTTGTGAGAGGTTATGCAGTTTGCATGGATCAGGCTGCTCTGCACAAGAGGATGAACAGCCCCCAGCAGGGAAGGGTGAAAGCTGCACTGCCTGTGTCCTTTTGCCAGCACTGCTGGCCATTCCCTGCCAGACATGCTACCCATCCATATCCCAACAGCTGCCTCTTCTTGCCTCAGAACTCGGGCACCAGTTCTGCTTTTGTGAGATCCCACTGGTGTGAGGGTTCTGATTTTACTGCACAGTGACTACCAAACCTCCTGGCCTTGGTTTTGTGCCTTCAGAGAGTGCATATGCTGTGGTGCAAGTCAGGGTCCCACCATGGAGGTGTCTCTCCTCCTCCAGAGATGAGATGCAGCAGGAAAAACGCATGAAGGAAGTATAAAAAGTTGAGGTGATGGGGATGTCCACCTGCTGACATGAAGTATCAGCAGACATAATTGGTTGGCCTCAGGCCAATTTACCTCTAAGATGCCAATAGACAGTGGCTCTTCGGAGTGTTGGCAAGGTGTTCTTGCCCATCAAGCCTTGTCTGATTGAAGCAGCAGTAGTGGAGCTCCGCTGATCCAGACAGGACTTTCCTCAAAGGGCACAGCAGTAATGAAAATGTTTATTCTTCATGGCCCATGAATGCACTTCACCACCATTTAGCATTACCACAGGTGTTACTGCAGGAAAACCTATTTTCAATATACTGTATGAGCTATTCAAGCTTGCTCCAGGATTTCTGGGCTGACTTATGGCAAGTTCAGCCCAACCCAGCAGTTCCCCTCATCTAATTTCCCACAGAGACATGTGGACATGTCTTTAGCTGCATAAACCTAATTATGCTCCCACAGCCCCAAAACTGACAACTAAATTACTGTTACAGAATACTTGCAGAACAAAGCTTTACCAGAAGCGTCACAGCATGATTTGTTGGACCAGCAGTCTGAAAAGAAAGATTGTTATGCAAATCTAATTTGGAAATCATTAGCAAGAACGATGCCATAGAACAGATTCCTTTTATTTTTTAAAGAGATTCCACCTTATTATAACCACATTCAGTTTCTGGATACATTAGCATAAATAAATTGCAGGAATATGAAGTATTTTTTGTATGGTAGATGGACTTTTGAAACTGAAGTTTCACTCATATATTCCAGTCCTAAAAGCAGTCTTAAATATTCTTAAAAATCCAGCCTCTACAATAAGTGTGATTTCTTTTCCTTGCAAAGCTGAAAAATTGTTGTTCAGGAAGCACTTCTTTTCAGCAGAAAGCTGGAAGTGTCCATAAATTAACTCATACTGAAAATTAAAGGTACCCACGCAGGCTGGTCCCAGTCCGTACTTTGCTCCATCCAGTGTTTTTCCTCCTGTATTTTCTGCCTGACATAAACCTACAATCCATGAAGATCTGCTGCTACACAGGGGTGTTACAACATAATCCTGGCAGAAATAATCTCTGCATGGTTGAGACTTCATTTGTATGTCTGTCTTTCATGGTTACAAGAACCAATACATACTCCAGCTACAGAAAGATGAGAGTCTCGGAAACCAGGGCAGGGACCTATCGGAAGATAAAATCTTCTTTACATGTTTTATCTATCAATAGGGGTTAAGGTTTCTATCTTAGTTGCAAGTAACACTCTTTACAGTCTACTGACATTATTTATACTTGTTTACATGTGGCCTAGCAAGACTTGGAAAAATAAATTAATACGAGCCCAGTCCTCGTAGAAGAATATTGGTCTAATCCATTGCCCAGTCCCGTAAAATACAAAGATCTTATTTTTGGAATCAAGGCCAAATGTGATGGTCTGTTTGGTTCTACAATATGGAGCTTTTTTTGTCTTTTCCTTACATTTCTAAAGAATCCAGAAAGTAGCATCCAACAGAAATGAAACAGGAAAAGCAGTAGTTGATTCTTACAAGCTACAAACCTGTAGACATGAAAATCAGAGAGAATAAATGCAGAACCCATTCAAATAACTATAGAGAATGCAGGAAGACAGGAACATGTATGTAATTTTTTTTTTTGCAGTAATTATCAGCACTTCTGTCTTCTAAAAAAAGTCCACTGCATTTCCACTAACAGCTGTATCCTGGATTTTCTTGTAGAAAAACAGAAATGAAGGATCGAAGTTGTAAACATAGAAGATTTTTTTTTAAAATGCAATGAAGAAAAATCGAAAGTCTGGGGTTTATTTATTGCACATAAGGACTTTTCCATAGAAAATGATTGTAGGAATGAAAGAGTTGTGTCACATTTTTCACAACAAACAAAAAAAAAAAAAAAAACAAGCACAGATTTTTGGCATGACACCACGCGTTAAATTTTCAACAGCCCTTTTCACTGCGTGTAGAGACAATAATCCTGGTGTGGTGTGAGCCAAGCCACTGGCATGCAGCATGATTTTCAGTCAGCCTTTCCTTCCACACTGCAGCTCCACCTACTGTACAGTTTGGTGAGAAATCTTGGTCCCATGATTCGTTCTGCATCCCTCCACATCTTCAGTAGAAACAGGGGAATTAATGGGCAGTGGGGAATGAGACCAGGAAAGAATAAAATCACTCTGGAATTATTCTAAACCCTTCCCTGAGTTTTTTATGGGCAGACAGTTAATTAGGACATTAGGGATATTTAACGCTGTTAGCATAAAGCCATACCTAAAATCCCACTGTTGGCTTATCTTTTCATTTTATGACCAAAAAGCATAATTTTTTGCAGCCATTGCTTCATTTCCTCTCCTCCTTCATTCTCCTAACCGAAGAAGTTTTTTTTTTTTTCTTTTCCAAGGCCTATCCCTGCTCCGTTATGTCCTCCTCCAGGCCCTGGTCAATCCACATGACTGGCATTTTTTCCCAGCTTGTCTCACAGGTGGGACATAGTTAGGTCAGAGCCACCTCCTCGTGCCCCAGGGACACTAACCCTGGTCTTTCCAGCAGCCAGGAGGCCTGATGTGCTCATCTCCATGTGCTGCCCTTGGCTTGAGGATAAATATCTGCCTGGAGAGCACCACCATTGACCCTCCAGGAGGATGCTCTCCACCCTGGCTCTAGGAAACCTGGTCTGAGTCACAACTTTCCTCCCTGTAGCAGTCCCTTCTGCCTTCTCCAACACACAGTTTAACTTGAGGTTGAAGTTCAGTGAGACTCACAAGTCAGAGACTGTGACCTCCAAAAGAAAGAGGAATTGCTTTTCCCCATTCCCTTTTGCTCTTACCGTGGTTCAGCAAAGGCCTTTACTTCCAAGGCTTTGAATATTTTCTTCCTCAAGAGTGTCTTTGTTTTCTGCATGAGATATTTACCTCTTGTCTAACCTCAGAAATTCAGGTGTCTGGAAATTTGGAGAAATTACAACTTCAGAGAAACCTCAAGACTAAACAATGAAGTAGGAGAGGAGCTTCCAGGCAGCCTGTAAATTCCTGGGGCAGACTGTAAACTTGTCCAAGTTCTGTTCAATTTTTTTTTTTTAAATACCTGCTTTAATGCAGTGATAAATTAACATTTTATGGTGCCTTTGGGTATGTTTGTAGCTCACAAACCTGTGGGCTACCTGTTATTACCTGTGTCAGCCAAGGTTCCCACCTAATCAGCACCTGCAAAAGCAGAGGACAGATCCAACTTCACTGTTCTGAGGTCACAGGAGTAAAACTGGGAGAGACAGTTTTTGCTTTTTCAAGTAAGTTGAGCTTTTAAAATGCACCAGAAGGAATGATTATAAAGATCCACAGCACCTCTTTAAAACTTTGCTACGAATGGTCACCATTAACATCTATTTGAATGACACACATACTAACTCTGTTCAATTTTACACACACACATTTTAGTATGAAAAAATAATGGAGGGTAGTTATTGTTGTTATTATTTCTGGATTGTTATTGTTATTGTTATTATTGATGCTGTTGTTATTCCTAGTCTTTTTATTAATAATAATATTAATGTTGTTGCTATTATATTTGATTTTATGGATTTGAAATTTATTCAGATGAAAACCAGTTGTGAGAGAAAATTTCTTCTTTGGAGAGCAACTGGCAACACACACACACACACATTCACATACAGTGAAGGAGGTAGCATTAACTCACTTGAAACTGAGAGCTTTACAATGACTCCATGTACTAAATATTTTAATAAACTGCATTTGAATGCATGCAATCAGTCCAGAACTTCACAGATGTTGGGCTTGGGCAGGGTGCATGTACATGTGCTGGGGAGACAACCGAGGAACTCTTGTGTGCTTTCTGCATTTCAGATTTATTTCAGCTTTGAAGAGAAAACTCTAATTAACAAAATCGAGTTGCTGTCAAATATGTTCTTTTCTGTTGGTTTCTATTTATAATTTCTACAGGACAGAAATAAGCCAGAACAATAATTGCAAAATACAAAAATCAGAATACGTTAATTCTAGCAGAATTAGAATGCGTTAATTCTAACCCTGCCTGCTCCCCTGAAGAGCTCCTGTGAGAAGGCAGAGCAGGTGTCTCCTCTCTTGCACTTCCACCCATCCCTCCTCTGGCTTTCAATTGCTTGGAAGGCAGCATATGGGGGCTGTACATGTGCTGCGCACCACAACCCAGAGCAATGTTCTTGTGAAGGTTTTCCAGTTCCTGTGGGACTGTCCAAGTCATGCAAATGCCTGTTGTTCTGTGAATACATTTCTGCTGGAGAGGGCGATTTTGGGAGTCTGGGCAGTGCTGGGGGCTGTTGACAGGCGTGAGGTAACACGCTGACAGCTTTATTCCCATCTGTTAATAGCTGTTCTAGCCCTGGTGAAGCTGTTGCAGGACACTTGCTAAACCTGCTTATTCTGTTTGTGCATTCACCAAGGCTTTCAGGGTTACTTTATCCACTGTTTTGGAATAACATACCAATTGGTGAGTAAGCCACTAGAACTGTAAGTTATGCATAAGTGAATGGTTTCACCTCTGCCACAGCTCTTCCGCAGAGGAGGTAATGTGCTGCTGTCACGCTTTGCAAAGCTCAGCCCAAGATCAGAGAGATCAGCTCCCTGGCCAGCTATGCCATCCTCTTACTCAGCAAAATTGCTTTTATATGTCTGCCCTGGTCACATTTCTCCTTGCTTAGCTCATAAAGAAACCCAAATAAATCTCCCTTGAATCCAAATTCACAGGTTCCAGAAACTGGTTCAGTCAGCAGTATCTGTGCTCTTCTCTGCTGGGAACATGCCTGAATTATGCACTTGCTTCCTAGCTCTGCCTGTACACTCAGAAACCAGAATAACCCCAAAAGCTAAACCCTCAACAGCGTAATCCCACTGCACTTTTCACTTAATCCTTTACCACAGACATTCCTCACCCTTTGCCCTGTGCAATGCCTTTGAATGATGCTTGTTAGAAGAAATTGCTGTAAAACACACTGAATTAAGGACTGTGACCCCCATACCTCCAGAAGGCAATAAAAAGGCTTATTAATAAGAAATTTGATTGATGGGATGAGAAAGCATTGTTAAAGGAATTCCTCATTCGTTAGTTGATTAAGAGTTCTAGAAACCAGAGATCATGCTGTGCTCTCTGGGGCTTAGCCAAAGAATGAGACAAAGATGGTGACATCTCTACCACAAAAAATTGATTTCAGCAGAACTTAGATCACACTTTGGACCAGCTGTGGAAAGGATTAAAATTTTCTAGTAGTAGATGGAAATGCATGGGGTATTCAGGGATACCAAGACTGATAATTCTTATCACCATACCATGAAACCAGATTTGTGTCCTGTTGCTGCAGGCCCCAGCCAGGTAATAATTAGCATTGACTCCGTGATTCAGAAGTCTGATCAATTGCTTTATTATTATATCACCTTATAGTACATTATATTGTACTTATATTACACTATATTACAGTAGCAAGAGCTCTCACTAACTACTCTCTCTCCTCAGAGTCCCAACACAGCTGTGAATCTGACTGGTCATTGAATCCAAACACCATCACCAGAATCCAATCAAGCAATCACCTTGGGTAAACAATCTTCAGAACACATTTCACATGGGCACAACACATGAACAGAGATAATAATTGTTTGAATTCTTTCTCCTAACTTTCCCAGGCCAAAGCCTAAGAGAATTCTCTCTGTTCTCTCTTCAACTGAACCGAGAGAGCCTCCACAGTATCCCACTTCACATCACCCTTCCCTGATGTTGTCATGATAATCTTTCATAATACAAAGCTAAACTAAATCCATCCTTACACTTTTTCACACAGATTATGAGATTTTTCATTCATCCATGGGGTCCAATTCCTCTGCCTTAGGGTACCTATACCAGGCATGCACCAAACCTCCCTTTCCCCACTCAGACTTGGATAAGAGCAGTGAATAAGAGCACGAGAAAATCCTTCAGGCCCTTCACCAAACTGAATTTACCAAACAGCCCCAAACCCTGGTGTCTCTGTCCTCTCTATGGCCTCTTGAGACAGATTCCCAGTGTATTTTTAGCTTGGGTGGTGTGGTTGCACTGCACCTACTAATCCTTTGTAGATCCTGTTTCCCCAAAATAAAGAGCAGCAGGTGAAGTTGTAGAAGCAAAAGGCAGCCATTTGATTTTGACTGTTTTAAGGGTCAGTTATTTTCTCAGCCAGCCTACAATTTTAGCTATTCAAAGCAGCAATTTCTGTGTTTCTTGCAGAATTACAGCAGGAATGGTTTAGCCACTTGTATGCTTTGAACAGTGATTTTTGTCATGCGAGAGCACCATACTCCATGTTGCTGCTGCATCAGCTGTTGTTACAATTATTTTAAGGCTTCATTCCCCTGAGGTCTCATGAGGGAACCTGGTTACCACCTGCACTCCATGATTACAAGTCCTAAGAGATGCCCTCAACTCAAATCTCTTGCTCTGTGTTCTCCAGCTTTGTTCTCTTGATGCAGCTCTATTTATTTCACCCTTTGCACTCAGTCATCTCTCTGCTGGGGTGACTTGGAAGCAGAAAGGTCAGTTTTGTACAACCAAAAGTAATTAATTAGATCAGTCTCTTGAGGCCTTTTTGGAAGGGAAAAATACCTTCTGGTACTAATCTGCTTCAGTAATATAAATGATGTATTTCTGGTTCCTCTTCTCAGATGCTGTTTCTACTCTTTTCACACCTCTAAAAAGGGAATGTACAGTGCAACAAACAGTTCAGGTTAGGCTGTAAGCTCCTGCTACATCATTAACCTTGGAATGAGATCTAAACTCTTGCCCTTTCCTATCTACTCTAAATAATGCTCTAAATTTTGTATAGAAGTCCATCAATGCCAGGTAAAATTCCACATCATGGAGCCATTCAGGCTAATACATCATAAAACTAGTGCCATATCCACAGGTCTTTTTAGATCCTCCTTCTCAGTGGGTCTTTTTTAAGTAGCAGCAGTGGGGCATGAAAGCAGCAAGGTCCAGTTCCTATAGAATACTGCCAGAGTTTCAATATCTACTGGTTTCTGATTGTGCCTTTACATTCTGGTCAATCCCCCTTCTTCTGCTTTCTGTCTTTTGCTTAGCAAATGTACTTGGCTTTGAACAGTCAACTTGCAAACTAAACATTGTATGGAATAGGACAGGAGCCCACGGATTCTTTTTATAGATGATGACTTGCACCTGTTTTTAAAAACATTAGTTCATAAATGTAAAGGCTAACATAGTTTTTGACTATAATGAATAATTTCATTTAAAGGGAACACTTGGATTCTGGGAAAATGATCACATTTTAACTGCTTGGTAGCTGTTCTGATCTATCATAGCTCCATGTCTACTGAGCATATTAAATGGTAAATACTTATTTATAATCTGTGGTTCATCAAGTTCAAAACCCTTCAGCAGGTGGGACGTGCAATAGTAGTGCAGAACTTTGGTGTTCACCAATTCCCAGCACACCAACAAAGTTCAAATTCAGTTTTACATCTATAAGAAAATTGTCGTGCAGCTACTCTGACCAAAAACACCCTGGTCTCTGGCTGACTGAGCCCCACACAAAGTCTGTCTCCTGCATCAGAGAGAGCAGAAGAGGTCGATATCAGTACCTCAAACAACTGTCAATTTATAGTAAGCGACATCCATCAGATAAAATGATTAAGAGATCAGCTTTCCAAATCGTGGCCCCAATGGCCAACAAAGATGCAGAGTGCAAGCACTGTATGACTGCATCTGTCAGGATGTATTAGCTCTGAGAAATCGTTACCCACCCTAGGGAGGAAAATTAGCAAAGAAAACCTCCAACATTAGTCTGAATTGTGTGTAAGTGGGGCTTCCAACAGGAGGAGAGGGAAACAAAGCAGAGCTTTTCCTTATTGCCAGGCGGGCATTAACTTTCTACATCTATTCCTGATGAAAAAATAAGCAGATCTGGGAGAATAAAGTCCAGAAATAATGGGATTTTTTTTTAAGAGAGTTTCATCTGGCCTCCCTAGCCTGGATTTGTGAGAAGTGGGTTTGGCAAGACTGGGAAGTTTCTTCTTCCTTTTATTTTTGACATCATGTTCTCTGAGTGATGACAGCTTTACACACAAGTAATGCAAGAAACACTAATAATTCATAAACTAAGTAGTGGGTTCCCTCTTCTGAGTGTTTTCTTTTCTTCTTGTTATTATCAATACAAGTTTAGTTACCTACTGAAAGCACTTCTCATGCCAGAGGCTGCCTCTGGGGAGGCTACACTATCTTTAAATTAATAGGTATATGGATATCTATTATAGGTATAGACAGGTATAGATTCGATTTCAGGAATTTTGTTACATCTGAGCTAATCCTTGGTACTTGTTGTTGCATGGCATGCTCTACACGGGTGCATATGATAATCAGCACAAAGTTGTTTGGGGACAGAGATGTGAGAGGAGGATGGCTTTACTCTGTGAGTCTAGGTTTGGTAATATTCTGAGCTCGTAGGAGGTGTAAAGTTTTTCTTAAAAAGGATGGAATTTTTGGTACATTAAGCTGTCAGACAAATGTATATCTTGTTCTGAAATACCCTGTTAATGTTATTTTCTTTTTCTGTATTTTAAAATTAAAAAAAAAAAAAAAAAGTGGGCTGCTTCTGGAATGCTTTTTTTTTCTTTCTTTTTTTCTTTCCCCAAGGGCTACATTAGAATACAAACAGTAAGGAGAAATCTATCTGGGTCACATGGTACAAAGGAGAACTCCTTCTACTTGTTGACAGACACAGGGGGTGGAAATCAGCAAGGAGAGGAAAGTCTTTGAAGCCAAAACTTTACTTTTCCACCAGTCGTGTACCAGAAGAAAGGCAGAAGAAAGGTGTACCTGAGAAAGCAAAGCATTCAAGAAAAACATGGAGAAAACGTCCTGGGGAAAATTTTAGCACTGCTGAATGAGTTTTGCTAGTGAGTTGCATAAGATGAGGCTTTTTCCCGCTTGCCCCAGGAAGCACTGCTGGTTCTGCTGCTGGTCACTGGGAACCCAGGGACCTAACTGGTCAGAAGGGATGGCCCAGGACACAAGGACTGCATGGGTATTTACCTCTGCCTTGTCAAATCTCTGCAAGCACATCAAGGCTCAAAGAGTTATCACAAATACTAGCATAGCTCGTCATCTTTGCTTACTCTCCCTTCCACTACTAACGTACCCAAGATCCTCTAAGATACTTATATTTTTCAATAGTTTTCAGAATCTCAGCCATGTTAATGGACTCTACAGTCCTGGCAATACTGACCCACAGACACATCCCCAGAGGACTGAGAAGATGTATCAAGCAAAAGTTAAAACCATTTGGAGAGGCAAGGGTTATTCCTGTTTGCTCCAGGTTTTCTGGGTGGCTCTGGGTATGTCACCAAATCTCCATGTGCATCAACTGCCCATGGCATTTTGCTTCATGTTCTCTTTTTACAACCTAATTCAAGTATAATTAATGCAACAAAGTATCTAAAGGGCCTCTGACATCTTTCTTTTGCTCCTTCCCTCTTTTAATCTTTCTCCTTGTCCTTTTATCAGCTACACTTTATGCCATAATGCTTAAACTAGGTTTTAAAAACAAACTCAAAGCCTACCTGATTTTTGCACGTCATTACTGTGACCTCTGTTTGCACATTTTGAGAAGTGATTCTGCAACATAAATACAGCTACACATATCTAGCAGGGATATTTAAAGAAGATTCTCAGATCAAAAATAGTGGGTAATATAAAAGATCCCCATATGCATGCATGCATGCAGGATACACAGGTTGAACTAAGACTGAATGAAATTTGGGGTTAAGTCACAGTTTTTAATTCACAATTCAAATGTGAATTTGGGAGATTATGATGAGAAGGCCAGACTGTGTCCAGTTGCCCTCCACATCCCATTGGCAACAAAGGAGAGAAGTTCACAGTACTCTAAATACAGTCGCATGCTAAGATATAACCTAGAGCATCTTTCCTTCAGAAACTAGGGATGGTTCTGCTGCTTTTATTTATAGTTCATGCAAAATTCCCAGACAACAATAGTTCTGCAAGTGTAAGAGGGTTAGTGGAAGTACTCAGAATAAAAGCAAATCAGAAATAGGTCTGGCATGGCTTCCTGTGGCCTTGGAGAGCTCCTCTAGTCATTCTTCTGAGAATGAGTAATGCTGGGCATGGGATCTCCCATTCAGCAGTGAGGCTGTGTTGACTGTGAAAACTCAGAACTGTAGGTTAATCTGAAGCACACAGCAAACTGAATAAACACAGCAGCAGTGGCAGATACCGTGAGAACATAAAGTGAAATTTCAAAGCAACAGAGAAAAGTTCAGACCGAGGTGACTCGGTTGCTGAGCATTTACCTTGGCCCAGCATGCAGGTCTGTAAATAATACAGTGTATTAATACACTGGCATGCTTTCAGCCACTGCTGTTTCAGCAAAAAGCAGCTATGTCCTGACAGATATCCACGTGTTTGCAAAGGCCAGATGCCATGAGGTGACAGCCCCAGGGTCTCTCTGGACCTGCTTGATTGAAGGCAGGGGAGAATCTGCCCCTGGCTTCTAGAAATGTTAGCTCAAGACCTATGGGCATGTGAGACAGAAAACAACAAGCATCTCTCACCTCAAAGGCAGGGAGCTGGCAGAAGTGTTTCATTCACAGATTTCATTAGCTGTGTACAGTCAGGTGTCGCATTAGCACAAATTGCTGTGGTTCAAAATTATTTGATTTAAAAAACATGCCTTTGGGTGCTTCTGCAGCATCCTGGCACTTAAAATGTGTACTATTTTATGCCTGCTTTTCAGCGGATTTCTTCCACTGTGGTATTTTTAGCTCTTTACTCTCTCCCACCAAATTGCATATCAAGAGGAACTGACATCCACTGCCCAAACACGTAAATCACGGGGTGTCTGGTCTTGTACCTGCAGAGTGGCTGCAAGGTAACGCTTGGGACCATCCCAGTGCCGTAGGCACAGCTATGGACAAGCCAGCGTGCTGTGTCTTGTTGACAGGCTTTCCTGTTCCTTGGAGGAAGAGGGAAAACACAAAAAGGAAGAGAATAAGACTACCTTTTAGTCCTTTGGTTTCTAGATTATTTTTATTGTACAGGAACGTGAAAACAAAGGGAAGGATCAGCCCAAGGGTGAACACTACGGACCAAACTCACCCTGACACAAAGAGGGAGCAGCTTCCTTCAGGAGCTGTACCCGCCTACTCATTGTCTGGAGGCTTCCCATCCTGCAGTATCTGTTCACAGGTTTTGCAGTGTGCTGTTTTTCTGCTCTTTTGGCATCACTATTGGGATCAGGAAACAAGAAATCTTCTGATTTTTGGTACAAAAAAAAAAACCCCAAATGAGCAAATTTTTATTCCTGCAAGTCGCAAGAAGGGGTGGAGGTGGAATTGCTTTGCTTTCCCCATTTCCATGTGCCCCCTGGCCAGTGCCACTTGAGCTCAGCAGCTCCAGTGCCAAGGCTGGTGGAGCCATGGGCACAGGCAGTGCCATGGAGAAGCAGCCACAGCAGTGCAGGAGTGTGACTATGCTGCTGAGCCAGTGGCAGGGACACTGCTGGCTGTTTCTGATTTAAGGCTTCTGCCAGGGCACAGTGTGGCTCAGGGACAGCACAGAAATAGGCTGTGCAGGCAAGGCTGGCTTTCTGCAGCAGCAGCAGGAGTGGGCCTGTGGAGACACAGCTTCCTACAGCTTGTCACGCTGCTTTCAATTAGAAGTCTGTCAGGGAAATAGTCATAGTTACCAAATCACAGCAAAAGATCTGCAAGCATATGTAGGTGCTGAAATAGGGCATAGCATGGAAAGTGAAAATCCCTGGGGATGGCTTAACAGTCTCAAGGGGAACAAATATTTTCCTTATAAAATACTGCATAGGAATGCCTTGTGCTACTCGTAATGAAAAATTTATGGTAAATATTTGACCCCTTTTCTCTCCATGATTTCTCAACAACTAGGCCCAATTCTTTATGATTTCCCTTCTTAAAGTAGTCTATAAATGTTTTATATGAACACATTTCAACCTAGGCATGCTCTTGAATGCTGTATGGCTTCAGTCTGGATGTTTGTTTACCGTGTTTGATCCATGTTCCCTCATTGCTCATCTAAACAACAGAAGTTATTTTTCTTCCATATTAGACCAGTGAGCCTGCACAGATGGGGAAATCATTTGTTATTACTATGCTGAGAGCATACAAGTGACCACGTAAGAGATCCACGTTTCAGATAAGAAGGAAAGCATTTACTTCCCCAACATGTTTTTATGCTGTTACAGACCCAAGAAAACCAAAGCAGTCCCTATATTAAATTAATTCTCACTGAATTCTAGTGTTCTACTAGCCATATGTTACAAGTAAAAAACATGGAATAAAGAACCAAAGACATATTTTGCTATGAGGTCTTCTTCAGCAGTGACGCTACTCTTCATTTTTCCAAAATGTCATCTTCTGGTAATTAGTGAAAGAGCACTATCAGAAAGCAGGAAATTTTATTTTTCTGTTTCTGTAGTCAAATCTCTGTAGTGAGATTTTGAGGTAGATGAAGCAATGAACTCTTCACTTTTTGAATGGATCGAGTGCTTACCCCACTTGATTTTCTGGAGCAACAAATTATGTCAGTCTGTGTGTGTGTCCGTCTCTCTGTCTGTTTGTGCTGGCTGGTACATGCTCTTTTCTTTCACTTTCTTCACAAGTCATTTCTTTGCTCATATGTTGCTAATCGGGTGTCTTCTATTGATCAATTTTCATTGCATTTCACTTCTGCCTCACTGGTTATGAGGAGCGAGCCATGAACTGTAGACCATATCTCATCCTGTCCAGGGGAGATAAATCAAAGAGATGCTTAAGCCTGGATCCTATGCAGTGTGATAATATTAAGCAATAATATATTCTTTTTAATCTCTCTTCCTTTTCTGACCTCTGTGAATGTGACTTATTAATCAGAGCTTCAAATAAAAGAGGAGGGGGAAAATAAAACTATATACAGTACCATATTGTGGCTCAAATTAACAACATTGTGATACAAGTAATTCTCCCTTGGATTCAAAACTGCAGTAGAACAAATCACATTCTTAATCTTTCAATTAGAATTTTTAAAATCAGAGTCTTTTGAAGTTAACTTGATAACATAAAACCAAAAATGTGACACTTAGCAGAGGTAGGTCCTGAACAATTCATAACAAACTGCCAAGAATCTTCAGTTGATTCTTGTTATTTTTGAAGGAAAATATGTGTGGAGAAAGGACTTCTGTTTTATAATGTTACCAGAGACTTATCTGAAAATCAGAAATTGCACCAAAACAATAATGCAATCCATTGTGTATTTCAAAATTATCAGAGAACAGCTGTGAATATGTTTATTGTTGATGCTCAGTTTTGGACTCCTTTGGCATACAGAAGTTCTGATTTACTAAGCATTATAGCCCTGTTATTCATGAATCCCAAGTCTCTAAAAAATCATTGTATTGATTTGATATCCATAAGATTTAAGTTCTTCTTACTCAAATCTGGGAACTGTACATAGAGGATTCAAAGTTTAAAAGTCCTGAGTACTAAAATACCCCACCTTTTTTCTCTTGCTAAAAATTAATGTAAGATCACAAGAACAGATACACTGGATCAGATTCAAGGTCTAGCTAGTTCAGGATCCTGTCTCTGGCAGCAACAAATATTACCTACTTTGGGTAGAACATAAAAATAGGCAGTAATATAGAAACATTCTCTTAATATAGTTACCAGCCTTTTTTTGACTGCAGCTGCAGAGATGGCATCTTGCTGTTCCACTGCCCCCGTGGATTTTTCTTTCATTAATGTATTCAATCACTTTTAACTCTTTTAGATCCGTAACATCCCATGGCATTGAGATCCACAGCCTAGATACCTGTTGTGCAAAAACAGCACATTTGTTCTTGCATCTCTTCCCAGTCTGCCACCTAAATCTGTGTGGTATACCCCAAATTCCTTTATTCTGGGAAAAAAAACCAAACAATTACTCCCAAATTATTTTTTCAGGTCTTCTCAGGACTTAATAGAGGTCTTTATCATATTACCTCACTTGCCCTTTCTCCTGGCTGTAGAGAGTCCATTTGTCACTCCTTGAACAGAAGAGGTGCCACATTTTTGGTCTGGCTGGTTTCTTCTTTGTGTAGCTTTTCTTCTCTCATTATATATTTATAACAGAGAGTGGGAGAGAGAAACTAGATCCAGATGCACTATGAATTTTTATATGTTATGGCATAATGATAAATAGCATAAGAATGTTGTGCACAATGCACATTAAAATCAAAGAACACTTTGGGCTGGAAGAGACCTTAAAGACCATCTAGTTCCAACCACGCCTGCCATAGGCAGGGACATTTTCCCCTAGACTAGGCATTACACTTGTCTCAGAAAATTCCAGTCTTATGGAAATGATGAAAATATTATACACCCCAGTCTGACATGTCAGTTTAGGCCCAGCTAGGGTTTCAGGCTCAATTTTTGCCTTCAACGCCTCAAATATTTTCAAGTTTCTACTGGTAACATTTTCAAGTTTCTCCTTGAATTATTTCTGGTTCTATTTTGGTGTAGATTATTTCAATTAAAATGTAAGAACTAGGAAAAATGCAGGTTTTTGTTTTATTTTGTTTTGGACAACTTTTCAGCATATCTGTACAGCTGAAGTTCTTCCATGCCAAAATGAAATTTACCATGGAATGTCTCCAGTTACTGAAAAGGTCTTTGAGTGTTTTGGTAGAACTGATTGTGTTTTAAACTGATTTAAGTCAGCCTAGAGACCCATCACTGCACAGAAGTGTTTGTTCTGTACAGGGAGTAGCAAAGTCAGGCACCACAGAGAGGAGTGCATTGAAGAGTAGCAAAGTCAGGCACCACAGAGAGGAGTGCATTGAAGCTACACTGAAGAAAGTCATGCAGAAATATTTGTTTGGGAGTCCATAGGTGAAATGCCCTCAAATGTTATCCAGAGCTTCTTTGTAACTCACCACTGAGGACAGACAATCTGTGAGTTGTGTTTCGTGTATCTAGGAGTAGCAATCAGTCCTCAGGTTACTGTGCCGAAGGTGCCCCCCGTGGAGAGCAAGCTGCAAAGCCCTGAAATTGCACACGGTGTTTCCTTCTTGTTCCTCATCACCTCATGTGGGCTCAGGCGCCGACTTCCCTGCAGCTGGTTTTCAGTTTCCGGAGTTTTTGTGGGATGGGTGGAGAAGAGGGAGAGCCAGAGCTCAGCATTGCAGAGCGGGATGTGATGCAAGCTCAGATTACTCCCCTTTGTCCCTGTTCGATCACAGGGGCAGCAAGCCAGGGCGCTGGCAAGGCTTGTGACAAGTGACAGCCCTTGGGACATGGGGCCCCCTGAGCTGGGACCCCACCCCACAATGGAAGGCCAGCCCACTTTTGTCTTCAGGGTCTTGCCGCTGCGCCAGCGACACCTCCTTATCCCGAGGTGCATGGGGCAGCAGCGATGGACGCGTTCCTGACCCCCACTCCTCCCTTGGGCTGTTGTCTCTTTGAGACACTGGGAGTGCTGCAGGGCAGGGGGAGCGCGGCTGTGTGTGCAAAGGACAGATAACAGATCGCCTGCTCCAGCCCCAGCGCAGCAGCGCAGGAATGAGCGCGGCAAAGCTCATCTCCTCTCCAAAGTTCCTCTGCGACTGCCGCAGCTGAGAGAAGCTTACTTTTGTGGACAGCTAATTTTTTAAACACAGTAATGTTGGATAGGGAAGAGAACTTGCAAGGGGTTTAGTTGCAATTCTTTTTTATATTTGCTTCCCCCAAAGCACATGGAGTAGTGAAAAGCAAAAACTATTGGTATTGGGTGTCTTTCCATGGACTCTCATTAGTATCAGGGCATCTGGAATGCAATTAATTGTGAGTACTATTTGTTTACTAAACTATTACAAGCAGCTACTTTTTGGACAATTTGTAACAAAAATATCTGTGTAATTCTCTTCGCTCTTTCTCCCACCATTGCTACTCCTGGCTTTGCTCCCAGACAACTATCCTCTTTAATACAGAAAATGTCCTTTATTACAAATCAAAATCAACACATCCCAATGAATTTAAAATGTTTGCTATGGTATTTTTTTATTTATTTATTCCCACCTTCTTTGAGTCTACAATGTATATTCTGTGTCTATTACAGTGATACTTGCTTTCAAATTTCAAGCTTAACAAATAATACCATGCAGAGTTATATTTCTCCATCTTCAAATAAATCATTAAACCCAGAAGGATGGTTTTAAGTGACAAGACTGATATGACTTTCCTTATTATCATCATCATCAGCCTCATCATGAAAAATTGGAGGCTGTTTGAGAATAAAGGCAAATATTCATGCCAAATACTAACAAATTTCTGAAATTTCTGGAGTTATTTAGGTGTCTCTTTTGATTCTAGGACTTTGGACAACTGATTATTTTTTAAGTAAGCTTAGGCAAGACTTGGGGAATTAAATTCTGGGGACTGAGATCTTGTTGAAACTCTGCAGGTGTGGAGCATGGTGAACTCCTTGGCTCACTTGAAAAACTCTGCTTGCCTTTTGCTGTTGATGAAAATTGGAAACTCCAAGCCCAGTCACTAAAAGACATGTTGACATGAAGATTTTTATTCACATCAGGAGTGTTTCTTGAAGGGAATCACCTGGCTTTCCTCACAGGGCTGCTTTCCCCACTGTGCAGCAGGTGCAGAAGCCACAAAATGGACTATTTTTGTAAAAAAAGTAAACCAGATGATACCATGCATTTACACATATAAATGCATTTAACAAACTCCAAGTGCTAAAGGCTTCAATCCACAGCACTAGCCCACATCTTGTCCAGGATATCCCCTCTCTAGCACACTTGTGGCCCTTAGGTTCACTGGCACTTCCCTCTGCAAAGCCACTGCCTGCTCCTGTAAGCAGAGCAAATGCCATGCCAAGGATAACACCCTTGGCTAAACAGCTGCCAAAATGTTCAGCTCATTGCAAAATACAGTCCCTGACAATTTAAATATGTTGTTGCTGGAGTGCTGCGCTACCCACAGCACTTACTGACAGAGACATGCATGTGGTGCAGGAGAGAAAGGAGGCAATGGTGTAGGGCAAGGATACAGGATGCATTTTCTTATCATGACTGAGAGAAGCTGCTCTTTTAACATCAGCAGGGCACTGCAAGTCCAGAACTGCAGGAGTTTGCCCTTTGTAACTCTCCAGACTTGTGCTTTTCTGCATTTATGACAGCATTTCAAAGAACTCCTTTAAATCCCGTATAAACTGAGCTGTTTCACCATCTCATATTAATCCATCTTTTTTCAGAGATCTCTATTACCTGTTTAAGTATGGTCAGTGACATCACCAAAATCACTTTAGCTGATATGTGTGTTGTCAGCAGTTATACACAAGTTTCCATTCTATAGAAACAGCATGCCTGGATTTTCAATGAAACTCTGAAGCTGTAAATCTGATATCAGCAGTCATGGTACAGACCTCTATTCACTTCTTTCTTGTGCTATTAGGATGGCACAAATATTTATATTTTTATGTAAGTGACAACCAGGGAGCTTTTAAACTTCAACAATGATGGTATTTGCTCATGAGTCTGTTATTTCTCCCTTATTTCCTTTTAGGAGTGTTTCTGTCATATGACATTTAACTTTAAATTTTACTGTCTCTGAGGGAGAGAAAGTGACCTGTGGAGGTAGGCATTGCTTATGCAAATTGTTCAGTCCCATGGGAAAAGGTTTAGTCACTTGTCATTAGTTTTCTTATTAGCCACTGTAATATATTAACAGTTACTAATTTGGATATACCTTTTCAAAAGTAATATTTAACAAAATCTCTTCTTTTATACAGCAAAATAATTTGTGAACCGCTCCTAGAAAATCTACAGCCTGACGGGGAAAACGTGTTCGTTTTTGTTCTCTTACTGTTAGTCACTACTGTGAGACAGCCAAATGTGCGTGCACGGATAGTGCCCAGAATTAATTTCATCGAGAACAAAGAAACACATGGTGGCGGCGTGAACAATGTTAGGGGCTTTCAATGCTCTGCTGGCTGGGATATTCAGACCCGGAACTCTTCCACCATTGCTAGTTTTATTCCTACAGAATCAATAAGACCTGAGCCAGCTCTGTACACACAGTTCATTTACTTCTTGCATGGCTTGTTTCTATGGTAATACTAAAACAGGAGATATCTGATTACTCATGCTTCCTTATTTAGGAAAAACTCAGTGTCAGATGCCATAAACTAAATCGTTTTAACCCATGCCACTAAGGAAGCGCATAGCTTTGCATCTGGTTATGGCAGTGCATCTTGCTCCTGTGATTACCCAATGTGACCTCAGCTTTACAGGAAGAAAAAAAATAGTGGGTTTTTTCAGATGAGACGGTTCCTCATTTTACCGCTCATATCATTGCTTCCGCTCCTGACAGTCATGGAAAGAACAACATGGTTCCCTCCAGCATCTGTTACAGTGAAATATGCACAATGTTTTCAAAGAGGAATTACCCTCCAAGTTCCAAAAGAAAACCACTGTAAAGGGAAAGTGTGGTTCAACACTAAGTTTCAACTCAGCTGCCTAATTATTCCCTCAGGGAGCAGAATTTCTTCCAGTTGTAATCACGGTAATCCTGGCCCTTCAAAACTGAAGATTTCCTGAATTCTGCACAGTTTGGGGGCCACCTGTAGAGGGTGAGGAGACCTTGTAGAATGGCACATTGCCATTAGCAACCTTTTCCACAGAATCAGAGACTCACAGAATGATTTGTCAGTTTTGCTGCTTTCCAGGAGCAGAACTTCCCACGGTGCTGTAGGGGTACAGGGACCAGCTCCACACTTGGTTAGGTACTATCTGCCTCCTCTGCTGAGTGCCACAGACAGTGTCTGCTCATCCATCTGCTTCTGTCCCACAGATACCACTATGATCCCATCTCTGGGTAGGTGAAGTTTCCAAGGAAAGAAGATCTTCAGCCTCACTGCTTTTCACATTCTCAACATATTTCCCCCTGATTAGCATCTGGTAGGTTCCAGCAGCTGGGGACTGTCCCCATGCACAGTGGGAATCCTTTTTACACTATAACCACCTTTTGAACAACAACCTCCTGCCGGTCCACTACAACTGCTGCCTAATTTTTCTTTACTGTTGATGACAAGTGTTAGATTAATCTTGTAGGGATTTCTTCTTTCCTAACTTATGTAATGACAATCCAATCCAGAAATCCTCCTGGCATTAGGGAAGCAGTCCCTAGCCTTGCAAAAATCTTTCACACTTCACGGACCCAGAGAGATTTAACTTCACGACTTCAGCAACTTGATTAGCCAGGCTCTCACTGATAGAAAACTTCTTCCATCTAATGAAAGACAATCTCAAATACTGCAACTTTAAGGTCGAAGATGAATCAGAAGAGACTGGCTAAGAAGGATTTGTGCACTCCTTTGGAAATTAGTGGTTTGGCATACATTCAAAAAACCATCCTAGTCAGAAAAACAGATGTGGGCGTGATACATGGTGCATACATAGGGGCTTCCCTGAAAAGGACCTTAATAGATAGCATTGCATAAGTGCTTGTAAAGAACTTGAGTGTAGCATCTATTTTATTTTTTTTTCAAATGTTGCCAATTTCCTTTAAATGAATACATTTATCACCACTATCTGATTATTTCAGAGTTTGAAAAACCCCCTCCCTGGAGAAAACCATTTTAAAAGGCTGCACTTGGGTCTGACCTCATAAAGGGGTCCTAACCCCTTAAATTAAATGCATTCTTAAAACTCATTCATTCATTCTAGTGAGAGGGGATATCAGGGCCATAGAGAGGTTAGAGAAGAGGGATTGCTCTCCAGGGAAGCTGGTAGAGTGGGCAAATATGTAGATACAGCTAAGAACCTAATTTTTAATTCTGGAACTGGGCTGAGACAATTACCACTTAATGCTGCTCTTCCCTGACACAAGCAAGATGAGTGAGGACAGGACCATGCCAAAATGTCCTGCTTTGGCCCTGCTGGAAATAATGAATTTGGATGGCAACAGAAGCAAATGATCATATCTTGTATGGGCTGGGAATTGCTCTATTTGAGCCTGCCTTTGAGAACAGAACACAGAAGGTGATGACCTTGAGTGAGACTTTTCAGACTTAACCCCTAAAAATTTCTATAAAATATTAATAGTGATAGCTGATATATCGTTCCTGTTCCACACACACCAGGTAAAATAGGTTGTGTGTATCCAACCAAACTATTTAATAGACCACTAAAGCATCCTGGGGACTGTTTTATGAAGGCTTTGATAGAGAAAAGACTTCTGTAAAAAATACCATTCTGTAGATACCAAAGTATCTATCAGATTACCTTGTCAACACAACACAAGTCTCATTCCTTCCCCCTTCCCTCCCTGTGCTTTGCTCACTGTGGCTGCTGGAAAAGAGGTAGCAGAGGCACTGTGTACAGCTGAGACCCCATGGCCTTCAGTGTGCCACACAGGTGTGTGTGTGCAGGGCTGCACACTTGCAGCATGATGGTGCACCCCAGGGGACAGTGACAATTTATCTCATTTATCTCATTCTTGGGTTTCAGATTAGCCTTCAGTGGTGCTGGGCAGAGTCACCAGCTTTGGGCTGCTTAGTGCTTCCTGACAAACTGGAGGCACCTGGGTTAGAAAGCCAAAAGTAAATAAATATCCCAACGAAGAGAGTAAGGAAATGAGCAAAAGTAAGAGATTATGGTTTCCTGAGGATTTCCTCAGATGGTTCTGGATACCAAGTGGTAAGATTTGGCCAAATGCAACATTTTGTGGGAAATGTGGTTTGGGAGGACAGTTGTTCAGGGGAGAAGAGGGAGGGGAAAAAAAAGTCTGAAAAGGTTTTATTCAGGTAGAGTAGAAATTTTGCATGAGGGAAAACCAATTCCTTCAACAGGTTCTACAAAACAACAATATAAGCTAATTGTGACTTTTAGGAAGTGCTATTACTTATCCTGAGACAAATTTGTTTTCTAGATTTTCTCTAAACAAAGGCTGCTGTTATGTATAGGATATGTTGGTTTTAACTCTCCTTTTTTTTTTTTTTAATGGGAAATATCTGACATATTTTGGGATACTGTAAATAAAAAAGAAGTCACTATCCAGGAGTAATGAAATAGTAAATGAAGAAACAGAGAAGCACCTGCAAGTGACAGTGCTAAGTTTTATATTCAGATAGATGTATTTACATGGATGTTTAAGTGCATGTCCTTGCTAGAAGACTCAACCACACACTTGGCTTGTACTGTGGGTTTGGTCAGATCCAAATGCTGGCAGAAGAGCACCTAAATCAGTTCTGCATTAGACAGACTTATGTCCCTTTTATTCCTCCTTTAACTGCACTCACTGATGAAGATGATGCAGAGAATTAATTACAGCTATGAAGAATGAAAGTGAAAGGGCCATATTCCCTCCTCAGCCATGACCCTGCAGAGGGCTGACATCAAGGAGGTTGCAGGGTCAAAGGAATTCAGGAAAAAGCCTTTGGTAATAAATTCTACTGAGATTATGTCCTGTAACCCAACTGCAACTCTTCAATCAGTGACTGGAGATCACATGCAAAGAGCTCTTAAAAAACGGAAAGCCATCGTTTCTTCCTGGAAGCAGAGTGCAGTTGAAGGTGGGTGCACTTCCCTGAGGCTCTGACCAGGTCACGGTTGTATCTGTAGGTGCTTCTCTTGCTGCGTTTGAAGGAAAGCTAGGACCCAGGTGTGTTGCTTTGACCTTTCCTTTGCCAACTTTGAATCACCTTCTGTTTTTTCACTTGCTGCAAAGCAGGTTTTATTAAGAGATAGCCAACAAACATCCAGTTTTAGAGATGAGATAAATGTTTATTTTAAAAACTGTTTTGGTAGGTAAAGACAGTTTGTCAGCCCAGTCCAGCACCAGCTGCTACTTCTAGCACCATTGGTGGAACATGGCACAAAACCAAACTGGCCACAAACATATTGTTTGCCTGTCCAGGATGCCTGTGATGCTAGGGAATGTGCGTGATCCTAACATCTGTCTGCCAAGGGAAACAAAGTTGACTGCAGAGGGACTATAGCAGCAAGTGACTGTTTTTGCAGCAATGGTTCTTGTGCTCATGCTGATGTTGGTATAAAACAGAAACATGGGAAGTGTCTGAGGGAAGGAAGCATGTCAGGATGTCTCACAGACAACAGCCTCCATGTTCTAGGGCTGATAAATCCACAGACCTTACATGGACCTTATAATAAGCCTCTCTATTTTTAAAAGTTCTTGTTTCTGGGCATTCAAAACCTGAAGGCTGTGAGAGATGATATCCATCAGACGAGGCTGTTTAGGCTTAGGAAGTCACAGGTGTGGAAGCACCTGGCCAAAGCTGAGACCAAATACACCTCTCAACCTCTGATGCTAGGGGCCTCAAGCAGTAGAGAGGGACCAGTCAGCACTGACCTGACCACAGGTCCCCTGAGTCGGCAGATTTTCGTGGGAATTTAGACTGGTTGTGCTCATGGGTGAGGTGATTTTTAGCTTGACTCTGTCTCTCGGCTCTGCACAATGAAGATTACAACTCCTGAAATACTTAGGCACATGCTGATGGCAAAATCATCCACCAGGGCCTCAAACACTGCTGTGTGGAGTCACAGAGAAGACCATACAAAAATAGCATATCTTTTGATCTTCAAACTCAGTTAAATGCAGTCTGCAGATGCACTAAAATCCTCTAATTGTTCTGCGGGCACAGAAATAGGTTTTTGTCACTATGACATAAAGCAACAGGATTAGGACAAAATTCAGGTGTTTTTAGATGAAACAAAACAAAAACAAACAAAAAAAAGCCATAAAATTTCTTTGGTTTTGAGTGGTAGGTTTTTAAGGGGCTAACCACTCTGCATTACCTGAGAACACTTATATTTGGGATTCCCCTCTGCTCCCCAAGGGACATCTATGACCTCATGAGCATACTTGGCCTCCAAGCCCAGCTTCATAGTTTTAGCATCATCTCATCAGCAGCATGGCGCTGTCACTGCTCTTCTGCCATGAAAGATTTAGCTGCCATGAGCCCTACTCTGCACCCTTCAGACCACAGGGTCACTCAGTGGTGGTGAATGCCTCTGCACCTCAAATTCAGGCTGAAACTGCTCCTAAAGAAGGGGGGGTGGTCTCTTTTTCCAGCAATGGGAAGGGTTGGAGACTCCATGGGTATCCCTCATGGCAATTTTAGGCTGCCCTTTCTTTCAGTTAATTGGGACAGCAGAGCTGCTGTACCAGCTCTGTAAGGGGTCTAGGCATCCCTAGGGACATGGGGGTCCCTTGAAATATGCAGCAGAAGAAGTCCCATAAACATTGGAGAAGAAGCTGAATCCTAGCCCTGCTCCTTCACGCAGAGCTGTCCAGAAGGGAATGGCACAATTTCCTCTGACATGCATAATCACAGAACAGCTTGGGTTGGGAGGGACTTTCCCCCCATTTTAAATTTCATCTTCATGTAAATGATGTACCCTAACATAACTCCTGGGGGAAATATCAGGTGTTATTGCAAGGGCAGGAAGACTCTGCACTATTTCCCTTTTTCCCCAAGCCTTAACTGATAGCTACCCTTACAAAAATAGGAGAAACCATCCTACACAGAGATCACCTCCCCTCAGCATTTATGGCTACATAACACAGAGCTTAACAGCACAAACCACTAGACTCCATGTGGGCAGGGCATGACTAACAGTCCGTCTGTGGAGCAAAGAACTAAAGATAGGCCTGACAGCTTCCCTGGCTAGCTCCGTTTCCGAGAGCAGGTGGGACGGTTTTGCCGCAGGGAGTGATTTCGGAGAGCCTCTGGAAATCAGCATCTCCTTCTGCAGAGCCGGCTCTTGCGCTCTGCCCCTCCGGCGGGTCCCACCGGCCTCACAGCCGAGCCGTGGGGATTCAGCCGGCCAAGAGTCGCGATGCTGGAGATGCTTCCCAGCCCCAGCGCCGTCCGACGGGCGCCCCAGGGCCGGCGGCTGGGAAGAAGCCGCGGGGGCTGCACGGTGCCGGGCTGCGCTCCCCTGGGAACCGCCGTGACCCGCGGCTTAACCTTGCACGAAAAGAAAAGTATAAACTAGAAATAATAAGTAAATAAAACCAACAAAATAATAATAATAATAATAATAATAATAATAATAATAATAATAATAATAATAATAATAATAATAATAATAATAATAATAATAGTAACTGCATCCCGGCGCGGGTTGGTGCAGTCGATCCCCAGTGCGTGGAAGCCGCCGGGGCGGGATGCTGTCAGCGGGGCAGGGAAGGGCACTGTCCCGGGGCTCCGCTGCCGTGCCCGGAGCGGTTCCCGTGGCACCTCCCGCGCGGGGCGGAGCGGAGAGGGGCGGGCGGACAAAGCCGGGCTGTCAGCGGGGCGGGCGGGAGAAAGGAAAAGAGGCGGCTGCTGCCGGCGGGGAGCGGAGCAGGTGAGGCGGGAGCCGGGGCCGTGCCACGCTGGCACCGGGAGCGGCCGGGCGCGCCCCGCGGGAGGGGCCCCGCGCCTGGGGGGCTCTGGCGGGGCGGGGGCGGCTTCGTGCGCCCCGGGCGAGCGCCTCGCCCCGCGGGGAACGGGACGGGCGCGATCCCTTCACCCGTGGGCAGCTCGGGGCGGAGGGCGGTGGTGGCCGGCGCTCTGATTCACCCACTGCCTGTGGGGCCCAAAGTACTTTGGGAAAGCAGAGAAGAGCTTACTGCTCCCTGCTCTTAAATTAAAAAAAAAAAAAAAAAAGGGAGTGAATTTTCAGCGCTGTGACGGTGCTAAAACAATCTCCTGACTCGAACCGAGTCCGCTAAGCTGTGGCAGTGAAGCCGGAAAAATCCCAGGAGTATTATGCTGAGTTGCATCACTTAGAGACTAATTAGTATTTAGCGGGCTGAAGCACCGAGAAGCGTGTTTGTGTGTTTGTTTTGTTGCTGTGAATAGTTGGGAAGCAGGAGAGTTGTTGGCTGGCTCCGTGGTGCGCTGTGTTCATGAATTTAAAATCCTTCGATATATAACCAGTTTGCATGCCCCTGCTGAGCTGTGAGCATCCAAAACAGCTTCTGGTAACGGAGCTTTCCTTCAGTGTGCTGCATGGTAGGAAAGCTTTGTTATGAATAAATCCCATTCCAGGGAAAACACTTAAAAGCCTGATGATTCAGCATGCTGCATCCACTGACCAAGGGTGACAGCTCCTGCGAGGAAGGATGCAGCACTATGGGCAGATACAAACATTACCTGAAGCTACAAGCTTCCCATGCAGTAGTGGCACAAGTGAGTGAGGCTGTGCAAAACACCCCCCACCCCCACCCCACCAATTACTTCCAGTTTTTCATTTTGATCAGCTTCTTCTGATAATTCAAATGAACAGCCCTCTGGTGCTTTCTGTGGCGAGTGAGTTATAGTCCTTTTTGTACTTGCTTCCCAAAGGGATAGTTGCTTTTTATCTGTGGCCCCAAAGTGTGTAGCAAATGAATTGAGGCTAATAACTTATAGCTGATAACTTAATGTAGCAAGAAACCTAGAGCTGTGAAGAAGGTGAAAACATTTTACAATAAATACTCTGACAATTTTGCTGTGTTTTAAGAGAAGATAAACACTGAGACTGAGATGACATTTGAGAAGTGGAATAGCAGAATAGTATTTCAAACAAAGCCTTATGCAGCTCAAAGGTTATTTTGGTAAGTTGCACTTGCTCTACAAAAGACAATCTCTTTTAAAAGTCAAATGAACCATGTAAAGACTTCTACAGGAACACTATTGCAGGGTGAATCTAGTCAGGCTTCTGACTACTTCAGTGAAGAGCTAAGTATTTAGAAGTATCATCTCAAGGGCATGTTGAGGTATTTATTATTCACCAGCTGTATGAGCAGCTGTACTCACTGTCATGTCAGGATGCCCAAGTCACGAGCTGAATGCACTTCAAATCCTCAGCATACACACACTCTGTGTCTTTTCTCTGAGGTACAGGGACCCCTGCTTTAATCCTTGTTTATGTCTTTACTCACACAACTGGATGTGCAGGATGGGGCTTTGCCCAATGAGTGAGAAAATACAAAGAGCACAAACTGTCTTTGTCTCACACGGGGTTTGTCAGCAACCACTGCTGAGATTGAATGGCTTCTTGTTAGTGAAACCCTTGCAGTGAAAATCATCCCCAAAGTCCAGGGCAGGAGGGTTAAGACCCCTTGACTCACCTACTGCCTTATCCTGTGGGTGAAGGTTTGAGTTACAGGAAACTCTCCATCTTTCCAAAATCACTCAAGCTTTATGGTACTGCTGCAGTAGTGAAGTTTCATACTGTCCCTAGTAGGGAAAGTTGACTGAGATGCTATAAAATCTATTAAGATTCCACCAAGGGCTTCAGAAATGATTAGCAATTGATAAATTTGACTTTTTCTGAAGGTAAGTATGGTTTCTTTCAGTCTGCCTCTAACTTTGCCTACAAAATCCATGAGCTACTTGAGTTTCCTAAGGTGAAAAGATCAGCTTATTAAGGAAGGAAAAGGTCAGGCACAGCAGCAGGTGGGGCAGCCAATGTCTTGCAGGCTTGGTGTGTATGAGACACCTATGCCTTTTGGAGATATTGCAAAGTCAGGAAAATACGGATATTTTTCTATGACCTCACTTTGTGAGATGTGCCATGGGAGGGAGGATGGTATAACTTGGCCAATTGTCCTGTCAGGCTGTATCAGAATACCTGGTGGTCAGATTTGGTCATTCAGTGGTATTTTCTTCTTATTTAAAGCTTTTGACATTTGGCCACTTGCCAGGTACCTGTTTGGGTACCTGGAGCTCCTGGAGTTGGTCCAGCAGAGGGGTATGAAGATGATTAAGGGGCTGGAGCATCCCTCTGATGAGGAAAGGCTGAGGGAGTTGGGCCTGTTCAGCCTTGAGAAGAGAAGAGAAGACTGAGAGGGGACCTCATCCGTGTCTGTAAGCATCTGGTGGAAGAGTGTCAAGAGGATGGGGCCAGGCTCTTCTTAGTATGCCAAGCAATAAGACAAGAGGCAATGGGCAGAAACAGATGCACAGGAAGTTCCACCTGAACATGAGAAAGAACTTCTTGTCTGTGCAGTGGCTATGCACCGGGACAGATTTCCCAGACAGGTTGTGGTGTTTCCCTCACTGAGAGACTGACTCAAGAATTGGATGCAATACTGCACCATGTGCTTTAGGATGGCCCTGCTTGAGCAGGGATGTAGGACCAGCTGGCCACTGTGGTGGTTTTCCAGCCTTGCCCCTCCTGTAATTTTGTTTCTGTGGTTCTTGAAAGTTAAGTCCTCCTATAGAATGCCCCTTCCTCTGAGAAGCAAAAGGGTCTCTTGTGTCATCACTATTGCTTCTCAGGCAGGAGAAGCTTCCTGTCCACAGGGACAGCAGGCATCACTTCCTTGGGAGGACATAAAGTCTGTCTGAAGTGCATTGGAAAAAACCTATGCATTGATGATACTGACTAGTAGTCTTGGGCTGGGATAGTTATTTCAGCCTTACGGTGTTGTTTGCAATGGCCTCTATTAGTTTTACTGATATTCTAAATTTAAGGCCCCTCTCTGATGACAGAACTCACAAATCAGGTTTCTTTCAGCTCTTAGAAATCCAAGTATTCTCAGCTATTTGTCATCTGGCTATCTGGCATTTTTCTGTATTATTTTTGAACATTCTTCCAAATGCCAGTGAAACATTAGGAGGAGATAAAAACCAAATTATATCCCCTCCACCACACTACACCCACCCTTCCAAATGGATAACCACAATAATTTATTATTGTGGTTTAACCCCAACAGGCAATTAAGTACCATGCAGCAGCTCGCTCCCTGCCCCCACAGTGGATTGGAAAGAAAAAGTAAACCTTATGGTTAACAACAATGTAAGGTTTGAAACAAAATATAGTAATAATAGCATACCACTAATATTAAATATGCTGTCCTCGCTGTGCACCCTCCTGAATTCTTCTGTGTCTCCTCACTTGCAGAGTAAGAGACACTGAAAATCCTTGACTTTGGGTAAGCACTACTTAAGAATAGACAACACATCTGTGTGCTATCAACATTATTCTCATACTAAATCCAAAAAACAGAGCACAGTACCATCCACTAAGAAGAAAAAGAACTGTGTCCTGCCCAAACAGGGACATTTAATAATTTTTGGGGCTTTCAAAATTACAAAAACTTTGGCTGAAACATATAGTTCGAATTTACCTTACAATAGCTTTTATCATGATCGTCTTTCCCTTAAGCCTTGCAACACTGAAACCTTAATACAGTATTTTTTTTTTTAATAGCTTAATTCCAAAAGAGGGAGAAACATTAGACTAATGCAATTAGGTGAGTGGAATGCATTTTCCCTCGGGCAGCTCTGGGGAGTGATACTATATCATGTTAAAAACTGCAAGTGGTTGTGTCAGACCGAGTTGGGCTGGGCAGATTTTGGCATGAAGCATGGGAGGGGGAACTGCAGCCGATGCAGAGTCCCAGTGGGAGCATGCTGAGTCAATGAGGGCCCAAAAAACAACTCTGTCATGATGGCACACACGGCGATGTTGGGTGAAGTTTAAGTGAGATTGTGAGCCTTTCAGCACCTTTATGTATATTATTTATTTTACTGCAGGTACAGGTACACGTGTGTATATAAAAGTCAGTGTTTTGGCCCAGGTCCTCTGAGCAAAGCCACAACTGCTAATGTGAAATCCTTGCAGTTTCAGTGGGGCTTGATTTGTCACTGATGGAAAGGTGAGGGGATGTGGGCAATTCCCTGTACAGCTTTTGCCACATGGATCATGCAGATCCTCTCTGCTGACAGCCTCCACTACATCTGTCTGCAGGAGAAGTGAACCTGAAAACTGAACTCTAGCAGAGCAATGGGTGCTCTCAGGGCAGCAAGAGAAACTGGTGTTTAGTCTGCCTGCAGGAAAGGTGGGGAAAGAGCAGTGACTTGTCTTCTACCTTTTGGAAAGTCAGATGACAGGAAAGGGTGCTGGCAGCAGGGTTCAGGAGTGGGGAGAGGAGAATGCAAAACCTGAACTGCTGGGAAAGGATCCCAAAAATAAGAACGTTCTAGGAAAGGTGTCAGGGAAAGCATTTATCATATTATTTTTTAATTGGATCTCAGAACAGTTTCATGTTGTGTTTGTCCCCAGCGAGCTGGAGCGCAACCCCAGCGCGCAGTCGCAGGGCAGACAGGATTAAGGCACAGACCTGCTCTGGGAGCAGTGCCCAGTGTCAGCAGCCAGCAGCAGGGCTGACCTGTGCTATTTATATTATAGCCATGAACAAAAAGTATTTTAAAAGGACTGAAGGAAAGCAATCCTGCTAACAGAGCCCCTCAGCAAGAGAATAGCTTCACAAGGGGGAAGTATGCTCAGATATGATTAGCAACTGCCGCCCTAAAGAGGGGACAGTTCTTCACAGTGGTCCAAAAAGATGCCCAATGGTAATGAGGAGGAGAAGGACATGTAGTACAGAAGATGAAAACATGACAAAATTTGGGGGGAGAGCTTCAGTGATCTTGGTTGAATGCCTCCTCAGTCCTAGAAACTTTTCTCTTGTGCTGAAGAGTTTTACAGTCAGCCAGCTTCATTCCCCTGAGCCTTTGAAAGCCCCAGATGTCAAATTTGTCCTATTTAAAAGTTTAGAAATGATTCTCTTAGTAGAAGCTTAGTCTTTAACCTGGTCTCTTCTGAGAATGGCTCACCATGTTACTTTTCCCCTTTCTGTGAAGAAGCCAGTAGCATTTCTTCAGCAGAGCAATTTCAGATATTGAGTACACCATTTATTTGATAAAAAATGATAAAATTAGTAGGGTCCTAACACTGAATAATCTACCATACACATAAATGTAAACTTTCAGGTTGGTCTAATTACCAATACCAAAGCACATACATATATCAAGTTGTCAGAAAATACAAATACTGCATAAATTTGACAGGTGAGAAGGATGTAATAATACAGGTCTATCAGCTGTAAGCTTCAGACACCTAAATTGTTTTAATCTAGTACATCTTGATAGAATCATTAAAGTCCGCAGGGGAAATGTGTCTCTCATCTCTCTGCATCACTGGTTTGTACAACATGCAATGTGAAATGGCTGAATATCTTCTCAAGCTGCTACTTATGGAAGAGTTTTATTAAAATAGGCTTTGATCTGGTAACCATTTTATGCCTCAATTAATCCTGGGTTGAATACAGAGTAGTAACAATCTCTTCAGAGAGCTTGAATGACACCGCAAGTAAAGCGTATTACATTTTATCACAGGAAAACAACGTGTTTTGTTTGGCATTACTATATTCAGACTGAGTAGAAACATGCATTCTGGAAGCTTCTTTGCAATATGGCATTTGAAACTGACCTTCGATCTCATGACTCGTCTCTGCTGGGAATGTGGCATCCCTTACAGTTCTGGATCCAAGAATATTTGTGAGCCAGACGCAAAAACACAGACTAAGAAGCAAAATGGAAGAAATAGATTAAGACCTCTCTTGGTTTCCATCAGAGTCCAGAATTCTTCATGTCTGATAGAAGTTCAGAAGACACTGTCTTGCAGGAGAACCTGCAAATGCAAATATTGTTTGGCAGTGTTTAAGTCTTGTGGATTTAATGGCCAAATAAACACATTTCCAAGCACCTGCAAGTATTGTCTGCTGTGTGTTGTAAAGTTGGAAATGGCTCCTTGGCAGATGGCATGAGCACATAGTTAGTATTAATAGACCCATACACAAGGAGAACAGGGGACTTCTGTTTGTAATTAAGCTAATCACAGAGGCAGCAGAGAGCTCCTGCCTCATCACTTATCATTGCTTAAATTCCCACTACCAGACTGCACCAACAGGGCAAAGAGTTTCCTTGGCATTTGATGCTCCCCAGTATCATGTGCTTTGGGTTTTCCCTGGAGTTGTAAGTAGGCAGGGTAGGACATTCCACTCATTGAGCTCTGTTCTGCTTCAACAGGTTAGTCTGCAGGTCTGCTCTAGAGCTAAATGATTGCCAAACAATTGGGTATTTAAATCCACCAACCCAAAGTGTGCCACATATACAGAATAACACTTAGAGCTGTTAATTTAGTTCTTTTCTACTAGCTTTTGCATCTTTTTCTTGCAGCTCAAGTTCTCAGACATTATTAATTGCAGTAACTTTTTATAGTCAGTGTTGCTCCTTTCAACTCCATTAACCCTTTAATTCCCTCATGAATTTTGGTGTCAATCATAATAATGGGAAATATTATCAAAAGAAAGCAGGAAATTTAGAGGTAAAAGAGACTAGGTATTGACAATTGGTTGTGAATATCTCAAGTCTCATTAACAAGCCCTAGAAATTTTCTAGGAATATACATTTCTGTAGAAGAAGGGCTTGTGAGGGGGCAGCTGAAACCAGTCTGGGGAATTTCACAGGAAAATTGCATTTGGTGAAGTTTTGAACAGCAGCTCTAGGTAGGCTGTCTCTTGGAAGACCTTTGAAGTGCAGATTAAATAATTCCAGATGATGGCAAAGAACTTTGTTAAGAAAACAAAAGATCTGGGCTTCGAGCCACTTCAGGGTAGTTGGTTTTGTGCCTGGGAAAGAACCTTGCATCCACGCACTGCTGATCTCAGGCTGCTCCTGGAGTGCCCCTTTCTTTCTTATCTTACAAGATGATCTTATAAGATTTTTCACATTCTTTATCCGTGATGCATCCTGACTTCACCGCAAAATTGGCAGTAATTCTATTCTGTCAGTTTGTTTTTTAATTTCCTCTGGCCTTTGCCTGAAAGGATGCCCCGCTTTTCGTAGTAACAGAAGAGATCGTAGAATGGTTTGGGGTGGAAAGCACCAGTAAAGGTTACCTAGTTCCAAGCCTCTATCCCTGGGTGGCCTTGGACCACCAGTCTTGGACCAACAGTAAACACACTGACTGATTGTGCCACAGATACTCCCCACTCTGCTTGCTGTGCACCTGAACCCCACCTTTTACCAGGCAGAGCCTTGGTTGCTGTTTGACAACTCTCTTGTTTCCCAGCCTGGCCCTGGGTTCAGTAGGAAAGAGGTACCACAGGTTAGCCTCAGCCCAGCTGTGCAGCAGAGCCAGAAAATGCTGTGCTTGACCAAGGGGAATGAGAAGCAGCCTCTGCATTCAGAGGTTGAACATGCTGCTTTATTAAACCAAGAGCTTCTGATCCAGGGGGACCCTGAAGAGAAGAGAGGGGACTACAAAACCAATCAGAACTAAAACTCAGTCGTAAGTTTCCCCCTGAATGTGAAATGTCAGCAGGCAGATAAATTCTATACTTTAAAACATTGCTTCCTCACTAGATACAGGCAGATTTAGAGGAGGTCTTGTAACTATTCTTGCTCAGGAAAGCAAAATGTGGTTTTAAGACTGGCCTTTGCATGCCTGGAAGAAGCTGGCAACAGCAAGTGACATTATCAGTACAGGTACTGCTGAAGTGCCTCCTCAGTAAAGACCAACCTACCAGCCCCTTGCTTGCAGGTGTGTACTCACCTCTCCTGCTTTTGGCTGCTAAAATCTGGTCAACTAAGTTTTAGCAATTTCCTCTGGTTATAATGGTAAAAAGTGTGATTACATTTACAGCTGCATGGTGCTGTGTTTATGCTTATGTTTATGACATGCTAGTACTCCTATCCTGATTTCTGGTCTTGCTCATCTCCTGTGATATTCCTCCTCCTTTCACCCACACCTGCAGATTTCCCCATTTTGTCTGGCAACATCAATTCAAAAGAAGGGATAACTCAACCAAGAATGTCAGAACTGACTAACTGTTTAGTCAGTCATTGCTGAAGTGGAAAGAGAGGAAGCTGGCCCAGAGAAAGCACCTCTGCTAGAGGACCTCACAGATAGGAAGGAAAATGAGATTGTCTCAATTTCTCACAACTCTGCATTTCAGTTGAACTGCTTTCTTTTCTCTCACATGCTCTGTTTAATTTGTGAACTCACTCAAAACTTACAATTTCCTTAGAATCATCAGACTTTCTATAAGGAGTAGAACTGTTTTATTAGCCTTGGAGAATGCTGCAGAATTTTTTTATTCACATACAGTAGAACACGAGATTACAGACTTCCTGCCACAGCAAGAGACATAGGTATCTCTGTCCTTTGAATATGGATTTTAAAGTCAAAGATGCTTTTATCCTGCCTGCAGAAGTACAAAAGCAGTGAAAAGTGAATGCTGTCGTTTATTATGCAACATTCCTTGTTGCTATAAATGTGGGTTTCTTCCTTCATCTGACATCTGGGAGTGTCTAATATTGAAGTAAAAGTTCCACATGGATATATATTTTTTAAAGACCAGTTAGCATTTTTGGACAGAAATGGCCTGGTACTGTGAAAAGCGATGGACCTTTCTCTTTTAATACTCTTTAAAGTTGAGGTTTGGCCCAAGTCACTAATTCTTAAGAAAATACCTCTGCTCTTTGTATCAAGATGGAACAATCACTTCAACTTAAATACAGGAAATGTTGGGTATAATAGTCATTATTTGCACAGATCTTTTTAACAAGTACATAATTTCCTAATCGCTCCCTTGAAAGCAAACCCAGATGATAGAAGCATAGTTGAACTCCTGCCAAACACCTCAAGAACTCTAATTTCACACCCAGCCTCCTTCAGGAGTGCCATGATAACCTCAACTATTCAGTGAAAAATAAACCCCAAATATAAGCCCTATGTTTATAGTTCGTCATACTTGTACCCTTGAAAACAAAAAAACCTATCAGTTGGAATAGTACAAAAAATTAAGAAACAAGAGTGCAGCCACCTAGATGTGTTTTCATTACACACCAAGGCAATATAAAATTCTGCAGGCAATATTGTCTTAGTGGCAACATCCTAATCCATCACCCCATCCACTTGAATTAGGCCTTGAGAGGAAAGAAAGTTGAGGGATTTTAAAATACAGAGTACTTGGAGGACTAAAAAACATGTTTGAATTTTTATTGGTGGTCACTCTGTAGAGAAAGCATGTGTGATTTAATGAGTCATGCAAAGGGCTTTGATGTTGCATCATCTTCATTCTGTAAGTGATGAAAACAAGAGCCTTCACTGGTGGTGGAGTCTTGTCTTGAGGTGATGCAATTGGAAGATGCTACAAGTTCATAGATATGCTACTTTTCAATATAATGCATCTCTAATACCAATAAACACTCAAAGCTGATACACTTCTCTCAGGTTGTTACAATACTGCTTTTAAAAAGCAAGCAATTGAGCAAGTTCACCCACCACATGGTTGTAGACCACGTTGCAGGAACTGCAAATATGGGAGACAATTTTAATTTTGTCTACATTTTCCCCATCAGCTTGTGAAACTGTCAACTAGTTACCTACTTAAGGAAAAGAAAAAACAACCCCAAAACAGCACAGGAGTAGTTGATAAAATTATTATATTGCTTCAGAGAAGATTGTGGATTTTTTTTTTTTTTGTAGGATTTCTAAATAGGATGAAAGGTGGAGCTAGTCATTTAGCCACACCCATGGTGAGGTTTATAAAGGGAGGTTATCAAAGGGAAGTTCTGTTCTACCAGTGTATGACAACAGGCAGTTTTATTTAACAGGTTTTTGTCTTAAAAAATAATACTAATCCTACCATGTCAAAGCTTCTTAAAGGTTCCCGTACTGGAGATACTCCTCTAAATGAACCTTTGAGACAGCAAGGAAAGGTAAGTCATGGGGTCTGCTTTACTACCTTAATTCCTTTTTTACACCTAATATTTCTCTGTCAGAGAATGGAGTATTAATGTAATTTCAAAGGTCTGTATTTTCTCTGCCATTTGTGATTGAAGTTTTTGTTCTCTATAACTTTGTAATCCTCTATCATTAAGTCAAATGGAGAAAAAGCTGCCTTAAAAAAACATCCCCAAAACTGGAGAGGTTGTTCTTTGTCCTAGGGTAGTTATGATTTCAAGACTGATGACTTTGAGGACTAATTTGTACCACCTGGCCTCAACACTGAGGTTAATGTGGCTGGTGTAATTGTGCTGCTGTTTGTCAGTCATACCAATATTAACTTCTCAAGCAGACAAATAAAAGATATGCTATGCTTTATTGCACAATTGCTGTGACTTAGTCATTAGACTTTTTGATACACCCAAAAAGTCTGCTATAATTTTAGGTTTCTACTGTATCACAATTTCCTTATATATACATGCACAGGATTGCTTATGAGTTACTCTGTTCAGCAGAGGCCTTGTGAGTGCCAGTGCATGTCCCTCTGTGAGATCAGGTGCTATAAAAGTTTGTTTGCTTTTGAACACAGGTGTTCACGTTGGTACAATAATTCTGAGGACAAGTCTGTATCAGTTTACAAGATGTCTGGATGAAATCTTTCAGAGTCTTCTACTGAAGTCAAATGCAGTGTATTAAAAAGTGATCACAGCAATGCAGGGTGTGTAGCATGGATGTGGCAAGAACACTGGTCAGCATAAAAAATACCTCTCTCATTACACTGTTTACCGAGCTCTGGGTTTATTGCTGGTGTGATGGTAAAGCAGAACTGTGAGGAATTGGAGAGAGGGAGATGAACCTTAAAAGTGCTTTTTAGGAGCTCCTTTCAGGCTTCTGGGAAACTGGAAGGAAGTGTGGATGGACTTCTTTGAAAATTTAATGTGCAACCAGATACAAGTGTCTTAATTTCTCCAATTACTTTATCTGTACGTAACTAGATCAGAGAAGAGTAGTAAGTTTCCTTTTATAAGCTTTCAATATAGAAAGAGTAGAAGTCACTAATATTTTTTCTTATTAATTGCATGCAAAACATGGGAATATTTGAAGGTCACTAGTGTACCAGTGCTCTGAGCATATTCTGGAATAACTAGCACCGGCTACAGAAATAATCAAAGTAATGTTTTCCACAAAACTGGTGCTCTTGATGGGTTCTCTTTTTCAAGGTATAAGCAAAACTGTGAATGAATGTATTGGCAAAAACTGACTGATGGTGTCTTGGGGAAAATGTCATGATGCAAGCTGGAGAGTGTCACAGCATTTTGACTTTGTGTAATTAGTAGATGTGAGAAAATAAATGCATTTGATAAATACATTTGAATACACACATTTTCTACCTTGATAATGCTGTGGCATTTCTTTTGGAGCTTCTGCTGTCAATGTTAAACTTGTAGGATGCTTAACTTGAGCAGTGTGGTCATTTCTGCTGCCTACCATATGTTTTCACTGATATGCAGCCAATTGTGGCTGTGCTGGATTGTGATGAGAAGAGTCTTGTTTGACAGCATAGCATCTCCTGCAAGGGCAGGCCCTTGGCTTTATCCTCTGCCATTCTTCCGGGAGGTTGACATGCTGTGCTTACATTGTTCCTAGCTATTTTTAAGTGCATTGCACTTATTTTAAGTAACTTATGTTGATTAAACTTTAAAAAAATACTTACTGATATCTCTTGCTGTACTAGTACAGTAGATTGGGGAGATGAAGGAGGAGGAAAATACTGTTAATACTGGCAGAGAGTCTTAGATGTCTCTACTCTTGGATGCTTTTGGATGGGTTTTCTGGATCAGGGAAAAAGTTGAAGCTTTTTCAAATGTGTGATGCAGAGTTACTTACTTTTTGACATCATTACACAGCTTAACATCTTTGTAAATTTGGTCATCTCCCGAGCAGGGATTAAAGTGACTTGGAAAGTAATAACTGTGGAATACTTATCTGGCATAATTCTGGCACCTGCTATTCAACACAAATTACTGAAGTGACACTGACTGTCCTGTGGCTGATTACTTATTTTATTTGATAAATTTAGATAAGTCTTCAAAAGACTACTTCTGAGTAGCCAAACTACAAGCCTTTGGTTGCCACCTTCCTTTTCTGATTTGATTTTTGGAGCCACTTATGTACTAAATGCAGGAAGACTTCTTGGTGGTGAGCTGAATAATTAGGAGACAGATGGCCAATGGCAATCTGTTGTAACTTCCTTGTAACTTCCTTGAGGCAGTGTATGAAGACTGCCACTGACAGAGGCATTACCTTGACATAGTATTCCATTAGTCCCTTCACGTTTCAAAGCTTCTGCTGTCAGAAGATTTAAGCAGAAAATTCAGCATATATAGGTGAATATAAAGTCCATTTTACCTCTACTGCTGAGAAGACCCAAGCTGACCCTGCTCAGCTGCATGCCTTACTGCTTTATGTGGAGTCCTCTGTTCAAATGTTATTTATTTAAATAGTGGGATCCTTAAATCAGAATGCTCTACAGATCTTAAAGTAACTGCAGTTTCTTTTAACATTATTTGATGCACTTAAGTAATGTATTTTTTCTCAGGGCAGTGCTGTCAGAGGACAGAGACAGCTGGCTTTTTTTTTGCCCTAGTTGCAGTCAAACCAACTTTCTAAGTTTAAACAGAAAGACCTGTAGACTTGCAATTTTTCAGGTTTTGTCCACCTGACAATCATGCATATAGGCAACAATTTCCAACACAAGGATGACTGAAATTCAGCTCCTTTGTGTAAGCTGGAAGGGGAGTTGCAAAGGACATGGTGTACAATAAAAACTCTGCTTAGATAACTGAGATCTAAATAATAAACTGAGAAAGAAATATAACTGCCAGTCAGATGTCACTTGATGTCACTGAAACAAAGTTTTTGAGGTGTGTTTGTAAAATGCTTGAAGCCTACATCAGGTAAAGGATTTGCTTAATATCCTGTGTATGGCTTTAGGATGATGTATTGTCTCTGCTGCAGCAAAAATCTTTCACTGGGATGCAGGGGCTACAGGCAACATGTGATCATGGTAGAAAACCAGATAGAGAAATCCTATGATGGGCTTGTCAGATGACAGATGAACTTACTCTGTAGCTGTGGAACAACAAGAAACGTTTGTCTGACGGATGGCAGTGATATCTCTGGTCTCCCTTTGAAAGGAGCGCCTAGCTACTGGTACAGTCCCGTCCATTAAAACAATGTGGCACTAAGGGATTGATGATGCTTTGTTGCAGCATTCCCTGGGTGCTACTGCAAAAAATTTGAAGTGCTGCCTTCTGATTTGTGACAGTGAAGGTCTTATTTCAGGTTTTATTGGTTTCAGTGATACATAATAAATCATAAATAAAATGTGTCTGTTCTGCAGTAGCCTAACTGTACCCATTTAAATCCACTAAATGGATTGCTGGTACAGGATATATGGCCTCTGAGTTTCCTGTATATGTCCTGCTGTACGGTGTGGTGTTATTATATGTGGGTTTTTTTTCTTGATTAAACTGTTTAAAACTTGAAATTGCAAGTAAAGACTTGTTCAGAATTATGTCTGAGGTAAAACTGAAAGGTATTTCTGCTTTACTCATAGACCTGAGCATATGGGTTGGTCCTGGAAGGGGCTGGAGAGCCCACTCAGAAGTAACCAGTGGGAGCTGGGTGTCAGCCTGTATGCAGCAGGGCCTGAGCTTCACGGGGGAACCACACACTCTTTTATATGAGCTTAAGTGAGGTGTTAGGGGCTTCCAGCCCACAAAACTGATTTTATTAGAACATAAAAATAAATGTGAGGGAAAAAATGCACTTACCAACAGGAGAGAAATCTGGTAGGTGGGATTAAAGCTCCTTAATAATATATACCTTCCATGCCCTATGTATCCTGTGCAGGAGGGTCCTTTCTTCCTATCTTTTCTAGCTGTCTAATTTTGTGACTTTTGATTGTTGTTTGATTGTTTGTGACTTCTGAAGTTGAAGAAATTTTGTGCTGTCTCCAGTTTATTTCCACTTCTTGTTGAGTTTGCCTTTTGGTTCAAGTCCCTGGCACAAGCCCAGTACTTTGCTCAGGCATCTCCCATTGTCCACTTGTACATCCCATTGAACACGGAAGGGTTTCACTCCCAGCTCACCCCATGGAGTGCACTCACAGCAGTTAAATAAATAGCTCTGTGTGTGTATAAACATAAAACCTCTTTGAGTTGGATTCTCTTGCCATGCTTCAGGATGCCTTTCTGTTCATATCAAGCACAGACAGGGCCATTTCTCTGGGATGGGGACTGACAAAACAGTGACCTTATTTCAGTTAAAAAAAAAAAAAAGACTATAAAAGAAGCAGTAACTTGTGTTCCTGGACTTATTGAGTTCTTAGTGTCAGAGAAATGTTACATTGGCTTGAACATCCTGTTTTTCTGCCTGGAATAGTAGGGGAAAGAACACAACACTTCAAACAAGAAAGGCTGTAAGCATCTCTACTGAATAAGGAAAGCAGGAGTGTTCCTGGGTTTAGAAAATACTGCACTTCCCAGGGTAGCATCATGTCACCTGGTTAAAGTTGGGACAAGTTCAGTTGTATTTTTCTTTACATGTCTTGTATGTCCAAATATATTGATAATTTTCATATACTGGAAATTAAACTTCAGCATCAATTTGTCATCAAACAGGGGTATGAAAGCTAAACCCTGACATCTTGTCTTGGATTCAGCAGTTTCTCACAACCAACACTTCATGCTGAGGGAACAGAACAACGCTGAAGTAAAATGATGTGCTTGTGCTTTTGACAGGCAAAAGGCATTTAGTTTGATAAGGTGCCAAACAGTGTCACTTGAGAGTGTTGTAAAGACTTCCAGCTGTCTTGCATATTCTAACTAACTCTCTGGGTGACTTGGAATTCATCCCTGTGAGTATTTCACAGTGACCTTGCCTGATCCAGTGACTTCAAGTGCAGCTTGTTGCATTCTCCTAGTAATATTTTTGACCAAGGCTGCATTTCTCTGAGCATCCTGCTCACTGCTGAAGGATAGACTATGTTTTCACAGCCAGGCTCTCCTCTCCACAGCCTCCCTGCTTGCTGCAGGAGATGCTGCCCTGCTCTGTTGACTCATGTGGAAGGTGTGGCATGTTTTTACCAGGAGTGGGAGGGTGTAAGAGAGTTGCAGTAGAGTGCAGCAGACTCTGAAATAGGCCCTGCAGGGAGATCAGTCTTAAGGGAAAACGTAGGTTGAATCTCACATTTTTGCTACGTGAGTTAATTAACAATCTGACTACCAAAAAGGGAGAAAAATTGGACTTGTACCACCAGCATGCATAAAACTGCTCACTGGCTTGGAAGAGACAGACCTGCCTTCAGCTGATGCTGGATGCTTCAGCTGCAGACATTATGCAGCTGCTCATTTTTTCCACAAGTTATTACCTTGATTCACCTTGGGCATGTTCAGTTGAGTAGTATCTTGTTATGGGGACTTTCAATAGCTGACTAATCTTGATGAAAACAGAAAGGCTTTGTTAAATGAGTTCATGACTGGGAAATAAGGACTGTGTTTTCACAAGTTTTATTTAGAGTCCCAAAACACATGTTCACCTTTTGTATATATATTTTCTATCTAGCACTAAAGCAGTCATGCCTGAAAATATCTGATAGTTGCCATCTCAGGAGCCTTTGATGCAAAGAGTGTGAGTTTATGCAAGGCAGGAGATGTGCCAATTGTTCTTTCAGGCTCAGCTGAAGGACACTCTGGTCTTTCCAAAGAAAAACAGCTACTGGGAGGCTGCTGCTACAGCAAGTGCCACAGATTGAAGAGAGCTTATCTACAACATTAACACAGGCTGGGTTCTCAAGGGCAGATTGCATGTGCCTGAGAAGAAACAGTACGACTTGTTACTCTGCACAGAATCTGCTTTACTGACAGGTTTATGGAAGAAGGATACAAATAAAACCAAACCCTCCCAAACACCAAAAACTGCCAGTTTTGCTAATCTAAGCTAAAAGGCTTTGTCATCTAAATGTGAAAAATTGGTTCTTATATAAATCTATGAGGGAAATAGTGTGCATGTAAATGACAAATCAATCCAAAGTAGCTGATTCTTCAGTTAAGTGATGACTTTTCTTAATTGGTTTGGCCAGCAAACTAAAAACATAAGTGTCTGGGAAAGCAGTGAGAGAAGTATCTACACTTAAATTGTGGATACTATTTAAATTCGTTTAGCACTCTTCCAAATCAGTGCTTACACACAGTGTGTTGAAGGAAAAGCTTTGCAGAGCAGAATGTTGTGGAAGTTTAAATTCAACCTGATACTGTAAAATAACTTGAAAACTTTGTAATTAGCTTTTTTCCTAATGAATAAATGATGCATGTGTTCATGTTAGTGGGCTGGTCCACAGTGGCTCTTGTCTGCAGAACAACATGAAGAAACAATAATTCCTGTGAGCTTTGTACTGCAGCTTCTTGGTGGAAATATTGCAGCTCAATAATGCAGCCCAAAAATTTCTGATATGGTAGAATTCAAATGCAGGCTATCCTTTCAGAACAAAGCAACATTGACTTGAGGGGTTGAGGCTTAGCAACCCATCTTTTGAACCCCCTCCCATATGACTTGTTTTCTTGTGTCGTATCATGGAGTACTTAAATAAGGTAAAAAGCTGTCACTCTTATCTCACAGACTGGAATATTTTTCCTTCAACTTGAAATTCACAAGCTGTGATCAGGTAGCAATGCCATTGTAATTGAAGTAGTAAAAAGTATTTATGCAGTTTTCATATACAGTCCTGCCCTGAAGAACACCTCCACCCCTCCGTGGCCTTTTTTGAGTTTCCCTTAATGGGGAAACTTCCAGCTCTACATGCACTCTAGATCCCAAAAAAGCTCAGTTGGTTCTGTGCTCTCTTTGTCAAATATACAGGTTTCCAGTTTTAGCTGTAATTATTTGTGTGGGGCCATTACCACAATGCAAGTGTCCTCAAGCTTCAGTGCATTTTAGCTTTCCCATTTTGCAAGCAGGAGCCCCCTGCTTTCTGCCAGACCTTTTGCAAGTGCAGGTTTCTGATCCTTACTGAGAATGTAGGTAGCTGTTACATTTGTCAGTGAAGTTCTTCTCTTAGTGATGAGAGATGCTGCACCTCGGTAGAGGAAGCAAATCAGCGTTCACTGCTTTGAAACATGAAGAAATACCAAGTTGTATTTCTCTGCCTACTCCCCCAAGAGATCCAATCCTGTCAAATCCCCAGATTTTGTTACCTGTGCCAAGCACAACAATCGCTTCCTGCTTTCAGTCAAAATATGTGTGGAAGAGTGTGAAGTGTTGGTGGGCTGTTCCTCCACCATGTAGATGAGAAGGGCTGAAGGATTGATTCAAAACATGAGATACTAAAGGGGATCTGCCCCTTAGCAGGTTGGAGCAGGCTTAAAACATGCTCCTCCAGTGTTTAATGATCACTGGGCTGTGACAATATCACTGGGACACCCTGCCCACGTTTCTCCACTGATGAAGTAGTGTAAAAGATTAACACGGTCCTTTCAGCAGAGATGGGAACACATGGATGATTGTCACACTGTGGGTCTATGGAAAAGTGATTCTTGCATTCCTCCAAGGAAAACTGGGTGGTTGGGATTGATTAGATCAAAAGGAGAGACTTCTTTGGGTTTTGGTTTATGGGAGCACCTGTGATGGTCTGTGCAGGACAAATGAGGTGATGCTACACACCCTTCAGTGTCCTATCAGTTGTCACATGAGCACCTTATCTAATCAGAGGTTCACAGGACGTTTCTACAAATTATAGCCTTAAAGCCTTCATAGGTTTGTACATACATAATTGACTGCAGGTAATCCATTCTGCTGACACAAGACAGGAGTCCAAGAACTCTTATTTGCTTCACAGTGCTGTAAAGAGAAAAACTTTCAGGTTTAGATTTATGTATTAAATATTATTTATTATAAATATATTTATATAGTGTATATTTAGATTTCTAAGGACTGAAATAAAAATCAAGTCACAAGTCTTGAGCTGCTTTAACTATTGCCGCAGATACTGGAATCTATCTTTACATCTTTGAGTTGGTCCCCTTTTTCTGTTCAGCAATTTAAGGTAGAGAAAGATGCCAGAACTGTTAGAAGGGCTGAGATGGCAGTTCATAACCCTCACTCTTTCCTGGGTAAGGCAAGCAGGCAACAAGTAGCCTGCAGTGATACTTCTACATGGAATCACTGGATGATACTGGTTGAAAGAGATAATCTTGTCCAATCCTGTTCAAATCTATCCTGAACAGATCAAGCCGCTCAGTAACTTGTTGAGTTCTGAATATCTCAAACATTCAGATTTTCCAGCCTCACTGGACTCAATGTTCAACCACTCTCATGATGAAAACACTTTTCCTAACATGTAATCAGGATTTTCCCTGTTGGAACTTGCCTCTTGCCTGTTGCCTCTTGCTGAGTCTGTGTGCCTTTGAGAAGATCCTGGTTCCATCTTCCCTACACCCTCCCCTTTAGTAGCTGAGGGCTGCAGTCATACATCCCCCACACACCTTAAAACTTCTCATGTTCAGACTGAACCAACCCAACTCTCTGAGCCTCTCCTGTATCATCCACTCCATCTCCTTAACTATCTTGGTATGGTAGACTGGGCTCCAGAGTGTCTGTCACTGGTTAGTGGCTCCCCAGTACACAGGTACTGCACTTTTGCAATCCCTGAGTACAGCAATTACTGTCCTGGATCTGCAAGCCCAACCCAGTGTAGAGTTGCCCTCCTTTTCTGCAAGGACATTCTGCTGAGCATTTTTCAATTTGTTGTCCACTGAGACCCCTCAGGTCTTTTTTTTTTTTTTTTTTCTCTGAAGTTTGTCTCCAGCTAGCTGGCACCCAGCAAGGTCATTCCTTCCCTGGGGCAAGAATTTGATACTTGCTTTCCAGGCCTGTTGTCCTACCTCTTTCCTGGCTTGATATATGCACAGGTAGTGAATCTTGCACTGTTTTGGAGGACTTTGTATCTTTTTAAAGGAAGTTATTGAATTCTGTAACTTAGCAAAGACCCCCAGTAAAGCACTAGGTTAAAACAGAGGGTTGGTAGGAGCATTTATCCCCCTCTGTCTAGCCACCTAAAGGATTTTTGCTGAATGTTCTCTGATGTGCTAGATTTTCTTCACTCACTGTAAAGAGAGATCTGAAAAACTAATCCCACAACAGTGGGGGATTCAGCCCATTTAATCTCAAGCACCTGAACTGATGATCCACCTGCATTTTTCTCAGACATAAGTTACTTTTTGAGTTAAAACATGTGTTTTTTAAACCAACTTGCTCTTCTAAATGTTTTCCTGGTGCTGAAGTTGGTACATTTTATATCCCTGAAGTAATTTTGAGAGTCCCCCAGACACTGCATAAAACTCCTATGGAAGTTATATTTGGGCACTTCCTACTATGCTTGTTCAGCAGGCTCATTTTCAAAGATTGTCAGCTTGGAAAATTCAGCTTATTATTATGCCATCAGGACTCCTCATGTTAACTTTGGGATTTGCTGTTTTAAAAGAACTTCAGAAAATGGCTCAGGTCAGAATACAAAGACAGGCACTTTTTTTGTGGGTTTTTTTTTTTGTTGTTTTTTTGTTTTTTGGTTTTTTTATTTTGAATGTCTATTTTAATGCTTTCCCCTTGAACCTTCTTTTTAATTCTAAGTTGATGATTAGTCTATAAGATCCAGCTACAGAATGAAGCTGAAAATTGAGTACAGGAAATGATAAATCTGGAGGCTGGTGGTGAGTTGACCTGGACCAGAGCAGCTGCTGCTAACTGTCTTCCATGTGTCTCTTACTCCCTCCATGCTGGACAGGGGAAGGCTGATGTGTGTTCTGCCTTAGCTCTGCGTATCCCCAGTCTTTAGACCATATCTGAGGAGTCTGTGTCTGCTTTCAAAGCTTGATATTCCCTCCCACGCAGTGGAGTTATTCCCTATGCCTGTTTCTGGCCAGCAATACCAGCCAGTGAGACAGATCCTGTCCTCCCAGTGGTGACATCCCAGTGTTGATGGGGCCTTGCTGTGTACTGTAAAACCCGGGAACTGTCCCAGATTTACTTAATCTGAAAAATCAAAAAAGAAGGGTGACTTTGAAATTAGATCCCTTTTTGCTTCTGCTTCAGAGTGGATGGGATTCAGAGTTCTAGCAAAACTGCAGAGCAGCCCAGAGACATAAATAAGGAGCAAACAGTTAGGGCTGGAATGCCTTAAGGCAATATTATTGCCAAATTCTTCATAATGGGAAACCTTAGTCAGTGCTGGCTTTTCTTGCCTCACTATAAAACATGCATCATCACAGCATAACTTTGTTTATAAGGAAATATTAAAAAGAAATGTGTTCAATTATTCTAGTGCATGAAACTAAGCAGAAACCTGATCAACTCTAGTAATTTTTAAACCAAGTGCTTTCTGTAAGATGATATAAAGCCTACCAGGAAAAAAAAAACCTAAAGCATAATGTATGAGTACATACAGAAGTGCATCAATAGCAAACTGCAGTCCAATGTGCAGACTGCAGACATGCACCAAACAAAATTGGTGATTGTGTTGGATGTAGAAGTCAACAGACACTGGCACTGACACTGCCAAGTGGGTCAGACTTTTAGTTGTGTGATAGAAATTGAAATGTAGACATCAATGACTCTGAACTAAATTTTAAAGAAAAGGATGCCTCAAATAATTGAAGGAAGATTATTTTCTCCAAATGGAGCAAAGAGATTTTTTTTTTTTATAAGTGAGATGTGGCAGCCTGCTGCTAAATACAAAGAATGATAAATACACAGTCTCATCTGGTCATCCTATTAGGTCTGCCACCTACTGCTGGATATACTGGTTTGGTATTGCTTGTCATGCAAAAGAAAAGGTTTGCCAAATCTATCACACTAGCTAAGTAAAATCACACAAACTGAGCTCTGTTACACCCTTTCCAAGCTGGAAGATAATTACCCTGTCTCAGAGTTACTGGGCAGGAAGGCAGTGAAGGTATTTATTAATAGGAGGAGGAGTAGGCTGCTGTAGAAATGAAGTGTCACTGCAGCTGGCTGGAGCTTTGAACCCAGCAGTGTCTGCAAGTCACGTGGATCATGGAAATTCCCCTTTACAAGAAGTTGAGGAGGGACAGGAGAGGACGGTAGAAATTACACAAATCAGTTTACTGCTCTATAGGAAGAAAAATCTAAAGGCTTCCCAAACAGAGCAGAAGCTTTCCTGAGAAAGGATGCATGCTCTTTCCTACAAAGTAGGACATGCTTGAATTTACTTTATATGTAAATGACCAAAAAAAGTTTGTGTGCTTTGTAAATGAGAGGGAGGGAACAGAGTCTTATAAGAAATCTCTAGGACCTTTCTTGTGCCAGTAGATGACTTGAAATCAGAGCACTGGAGAGAAGCAGAACTGCTGGGACAAATCCGCGTTTGGAATGGGAAGAGCAAAAGAGGTGGGAAGTGCTCAGTATCAGCATCTCACATCTTCTGGGACTGCTTTCCTTGTGAAGCACTCTGGATCAGACAAGGTTTCTTGTAGTTTTGAAGCTGGAGATAGTACTTAACTCAGCTCTGTTTCTTGACTTCTTTGCTTTGGGTGTTTGCCTTTGTGCCTTCCCCGTAGTGCCCCAGAGCCGAGCCCTGAGTAGATGCAGAGGAATTACTCAGGAACAGTGAGACAGCATAGGGCTGGGCTGTTAGTTACCAGCAAGCTGAGAAATCTGCCAAACTGTGAAGTAGATGGGGGGTTTTGTTTTGGTTTTTGTGATTCATGCACAGCTCATAAAAACAGCCGTTCTTTCCTTTGACACTGGAAGCCGTAAAATTAATGTTTCTGTTTATCTTTTCAACAGGAAAGCATATGTAAATAGTGATATACATGGTTTTCTGATTTACACTCTGAATTTGTCCATTTCTATAATTTGTCAAGCTATTCTCCACTCAGTAAATGCCTGGATAGCAGCCACATGGGGTTGCTTGAATTCTTTCAGTTGCTAAAAATAAGTTGGGTTTGAAGTTTTTTTCTGTAACTGCTGAGGATATTTGAGGCAATAATCAGTGACTGTCTGCCCATATTACAAATTGTTTTCATGCAACACTGCATTTCCAGTCTTTGGCAGGGGGAAGAAAACAGATCTGTGCAGTATGGAAGAAAGCATACAGTACACAGAGACACAGTAGCAGAAGTCAGGGCTCAATGCCCACAGGGGAAACACAGTTTCTGGAGACAAAGTTTTGAACTAGAAGGCGTTTGATTTAAATCACTTTAATTACATTCAGTCCTAATTTTTCCTCTTTGGTCCTTCAAATTAACAAGTATGGGTACTACTTATATTACAATTGTAGTATGTGCTTCTGGGTGATGTTGTTCCTTGTTTACTACAGATTCTCTGATGTACTTTCTTCTTCCATTTAATTGCTTTGCTTTCTACTCGCATTCTCATATCCCTCTTGCCCAATTCTTGTTTTGTTTGGGGTGACTTTTTTTGTTTTGATTTGGTTGGTTTTTTTTTTTTTTTTGGTCAATATTCATTCCAATTAAATTCAGTGCTTTACAGCATTTCAAGGGATATTATTGTAGAAGCCCCTTCTGCATCAGTTTGTGTCAGTAGGTTCCACACTGTGGGTGCAGGAATAGCTACTGTGCACGGAGAGAAAAAATATATGCTGAGAGGGAGCAAGTGAAATCCTCCTGAGACCAGGTAAGCCCTGGAGGGCAGCAGTCCTGCTGAATCCACTGGACACCCCAAGATCCCATAAACTCTGAAGTGTAAAAGTTTGCTAAAACTGCCTGAGACATCCACTAGCATTCATTAGTATCAAACAGGATTATAACCCAGCAGCATCTGAAAAAGTGGCAAGTGTAGGCTACAGAGCTGCATACACAGCTGGTGAAGGAAGGGAAGGGACCCCTGAGGAACTCTCTGGAAGCCAGTGGCCACTAGTCCAACCTCCCCACCTGGGTTTCACTTCCTGACTGTAGCTGTAGTGGGATGAAACAAGGGGCTATGGGACGGGGAGAACTGAATGTACTATGTGAACAGTCATTGGCTACTAATAAAAGCTACTCGATTCTATTAATAACAGCTAAACTCAAAAGCATTTTATGATAAACATTGATCTGTTTCCCCCAGTGTAGTTCGCTCATCAGGGAAATGGATAGTCTAACATAGGGAACTTGCAGCTATGGGTAACTTTACACATACCTGCAAATATTTGCATGACAACAACATAGAGCAAATCATAAATTTCTGCCCTGAAAAAAAAAAAAAAAAACACATAATAATATCTATCTCTTTTACTGCATAGGATTTTCTGAAACTACTCTTTAAACTGCTCTTAATTTTTTTTTTCTGTATCTTAAGATCTTTTCCATTTTCCTGATCCTCTACATCTTCGTCCTCTTGTATTTTACCCTTTTTGCCTATGTTTTCCAATGTGGAAGAAGGAATTTCTTTAGGTATATTGATAGATGACTTTTTAGGAGATGGGCACCTACTTTAAAATCAGTTCAGCCTGTGTGTGTTGCGGAGTTTTGAGGAATTGAGCTGTGCATAGCCTGCCATGAAGTAAAAGGACATGGCATCCTTTTCTCCTTGCCTTCATTGCACATCTTTTTTCCTCCACCCTTTCAAAGGAGAGTCCAGCTCTCTATCCTTACCTTCCTTACACCCACTAGGACCTTTACTGCATTCCTTTGTCCACCTAAACTAAATTCCACGCTAATGATCTGGTGTTTCCTACCACTCCCTTGCCTGGGCTGCTGCAGCATCTCGAGCCAGAAGGACGGGTTGAGGTGTTGGCATGGTTCACAGAGCAGGTGGAGACCTGGCAGTGCTGCTGCACACAGCAGCAAGTGTCAATTATCTCATCTGGCCACAGCGACTGCGCTGCTCCCTGCAGCTCAGGTAAGTACCTGTTTGCAGGCAAAAAGGCAGGAGCTGTTGCTGAGATGTATCTCTTTGGCTTGACCTGTGCAAGCATCAGCAGAATCAGCTTGCAGGTTTTAGGAACTTGTGCTATGAGGATTTTTTTATTTGAGACAGTATGAATGAAGTTCGGTGTGGTGGTGTTACTCAAATCCCTCTCAAACTGAGGTCTACATACTGAAGACAATTAAGTACCTCTGACTTCAATATGCTATAAATATCACACTCTTCAGAAAGTGTAGCATGGAAAACATTCCATGAGTGTATTAAGTGTCCTATTTCTAACGGGATCACTATGTCTCTCCACTGCTGCTGCCTGTTAGAAGTTCTGCTCAACACCTCCTGGTGAGACATGTCTTCTAACCATTATTTCAACTAGTAAGGATGGGACACTCTTGGAGTAGTGCTGTCAGATCCCAGCTTAACTTCAGTAGGGCACTACTTGGGCAAAAGCCAATATACCATGATGGATTTGCTGTTCCTTTGCCAATAGGATGCCTGAGGTTTTCCAGCTGTGCTGGAATCACTTTCCACATTAAACAAATGGAGGAAAAAGAGTACATTGAAAAGCAAAGCTTAAGAGGCTTGGAGAGATTCAAAGAAATGAAACAATAATATGTTTAATAGCTAATTCTCATTCTGGTTTGGCTTTAAGTTAGCTTCAGCCTTCCAGTTTGCTAGCAGCCCTCCTAAGTTCTCTGCCAGGATGAGTCACAACTTCTGGAGCTGGGATCCAGTCCTTTAGACAAGCCATCTTTAAAGGTCTGATTACCTTTTCCAGATGATAGTGAAGTATAGTGAGAATTGCTTAATGTTTTCCTCCTCTTAAAACAGGGGTTTTGATTCACCTGTGGGAGCTTCTTACATCCCTTGGTCCCTGATGCAGTCTGAGTACCCCTGGGATCCTATTTGGTGTGGTTTTGTGCTGTTATGCAGAGATAGATGTCTTTGGAATACTCCTCCCTGTTGGGCTGTCTCAACTAGTTGACTAGGAATGCAAAACAAGCAATAACCAGAGCCCTGGTCTGATTGTAAACCATTATTTACCTGCTAGGAGTGATATTTCCTGCTGACTGTGGAGTTGAATTAAGAAACTTAGCCATGTAACCACAGTTTGTAATTCAGGGCACAAACTGAAACCCATATAGGGTGGCTCCATCTTATGTTTCTGTAGTCTGTAATGTACCACTTGAGAGAATGGATGTGAGGACAAATTTAGCATTCATAGGCAATTCCCTCCAGGAACACAGAAGGGAATAGGCCTTAATGTGGCTGCTACAAGGGGGCAGCACCATGATTTCATTGTTAAGTGAGACACTTCAAAGGACTGCCAGTGTTTTTGTGCTGTATTGGCAAAAACACAGGCTTTCCTGGATTACAGTTACTGTGCTTCTCAATGGCAGATTTTTTTTTTCTCTCTGAAAAGCTGTTCAGGCAAGTGCAGCAAGGCTCCAGTTGCATGACACAACGGTCATAACTGATTGCCTGTGCTCGGAAGAAGCCTGGTTGGATGAAGAAAGACCAGTGTGCCTGGAAATCATGAATAAACTCAAAATGCAGCACTGCATGAGGGAGCTCATAGACCTGCTACTATATCAGGGGGCATCTGATTGTTGTGCAGATGTGTTAGACACTGAGCCATTGTGAACACAGCTGAATTAGGGCATTGTAATGAAGGATTTCTACTCATTTCAATTTTCAGCATACAACTATTGCATCACTGCTCAACCAATGCAGACAAAGACCATCCAGTGAATCTTTTTTTTTTTCACTCCTATTTGGTAGCTGAACTAAAGGTTTCATGTTTTCTTTTCAGTGCCAAATTGCTGCAAGGAATAATTCAAGCCGGCAACCAGGGAAAGTGTTTGGATGCTCAAAGTAAGTATGTTTGCGCATTTGTGGTTTTTCACCCAAGAACTTGTGTTTGGTGTCTGTAAGGCAGTAGCTGGATAGGTTTGGTATCAATAACAAGTGATACTGCTTTCCATCAACTTTGACTATGTAATAGTCATTAAACAAAACTGACGAAAGCTAAATGAGAGGCCACAGACATCTTAATTAATGAATAATTTTATAATAAATATAATAAGTAATATGTTGTTTTGTTTTTTTTTTTCTTTTTTACTGGAGTAAGAAGGAAATGGTGGCAGAAAGAAATTAAAAATAAAAAAACACTAGATGTGGTCAATGAATCTGACCTCTCTCTTCTGCTTGGGAGATTTGAGAAATTGTAGCCTTCCCTGCTTTTGTTTTGTTAACTGTTAGCTCTTCTGCACTTTGTTAGTGCTGCTATCATAATGTTAAGTGGAAAAAGAGCAAATTACATGAAGCACAAGTACGGAGTTAGCAATTAATGCCACACAGAATTTGTAAGGTGCTGTCCCTTTTTAAATCCCTAACTATGGGAGTTTAACTTCAACCATCCAGCCTCAAGCTTGGCATCTGTGAAATCTGCTCAGGATTTCCCCAGTCACCTGGGGAAAGTCATATCAGACCAGTGATATCAGACAGGAGGCCCACAAGGTGGCAATGTTTAGAAAGCCTTCGGAAGGGATGTGCCCTGAACAGATCCCTGCTTCCTGCAGTTGCCATCACTTGCTGCCCTTGTACCATTTCTGCTGCATCGGTGCTGTTAAACAGAAAATGCCAGTGTTGCCAAAATCGAGCATAGGATACCTGGTACCAAACCTCTTGTTTGAACGGGTTCACCATTGGCAGTGCTCACCATGCTCTACTGGATAGCATTCCTGCCTTTTCCCTTGGAAGGAACGTGCTGCAGTGGTTTGCAATAGCTTGGGGCTTCTTTATGCATAGCTAGTAATAAACATATGCATGGTACTGGAATGATGCTCAGGCTGTGTAATGAAGAACTTCCATTTTCAAAACATACTGCTGCATTTTTGCTAATGCTTGCAAAGCTGTTACAGTGTGTAAATAAATGCTAACTTTGGATGTAGGAGGCAGCTCAGTTTGCAGTGATACTTTGCGCTTCACAGCTAAAAGTGAAAAGATTTGCTTTACTGCGAAACTGGGGAGTAGCTCCAGGTTATGTAATGCCCTGAAAAAAAAAAAAAAAAAAAAAAAGGAAGTAAACTTAAATATGTTTGCTGAAAGATTTCTCTAGATACCTGATAGGTGTAAGAAACTATTCAGAAAAGTTCTATGGTGAATACAAGAATTGCCACCAGCAATTGTTCACCAGTGCAGACATAGGTTAGTAGGAGAGGGACAGTTAAACAAGGAGCCACACAGTCCAGATACATCAGATTGCAAAACTAACTTCAACAGCAATTAGCAGACCTGTGGAGCTCAAGTGTACTTGGAGATTCTCAGGACAATCAGCCTATAATTTAGTCAAAAGAGTTTCTTATGCCTCAAGGATGAAACAATAAATCTAGAGTACAGGAGGCATCTCAGAGCAAGAGCTAGGAAAATGTAATTTTCTCCCCCATGGATGCAACCCTTCCCTGGAAGGTGTTGCAGATGGAAGTGCAGCAGGACAATGCCCTGTGCTGAGCCACAGAGGCTTTCATCTGTTGCTGTCTGCTCTGGCATGGAGTAGAGGCTGCTCCCTAAAGTCAAGCTTTGTCACTGTGGTTATACTGGCATTGTCACAAGCACTTGGAAACAACAGGAAATCTAAGGAAAACTGTGAGCATGGAGATAGTGCACAACCACCAAGTGGACATTTATAAAAGCAGACTGCATCCTACCTGTCTAACAGAAACTTATCTGACGCGTGCAGATTTCCTGCAATGTGTAACCCTTTCTGCGAAGCAACAGGCATTTTCCAGTGTATTCCCAATGGATTGCTGCTCACTCTTTAGCCTTTCCTTTTCAAATCCTTATGGCCTATTATATATCCAAATGAAGATCTAGTTATCAGCCTTCTAATACCAGAGATTCATTATATTTCTGCAGAATTTGCTGAGCTATTACAATTCCAAATCCATGTAACAAGCTATTATATACTAGTCTTTGCTCAGGAAACCTTCTGGTCAGATTTCAGTGACTTTGAGCCTGACAAATGTGTTTATTTTTTTGTGGAGTTAAGCTATATGGACAACAACATGAGGGATGGATACTGGTATGTTCAAGAAATTTTACAGTTCTTGTATTAGGTGCTCTCATGTGTGACATGTAGATAAGGGGCCTTTTGGCAGTAGCAATTCCTTGATTGATGCACTATCACCAAAACAATTACAATACATCCTAATCTTAGAAAGCAAGGCTGGTTTCTACTGGAACATTAGCTCAGGAATTCTTGTTAGATTTCAGTTATTGTGAGATAGGGGAAGAGAAAGAAAATACATTAAAAGTGTGTGCATGTATATATATCTACATGTGTATATAAAGTATGTTTGTATGATGAACTACTGATTCATGAAGTGTTCAGGGGAGATCAGAACAAAGGCCTGTATGAGCTTTTTTCTTCCCTGCAGACATAAATATCCTCTGGTTGTTCATGATAAAGGTGCATGTACTTACCCAAACCAGGCAGATTAATAATTGCTTCCTCTCACTCCTTTCTCCTTACCTCCCAGCACGAGAACTGGTGCAGAATAAGCCCTATTTGTAGATGAGGGCACTTTTTTCCCCACTCGGTTTCTTGCTACTTGTTTCCCCCAGCTGGTTTTGACAATGTCCACCAAAGAAGACTTGACTTTCCTAAGGGATGCCTTGCAACTTCAGTCAAAAGACTGAAGAAGTGTGAAATAGGTGAACTTCTGGGCTGAGGGGAGAGCTTTTAAAGCATTTTCATTCTGTGGAAACACCATAAAGTCCCCCAAAATGCAGTGGAAGACATCTGTTGAGGAGTCGGTCCTGCACAGGACACAGATGCTTTGTAGATCCAACATGAGAAAAGGCGGAGCCCTAAATCCTGAACCTGAGGGAGCAAAGTTAACCAAATGGAATGTTTGTTTATGGCTGTGCACTCACCAGCCCAATTCCCTTCTTAACTTAGGAATTGGGTAGCTTGGATAGCCTTTTATGGTGCTGTCTGAAGATATTCTGAACTTTGGGGTGATATTTATTTTTCCAGTACCCAATACCAAAAATTATCCCACAGGAGCTCAGCAAAGCAGCTGATGATTCATCAGGAATGTAATTTTGCTTTTCAAAAGAGATAACGTGTGGTTTTGTTCAGAGTTAATGAGATCCTTTCCAACACAGAAGCTGTCAACAACACTGACATACATTTATAGTTACAAAAACACATAGCCTTGTGGTTGGGGCTTTTATTAAATAGAAACCTCATTTTCTACTGTAACCAGAAAAAGGCACTGTTTTCTTGCCACTAGTACCTTTTGTACTCAAAGTGTTAGAAGCCTTTTATTATTATTATTATTTTATACACAATGTGGCTGTTCAGAGGTTACAAAGTGGTGCCACTTAATGCCAGGACTGCTGAAGCCATGATAATATAAAATAATCTACATATAAAAGAAGATACCCTTGTTTCCAGTCATCTTTTATTGCCTTCTGCATCTTGCCTATCAATGGTGCTTCATTTAGAAGCTGGAGAATGTTCATTAAAGGATGATTCAAGTAAAGATTTGAGTTTTGCTCCAGCAGAAAAAGAAACCATAAAATGTAGGACCTTGAAAAATATTAATCCTTGTCAGATATATCAAGTATTTATAGATGCTATAAAAATAACTGTGTAATTTTTCAAAGCAGTTTCTAGATTTTATACATATAATTTTACATGTGCCCCTGTGCTGTGGTATGGTAGGCACCAGGGAGCTTTCCTGGCCTCTCTTCCCATGCTGCTGCTGAAGCTGCATCTGCCCAGCAGGCACTGGGATACTGAGCTGTGGTGCTCGGGGCCTCCAGCAGCAGAGTAAAATCCAGAGGTGGACAGGCTCCAAGAATCAGCATTTTTTAATATTTCTCTGCAATCACTGGAGCTGGAAACTTTGGTGTTCATTAGCTGACTGCTTGGATTCTTATACACTTCAGTTGCTCCATGATCTGCAGCTTGCAGAAAATCACACTCTGTACTGAGTCAGAGTAAAGTGGGAGTCACTGGCAATGCACAGCACACTAATGAGGTCAGGTGGAAGCAGCACATAAGTTGTTCTTACAGTAAAATTGTTCCTTATAATAATGGCTTCTTCAACCTTCTTAGAGAGATGTTTAGCACTAGGTCAAGTATGAGAAGGCCACTTTTGTGGAGAGCGCTGTTGTGTTACAATACAAGGTGGCAAAATTAGAGGTTTTCAGGTCTCGGGACCTAGTAATTTGTTGCACTCAAATCCAAATGTTGCAATCATCTGTAGCATCTTGCATGTCTGCTCCTACCTGAGCCTGGAGCAGGCACAGGAACAGGAATTTGGTGGGAGGTGCAAAGGGGCACAGGGGCAAAGTCAATGGCAGCTGGCTTGAGCCTTAAAAGCCTCAGCTGGAGATCTGCCACCAAAGTGTGCACAGCTTCCACCCATATTAAAAATCCTCTCTGAGTCATTAGACAGGCCAGGTACATGTCCTGGGTACCATTTACTGTGGGCTGGGTACCATTTACTGTGAGAGCACGTGTTTTAAGTCTCCCAGTACCTATTCCTTGTAGAAGGAAGCTGGCAGTGCCCCTGTCTTGAGGTTTATGCAGTGGCTTCCATTAGAACTTCATCCTCTTACAGAAGGTCTGGATTTGGCACACCACTAATGACCTGAGTGGGATGTGTGGGATAAATGCCTTCTGAACAGCACTACTGGAAACTACCCTTACATCATGTTGTAGGTTTTTAAACAAATAACTAATTCTTGTGTCTGTGTAAAAGAACAATATTGACTGTGCTCAAGTATTTTCAGGCTTGATCTGATTTCATAGCTAGGATCATTTTTGTGTAATGTAAGAGGCTTCACATAATCACGCTTTTAAATCTACAGCTTATGTTTGACAAGTGGGTCATTGGTTAATGGAAGCAAGTAAATCCAGCTGTTTATCTTTTCAGTAAGACCATGCACTTTCTGTATGCTCTTGTCTGCTCAGAATGGAGATGTGTCCATTTTTAATGACTCTCCCTCTATTTCAGAGTAGGGGTGTGAGCTTTATCTCATATTTTATTTCTTCCCTACATTCAAATAAAATAAAGTCACAGTATTACTTAGTATTACTTCTGCTGGTATCCCACCTGATCTGCAAATTTGTGGCAGCAGTTGTGGTACTATTAATTTAATTACTATGTGTGATTTTTAAAAAAGTTGTTAGTTTGACTTAATGCAGAAAATTTGCTGTTGGACATTGCTTAAAAGTTTTCTTGCTCCTTTATTTCTCCTACCCAAGCCCCCAGTATTTCTATGTGTTGCTCTCAAGAAATGCACCTTCCACTAAAGCAGACCAGCAGTAGCTTTCTCCCAGATAGCTTTAAGTCTTAACATTTTTGGAGTAACTTGAAATTTCAGGGTTTCAGAAATTGCTATGTAAACCTTCTGTAGGGTCCTAGCATCTAAATAAAACACTTGCAGCACTAGGTTAATAAAGTGCTCAAAGTATTAATGGAAACTTGGTCTAATAGGTCAAGCTCCAAAAGTCCTCTTAGGGAATGTCTGTCAGCAATATAATTTTTGTGACACAGTTTTCATGTATTCTAATTTTTTTTTCAATTCAGACAACTAATATAAGTGTAACATGATTAAAGCTGTCTATGAAAATTATTTTTCCTCTTCATGTGAAAGCTATTTTATTAATAAAGACTTAGCATAAACACTAAGAAGATAATGAGCATTAACTTGCCAGGGGAAAGAGTCTGTTTTCCATCAATAAGTGAGAAAACTAAAACTTTGAGATTAGTTAGGGTATTGTGCTAAGTAGCAATTAAATTATACTCAACACTTTCTTGCTCCCAAATGCTTTAGTACTTGCAAATAGAAACTATTACTTTTAGAAGTGTGTTACAGGTCTAAATTCTTAACAAGTTTAAAAGCATGTGGGTAAGAAATTCTCAGAAAGTAAAGAGCAGAATTCCTCAGATGCTTGCATTTGGCTGGGAAGGAGCCTGAATTAGCTGAAAGCAAGTCTATTTGTCTATGGGAAGGCAAGCTTCTGTTTGAAAATATTGTGTGTAATACATGTATTTGCTCTAGCCCAAAGAGGAGGCACTCCCTGATTGCTCTGGGAGCTAGAGATCACAAATAAACCCTTGGCAACCTAGTTTTTCAGAGGCGCTGAGGTGCCTCAGGGATTTCAGCTCTTTGGTGTGTTAATGGCAGCAATGTGTCACACGAGGTGTGTGAATCCCGGCTGTGATGCAGCCTTTAAATACAGGTGTCACTTCTTGGGGTGGCTGCGTGTGAAGGTTCGTGCAGCTCAGCAGGCAGTACTGCAGCCCATTCCTCCGGGCCGGGATGGAATGAGGAGTAAGTGGCTGATGACAGTATGCGAGCTGGACAATGAGTATGCTGGGGACTTGTCCGAGGGGAGGAAACCAATTTGACCCGGGTTCTCTGCAGGTGGCTGAGGAAGGGAAGTGGAAATTGCCCCAGCCTACAAAGGATTATGCCTGACAAAGGAAGAGTGGAAAAGAATGGGAGAAAAAACAATGGAGAAACCTCAGGTGTGGAACAAATCCTGAGATAAAAAGGAGGAGGGACTCATTTAGTTGTAGCAGTGGAGAAGAAGGATTGGATTTGCTGAGCTGCAGAGCTGGAAGTACTGAAAAGATTAGAAAGCCACCCATGGAAGAAAGGATGGAGATGCGCCACAGTGATGCTGAGGATGACGCTCGCACAGACTTGTGACGGTGTTTTGTGAAAGCTGGTCATAACAGCAGGGCCTCTTTCTGTGCTTGTAAAATGAGGAAAGCTGACAGAAATCAGTTTTGGTAAAATGCTATGAATGTCCCAGATAAAAAGCAGCTATCAGGAGAAAGGGGAAGGTTGCACACAAACAGAAAAGCACACCACCTTCTGTGTAACTTCTTGGCATTTGCTAATTTCATGGGCAATGAGACACCCTGGCTCTGTAAGAGAGTGATTTGTAGTGTGCTGTAGGGTCCTGAGGAAACTGTAGAGTATTTTGCAGCAAGGCACTCACCGGATTTTTGGGCTGGGGCTTGCAATCACAGAAACACTCACACAGTACTGAATGACTTGGCAGCGTGATTTTGATTCTGGTCAGGCATGAATGCACAATGGATTTTTTTAAATGTTAGCTAGAGCATGTAATACTGTTTATGTTGGCTTTTTGCTGGGTGTGGGAGGACAGACACTTAATTAACAGTTTCCTGGGACAAAGTAACCCCTTCAAATCCTAGTTTGTAAAGATCCAGTCTTTGTCAGCTAGTGAAACATTCATGATCCAGTAAAGTTTAATAGACCATCTGCTGGAATCATTACTTTCTCGTGCCAGCCTTCTCCCTTCCTCTTTAGCAGTGGCGAGCATCTTGGGCAGGTCAGACAGGTCTATATCAATTGACTGAAATGCCTTCAAAGTGTATCACTAACATTTTCAGTGTAGAGCAGTAAGAAGGTATATCAGAGATGGAGACTGTCCACTCCCACTTGATTTTTGATCACATTTTTACCTTTTTCCAGACACCCCTCCTGAGCCCCAAGTAAGCCAAAGATTCCTCAACAGCTGAAAATACGTAAATAAATGCTAGACTTAGTCTCTCACATTTCCAAGCCCTTCCAGGCTTTCACCATTTATAACTTGTTTTACTGGTTTTGTTTAAGATACCCATGTCTGAAGCTCTGACTTTTCCCAGCAGTAATAGTCATAAACTGTACTGTGTGGAAACTTGAAAATCCCAAATCCTTCTCTTCTAGAACACTCATCTCACTTTCATTTAATTCAAATTTTGTCATCCTCTGAAAAAATGTAGGAATCCAGGTTACCTGAACATTTTTTATGATTTTGCTTTGGCTTTCCTTTTACATCTGACTTGTGACAAAACAAGCCTAGAAAACTAGTTAACACCTCGGTGCTAATGGAGGTGGTAATGGTACATCTAGAACAGCTCCAGCCAAATAATCCCATGTAAATGTATGCAAATGAGCCATGAGTCAGTTTCCAGTCTCAATTCCTTTCAACCAGTATTAAAGACCCAGGAATCCTTACTCAAAGCATCTATTGATCACAGCATCCATTTCCAGGTTTTTAGATGAGAGCAGCTCCACAAGGTGGTCTGAAACTCTACTTTAGCCCAGTGGATATCACTGAAAACAAAGAGACAGACACTAAATAACTCCAAATGTTGGGTTAGTTTGGAGTTAATGGAAGTAAAAATTCCTTCTCTTTGGAACCATTCCTCATTGAAGTATTTCCTGCTCTCATGGGAGTTTTTTGTTATGTAGAAAGTATAAAAATGTCCCGGCTATTCGGTGTGAACTTCTTATGTTTTAAGTAAGGAATCCTTTGATGTATACTGAAGAATGCTTCTTTCTAAATAGGAATTTGAGGAGTTTATTCTTTAAAGCAGCTGGATTCAGCTAATTCGATTTAATATATGTCCATTAAACCAATTTATTAATTTTGATCTAAGAATTAATGTAAAAAGTACACAATTAGTCTTAAAATATCTTATTCAAGGGTTTTTGAAATCCTGTTCCTGTGAACATAAGTCCTTGTTCTGTAGACAGTTCTTGAATCTTGAATTAATCCTTTGATTTTTATTTGATTTCTACAGCAACTATAAAAGGTAACTTTTATAACTGGTCTTTCTAAAGGAAAATATCCACAGTCTGTGGCTCTACAAGATATCTCTCTTTAGCAATCAATTCATGCACTAATGATCAGATTGGATTTGTAGCTCGTAAGACTAAATTTTCAAGTACCCTTAGCGTACAAAGACTCTGAGATTTATTTTATTCTTCCTCACAGGCACAGAACACCTTTTAAAATGTTAAATGTGAGCTCTGAAATATAAATATGTCTGTATATTTAAAAATAGACTCGAATTACCTCATAGGGATGTGGTCCATGCACATTGTGTAATTGGGACAGCCCTCTCTTTTTTTTTTTCCCTCTTTATCTGTGTCTCTCCAGGGAAGGCAAATAATCAAGACTTTGCTTAAAGTGGCAACACTAGAATCCCCAAGGGTGGGAAACTCATTCTTTGTCTACAGGATGTCTGGAGTGATAAGTAGCTGTTTAAATACAACTTATGCAGTGTTTCTTTGTCCTGACAAAATTATCATTTGCTGTTTGTCATAGTGAAATATGCCCAGAAATACAATGTATAGAATGAGCTGGTGGGATGGTGGTGGGACAATTTATTTAGGGCTGTGTAAACAAAGAGAGTCTATAAAGTTACAGTTTTGAATTTTTACCTGAAGTGATTTTATGACACTGTTTTCCTTTGGGTTGATCAGTGCTGTTGACAGTATGTCAGCAAAATAGGAAACACCAGTTCTACAGAACCCAGGTCAGCTTGAAACTTACCATGCACCTCATCAGGTCTGATATATGTTTGCTGGGTTAGTAACACTGCTGTTGCTGACCCCTTTATGGATGTTTCTGTGTGATATGTTATTGTCACAGGTTAGAACTGTGCTCTAGTTTAGGCTGGCACAAGCCAGTGCTCTCTAATAGCCATTCAGTTGCAGACACCTCACTTGTACTTCACACAGATAACATGCAAATCTGGATCTCCTGAATCTTCTGTTCCTAATCTGCTACAGGCAACTTTAGAAATTAGGCTGATTTTGATGCAGCCTAATTAAGTATGTTCATGGTTATACCCATCTTACTGACCCTCCTCACGCTGGGAATAAAGTATGTCAATGTACCTTAATGAATTGGGACTTCCTTGAACAACCAAGGTGCGTCCAAGACTTAACAGAGCAACTTCTTTTAGCTCTTTCCAAACTTTCCTCCTGAGTTGCTTTATTCACTTATTTTCAAATTTAAACACTGTCGGCCAACTCCCTCAGGAGAAAGAGACTGTTTCTGCATGGATTTCTTATAAACATACATACTTGAGTGCTAGAATTAACTGATTTTAATCTACAGTGTGTAAATCTGTGGCATTACAGAATTCTGTTAATCTTTGTTGTGATAAAGGAAGACTATGATAATAGTTAAATTACAAAAGTAGACTACATTGCTTAGGACTGCTGCTTTCCAAAAGTTGTTGCTACCTTCCAACTGTTTTCTGAAATCTAGTCTTGGGTTTTCTTTCCCCAGTGAAAAAAACTGCACTTGTGACAGGAATGTTCGTGAAACTCCTCAGAAAACTGATGTACATGGCCCAAAATACTTATACTGGCATGATGTTTGCTGCAGTTTGTAGCTGGGCTCTATTCTGAAAAGACTGCAAGCAATATCACACTGACTCCTTTACAAGCTTGAACATGAACAGAGATGTCAGAGATGAAGGATGCTTGCTGGCCACTCTAGGGTTAAATGTGTTTTTCTTAGTCTCACTCCCTATTCCTCCCACCGCCCCAAAGTTATCCAAGCGGTGGGGAATTTCTGCAATCATTAATTGTATTTGTAGTTTGGCTATGTCATTAAATACTCCCTAAAACCATGGTGGGGGAGGGGGGTTATCCCCTCAAAAATGCATCAGCAGAAGTCGCTAGCCTGGCCATCACCTCTGCTGTCAGAGGCTGTACATTGATTGCTTATCGGCATTAAAATATTTATAATTTATTTCCACATTAGCTGCCTAATAGAAAATTCTGGCTTGAGTATGTCTGAGGTCTTTCTAATGCTGCATTTTGGGCTTTTAGAGGATTTTACTCTCAGACATTATAAATTAGGCTTCATGGCCTTCCTACTGCAGTAAGCGATGCTTAGAGCAACTAAAGAGAGAGAAACTGAAAACAAAAGCTCTGAAGAGAAAGGAGGAACCAGATTTTGGAGAATGATGTTTAGGCCTATTCCAGTACTTAGTAGTATTACTGGATACTTAGTATCCAGTATTACTGGACACTGAGTATCCAGCCCTTAGCTAGTATTCTCTCTACCTGGTTCACCCAGCAGAAATCAAAGTACTGGAATGCATGTGATGTAGTACAGTGGTGCTTTTTGCATCAGCAGTACACCTGGGACTTGCTATGTGGCTAGAATGGCATGGGAGAAGGTGGACTTGAGAGGATGTGACATCTCATCCTTGAAGATTTTCAAGATTTGGATTGATTACGATCATGTCACCAAATGTGACCTGATCTCATACAGGTGATGATCGTGCTTCAAGTGGGAGATTGGACTGGACAACCTCCACAGGTCCCTTTCAGCCATTGCCTCTGTGGTCTCAGTGCTGAAGATGTATTACATCAGGTTTTGTAATTCCACCCTTCGGCATTAACTGCTTTCCTGGCTCTTTGCTTTGCTTAGTCGGCACATCACTGGTGAGTACCAGATTTCAGTACTTTCAGCATTCCACAGGTGGGGCTTTTTGTTAACACCAAGGCTGACCTTCTATTCTTTGGATCAATTCTCTATTTGTGTGCCTAGTGCATGTAAAAATCTATAAATGCAGCAAAGATGTACAGACATCTAATAACAGCAACAAGTTTCCTCTCTCTTTGACACCTTTAAGCTTAGAATGATGGAAGTGGGAAGAACATTCTGGTGGCTTCCAGCACCTAAAGACAGGAGTTGTGCTTGTGGGCCACACAGTGCCCAGAAACAGAGATGTAGGTAGAGGGAATGCTGTGCATATCGCACCCATATTGCACCCGTGCAGTCCATATTGCACCCAGAGCCTCCGAGGCTGTGCTGATGGACTGAAGCACACTGAAACATGTGCTTTCTGAAAATCAGTACCAGGCTTCTTTTGCTGATGCCTGGCTTGGTCTCCATAAAGGTAAGGCACTGTGCTGAGGCAGAGTGCGTTCTTCTGACCTTGAGTCCTAATGCAGAGGCAAGAAGAGATCTGCAGCAAGGCTGCCATGCTCTCCTCACCTGCACTTCTCTTCTGTAGCTTTGTTGGTACATGTTTTAAACAGCTTTAGAGACTTCAATAAAGAAGCTTCTGTTCTTTGCCACTGGTGAAGAAATAAAAATGTTTTTATAAGTTAGGGTTGCAGAGTGTTTTACTTCTTGCTCCCTAGCAGAGCAGGTAGGGTTATGTCTGGTAGATAAAGACCTGCTATAGATTATTTTTATATTATTTATATTTTTATATATAGCATTTCTGGCATGTCCATGTTCTTGAGTGTTACTAAGACACTTACTGGCCTTTTTAACAGAATGTTTTTTGTTGCTTGTTTTGAAAAAGGCTCAAACGTAGCTTCCTCCAATTACTAGATGAATGAAACATCTTTCAATAAAGTGTGCCAATTGCAAATGTCCATAGGTTACTGAAAGATAAATATGAATATATTTGAAAACCTAAGATTCCCTGTCTTGATGTGCAGAGGGCAGTGGCAAATTGGCAGACTAACTTGAGCCTTGTTAGAGATTGCCCTAAAATGTGTGTTAGTCTATACATCTGATTTAAATCCAACAAGATTCTCAGCAGTTCAAGTGTTGTGCAGTTGGTGTTATTGATTTTATTCACCTTACAAGCTCCCTGTGAATGGCCTATATTATGAATATAATAATGTAAACTAAGCTTTCAGTAGTGTCATTTCAGTCTGAAAGATTAGGTAAAGATTAGGTAAAATTTCATTAAGTCACTTTCTTTGTGCAGAAAAAAATCTGATCAAACTCATACTTCAGAACTTCTGAGTTAAAATATCTGCATGTGTCTCTGAGAAATATTAGAAGTACTCACATGACTTTTGTTTGACCTACCATCTTAAGATTCTTTTTAAAAGAGAGTTAGATGTGGGGGCATGTATTTTTTAAGATGTTAGTAGATCAGCCCAAATATTTTGTATCTAACAGCCATGAGGTCATATAGATCTGTTTAGAGACTGTGTCTATATACATGCTTGTTGGTTTCTGCTTAGAGAAAACAATTTGTAAACAGCTGGACAGTGTTTTTCTACTGTAGTAGAACTGTGGGTTTTGATGCATTATTGGGACGTGAGGGTAGGTTTTGACCATAGTGAAGTTCAGGTCTGCTCCTGAGGATGACCAGCATTGATCTGTGGTAAAGTCAGACTTTGAAGCACATTGCTATTTAGGCAAGGGGAGATATGCAGAAATCATAGAGCTTTGCAGAGGGAAATGGACTGGGGAGGATGCAAAAAGTCTTCTAGAAGAAGGGAAGGAAGGGATGAGGATTGTGTGATTGGTGGTGCTAGCAGTGCCAGAAGTTCAGTGCCACTGCCTTGGCAGGTCTCTTCCCTTCTTGTTTCTGATCCAAGGAAGATTTTGAAGGATGTGCCATCAAATGTTTTTTTCTGTGTAAGCCTGAGAGCTGGAGAATGCTGGAAATGTGCAATGCAGCTTGTCAGGTGTTATGCTGTGCTCTCCAGTGAAGTTGTAAGCAGAAATACAGAGCTTGCTATCCAGAGCTTTGAACATCCTGGTGCTTGGGGTGGAAATGCAGGCAGAGTAGCAGACACAGGAATCGGGGGGAAAAAAGAGCATAAAATAACGAAGACCTTCTTCATGTGCTGCTTTATAATTAGGAGTTCATTAATTTTTACATCTTATAGTCTCATGTCACTTAATATTTATGCCCTTTTTAAAAATAAAGCGTTTGCCATGTGAAACACGAATCCCACGCGATGATTCTTGCGAGCTGCAGCCCGTGCGGGCGGGCTTTGTGCGGTGGGGATGGCCATCGCCCCCGGCACACCCGCGCCGAGGGGAGATGCTGGGGAGAGCTGGGCGCCGTTCCCTGCTGCGGCTCGCCGCTGTGTAACCGAGCAGCCCGGCGTGGGGGCTCCTTCAAAGGAAGCCCGATAGCTCCTTGGTGCGGGGAGACGGCGGACGATGCTGAGGTACCGGGGCACGGAGGGTGACGCTGAGGCATCGGGCGTCGAGGTCTCGGCTGCTCTCGCCCGAGCCGGGCGCGCACACGGCTGTCACAGGCGGCGGTGGGCAGGGGCACGGCGCGGTGCCCACGGGCGAGGCGGCGTTTCTGTGCCGCCCACGGGTGCACGGACAGGCGCGGGGGCGGCGGGACCGCCGTGCGCGGCCGGGGCGTGCGTGGGGGTGCCCCGGCGCTTTGTCTGTGGCTGCGCCGAGCGGGGGCCGCCGAGCAGCTCGGGCCGCTCCGCCGCGGGGGGCGGCGGCTGCCCCGCACTCCCGGGGCGAGCGGCTCTTTGTGTGGGGGCGCGGGGCGGGGCGGGCCCCTCTCTCTCCCTTCCCTGCCTTCCCTGCCCTCCCTGCCCGCTGCCGTCCCCGGGCGCAGCGCGGCGCCGGCCGGTTGCCATGGCGAGGGGCGGTCACGTGTGGCGGCGGCGGCGGCGGGGCTGACGCGCGGCGGGGCGGGGCGGGCGAGCGGCAGAGTCGCGGCTGCCGCCACCTTCCGCACACCAGCAGCAGCAGCAGCGGCAGCAGCGCGGGGCTCTGCGGAGCGGCGGGAGCGCCAATGCCCGGACCGACCCAAGCCCTGTCCCCAAATGGCGAGAACAACAACGACATCATCCAGGATAACGGGACCATCATCCCCTTCAGGAAGCACACGGTGCGGGGGGAGCGCTCCTACAGGTACTGCGGGGGGGCTGCGGCGGCGCGGGGGGCGGTTGCATAAGGCGGGCGGGCTGCAGCCCCCTCCTCTCCCCCCGGCCCCGCATTGTCCGGCTGCGGAGCGCTCGGGGGATAGGCGGGATGCGTGCGGGGGCTCGCCGCGCCCGGGCGGAAGAAAGGCGGTTAAAAATGATAATTAAAAAAAAAAAAAAAAAAAAAAAAAAAAAGAGGAGGGGGGGAATAAAAGGGAAGGCAAGAACGCCCCCCGCACAGGCAGCCAGCTCCCCTTGGAAAAGAGCCGCAGCACCTCGCTGCGGATCTCGGAGGGAGGCGGCACCGTGCGGGAGGCGGCGGCCGCGGATGGCGGGGCGCGGGCAGCCCTTCCCCGCCGCGAGAACCGCACCGGGTACCGGGCAGTGCCCGCCCCTCGCCGCCGGTGTGGGGGTGACAGCCGCCCCCCGCTCCTCGGGGCGGGGGTGACAGTTCTCCCGGTGCCTGCGCGGGGGAGGGCGGCTCCATCCCCGCCCCCCGCTCCCCGCCAGCCTCATTTTGTGTTTATTTATCGTCTCTCATTTGGGGGGACACCCGTCTTTTGTCGCAGTTGCAGGCATTTTTGATGAATCGTTTGGCATGCGTTGCTGGCAGAGCTTCTGCATTAACATCTCTGACAATATGTTCCGGCAGATAAGCTCATTAAAATTGTTTGCATTGTTTGATAAGGGTCGCGGCGCAGCCCGGAACGCAACTGGTTTGATGTGCTCCTTGCTGCCGACTCGAAGGGCGATAATACGGCCGGTGGCTCCTTATGTCAATATACAGTTATTTTAAATGCTGCCTGGATGACAGCAAGCAGTGCCTCTGCAGCGACACGCCCCTTAAAGCTGATTTTCGAGCAGCAGGAAATGATGCTGCTCTCAAATATCTGACTAAAGTGGCGAGTTGTAAGCTCGAATACATGAAAACAAACGTGGATGACTTGGCTTGTTTGTCTGAAGAAAATCGCAGTGTTTTTTCTTCTGCTGAGGAATAACGGAGCTGCTACCAGCATTTGGCCATTAATAACCTTAACAGTGAATCTCATTGTTGATCATGCACTGACGGGTGAGCATGAAATGCTTTGGAGATCCCAGTATGTGGTTAGTTTGAATGGCACAAAATTTAGTCCGTGTCTCTTTCTGAAACTGCTTATACTTCGTGCAGTGGAGCCCTAGTGCACACATTTAGCACAAAGTAGCAAAATTTCTTTTGCAAGGACCTATTTCTACTTGCAGAAAGCCTGGAGCTCTCACTTCCTATATCTAAATTTCAGCTGAGTAGTACAAGATTCTGTTTTAGGGGAAAGCTGTATTTCTATCATGCAGCTAAACAGAAATATGAAATAGATTTGAAATGTCATGCATCTACCTTTAGTTACTCTGACATGTCATAGGCACCACCGATTGCTATCTTGTTTCCTTCAGAAGAGTTCTTTGGAAAACCTCTGTTACATGGGGCTCTCCATTCTTCTTTTTCAGTCCGTTTGTATGTGTTTTTCTGCAATCATCAAGTCAGTTTTCTTGTCCTTTTGCCTGTTATATCATACACTGAACTATATCTAGAAAAGACATTTTGTGAGGCTGCTGTGTTCAGCACGTGATGACAGGCATAACTATATCACTTGCCCAGTTTTCCAGAAATTGGGAAGATACTCTGCATCTGAATAGCCTTTTGTCCAGAGAAGTACTCCGTAGTCTTTTAGGGATTTGTGTCCATTTGTATCCTTCTCTAGAGCAATATAAAGGAATACAGAAGTGCTGATGCTAACATTGCATGTTATTTTTGGGCAGTAAATAAGTAATCCAGTTCAATATATTTCAGAAATAAACCTTTAATGCACAAATAAAAATTTCTACTGAGGAATATCTATTTAGGTTGTTTCTTTTCCTTTTGGAAACTTACCATGTTCTGCAGAGTCATATCTGTTGATTTCTTCCTTTCTCCATATCTGTTGATTTCTTCCTTTCTCCAGGAGTAAGGGAGAATGATACTTAACTTGCTTCCATCTGTAGCTGAAGTAGGAAGTAAATCTCAAGCACAACAGAAGGGAAACATTACAGAAAATACATGAAAACTGTGATCAAACTTCTCCTTGATACTGAAAAAAAGGGCTTTTAACTTCCATGACAACCTTTAGTAGCTAGGCAAGTTCAGTTCTTGTTCAGTGTGAGTGGCAGGAGGAGATCACAGGGCACAACAGATGAATTCCATCACTTTTAGTGCCTGCTGCTACACCGGACTGTCGGTGCCATTCCAGACTTCTGGAGCAGCTTGTAGGACCTCACCATATGACACATCAAGTTGCTATGCCTCTGATTGTTGGGCTGGCTTCTTCCATCTAGGAATATGGAATAAATATGTCATTAAACACACCCTGAAGCTTGCCAGCAGATGAGCAGTTGTACAAAGCTAAAACACTTCTGCGTCCTGCATCTTTGCTCCTAAGTTAACCGGCATCTACCATGTGTGTAGAGGTTCAGTATTTGCCTTTCCATCCTTCTCTCCTGTAGTAACAGAAATGCTTTCTCATTTTACAACTTCTAATGTGTTCTGTTCCATAGATATTTTAAAACAGAAGTAGTCTTTACTGATCAGAAAATTTGTGTTCATCAGGTTAGATATTCTCAGACCTAAAAACACCCCTTTGCTATTTTTAATACCAGGTTTTACCAAAGATTTGATATCCAAATCCTGAAGCAGATTTAAAAACAACTGCAGGTTGTACCATTTTACAGACTAGGAAGCCGACATGGACAGAGCTGCTGTAAGTTATCCATGGAGTTGAGGATGCAGCAGGGAATTGAGCTTATACCCCGAGTCCCAGCCATGTGGTCTGTATGCAAAGCCACAAATAGTTTTCCCAAGTCTTCCAAAGGACATATTATATTTTGCAGACTGGGACATACAGGCCCAAGGTGTTAAGTTTCTCATCCAGCTTTACTTAGCTGGTAAATGGAAACCAGGCACTTTGGCATAAAATTTAGTCACAGGGTGACGTTACCTTTCAGAGTTAATAACTGTAATCAATCTGTATTGCTTGAGTGAAATGCTGTTTCTTGTGCTTCAGATCAGGAGACTGTTTAAAATTTGGTACTGAGGTGTCTTTTTGTTGGCCCGAAGTAGACTTGGGGTAATTTCTGAGAACAGCATCACATTTAATGATAGTTTTACTTCTGTGTTCAAAGATGGCTGAAAAAATTAAATGAGAAACCAAATCAACAGTTGTGTGGATAAGTTTTTTTTTTAAATAAGACCTGTTTGCAGTGCTTTTTTTGCCAAACTCCAGGTATGTTGTGTGGTTGATCCGCTCATCATATTTTTACAAGCTAAAGTATTGAGATGAATACTTCTCAGTTCAAATGGCATACTTGTTCTAAACCATCCTGGTACTAAAGAGACAGACTTTGTACCTTCCTTTGCAGGATACTGTTCTTAACTTCCGCTTTGTCTCTGTGTGTTGCTAGAAAAATGGTTTTCTGGTCCTTCATTCCCTGGCTATATTTAGTTTTATACCCAGAACTTGCATGAAGCAGAGGGGAAGGGGCCGACTTCCTGATTATTTCTCTTGAAATCACTAGGCTAAAAGGAAAGAGTATTTCTTTTTTAGTCTTTATCTCTGAGTGTCTACCTTTCTAATGTTATCTGTTTTAAATATTTGTTTTTCCTAAGTGTTGTCTTCAGTCTAGAAATCACTGTGTAAGCAGACAAGTGATGGTGCTGTGCATAATATGAAAGCTAGACAGCAGTGGTGATTTCCTCACCCACTGCTGGAATAAGTTGTGGGGTGTTACAGAGCATATCTGGCTGCCTTTTACAGCACTATGAGCTGATAACTTCCATGCTGAAAGTCAAGATTTACGTTACAGCAAAATCTGTTTTGGTCTTTGCCTTCCGAAATCACGGTGAATTGCCGGATGCAGGCTGGCCCTGGGCAGCAGAGAGCATCCTTCCCTCGGCAGGAGCTGCTGTCCCTGGCTCTGGTATCTCTCAGCCTTTCACACGTGTGGCTTTACTCAGGGTTCAAAGGGGGACCTGTGGCTTTGCCTTACTCTGGGCACAAGGAATTTCTTGCTCTAAAATTAGACTCCACTGAATGTGGTAAGCAGGTAGTTACACTGAAGTAAAAAAGACCATTTGTTTAGATAAAATGAATATATAAAGGCCCAAGCTTGAGAACTGGGAAGATGATACAGAGTAAAAGCAGTGAGTTGTCTTCTCACTTCACAGTATTGATAGGCGTGGCTTCTGCAACTGTAAACACCAGCCAAAGCAAATGCTATTAAATATATTAGCAAGTGAATATTTTCAGAGGCATTTGCTTTTGATCTAACAGTTTTATTGCAGATTATGACAATTTCACCCTAGATGTCATTGAAAGCAGGAAAAAGTCAATAACAAATGTTAAAAAATCAACAAACTAACATAAATAACACCCCATAAATTTGGCCTGTGCTTTTCTAAAAGCTGTAGTTGTGATAACCCTCTTGTCTGCCAAGCATCTGGATTGCAACAAGTAGTTACTATCAGGAGAAAACCATCCTGATGACTTAGAGCCAGCAGTTTATTAGCCAGCATTAAAGAGGAACCATGGCAGAAATCTTTCCTTGGTTCCTGTCAGCTTAGGTACCTCTATTTTCTCTTCTTTCACTTTCATAAAGCTGTCTTCCTATTGCTGCCACTGCTGTTCTTCTTTAATCTTGTTTTCTGCTTAGGGAGTACTCTGCCTAGAGAGAGCTGTTTTGGTGACAATCTTCTGCTGGGCAGATCCAGCTCTCAAAAAGCACAGGGTGAAACTCTCTGAAGATAACTGGGAATCACATGTGAGTGCATGTAAAACTTTCTGAGGGTTAGGAGACTCTGAGATTCTGTTCAATACTGCATCAGTAGTTTGAAACTTAGAGTGTTGGGATATCTCAACGTTATTGGGATATCTCTGTTGACCTGGATTTAGATCTTCCTTGAAGGAAATAATACCTTCATAGTGTTTTGGGGGCTGGAGGTATTTGTTTAAATCAGGGGCTAAAAGGGAGGCAGCTTTTTGGGGACTGGGGAGAGGGGAGAAAACACTCCACAGACAGCCCAGTTTGTGTAAGGACACTGAGATAATTTTCAGGGAGCACAAACTTCTCAGCTTACACCCAAGTGCTCTCACCATGAAGGTCTGAGAACACCTAATTTGCACCCAGCCTCCGTGGGTTTCAGGAACATCCTGTAGGTGGGAGGCTGCATTCTGGTTTTTGTTGTGTGATGTGGGGGTTTTTTAACTACCTTGTTGAGCTGCGTAGCAACAGCAATGTTTTTTTGGCATATTAACAGAAAAAGGAGCAAGTTTGGGACACGCAAGAACTGAACCTGATGCTGGCACTTTCAGAAACAGACATTTTGGCTTCTGCCTAGTGTCTTCAATCCAGTCTTCCTAGAAAGCAGGCACTGGAAAATATGCTGCATTGTGAAAGAAAGGTGATTTGGAGGTGGAGCAAGAGACCTTGATTAAAGCTATTTCTTTGGCTCGTTTGAGGGAGATGCAGTTACCTCATCTGGACCACAGGAATGTTCTTCCAGGGGGCATACCTGGACTAACCTTTTGTGATATAAAACTTGGTTTGGGAGCCACTAAGAAAAGAAAATGCGTGGTAGGTCTACATTTCAAGCCTTGGCATTTGAATGTGTGACTCTTTAAAAATATCTTCAGAGGTTTTGGGGTTTAGTGGGGAAGTTAGTTTAATTTGACAGTCTCTTCTCCTTCCTCATGCCCAAAGCTAATTATAGCAAAGGCTTGCTAAGGAAGCAGATAAACAGTGTGCCAGCTTTTCATTTTGGAAGTGCAACTTTCAGCCTTTGTTTGATAATTGAAAATGAGTGGTCTCGCCACATCTGTTCTCAATCACACCAGCCACTGAGTGCGATGGCACGAAGGCCGTGGCGCGGTGGCGGCAGCAGCAGCAGCAGGCTCGCGCTGCTCCGGGACAGCGTTTGGCTGCTTGCATCCTCCTCGCTCCCTGAATCCTGGCCTCCAGCTAGCAGCGCTGATCGCTCGCTCCCAGGATCAGTGCTGGGGAATGTAAATGGAAAACATCCGCGTTTCTTCTGTGGATGGTGTTAGCTGCGCACTGCGTAGCTGTTTGGATCTTGCTCAGATCTCTGCTGCCTGACTCACCGATAAAGTATCTTCTTCATATTGTTTCATTACAATTAGGTGGGAGGGGAAAGGGAATATCAGCTATAAACATTTACTAAACATGCATTTAACACTCAGGGTTTAAAAATAGTGTTGTTTTCTCTTTTTTTTTAGCACAGTTCTACTGTTTTGTGCTATGAAATATTTAATTCAAGATTAAAATCTTGCCTGTGATATTTTGAGAAAAGTTTGTCTAGTTTTCTAGTGATATACTAAGTTATCAAATATTTTGTAGAGAAGGCTCTGTATACGGAAGCACACCCATTAAATGTCTCAGTTTAGCCACTCTGAAGTAATTTCTTGTTTCTCATAGAGCCCCATGATTAGTGAAGGGTATCTTTGTGTTAAATCTGTTTTTTTTGCTATGCTATCCAAACAGGAAGTGTAAACATTCATCAGTGAATCGAGACTTAAGGATGTAGCTTCCGTAGGAAATCCTACAACTGTGCCAAATCATTCTGCCTGGAGAGGAATATGCCATGCAGGCTGTACTGTTGATCTTCTGGCCTTGTGTATGACCACCTTGCATTGTATTGTTTCAGAGGCTTAATTTTCAATACTATGTTTCTTGGCAATTTGGAGCCCTGAGAGAGATCTCAGTGGAACCCTTAGTTGAGATCTGTGCACTTCAGTTTTATCTTTTAGGAGCAACTCAAGTGAATTTTCCCCGCTAAGGCAGGGTTCCTTAGTACCATACAGATTTCCTACCCAAGCAGCTGTAATTATTCAGAGATGCACATGAATGCAAATTCTTTCCTGTCACTCTGGAATGCAGTGTTGATGCTCAGAAGGGCTTGTTGGCAGTATGTATTAAACAATTTGGGGGGAGTGAAAATTCATTTTAGGCAAATCTTACGCAGTTGTTACGCTTCGCTTCTTAAGGTTAATCTCTGTGGAGCTGGTCCAGTAATATCATGAATAGGAAGCACTGAAATATTTGAAGTAGAATACTCATTTGTTTTACTTACGGATTCAGTGTTACACAAATCATAGCTTGTTAAAATAACTATAGAATCTATGAGTAATTGTTTGTATGGAAGTGAACACATAACGCAGTGATATGAAAGTCCCACGGGAGCTTGTGTATACAGAAAGACCATGGTGTGTAGGAGTGCTGAGAACAGGGAGGCAGTGGTAATTGGTTGGATAGAAGGGATACATTTTCCCAAAAGGACAGCATTCAGTTGTAATTAGTCATTCTATTGGAAACCTTGTAATGCAGAATGGTGTTTGTTATATTTTTGGGGTCCATATTGCTGCTTGCTCGTAATAATGTTTCAAAGTTATACATGATGTAGATTCTAAATCAGGGCCTAAATACGCTGTTTTCAACATATTCATGTTGTGCTAGTTGTCAGATTCAAGGAGGCATAAGAAATATTATCTTTTTATTTTTTTACTTCCTTTGATACATCTGCAATGAAGGCAGACACCTGGGGTTACTCAGCCTGGAGAAGAGAAGGCTCTGGGGAGACTTTAGAACAACCTTCCAGTACCTAAAGGGGGTTGCAAGAGAGCTGGAGAGGGACTTTTTACAAGGTTATGTAGTCGTAAGACAAGAGGCAATTGCTTCAAACTGGGAGTATGTTTAGATTAGGTATTAAGAATAAATTCTTTACTGCGGGGTAATGAGACACTGAAACACGTTGCTCGGAGAAGTTGTGGATGCCCCGTTTCTGAAAATGTTCAGGACCAGATTGCATCGGGCTTTGAGCAGCCTGGTCTAATGGAAGGTGTTGCCGCCCGTGGCAGAGGGGCTAGAACTATATGATCATTAAGGTCCCTTCCAACCCAAACCATTTTGTTATTCTGCATATTTCTGCCTGCAGAGGTTTGGCTCTCTAGTGCACATTTTTAATCTGTGGTTCCCAAGTGTCAACTGAATTCCACAGGGGTGCTGTAGAACTGCCTTGTCTCGCAAGCAGCTCTATTTTTAATATGGTGAGATGCTTTTTTCCACTACCACATTATGCACACCCCCTAGTTGTTCCTGAAGGGTTACACAGTATGGACCTGGTGGTGCTGGTGAACAAGGTGAACATGAGTCAGCGGTGTGCTCTTGTGGGGAAGAAGGCCAAGCCCATGCTGGGCTGCATTGGCAGGCATGTAGCCAGCAGCTCCAGGGAAGTGATTCTTCCCCTCTGGTGCTTCTGAGACCACATCTCACATACCGTGTCTGGATTTGGCCTCTCCACTTTGAAAGAGACAAAGATATACTGAAATGAGTGTGGCACAGGGACACCAGGATGGTCAGGGGGCTGGAGCTTATCACCTGTGTTTGGCCAGTCTGGATAGGAGCCAGCTCAGGAGAGGGGAAGATCTCATTGCAGTCTTATCTGTCTAGTGGGAAACTGTGTGTAAAGAAGATGGAGCCAGGTTCTTCTCTGAAGAAAGAGAAAGGATGAGAGGCAATGGCCGTCAGCAGCTGCAGCAGTAAAAAATACTTTGGATATTGGGAGAAATGTTTACACAGCCAAGATAGTCAAACACTAGAAATTACCCAAAGGGGCTGTGGAATATCTGTCCTTGGAGGGACTTGAAACAGAGATAAATGGGATCATTGGCAGCCTTCTCTTGCTGTTTCTGCAATGACTGGGAGGCTGGAGCAGATCTCTCTGGAGTGCCCTTCCTCCTCAAGTCAGTTTATGATCCCATTCTGTAGCTCTAATAAATATAAATAGCTCATGACTTAAAAACACAGTAACAAAATCACATGCTTTAAAAATGAAAGGAATATAATCTGGAAACAACTTTTGTACTTCCAGGGAGATGAAATCAGCCTTGTCATCAAAGGTTTCAAATGGAAGAGAAAAATACATGTATGCAGTCTCAGTATGACTTCATCAATATCAAACATTTTCTAGTTTAATTCTTGTGAAAGCTATACTGCTGCTGCAACACTACATTAATTCATATTCATATAATTTCATATTGTGTTCTCTAAATCACTGAGAGCAACTTCTGCAGTTTAGTACCCAGGGATGATCGAAAGTTTGTAGTGACAGAACAGAACAAAGGCATAGTTTTGCTGTATCATAAAATTAATTGTGTACATTGCAACCAAAGATTGTCTTGAAGTTAACAGCTGATAAATTGCTTGCTCTGCTTTTAAGGGATTGTAGCTTTTTTTCACACAGAAAATATTAGCATTATTGGTGAGTTTAATCTGCAGAAAATGTTTTAACTATGAGCACACTTCTTAAACTGTGTCAGATGTCTACTTAGTTTGACGTGCTTTTACAGGGAGTGGTGCAGAACTGTCTTGTCGCATGGCCTGCAGCAACACTGAGAGGGTTGAAGGAGCTAAATATTCACATTGCAACCCAGATTACCCTTGTAACTGCGCTTACATCTAGTTGAAGGTGATTCAAGCAATAAACTTTTTTCTTCCTTGTTTATTGTGAGAGTTGAACTTGGTAGTGTCACTGTTTGCCAGCTGGAAGCAATACACTTTAGGAATTAACCTCAAGATATTCCATGAAAGGAGGCCAAATCCTATTAAACAGTACATCTATGCTTCTCTTAGCTTAAGGTGCAAGGCTTTACTGGGGCTTGTAGATAAAGAGTGTTGTAAGTAATTCAGTTTCTACAATCACAGTTGCATCAAAGCAGTAAGCACCTTCTAAAGAACATTATTTAGAAAACAAAGCTTTGGGGATTTCCCCCTTTAGATAGGCAGAAGATGTTAAAAGTTAAAATCTGTCCAAAAGTTGCAGTTTCACAGATCTTCAAAGACCAACATGGTTGAAAAAAGAAGTTTTGGCGAAGCTTTAGTTGATGCTGGTAGACACCAATTATGTTGGTGCTGCAACAATGGTAGAATCAGTCTGTGGTTACTGGCACACAGCAAGAGTAATATGTTACATAAATCACAGATGGCTGAGCTAGAATGTTCCTACAGGGCAATTTACTTCATGAAGGATTAGTGAATTCTAGTTTTAGTTGCTCCAAAATTAATTTAGCAGTTAAGTAGTTGCACTTATAAATTCAACTCTGTTCTAGATTGTACTTGGTAGGATTAATTCTTAAGATATGTCATTTACCAGTAGTACGCTGGGCACCAGAATAATTTAAAAGCTTCTTTAAGTGCTTCTTTGTCTGTTATAGTGTTAACTCATGAGAACAAGGGAAGAGGTCAACTTACTTTGGTATCCAAAACCAAACTTAAGTGTGTGGCTGGTAGTCTTAACACTTGCAGTCTGTATAATATTAGAAATGGTTTCTAGGGAGTTTGTAATAAGCCAATGACGGGTATTTATTTGGGCCTATATCAACAGCATTGGAGATGTCAGAACTCCCAAGATTTCTTATTATCATCATTATTATTTTTAGTCTAGCTTTCAGCAGTGGTTGAGGGAGAAGAGGGAGAGAGGTTGGCCTCAGAGCCTACTAAAAAGCTCTGTGTTGGTGCAGTGGTCTGCAGAGGCAGTGCTGGCAGGGGACTTTCAGCTGGTTCGTGTCACAGGTGTTGTCTGGAGCTTGGTCCTGCATTCCCAGCAGAAAGCCTGGTGCTTCTCCTTTCCCCCCACATGGTAGCAGAGCCGTGATAGCAGTGGGAAGCCTGGACAACCATACTAAAGCTTAATATTTTCATTACAAAAATACACAGGCATGTTTTAGAGAGTGATGCACTAGTGAAAGCAGCTAGCATGGCTGCCTGTTGCTTCATCTGTTGTCACATGCTTGTTTACATCTTCAGGGCTTAAAATAAATGTTGTCTTATACCCCTGATCAGTGTTGTCACCTTCCTGCCAGGATGACTTGTTCAAGGATGGAGTGGAGCTGGCTGCCTGGCTGATACCTCAGCAGCTCTGTTGTGCACTCTGTGCTCCAGCACCTTTGCCCACGAGTCCTGGGATGGTTGCATGAATGGTTGCTGTGCTGTTTCTTGTCCCTTACTTGGTATCACTCCAGGAACCTTTGAAGTGAAGGTGGCCTTAGAAGGCCACTTAAAAAGGGCCTCATTTTCTGCAAGAGTGGAGAGTTGGACTCAATGATCCTTGGTGGGCACCTTCCAACTCATGATATCCTGTGATTCTAACATATATATATATTAATGTTAGAATAAATGTTGTAATGCATAAATCAGTGCATATCTGCACTGATTTTTAACGTAGGAGAGAGAAGAGTTGATGCATGACCAAATCCTTGTGCTCTTGCATCATTTGTGAGTGGGAAAGCTGTACTGCAGTCCCTCCTTAGCTGGTGCAAGAGGTTTCCCATGGGAGTGCTCTGCTCCTTAGCTTCGCCTGCTTTGGACAGCCAGGGTTTTTAAAGTGTACTGCAGTCTCTTGTTAGAAAACAGCAGCTATGCATTAGGAGAAAGGCATTGCATTTCCCCTTGCTGAATCCTCCTGTTTTTCCTTTACCCAGACTTGTCCTCTTCTGAAACCCGTGGATGTTCAGTGCCTGACTCCTGCTGATTCACTGCCTCTTTTGCCTGGCTCTGCAGGCTTGTGAGGCGCTTGGAGGCTGCTCAGGCCCCCCGTCAGGAGGGCTGTATAGTATTACAAAATCTCATTTGCCATTAGGTTATGCTTGGAGTAAATCAGCGTGTTACTTTAGCCTTTCACCTCGGAATGTATACATGCCCGAGAGGAGGAGGGGGGCAGTGAAACCCCGGATAGGTCAAAACTAAATTCATTTGGTGACTTCATCTGTCTCTAGTTGGATCTCATCCCTGCTGAAACTCCCGAGCCTGCCCGCAGCGTTTTCTGGACTTAAAAGGCGGAAATGGCAGGAGCCGGGAGCAGCCGGGCTGCCAGAGCTGCTGCTGGGCTGCAGCGTGGCTGCTGTCCTGCTGGGCTCTGCCTCTGACACAGTGCCTCGGTGCCCTGCACTCCCAGTGCTCAGCACTGCTGGCTGATCTTAATCGGGGCTTCTGCTTGTCCCAGCCCCTCCTAGTCACGGGCAGGTATTCCTTGGTGTAGATGCAGGTGGCTGCTTAGGTGGGTGGCTGTGTCCGCCGTGTTTTGCCTGGAACTCACGTGGGGCCAGTGGATTTGGGGACAAGCTCTCCCCCACTGCTGTCTTCATTTTCCCCTAAGTCTGCATTTGCTAAAGAAAGTGAAACTGTTCATCCATCAACTCTTGGGAGCAAAATAATAAAAGGTTCCCTTGTTATTTTCAGTACTTAGGCTAGGAACTGAGGTTTGCTTGCATGGGCTGCCTCTCAAGGCATCCTTTCTTCAGTGGTCAGCACTGATGTTACTGTTGCTTTATAGGATGTTTTTAATCTCTTGGAAATCCTCTAGCAATGTCTGCTTGGTAATCTCTTATTATCCATAAGGGAAAAAAATGAAAAAAAGGAGAATTGAAATTCCTGCTAGTGTCTGGATGAATTGAGACTTTGTTTAATAGAAGATTAAAAGTTGGTTTACTTATCAGCTTTCTAGTGGTTTTCATAGACATCTTCGGTTTTCTAAAATGTAGGTGTTTCTAATTGACTTGAGTTTATTGTATAAGTCTCAGAATTATTTTCCTTTGAATTAACGTTTTTTTTCCCCCTTCACAATCCCCTTGTCTATTGTGAAAGGTAGACTATTTGCCAGCGTCTATTGTGAAAATTTGACAGGTTGAATGTCTTACTTCAGGGCATCAGAGCAGCGATTCAAGCTTAAGATCTTAGAGTTGAAAGCCTCGGCAGGGGGAGGGTAATAACTGTAAGTGAAGGCAGTGAAGTTTTTTTGCATTGCAGCCTTGCCACGGTTAGGTTCCCCTTGTTTAGCCTACTTCAAAGGTTTCTTGTTGTTCATCATTAATAAAATGCCTTCTTAATTTGCAGTCACATTCTTTTTATACTGAATTTTTTGTGTCCTTACACCATGTTAAATAGTGCCTGTCTGTTCAGCAGAAAACATTACTATTGCTTTGTTCAACTGCTCTAAGGCGTGGTTTGGTAGTGCTGTGCACTGCTGTGGTTCATTTCTAACCAGAGTGAATATACCTGTGTGGAAATGGAGTGGCCAGAGGCTCTAAATCTTTTGTGTAAGCTATTGATGTCTGCCTTTCTTGAACCTCTGTCCTTTGTCAAGAATGGTTTTTTTTTTAAATTAACATTTGTTTCCTCATAGAAATTGATGAGGAACCTTCCAGAGCATGCAAATACTTTCAGCCATAATGAAGATATTATGTAGTTGGGTGTTACTGTTGCATTGTACTTGTGATGGCAAAGGTGAACCCTGAAAAAAAAGGAATTTCGTTACTCTAGAGACATGACACTGCTGTTTGATTGCCACAGTTTCAGTGGCAGCAGGAGTGAGAATGTAGTTGGAGAAATAAAGACTTATGATATGCAAAAACAACTGGCAGATTCAAGTGAGTGCAAATATGACTGGCAGATGCGAGTCAGTGAGTGTGGTTTGTCCTTCTCAGGTGGACCTTTAGGTGCCCTGAAATCTTCAAAGCACTAAATAATTGCCCTGGAATTTGAAACTGTTATTTTCATTTTTGTGAACTACGCCAGTTTAATAACTGGTTAGTGAATAAATTCCTATTTCTAAAAGCTATGCAGCATACACTGTAATGCATTGCTAGTTATTAGGCCATATCAGATGGTTTGGCTCAAGTTGTGCACATTATTGGAATACTTCTAGTTGTGTTTTTCACATTTGAGGAAACTAAATATCTGAAAAAGAATCAGTATTTTTCTGCCTCTTGGATAATAATTTTTTTTGGGGGGGTGGTAAGTTTTCTAAAGGCATATGTAGCATAAAACAGAATTACCAGGAGCCTTTATAAAAGGTACTCAGATTTGGGTCTAAAGCAGTCCTTTAGACCCATCATAAACATTTATGTAGGTCAGAACATCCCAGCATTGGCAGGAAGCCTCTAATTTAAAAGAAAAAAAATTCCCTAATCCAATCAGAGTGCATCTCTATTACTCTAATTTCACTTGCATTTAAACAGGGAAGTGCAATGAAAACAATAGAAAATACACAGTTGGCTGTGTTCAATGTTAATCCGGCAATATTCAAGCCATAAAATGTACATGGATTGCCTCTGTTTCATCTAGACTCTGTGGAGTACTTCACAAATGATTTTAGGTCAAGTCAGATCCGTGTGGTAAATGTAAAATGGCATTCGGAAGTGATTGAGATATGCAGAAAATAAAAATATTTCTAACATTTCAGGGCTATTTAGTAACATGGGAACAGTGCAAAAGAGATTTGACATTCAGCATTTAAATACATTATTTTCTTACAGCATTATAATCACAGGATTATTTTATTCTTTTCTTTTCTTTTTTTTTTTTTTCCCATGGCAGTACCTTATTGTGATTAATCTTGTCTCTTACTCAGTTTCTGGCTAGATAGAGCCTTTGTGTTGCTTACTGCAAATATCAGTGCAGTTGCAGCCCTCTGATGCCACGGTATTTGCTGCAGAAGTACAGCATAAGTCAAAAGGGGAGAGGAAGAACAGTGTTGTCAGCACTGCACAGGAGCTTTTTGTGTTGATTTTCTGTCTGCAGGACTCCTTTCTGTAAAGACAACCTCGAGCACAACTGGTCTCTAATGACTGTGGCTACAGCTGTGTGCAGGGAGTGTTCAAGAAACAGGCAAGGTCCAGCTGCAAATCAGTTGTCATTTCAGGATGGTATAAAAGGATGAATTTTCCTTATACAGGGAGTTATCCACTGCGTCTGGCAGGTTTCTTCCTTCAGGGATTTCTTTGTTTTTGCAGTAGCTTTAATCTAGAAAGCCTTTTCACAAGCGGCTGCAGCAGTCTCACTCAGCTTCATCTTAGCCTTTCTGCTGTTATCTTCTGCTTCTGCTAATTTTTGGTGTGAGATCTTTTGTTTTATTGGCAGTATCTTATCAGGTGCCAGGTTCCAGAAGGTTCCTCTGTACTGTCACACAGTATTAAAAACTTAGTATCTGTTTGTCTCTTTGTACTACTATTTAATATATATATATGTCTTTTTGTACTAAATGAGAGGCAGTGGGCAGAAAGTGGAACACAGGAGGTTGCACCTGAACACAAGGAAGAAATTCTTTACTGTAAGGATGAGTGAGCACTGAAACAGGTTCCCCAAAGAAGTTGTAGAGTCTCCTTCTCTGGAGATAATCAAAAGCCATCTGGACACAATACTGAGTAATGTGCTCGAAGTGGCCCTGCTTGGGCAGGGAGGTTGGACTCTAGTGGTGCCTTCCAACCTTGCCTATTCTGTGAAAATGTGAAGGCCTTGCAGGTTCAGAGGTGATGGCAAGTGTGGTGAGGTTTTACACTACAAATAGATTCTCTGCTGCAATCCTTCTAGTCTTGTCATTATTGCTGGTTTGTTGTGATACAGCTTCTGCTGTAAACAACTGTTAGTTTATCCCTGGAAAAATAAAGTAAATTTGCTTCTTGCGAAACTGTCCTTAAGAACAGCTGGATAATACCTTGTAACAGCTGCAGTTATCTGTAGCAAGAGCAGTGGAAAATATCCAATATCTCAATGTTCAATGCTGCATATAATGCCTTAAAAAGTTAATAGACTTTTGTGTATAATGTTTACCATCAGGCATGCTGAGCCAGTGTATTTCTAACTGAGGAAACTGCTTAAGCATGTACATGATTTTCAACACCTGCCTAATCCTCCAAACTCATGTCTGTGGTGTGTAGTTGTGCATGTGTAAAGTGTTTTCCTGAAATGGCCTAGACTAATATGGGAAGAGTTTCCTCAGGCTTGAAGTAAAACAAGGGAGAATTGCTTGTGCTTAGGCAGTAGTGCAACAGACAGAGGTTTTTAATGTCCCCCTGTGCCTCCTGAAGTGGGAGGTATCATGTGCTATCTTCAGTCTTTCAGTTGCTATAGAATCACAAGGCACCTCCATGGAATTCTGAAGATGCCAGGTAGATACTGGGTTTCAGGCTTGTGTAAGCCTCATTGCAATCTTATGATTCAGAGCCTTCAGTGTAAACAAGTGAAAGCCTAACAAGTTGAAAATGTAAATAATGTTATTGGAGAGAAGTAGTGTATTACAACATAAAATCAAGTTGTTAGCTATTGGCTGTTCAGAGTATGGCCTGTGTGTCTCCACCTGTCCAGCTGTTCTCTTGCATCAGCTTACACATGTTTATTAATGTGCTTTGAAGATGGATCACATTTTTCAAATTACTTCAGCACTTTGGGAACTCAGTTCTGCAGAAAACCCCAGCCCAGCTGTAGATGTTGAGCACAGAGGTTTTTGACTGTTGTGAGCATGGTAGCTGCTCTACCTACACCTGCTTGTTCTTTTTTTTTTTTTCCTTTTTTGTTTTGTTTAAGATCTCTCTGCGTGGCAAACAGGATATGTGTGTATCTGAGCACCAAATTAGAACATGCTTACTGTAAAGGAAACCTTTCCCAGCTGAGTTTATTTAGAAGATAACCAGTAGGATGTTGGGGAAAAAGAGATGCAAAGACAGGGTGAACTCTTTCAAGAGAAGCAGCTGTGGAATATTCACATATATGTCAACAAAACACTTAAGAATGAATGGCAGTGGCATGTTATTGAGTTTTTTAACAGAAATTCTGATTCATTTTGCCTTTGCTTACAATTGTACTCATACACCCTTGTGCACACTTGTGTACAAATCCGAAGTACTTGTCTCTAATAAATAGTCTGAACTTTTGTTTGACCCTTAGACCATAATAATTAATTCACAGATGCAGCATAAGTTGTATTGCAGGTATCCTTCAGGGTAGCATTGTAAAACTCAAGGTTATTAATTTACTCACAGTTTCCTGCAGTAGAATTCCCCGCCCCATGCAATGCAGCAGAGGAAGTTGTTTGCTCCCCTGTGCGTTGCAGAAGGATGGGTATTTCTCTTTGCATTTCTTTGTGGAAAAAGGTGATGAAGGAAGTTCTGCTTCCTTTCTCTGTGTGTGTGTATTTTCTTGATCTTTTTAGTAAAGTGAACTTTCCCTTTTCACTGGTGGTAGATGATGGTTTTTCTGAGCTCTGCCTGGCCTCAGAGGCCAATTAAAATGTTCTTGAAGTAGTGGCAATTACAGATCAGAGTAGCTTTGTTTCAAATATTCTCATTTAAATATCTTCAGTTGCTCTAGAATTCAGTGGACTCCTCTGTATTGAACTGTCAGTTTATTATTAAGCTCACTATTAATTATAAGTGAATATTAAATTCATTATTAAGCTGTTATTTCAACTGATCTTACATACAATATTCAACATGTTAGTTTAATGGTGACAGTGGTACTATCTTTCTGTTAGTTTTTTATCCATATAAAAAAGCTAAAAATAATAAAATAAAACCCATGTGTTTCAAACTTCACATGCCATTAGTATCAAAGGGGTTGTTTGCCTGCTCAGTGCCTTCCATCCTGATGTAGAAGCTAAGATTTTATGGTTAGCCATTATGGTGTAGTTTTAAGAGTAAAAGGGCACTCCCTGTTTCTAAAACTTTGTTCCTAGCACTTGATTCAGTCCAAGCACTTAGTGCATGCCAAGAAAGCGACCTTTGCTAATTCTTACAGTGAATACAGGGCTGTGTTCACACAACTGGCTGTGCTGCATGCGAGCCCGCAGGAAGAACGGAGCAGACTGAGCACAGGCTGATTCCTTCCATGCTCCAGAGCTGCCTGTACAGAGTGGGTAGGGAGGCAGCCTGGTTCTGAATGAATTTCTGGCAGTGGTTGCCTGACTATTGGAGCATGAATTTTTTGACCCTATTTTCTCTCTCTCTCTTTTTTCTTTAATTTCTCATAAAGCAAATTTGAGGATTTTATGTCTTGCATTATAATGTCAGTAGATGGGAGCAACTTAAACAACCTTCAATTTGTGAGATTTGTTTTCTAGAAAGTGACCTGTATTATGAACTTCATAATCATGTATTTAAATTTATTATTTGTGTTATGTACTTATACACTTACATGTTACCAAGTCCAAGTTTTGTGCTGATAGGTTTTTCCCATTTGCCATTTTACCTAGGTTGCCCCACCTAGTTAGCACATGTAACTATGGGTGGAGTTAATCTGCAGTCTGTGTTCTCTGCAGAATTGTCTATCAGGCTTCAAAGTGTTACATCACTGCAAATTCTCAATGGAAATAGTCCATGGAGACCTTGGATCCTACAGAGAAGATCCTGCTCTCTTGCATTGACTGAGAAAGTTGAGGTCCAAAGCTGAGATGGCAGGAATGGCACCAAAGCTAGACAGATAATTGTTAGCTACAGATTGCCACAAGAGACAAAGGTGTGCAGTCCCCAACAAACCAAGAATAATCGTTCAACTTTGACTCTTTGGTCATTTCAGACACACTTCATACTTGGACTGCTTCGAGTGGACTTTCTGAAGTCCATTACTCATGAGAACATTACTTACTCTCTCCATGAATTTGATTCTGCTCTTTGAAACTGCTGATGAGATAAACTTGAGTGTGCTCATGTTTTCTCTTTGCAACATCTTGCAACAGAAAGATGTGACTAGGGTAGGATAACAGGGAGCAAAGTTCAGTAGTATGTGTTTCTGGTCTGTGTACCTGGGAAAATGATAAAAGCCACTATGAATTGCCAGCTTCCAGGGAGGGACCTTTGCTAACTAGAAGAATTTATATAAGGTGATATAGCTGTGAAAACTTCAAGCACAGAGTGCCATTTACCAAGGTCCCAGTGAAATGTTATCTGAAGACTGTTTGAAACTGTCTGTTCAAGAAGGACTGCTGGCATGACCGGTCAGTGAAAGTCTGACTTGATATAAGAGACTCACATTGATTTGTTTAATCTAGACTACCTGGGCATTGGGACAGACACTGAATGCTGTCTCTAAAGCATTAGGAAATCCATTCTGGGGAAGAAAAAGCAATTAGGGCTGGAGGATAATGTTGGCAGAAGAACAAATTGGTTTAAGCTGAGAGGAAATGTTCCTAATGTTTGAGAAGAATCGGGCTCCATGGCAGTTTTCCAACCACACAGCTGAGGGTGCAAATCTCAGTTGCTTTCAGGATAGACGTTGGTGCACTGATAACAGAGATTATTTGATATTCACTCTGTGATTGTTAGGAGCTGAATGAATGATCTGAAATGGCCCTGTCCCAGTAGGAAATCAGTAATAGAACAGCTACATCATAATTTAGAAGTTATCTAAAATTAAGTGTTGGTTTAGGGAGCCTGATCATCCTGCAATGGCAAAAAACTGGCAGATGTCGGATCACTGTATTGGTGCAGCACAATGTGACAAAATCTTGGGTCTCTGATCCTGTCTGTGTATCTTGAGGTCTGATTCTGGAGTTTTTTTCTACCTTATTGGCATGAAGCAGAGTACCATACGTTTGTATGTTCTTTGAGTTCACAGTTACAGCCAGAGAAATATGTTCATAGGTTCCAAGGGGACACTGAGGAGGTTACATATCATCAAAGAATAAAAATTACCCCTCCTTTCTCAATAAATAAAGAGAGGGTTTTGAGTTTTCTTTCCTTCTTTTGAACAGGAAGCATATATTCATTGTATTTAGAAAACAATTACCAACATGTCAAAAATATTTTTGTCTCTCTTTTTTTTCCTAGTTGGGGAATGGCGGTCAACGTGTACTCTACCTCTATAACCCAGGAGACTATGAGCAGACATGACATCATTGCATGGGTTAATGATATATTAGCTTTAAACTACACAAAAGTTGAACAACTCTGTTCAGGTAAGAAAGCACATATGCTCTATAAATGTTTATTTTAAAACCACTTTAAAAGTCTGATTTGTTGAAAATAGATAACTTTTAACTTTGACATAAACCAGTTACTCTGAAAAAAGAGACTAATGTATGTGCACAGGAAGCATTTTTGAGTTTGTGTTAACCATGGGAAGATAAGGTACCTTGGGAAAGCATAACAAAGGCAGAGGTGAATGGGACAAATGTAGCAGGAGATACATAGAAGTAATAAAAATGTTGGCTGAGGAAGCAAAGAATACAGTGATAAGTTTCAGTGTTTTAAAGCCACTGGGGTGGTATCTTTTCAAATGGAGAGTGGACATAACTGAGAAAGACACAAATAGAGAACCAACACCCCAGATGAACAAAATTCTCCAGCTCCTTTTCCTTCCTGAGGTTTCTCAAATCTCTGCTGATGATGCTTGCAGGAAAAAAGCACATGGAAAAGGCTGAAGAAAAAACATGGATTTGAGGAAATGAGGCTTAAGCTGCTGAGAGGGCTTTAGAACTTTGTCAAAGTCTGCCTGTTTCTCTTTAAATCTGAGTTACTGTTGTAAGTATATTGGGTAATGAGCTCTGAAGAAAGGGTAATAGTTTGAATACTTCAGACATTTTGGTTGATCAGTGTTACAACTAGAAGATAGGAGTTAAACAACAGGGTCTGTAACTAGATGATGGCTAAAAATGACACAGAAAAAGGCTGATGTTTCACTGTGAATATACACGCCCCCAGGGAATGATTTCTTTCTGATTTCCAACTTTGATTTTTAAATTTGAAGATGTTTGGTGGAGGAGGAGTTTGTTTGTGGTGGAGGAGATCTAACTTAGATTGCTACTTCCAGACAACTAACATGCTGGGAATATCTTATGAAGGTATAATCTTATCTTATGAAGACAGTGCTCAAAGCACATGGAAGAGGAACCACATGACCAGATTTCAGCTATTTCTTGGTCCAGATGAAATGAATAAATGGGGTCTTATATTCCTATATTTGATTTTACCTATCATTCTGGGTAAATTTTGTCTCTCAGAGATGTTCCTTGAAAGATACAAGTAATACTTTCAGGCTGATCGTCTCATAGCCTGTTCTTCAAAATTTAGAAAAACATTTTTCAGCTGCAGAAATAGAGTACCATACTTGCAGCCTTGCACAACAACCATAAAAATGAGGTTGAAGTGCAAGATGAAGTCAGTGTAAGCAGCTGATATAAACTGAACAACTAAATGCATAGACCATGGGAAATATTTTTTAAACTGTTATTAAACTTGAAATTGAAGTGTTATCTCTAGCTGTTGTTATATTTACATGTCAGGAAGTTAGCCTAAGTATTTTATTTCGGTATATATAAAGACAGAATTCACAAAGGGAGTAGCTATAGATAGATACAGATAGATACATGCATGCACACACTGAAGGAGATAGAAACATAGAAGGAAATGGACGTTTGCATCCCAAAATACCCAAAGTTTGCTATTGTTTGAAACAGGAAGCATAGTAGGCAAGTTATTGACTTGTTCCTATGTAGCTATTTAAATGCTCATAAATAGTTGAAAGGAAGCTTTTGAAGTGAGTTCTCAATCAAGTTAAATGTGTGTGGGCTTAAACCAAAAAAACCAACTAAGACATAAAAAAAGTTCACCAAAATCCTTTCTGAAAATAGGGGAGAAGTCATCTAAGAAAATATTGACTAAGCAGAATAAAATGAGTTAAAGTTATGTAAGAAGATCAGATAGAGAGACTTCAGCTGGGTGGGGCAAGGAGGGGAAAAGCATGGGAACTGTCACAAATCCACTGTCCCATTTCATTATACAGCTTCTTATACAACTTTTTCTGTAACCTACAGAAAGGATTTTGGGACACACCCCAAGGGAAGAACTGAAAAAGGGTCATCTCATTGCAGCTCTTACTCCATTCTGTATAAAATTAAATATTTTCTTCCTTTAGAATTTCCTGGATTGTATTGATTGTTCTTGCTACCTGATGCTTCTACATTCTCGTCTTTACGGGTGAAAGCTGTTAATTTGAATTTCCTCATTTGGTTTGGTAGTCAAACTTGATGCTTACACATTCTTGTTTTTACATTCATGTGCTTTACAATCCAGAAGGGGCTTTAGTGGCTCCTTATCTAAAGAAGCATTCAGCACAGTACTTCCTGTGTTCTGGAGGACTTTACTCTCTGAACTGATGAATCTAAACAGATAGATTCTTGCAGACACCAGAGCACAGTAATCTTAGTCTTAATAGGTTCTTCCCATTTGAGAATGCATAGTCCATTTCTCATGTGCAGAGCATCCGTGTGTAGGGATTGAAGACAGATGGACAAGCAGGTTTGGAAATTTTTCTGCATTTAATATAGTTTACTGTGTAAACTCGAAACAATTTAATAAATGTACATATATTTTATTTAGCCTATTTCTAGCATAATTTCAAGAGAGATACTAAGGGAACAGTAGTACAAATGATGAACCAACTAGCAGGCAGAGCACCAGCAAGCATGGTATGGACTGCAGTTTGAGAATAGCCAGTCTAACTCATTCATTCTGGCATTCCTTGGCTGATGTCCCTTGAGCCATTGACAGCTTTCATGCAGGTTAATGCTTGTTTCCATAAAATATGAACATTTCTCCAGGAATTTAAAGGGAAGGAATATGTGGGAAACTCTTTACAGCTATGAAGCATTTCACAGCATTAACAGGGATCTGCAGAGCTGCTGTAACTGAATTTTTATAACCTACTGTAAAATTGTATGGACATTTTCTTCTTTTTTAGAAAAAAGCATTAACATTAGTCATCCTGTTTTAAGACTATTCAGTTCTTGTTCATTTTTGTTAATAAGGAGCAATCAAAATGCCAGAAAAAGCTAAATGTGGGGCCAAAAAATGTGGGAGAGGGAAAGCGGGGGGATGTTATATCTGAATTAAAAGCTCAAAGGAGTTACTTTTAGGAGGTAGGAGCAACCTAGATATGGCATATGCTTGTGTTCAGTACCTGGCTGTGAGACCTCACGGGTGCCCACATTTTGCAGCCAACCTAGCAATAATTTTTGACATTCAGAGCTTAAGCAAGAAGGAATAATGTGACATTCTGCCTTTACTAAAGGCTTTATTCAGAACATATCTGAAGCTTAATGTGACAGTAGTAACAATGACAGAAAAAGCAATCCAACCTCCTTTTCCTCATTGCTGTGGAGAAGTAGCTTTTATAACACACATACTGTAGCATTACCAGCCTGTGTCTCAATTTCCACTTAGAGGAACAGAGCAGCTAGGATGAGGAGTGGCAAAGGAAGAGGTTGGCTTAGTCATAAAGTATTTGTATTCTTTGGGAGTCTTTGATGTGGGTTTTGTCTCTGCTAAGTAGGCCAGGCAAAGTGCAGTGTCCCCTGAGCTTTCTGAATGCCTGCTGTGGTAGTGAGGTGCCAAGAAAGTTAGGTTATGGATGGGTGCAGCTCTGGAGAGTCTTAATGCAGTCTGCAGCTCCTCTGATAATTTAGTTTTGACAACTGAACAGGGAAAATCTCTCCAAGCATCTCAATACAATTCTTTTTGCTTTAGACATGTGTCACATTGTCAGTTTTTGGACTCTGGGTTTGATTTCTTGCAAAATTGTTTTACGTGAACATGAAATTTATAAACCATGGTTTTAATAGAAGGCACAGTGCATTCCCTTTAGATTGGCTTTAGAGAGAGCATTTAATTTGATACATCAATGAAATATAATAGAGAACAATTGAGAGGATGTAATGTCGTAGTAATATGCAACACCCATAGGTTTGGGGAACAGGACTTTCATATGAAGTATGACATCAGTTGTTTCTTAGGAGTCATGCTATTTTTTTAAGGAAAACACAGTGATTTCTTAGAAAGAATTCTGACTAAGCAGCTTATAACTGAATTTTCTTTAGTAAGGCTGTTTTTCATCTCTAAGGAATACCAAGTGTATGTGTTGCTGGGCTTTTCATGACTGTTAGAGTGTTACATGAGAGCATATTCAAAATAAGAGTCAGGCAGGAGATTATAGAAAGCTTGCATATGAATTAAAAAGAAACACCACAATGTCTACAAGCTATACAATGTCAAGGAAATGGTAAATGGATAGAAAGGAAAATGTGGCCTGGAGCAAGGTATAATTTTTAACTTAGCTAGACTTCTGTGATTCTATGAGATTAAGGAGATACAGACTCTCCCCACTTTGTGTATTTGAAAATTCTCAGTAGAATTATAAACTTGCAAATTGTCAGGCCCCCAGTGCATACAGACCTGTCTTTGAGGATTTGTATGCAAGGATCAAGGATTGAATGCAGGGTTGTTTTTTTCCTTGGTTTTAATAAATGGCCTTATTATAAAGAAAGCATGTGGTTTGGCATTTTCAAATTTTAGACTGTGATGCTTTCTCTACAGCTGCCCTGGGTGCTGCCAGAGGGAATTTCTCATGTGGTGACTTCTGTCCTGTATGTCAGCTGGAGTTCCTGCTGTGGAAATATGCAGTCCCTTTAAATATACGTTTTGTTGGCACTCTGCCGCCCTGGTGTCGGAGGAGAGCAGGCAGTGTGACTGCAGGACAGATGTCACCCTTTGTTTGACTTTGTGTCACCTCTCTGGCTCGGCATTTGGAGGAAAACGTCACCGCAGGCTCTGTGGGCTGTTGTCCCTTGCGACTGGCGCTGTGCAAGGGAGGAGGATCGTTGCTGGCTTGTGGAGGGTGCCCATGGTGTTCTGCTTCCAGGGACGCGGTACTGCGCCCCAGCCCCTCGGCAGGGCAGTGCCTGTTTGCAAGGCAGCCATCATCTCCAGCCCCTGAGCCTCAGGACCCTGGGCAGCAGCAGGGAGAAGCACACTGCCTCCTGAAACAGCAGTGCTCCAAGGGAGCCGGCCCCTCTCCTCTCCACCACACCAGAGGAGGGCTGAGGGGGCTGGAGAAGAAGGGTGTTGGCCAGACACAGAAATGATGAGCAGGGCTATTTTTTCTGAAAGTCAGTTGTGTAAATATACACACAAACGTGGTTTATTCTGCAGGTTAGCTGTGTAGGATGTGTGTTTCCATGTCTCAGAAGGTGTATTTTGCTCACTGCCTATTACTTCCTACACGCTTATTACTAAAATCTGCCTAATAGGGCCCTGTTGGAGCATTTGGTGCCAGCATTTCTCTGCAGCCCAGAGCGCCTGAGAAGCCAAAGTGTGTTTCCACGTTGGTGGTTTTGGTTTTTTCCCGGTTGGCAGCCTTGCAGAGGTTGGGTCTCTAGCACAACTTGGGAACATGATTAAAACATGGCTTGCTCCCATTTGCACTGTGTAACCAAGGCATGTTTCAAGGAACTGGCATGTTGTCCTGAGGTCATGCAACACAGAGCATACTCAGTGTCAATGACTCTCTGATGTCTTCCATATGATATTTAGGATTAGAGGGATACAGTGAATGTTAATGATTGGATTTAAATCATTTCCAAAACTTTCTCAGGAACCTTGCAAAGCAGCATCATGAGATTGCCAGCCAATAATTTATTTTTTTAAAATGTCACTCATTAAGAATTCAGGAGGAATAGAACTTGAACAAGGTTTTTACTTTTTAAAAGTAATTATTTAATTACTCATAGCACTCACTTGCAGTCAGCTGCTTGATTTCCCTCTGGTTTAAAGAGCTTGATAGATTTTATGTGCTACTTTCTTTAGGCATGATGAGTTATGCAGCTATTTTAAGTTAAATGGGAACTGTGTTTTCTGAAATTGTTCTGATCTTCCTATTTAAAAATTAATAAATTCCAAAATAAATTATTGCCAAAAATTTGAGTATTAAAAACTCTGCTGTGTATAATTTATGAGCAGCTTAATGATTTACATATTTAGAGAAAAAGAGAGTACAAGTTAACACAGGGGAAACCTCCCTCCAGTATCCATTATTTAAAATGATCACTGGATATTCTGGATTACGTCACACACATGCCCTACCTGTGTGGAACAGGACTTTTGGAAGCAGATGTTATTTAGGTGCACGTGCTCTCAGGGGCTGTTGGTAAGACTGGTAGGAGGTACATAGTTCTTTTAGGCTGTTTCCTGTGGTGGCAGCACTGCTTTTTCGAGCTCCCATCTGTGTGCAGGGACTCATCCTGCCCTCTTTGAGGCAGCTGTGCTCATGCAACTGTGAGCAGGAGGGCAGGGCTGCACTCTAATGTGCATCACTTTTAGGGCTTTTTAAGTGTGTCCCAGGACTGTTGCTGGGGAGGGTGAAGCTAGACCAGGGTGGCTTCACTGATGCACAGCCCCATAAAAGCTTGCTTCTCTACAGCTAAGTAGGTGGTAAATTGACATATTCTTGAACATTCACTGGCAAACAGGCTGAAACTTCTTAAATTGTAGTGAAGGTGGTGGGACTGGGAGAGGGAGTGTGGGGGGGAGGGTGTTAACTGGAGAAATAAAATTATGTTGACCACATACTAGGTCATACAGGTGTTGCTGGAAATGCAAATAGGAATTTGAAGACTGTGGTCTCTCCAGTGGAACGCTCAAGATAAAGCGTTCTATTTCTTAAACGTGTGGCTGTATGTAACACAACATTATGCTCACAGACATGGAGTCATAGAATGATTTCTATTGGAAAAAACTGTAACAATCATGGAGTCCAACTGCCAAGTCCACCACTAAACCATGTCACTAAGAGCCACAACTACATGACTTTTAAATACCTCCAAGGGATGGTGAGACCACCACTTCCCTGGGAAGCCCGTTCCAATGCTTGACAACCCTCTCTGGGAAGAAATTTTTTCTTATAGCAAATCTAAACCTCCTCTGCCACAACTTGAGGCTGTTTCCTTTTGTTCTGTTGCTTGTTGCATGGAAGAAGAGACTGACCCCCACCTGGCTACAGCCTCCTTTCGGGTAGTTGTAGACAGTGAGAAGGTTCCTCCACAAGCCTGATTTTCTCCAGGCTAAATAACCCCAGCTCCAGCAGCTGCTCCTCTTAAGAGTTGTTCTCCAGACCCCCCAGTTTAATTTTTATAACAACCTTTGAATTGCATAACAGAACACCCATATTTGAAATCCAAATGAAAATGTATACTCTGATACATGAGTTGAAAAGCTGCTGCTGTGTGCTTGCCTAAACATCACTGCTGAGGGAGCAATTCTAGAAAGCCTAAGGTAAAAGCCAGTCCTAAGTGCTGCTGTACTGTAAACAATGATTGCTGGCATTTGTGGGTTTTTCTCTCCCTTTCTTACCAAAACTATTAAGTCACACGTGCTCCTTGCAAGTCACTGCTTTTTTTTTTTTTTTTCTTTTTTTGATTGTGCTGTCATCCCAGCAACAGAAATATGGGGTGTGTGCAACTTTCCATCAGTGTAAGCAACCACTGTGAACTGAAGTACTGATGACTAATTCATACACAAATCATCCTGTATTTTCCAAATGCATGATCAGGTGGTTGTAGCTTTGGAGAGAATGAATAATTTGAAGGAGTTTGTATCTAATATGACTGGATATGTGTTTTTGTATTATCTAAATATTTCATTAAAGCAAAAAAACTAATTTTGTTACAGAAGAAGGTACAGTCAGCCTTTTTCACAAATGGAATTTTTCAAAAACTGAGTGTGTGAAAATCAAACTGAGTCCTGGTTAAAAGGTTTAAACTTGATTTCTTTGCAGTTTTACAACAAAGCTAATACTAAACATTTATCCCAAATTTCTAGTGTAGAACTTAGCTCTGTTTGCTGTGGTTTGGGTATCAGAATTAAAAGAAATGAGCCCCACCCCTGCCCCAGCAAGGCCCTGTCTTTTCATGGGCCCTTTGTTTTCCGTGTTGGCTGGTGTGGTTTTATGTGGTTTTCTGGGATCTTGCTCCCACACACTGCAGGGATTTAGGGAGGAGCAGTGAGGAACACTCTTTTGACATTAGATTTGAAGGATTGACCTAATTTGTGTAGGGCACACACATAGTGGCTTATATTTATACCTGCTTATATTCATAGTGTTTCTACTAAATATTTTATTAGTATAATAAGTTCTAACTATAGTATATTAAAAGCAGTTAGTTCGAAAATAAAGTTTTCCTTTTAATTTATAAATATATAAACATCAATGCTAAAGAAAACCAAGCATCTAATCTTGGTTTCAGATCTCTAATCTGAAATCCAGGAAGTTTACTGAGTGGTAAAAACTGGTTGCATACAGGATTCTCTTGTCTTCATTGTTACCTCTTTTTATTTCCTTTTGATTTAAATAGTGAGGAACAGAAGTATTTTTGATAATAAAGAAAATACTTCTTTGCATTTGTGGATTCATCAGCCTCCAGATCATGAAGGAGAGGAATAAACTGAAAATCTCTAATGATGCAGAGAGCATATGCTTCAGAGCAAGCTAAGTCAGCATGGACAGTCTGGGGAAAGAAACATAGGAGCAGGGAAGAAGACATACAGGACAAAAGCTAAAATTAGTTCAGCATTGCTTACTGCAAGGGACTAGTGAAAGATTGTCTACAACTCTGAAAATGCTGTAAGATACCCAGTTTTTATAAATTTGGTAGTAATTTTCTGCTTTACCACTCCTTTACTCTGTGGCAAAATTCTTGAATTGTAATAGTTTTAGACAACCACCTTTTCAATTCTGAGTTTGTTCTCTTGTGTCTGAATTCTGCCCTGGTATCTCTTCCCTCCTCTGGCAGCTGCTTGTCCAGCCTGGTGGATGCAATGCCCTCCTTCCACTTGCTGCCCGCTCTGCCCCAAGCCTGGGATGCCCAGGAAACACCTGCAAAGCCCTGATGCTGCTGGGCTCTTTCTGCTCACTAATGGGGCTAAAAATAGCAACTGCTGGGGGTGATTTCAGCACAGCCACGTTTGCAGGCTCATTTCAGAGTCTGGCCTGTGAATACCTTCTATAACTAATGGCTGCATCAATATTCTAGATCAAAACACAAAAGGATTTTTAGCCAGTGATTCTAAATTGCTTGTTAGCTAATAAAGGATTAGAGGTTTTTAACATTGATCCCTCTTCTGCAGTGCCACCAGCTGTACTTTTCATCTTTCATTTTAGTAGATGTCAAATTATTTCTTGTGTGTGTATGTGCATATTTATGCATATAGAAATTTTTCAGTCAGAAAGATAGATTTATTGTGAGAGTTATTCTGGCAGTGTGTTTTCAGCTTCTCTGTACACATTTGATAAGATTTAGGTTTGGGGTTTTTTTTGGTTATTTTTTTGGGGGTGTGGGGGGGTTGTTGGGGTTTTGGTGTTTTGGGTTTCTTTTTTCCCCAGAAAACGTAGGGAAGTTTTTTAATACTGAATAAAACACAGTAGCATAAAATTCTTTTGTTTGTGTAAATTATGCAAGAGGGATGTCAGAAGCCATAATGTCATTATCTCTACTGTCGTATTCTTTGTATTCCATTAAAAATGTTCCTTTCTCATGCACCTGCATTGAAACATCAGTTGTGAAGTACATTGGATAGGCCTAAAGTGCTGTCCCATATGCAGAGGACCACACAGATATGCTGTGGCTGTAAGGTAAAGGCATTGCAGTCTCACATCACTGAAGTGGGGCTCCCCTTTCTGCTGCCTTCAGGAAGTCTCAGCCACGGGCAGTGTAGACAGTAGCGTCCCCATTCTGTTGCACTGGTGTTTCCCATTTAAATGTAATCTGACAGCTACAAGCTTTAGGGGATAAAATTTTAAATTATAAATAAACACCTATATAATATTAAATACATTCATAACCTCAATGTCCAAAATCAGGTAGTCCCAGTTAGACTGTAATGATATTTTTACTTTCTCCTATTGGTGTGGTAGGCAGGTCTCTGGCTTTTTGGAGCCTGGAGGAATTTCCTCTTTGTATTTCAGTGTTTAGTTCAATCCATGTTTGTTTGTTGCCTCTGTACTTGAGGAAGGAGTATTTTAATGAACTGTATTTGCCAGTGCAATAAAATCCTCCTGTTGGGGAGACGGTCCAGCAGCCGCTCCAGTGTCAGAGAACAGCTCTGTGCTGCCATGTGGATGCAGTCCAGTGTTTTCTGCCCTCCAGTGTTGTGCAGACCCAGGACCACCTCCTGGCTGGCAAAGGTACAGAAACAACTGCCAGCAGAGAAAACACAAGGAAATACCCTAACTAGAGAGAGACTATCTAAAGGCATGCAGAAGGAATTTGCATTACCAGCAGAAGGAGAAAAATCTCATGTGAACACTTTGGGCTTCTAGTTTTCTAAAAGGATCTAGATGAAAGGTTGTGCAGTGCATTTTTAGGGCCTCCAGGCAATTACTTAGATATCAGAGTAAAGCTTATAATTGGGGTATGGGGAGGATGAAAGGACAGAGTTAGGAACAAATTCAATTTATAACATTAAATGATTGCATAATAATCTTTTTGCATTAAATTAAACAATAATAAGTGTACTCAAGCTATGCATTATCTGTATATCTATGCTTTTAACTGTAATGTATTTTTTCCATTGCCATGTATTTACAAATTCTCTTGCTAAAGATGAGTTTTGAATAAATAATTGTGTTTATAAAGTTTTCTGCAAGAAGATGCAAATTTGTCATCTGATGCTTGTAACTTGCCAGAAGGCACCTTTCCCTTTAGGGAATATTTTACTTTGATTCCTAATCATATCAAGACCATTGCAAACAGCCAAGCACAAGGTGTCCTTGGAAAAATGAGGTTTTAATAACCATTTTCCCCACAAAGCTAGGCAATGTGAACAGATTCTTTTTTTAAATGGCAGTGGTTTTCAGCACTAAAGCTGGATTTTTGTAAGTCCCTTGGCAAAATTTGGGTTGGTATTTCAGAGAACATTTTTGAACTCTTCTCTTAAACTCTTCTTCTGTTTGGGAAGCGATGATGGCTGACTGGATACAGAGAATGAGAACCATCTCATGCACAAAGTTGGTCATGTCAAAACATATGCATACCCATGGAGAAAAATCACTTTAAGTTCAAGTTATTGTTGACTCTCCTGTAAAATGGACAAGCCAGGTGTCTGCTTTGTTACTTTGGTTTCTCTGCGAACACTCAGAAATATTTGTGATAACTAATCATTTTTGATAGTGGGCCGAACTGTTAGGTGAGATCTGGACACTTCTTTGTCAAAAGTGATGTGCACTAAAAGCACAGCAGTCTTTTTTGTGGAAGTGAAATTGAACTTGTCAGGAGTAACTGGGCAATCACTTCCCTGCCCTGATGCTCAGGCACAGGGACTGCACCCTCTACAGTCCCATGTGGATGTCACTGAATCTTTGCTGAGTATAAAGTATTTTGCAGAAAAATCTTCTAAAGAAGAAAGAGAATTGCTTTTCCTCTGATTTACTTAAACATTTTCATCTTGATTTCTAAACACTTGAGTGTGCCAGCAGTGAAGGTTTTGCAAATGACAGTGGCATGATGCTGTAGGAGGAAGCTCCCTGCATACAAGAAATGCTGTCTCTGTTATCTATCCTTAGGATGCTGGTTAGAAATTTTTCCATATACTTCCTTCTTTGTTCTGGATTAGTTATACACACACATCCCTACTGTCTATGTAAGTTCAGAGAGCTCTCAAAATTGAACTTAGGAACCTGGCTGAGAGAGAACTAAAGCTGTTTGCCCAGCTTTGAAAGCCATGGGCGGACTACACTAAAGTCTGCTCATTTAAATGCTTTTCTCAAGAAATGAAAATTACTAAGGATGTTCATTGCAGAGGGGTGGGACCTGACTAGTGTGTTTTAACAAGCTGGAGCCTTGCAATTAATTTTTTTTAATCATGGCTTGATATAATCTTAAATAATTGCATTGGACTCACTTGGCATTTAGGTACAAGGGCCAGAAGAAAGATGATCCTGGCCTGTGTGAATTCAGGAGACTGTGGGGATTGAGGAAGCTTATTAAGAGATTTTCATTTTCACTGTTATCTTCTCATTGTATGGACAGTCCTGCTGTGTATAGGGACTCCAAGAACATCCATTTCACTTTGCATTAGTCGAGGTGATTCCTCAGATGCTGCACAGCAGCGCATCGTGCATCCAGATTGAGTGGAAAAGAACCGCTTGAGTGTGTCACTGCTCAATGTACATTAGATAAGCACGTCTTGGGTGCATAGTGTTAGGCTGAATTACAGCAGGGACCTATTCAGCACTGTTGCTTTCTGCTCATGCTTTCTGCTAATGACATTAAACACCATTTGGTCTTAGCTGGGTGCATCTGGATTAACGTCAACGCATTCTCTTGTTATAGGAGCAGCTTACTGCCAGTTCATGGACATGTTGTTCCCAGGGTGCATTAGCTTGAAGAAAGTAAAGTTTCAAGCAAAGTTGGAGCATGAGTACATTCACAACTTCAAACTTCTGCAGGCATCGTTTAAAAGAATGAATGTGGATAAGGTAGGAATTCTGTATTTGTATTTCGATCGCTGCATGTTTCAAAAGTTACATAAATTGTGTAAAATTAATAAATAGGGAAAACAAGCTCCAAAATGTACTTTTGAAAATGTACTTTTTCAGCTTTTGGATGGAGAACTAGAATTGCAAGTAGATGTTCTTGACCTTTCATCATCTGAAAAGGGTATTTGGGCGTGAAGGAAGAAGTTTGGCATTTGGCTCCATTTAGGTACAAATTGAAAATTGAGTCCACATGTCTGCTGAGGACTTGTGCCGTCTAACTCATTATATCTTAATACCAGAGACCCTTTGATAAAACTCCATGTGTTGGAAATTCCTTGTCATCAGTGAATCTTCATTTTTTGATAAGTCAAATTATTGGTGACCTGAATTTCCAACAAAACATGTTTGAAAATATGCTGTTCTTATAAGTATTCCTTTTTTTTTTTCTTTTGTCCAAGGCAGGGTTTGAGGAATTTAAATTATTCAAAAGCTGGAATAATTTACCTGGTGATTTAATAGATGGGTAGCACATGTGATCTTGTAAAGAAGGGAAACCTCTGAGAAAATGCTTGTTCAGCCTTAAGGTATTTGGTTTATGCTTGAATGTAAGAGTTTGACAGACTCACCAATATAAATTACTGTGTGGATAAAAACGAATAATGGAAGTTACGTTATCATACTTAGTTTTACACTGATGCACTACCTGTTTACCCTTTTAAGGTTCTGCCCTGGCTTTTAGTATTGCCTTATTCTGCAATTTAAACAGTCGTAACACAGGGTCCCTTAAGACTTCTATGAATAACTGGAAAACCCTCATTGTTTCATGAAATGTTATGGATACTTCTTTTTACAGTGTGACTTCCTAGTGAAACATTGGGAAGTCTAATGTAGTAAATTTTCCTGTAGAGAGCAAATTTATCATGTCTTTTTAATGTAGAGTTGAGGCACACATGGAACAACCTGAAAACACATGCAGAATGCAATGTCAATTCTTGCAGAAACATCATAGATTTATAAAATGCTGTACAGTTGGCTTAATTCTGAAGAAGAAAATGAAAACCCTTTTCCAGCTGAAAATTCATAACATTCAAGAGGCATTAAGGTCCGCCTAACCTGGCTGTTTAATCAGCTGCATGAATTAAGCAAAGCAGGGCAGCAGAACTCTTCTGCAGCTGTAGTCCCTGTCTGCCCACAGTGTCTGGAAGCCTTGAGTACTGTGATATTGGCTGAAGACACCTTTTAGAGGTTTCACATCTATGAAAAATTTCTAAGATATTGATATGGAGACATCCTCTTAGCCTTTGTTTTACTAGAACTTTATAAGGCATTTAAGTCAACTTCTGCATGTCCACAAACTGTTCTATGTATAGCTATATGTGGAACAGAAAAAAATTACAAGGTTAAAACCTCAGGCTTGGTTCATATGATGACCATGTGCTGCCAAAATGTAGGTTGGTTTGAACTTTAGCATGTCTTGGAAAAGCTGCTGGGTTTTGTAGTTCAAACAGTAGGACAGAGAGAAAGAAACATCTGTCTGGAGTTTTGAAGACTTGTTTGTTTGTAGTACGTCAAACTGTACCATGTCCATTAAAACCAGAAACCCCTAGTTGGCTGAATATAGCGTTACTCCCAGAACAGTGTCATTCATCATGGCATGTACCCATGGATGTAAGGGAGTACCTCTGTGGAAGCATAGCTATAAAGGCTTACATACACCTACTGTATCACTGCTTCAAAGGCTGGGCCTCATTGGGTTTTCATTTTTTAAGAGCATTTGCAAATTGACCCTTTCTTTTAGGAACAAGACAATGGCAGAGGTTTATTTGTTGATGCAGTTAGTAGGTTTTTTTTGAATAAGTGTGTGTATGTAATTTTTATATTTAAAAATGGCAGTGACGTAATATTGGATGTTAATATCTACCTTTTAGGTAATTCCTGTGGAAAAACTGGTCAAAGGGCGCTTCCAAGACAACTTAGATTTCATTCAATGGTTTAAGAAGTTCTTTGATGCTAACTATGATGGGAAGGAATATGATCCTGTGGAAGCTCGACAAGGCCAAGATGCTCTTCCTCCACCAGATCCTGGTGAACAGATCTTTAACCTGCCCAAAAAGTCTCACCATGCAAACTCTCCAACTGCAGGTATTTTGCCTCTTAAAGAATTCCATTTCTGTCTCTGAAGACAATTATAAACTGTGGTCCACTCTACTTAAATACTAGTTAAAAATTATTTCTGTGGGTGGTTGTGCCATTCTTTTTACCTTATCATAGGCTTAGCATCTTGAGACAGCAGAAAGTTAACATCTTGTGTGCACTAATTTGGCCCAGCCCTACTGAGCATAGGATCTCCTCCACTGAACCCCCTCCATGTAAATGACATGGACTCTGGTAATGTCTGGTGGTGGAGACAAAGGCTTTTAACCATCCTGTTGCTGAATGTGGTGTGTGCAAGTGTATTCAAGAACATTAAATGAAGTGTGTTCCTCTTTCACACATCCACCTTTATAGGAAGATGCTTGCACAGGCTGATTTATTTTTTAATTTTTATGGTATGTAAAATGTTTCCAAATCTTAAGGGCTGACCAGAAGAACAAAAATTAAGTTATTTTTGGTTTTATGTGTGCTTATTGTTTGGGTATACTAGTCCTCCTGACAGAAAAACATATAGGTTTTGCTCTTTAACAAAGATACTTCAGTCTTCTAATTTTTTATTTTGTGCTTTTGTTGGGTTTTGCTAGGATAGAGATGACACTTCAGAGGAGATTGGTGCTAAATTTTGAATTTAAAACCAAAACAGTGTTGATAAGGCATGGATGTTTTAATTATTGCTAATCAGTGCTTACACAGAGTCCAGGTTTTTTCAGTTTCTCACATTGCCTTGCCAACAAGCAGGCTGGGGGTGCCCAGGAAATTCGGAGGGGACACAGCCAGGACAGCTGACCCCAATCGACTGCACAGATAATCCATACCACATGGCATTGTGCTTAGCCAGAAAAGCTGGGAGGGAATAAGGAGAAGGGTGGGGAGGGATGTTGAGAGTTACAGCATTTGTCATGCCAAATCACCATTGTGGGTGATGGAGTCTGGCTTTCCTGGAGATAGGTTAATTCCTGCCTGCCCAGGGGAAGTGGTGAATGAATTGTTTGCATGGCTTTTGTTTTACCTATTAAACTGTCTTTATCTCAACCCATGAATTTTCTCACTTTTCTCCTGAGTTTCTCCCCATCTCACTGCAGGGGACAGTGAGCAATCAGCTGTGGGGGCTCAGCTGTCTCCTGGGGTTAAAGCACAGCAGTGTTTCTGGAACAGGCCAAAGGACTAAACCTGATCTTTGGTGTTTATGTAATCTGGGTATGACTAGTCACTAAGCAGATGATGTTTTTGTTAACTGAGAATTAAGTGAACAGGAGAGCAGCTAAGAAAAAGAAATAGTCACTAAAAAAGTATTACTGGACATAGGTTTGTGCATATGGAAATACACATGCACACACACCTAATTCCTTTATTGGTTTGTCCTGGGTTTATGCTAACTCATTCCTCAAATAAGGATTAATATTTAGTTGATTTTAAATCTGTGACCTGTCCTCACATGGGCTCAGATATGCACCAGTACTCACAAAAGCAGGGGCAGGTGTGAAGTATGAAGCACTCTCACTTTTAGGCCACCTTGTGCTCTGGAATCCTACCCAGATTTCAGTGTTCTGCTCCGATCACTTCTGACGTCAAAGTGGAGCATACTTGGCCAGCTGCCTTCAGCTCATTAGTGCTTCCAGGAAATAGGGCACCTAATAGCAGGCCAGTGCTACTCTGAGCTTCTAAAGCTTGTTTACATCTTTATGTTGCACTACCTTATGCCTGAACTTCTGAATTTCAGGGTCTGGCACGTTCCAATTTCCCATGTGATGTCTTGCACTCCCTTTGGAAACAGAAAACCCAAGTGCTAATGTCAAGATGTTGTCCAATTCAGAAATTGGAAGTGAGACTTTTATTAAACACAGACTTTACTGTGCTTGTTAGTTCTTTTTACAGATGGTCTGTTCTTCCCAAAGTCACAAGTATGTCATCCAAATTAAAGCTGTGCAGGTGACAATCCTACAGAGCTTGAGTAGCTACTGGAGTGGAACCAGCCAGCTGATCTGGAGGATAATGCAGTAATGTCATGTTGTGTTGTTGGTTGTATGAAGAGTATGTCCTGTGCCTTCCCAGCCTTTGTATGGAATTGTACAGCTGAGATAGTGTGATGAGTCTTGATAAGATCCTATGGCTGTGAGAGTTAGCTTTTTCATGGAAAACATCCTTTATTATTAACTTAAATATTGTCCAGAAGTATGACAGGCTAGACACTAGTTTAATTTCTGAGGTGAGGATGGTGGGGTATGGATATTACATGATGCTGTGTGAAATGAGAGTTCCAGCTTTTCTTGCTGCTTGCATTTCAGAACAGAACTAATTCAGTTAGGTGTCAGTCATTCCATGGGTTTACTGAATTCTGGGTGAGCACATTTTCATGGCACTGATGCATGGTGGCTTTGTGCCTCACCTCACCCCATCACAGAGCCTGCATGTTGACAGGAATGGGAGCCTTTACTGATGCTCTGGGAGGAGTTCTGTATGCAAACTTGAGAGTGCCTGATCTCCTTGTGTGTGCTGTTTGGGAGTAAATTGGGATGATGCAGGAACAAGTTCTGGGCAGCTGGGAAATTACCATGAAAGATGTGTTTCTGTATTCATTAAGCTGCTGTAGGAACCATAATATAAACCCCAGGATATTGTTGGCCTTCTGGGCTGCAAGTGCACATTGCTGGCTCATGCTAAGTTTCTCATCAGCCAACACCCCCAAGTTCTTCTCAAGGCTGCTCTCAATCCGTTCTCCACCCAGCCTGTATTTGTGCTTGGGATTGCCCTGACCCAGGTGCAGGACCTTGCACTTGGCCATGTTGAACTTCATGAGGTTTGCACAGACCCACCTCTCAGGCCTGTCAAGGTCCCTTTGGATGGGATCCCTTCTCTCCAGCACATGATCACACCACACAGCTGGGTGCTGTTATTAATTTGTGTGATTTGCTTCACCTTAACAGTGGAGCTTTGAAGTTTTAGTACTGCCTTGTCAGTTCATTAACAAAACAAAACTAAGCACTCATAAGAAAAAATAAAGAACCCAGAAGATCTTTCAGCATAATCCAAAAGTTTTTAAACACCATGCAGTGGAAATACCTAAATGTACATATATATTGTTTGGTGTCAGGAGCAAGCAGATACATGGGTGCACATTCGTATTTGGAGGTTTGGCAGGCTTTAAAATATGCCTATTCAAAATTGATTAGATATATGTATTTCTAAAGGAATAATTTACTTTAGCTACTGGCAGTTTCATATGCATTTCAGGTGATTCCTTTTGCTCCGTGGAGTAACTCTTCCAGTGCCCTTTGACAGAGTTTTGGGCTTGAGTGATTTAGGAGATGATGACTATTCATAACTGCTTTGTAACACTGTTCTAACAATTTTCAGAGGTAGACTAAGATATATGTCCTTGAGTTAACAAATGGTCAGATCCTTAAATGCTGCTCTGAAAACTTACCCAGAAAGGTGCTGGCATGAATTGAAATTATTTTGATATATTAATCAGACTCTAAAGTTTGATGAGATGCTTGGTATCAGGTAGCTGCTTTCTGTACCTGTAAATGGATATTAACCCGTATTTCTATCAATGCAGAGTGTGGTCTTTATTTAACTTGAAAAATAAACATTTTAGAACAACCCAAAACTTGAGAAGTCTAAAAATGCATTTGTGTTACTAGTGAGCAGGCCAGCAGCCATAGCCCTTCCCATTCCAAAGGTGATCCTACTGGGGAGTCAGTGCAGGTCAAGGATAATGCAGCTTGGAAATGGAAGCATAAATAGGTCCCTACAACTAATCTGCTGTGCCACCCTCGCTGCCTTGTCCCTTCCTTCAGAGACAGAGCCGATTTGTGGCCGAGCTGATGGTGGTGCCGTGGGTGGATGGCTTTGGTAGCATGCCACAGTGTTTCTAGAAGCAGTAGGAGCAGCAAGGTTTCACCAGGTGAATGCAGCTCCCAGGTGGGGAAATGAGGGTTTTTTCCTCCTTCAAGGAAGCAGCACAGACCACCACTGTAGGTTCTTGGCAGCAGCACCACAGCTGCTTTTAGAGCTGATGCCATCTGCCAGCCCTGAGCTGACTTTCAATCTTCCACAGCCTCCGCTCTTCTCTAATGGTAAACAGCCTACAGATGTAGAGTCAAAATTGTGGTACAGGATTAAAATATTAGGGCACTGTTGTTTGTGCCAGTTCTAATGCTCCCTGCGGGAAATAGCAGAAAAGGCTTCATCTGATCAAAATTGAAAATAGTGATCGGGTTGTCAGGATTTTAGCTTAGTGTCTTATGTAAGTATTCCTGTATGTCAGAGCAAATCTCCATGGAGCACTCTCTAGTGTATGGGTGGGGGGTGTCAAAAATACACGGGTATAAGACAGCTTAATAAAATTAATTATTTACATGTAAGCTAAAAATGTGAGAGGTTCTTAGATCTGAAGGCTGTTAGATTTTTTTTAGTTTGAAATATTCAGTGAGAGCAGGATGACTAAAGCAGAGCTGGAAAATACTGGAGGATCACATGAGGGCTAAAAATACTCACGCTATGACAGGGAAAATAACCAGGGCAGAATGAACTGTTTGTGCATGAATGCATTATATATAATGTGCCATCGAAAAGCCAATTGCACAAGAGAAATACTGATTTTCTGTAGGGAAACAGTATATCCTGCTGTGACAGATGTGCTGCAAATTAATTTTGAGGGATAAAAATACTCAGTGAGTCCGGTTTTTATTTTAGCAGCTAGTGATACAATTAGGACCCCTGGGAGACTAGAGAACTCCTAATGCTTTTTTTTTCCACCAAGACTTGCTACCTTTTTCCCCAGTGGCAGGCAGTAGCTATTGGCAATGGCAATTTTTGCTCACAGTGGTGCAGTGCTCCAGGACAGCGTGGCAGAGCTAGAGATGGAAAAAGCTGCAGGGTGACAAACTGAGAGTGTTTTCATCCCTAGTTCATACAAGGCCAAGGAATTGTACTAACTGAGGGGAACAGCATGTGCAGTGACAGCGCCGGCCTGGGAGGTAAAGTGGCTCAGCTGTAACACAGACACATCTCCCCTGCCAGCATGAGGAGAATTTAATTTTTAAATCCACTGAGCTCGAGAATTTAGACCAGGAGGCAACGTGCTTGCAGTGCACGAGCCAGGGCCTTTTTTCAAGAGAGATGATTGTGTTTGGAAAAGCAGTGGTGAAAATGGCTATCTTAACTTTCAGTGTACCGTGGGTGTGGTTTCAGTGTCTGTGTTGCACAAATGTTTGCACATGCTTTCATTTTCCAACATGCATTTCTTTGCAGTTTTTTTTCAGATTTTCCTTTTGAGACTTTCTCCTTAGAGCTAACCAGACAGTGAGATTTTAGAAAACGCAGGTTTTTAAGAGCACTTGAAATTTTAAATTTTGTTCTTCTGTTAAGCCTGTGGAATTGTTCCATCCATTGCATACTTAAAAATATTTCTAGAGCAAATAGAGGTTTCAGTTGAGAAGAAACTGAATTCAGTCATTGATTATTTTAAATAATAAATAAATATTGGTTCTTTTAAATCTAGAGTAAAGTCTTCTTTTCTATGGGGGAAAGGCTTTGGTTAGTTTTGGTTTGGTTAGTTCCCTTCTATCAAATCTTGTATTAAAGACAAATTAAGGCAGTCATGCCATCAGTAAAACTTTTTCATTTGACAAGTGGCCTCCACTGGATTTTCTTACTTGGATAGCTCTCTTGAAATTGTGAAAGTTTCAAGTACTCATACACGCTTCTCTTTGCCAGCTGTCTGGCAGAGAGGATGAATGCTGAGCTCACCAGGCTGTACTGGACCGGCAGCAGTGAAAGTTCGAGGAGCTGAGAGGACAGCAGGGTCCTGCCAGCCAGAGGAAGGCAGTGCCACAAAATAATTAGGACAACTGCACTGCAGCATGTTGGGATTTGGAAAGTCAAGTCAGATTTTGTCTGAGGTCATTTAATTCCCATTAAGTATCATTTGTCATCGCTTATTTCATTCAGTGTCCCTAAATTGAGCATTTTCTTGTGTCCTGGTGTAGCTACAACAATAAGAGTGTGTGAATATTAATTAATCTACTGTTCTTGCTCTCTTGGTTTAGGCGGGTGGAGAGTTTTTCTTTAGCTTGTGAAGAAATTACTGTGGCCTCTTGTTGGGTTGGGTTTTTCTTCTGTGGTATGAGTCAGGAATATTCATTTTATGAAGTCCTTTAATTTGACTAAAATAGACTGTGAGTGATTCCCAAATTCCACTGAAGCAGTGGTTGTGTGGGCTCAGCCAAATCTTGTGCTTGCTCAGGGCTTCCATTGCTTTCCACACTCTCCTTATGCACGTCCACACTGTATTCATGCACGTGTTTTCTTGAAATTTTGCATAAATATTTAACAGCATACTAATTACTCATATAGCTTCAAGGAAAATTTCTCTCTAAACGTTAAGTAGGTCTCTTGTTACAAGACTGTGCCTGTGATGTAAAGAGAACAGGAATTTGCAATACAGCTTTTTTGTACCCAAAGCTGCACAGCGCCAACATCCACTGTTTTATGTTGCAGAAGTTTGCATCTGCTTGTAGAACTTAGGTATTTAGCAAAAAGAATAGTGAAGCTGAAACTGTGTGGGACACATTTAATTATGGGGGTTTTTTTACAAAAAAAAACTAGTAATTGTTTCTGGAGTACCACAGATGGAAACCTCTAATGCATTTCAAAGCTGGCTCATCTTAATTCAGTACAAGAACAGAATAATTTGTCTTTCAGTTGTGAATTTACTTTTCTCATCTTCTGCTAGTGTTATGTGGGCAGGTACAAAAAGTTATCCAGGTGCTAATTGAAACAGCTGCAATACTGTTTACAAAAAAAATTCTATCTGGAATCCTACACTGACCTAAAATCAGAGCATGCTGTCACAGAAGTTCTCACAGAGCAGTGGAGGTGGGAAGACACCTCTGAGATCATCCTGTCAAACAGTTCTGCTGAAAGCAGGGTCACCTTGAGCTGATTGCCCAGAACCATATCCAGTCACATTTTGAGTATCTCCAAGGCTGGAAATCCCTTAACCTCTTTGGACAGTTTGCTCCAGTATTTGATAATTCTCAGAGTGGAGTTTTTTCTTATGTTTAAATGGAATTTCTTGTGTATCATTTTGTGCCCATTGCCTCCCATCCTTTGGGGATCACTGAAAGGAGCCTGTTTCCTTCCTTCTTTGCACCTTCTCTTGAGGTGTAGATAAGATCCCACTTGAAACCTCTCTTCTCCAGGCTGAACAGACATAGCTTTCTGACTTGGCTTGTATGTGAGGTGCTCCATTCCCTTAGTCTTTGTGGCTCATTGTTGGACTCTCCAGTTGACCCATGTCTGTCCCATCCTGGGGAGCCCTGAACTGAACCGAGCATTGCTCATGTGCCTCGCCAGTGCTGACTAGAGGGGGAGAATCCCCTCCCTCAGCCTGCTGATGATGCTCTTCCCAGTGCAGCCCAGGAGGCTGCTGGCCTTCCTTGCTGGAAGGGTGCTCTGCTGGCTCATGCTCAGCTCGGTGCCCACCAGGACCCCAAAATCCTTTTCTGCCACAGTGCTTTCCAGTCTTTTGGCTGCCAGCATGTTTTGGGGCATGGGGATGTTCCTTTCCAGGGAAGGGCCCTGCGTTTCTTTTTGAACATCAGCAGTAAGCTTGAAGAGGAATTAATAATGGCAAGCAGTTATGTTGCAAATTACAATACAATTTTCTCACTAATCAGGGAAAATAGATGATTGTTGGATACTTTTTACCTAAAATACCTGTATAAAATTTTGTGCTTTCTCAGAATGTGAAAACGGGTCATTTATAAATATTTTCATGGAAGAAATGATGTTGGAAAGAATTTAAACTGCTTAGGTTATGTAGTCCCTCTGAGCCGTGCATTAGGAGTTATTCCATTATTGCACTAATTGACTGCAAAACCATTGCTCAACACCAAGTCATTAAGTCTATCAAGATCTTTTGTCTCTGTTCAGATATCTGGCTGTTTCAAGTACTTTGAATTACTCTACCGGCCAGCATCCTTTAATTGTGTTATGAAATTAGGCTTCTGCTGGAATGGAAGCTTACTTCTGGGCTGATTATAAAACTGATGCCTTAGAATAAATGTGCAGTAAAGCTTTTTTTTTTTTTTTTTTACTTCCAGGGAATTTTAAGTTAGAAATCCCTAAGCATTCTGTGTTGCTATTAAGCTCTATTCAGCTGTCGCTGATACCTCCTAGTAACTAGTTAGCTGGTTTTTATCTGTGTTACTGAAATTGGAATATTGTGGTCATTTAAGAGCTGATCCTGAGCAGTGGAGCAAAAGTTGATTTCTTTTGATTTGTCTGGACTTTATAAAGCTTAGTGGCACTTTGCTGTAGAAATTCAAAGGGCTTTGTTGTTTTCAAAGGAGGGCAGAATATGATGCCACATATCAGTGCTGCAGGCACTGGGGATGAGGCTTGCTCAGCACACTCTGGGAGGGCACCTCAGCTGCAAATTAGAGAGAATACCTGGGGATCAAATGTTTGTGCCTGCTCTTTCCTTAGCGCTCTCTGTACCAGCTTTAAAGTATTTACTTTTCAATTGATACCCTGAGCCTGCATCTTGTAGTTGTAGAATACAATAAGAAGTAAATGTTGCTGCTCTGGTCATTAAATAACTTGAGAGCCAGCTAGAATGCTAGAGTCAAAGTGATTTTATTTCATGTTCGCATTCTTATTGTGTATTTTGACACTTGTTTACTTCTGTTTATCTGCTAATCCAAATGAAAATTATTTTCCTGGCTTTGAGAACATTTCAGCAATCCTGCTCTAAAGCAGCTGATTTTTACTTAGTTATAATATGGGCTGAACCTAGAAAGCATTGAAGGCAGAAATGCTAAAGTTGAGGCAATTTAATAAAGAAAAATAGCAGCAAAAGATCTTGGCATTTTTAATGTTTTTCAACAAATTATTTATTCTTTGCTGATCTAAGTATGATGTGAAAGCCTGTGTACTATATCTGAAATATGCTAGAGAAGAGTTTGTGTATGCAACAGACATGGAAGCTATTGGACTCACCAGTTTCTAAAAGAAACAAAACCAAAACTAAAAACACCAAACAAAAGGGGAAAAAATCCACAACAAAACGACAAAAAAACTCTCACCAGAACGCTTTTTTTCCCCCTTATCTGTCTTATATTAAAGAGCATAGAAAAGGAGGATGGCTGTCTTGCACAGAAATGTTTACACATGCTAACTGAATTATCAAGTTTGTTTGTGTTCTGTTGGCTTTAGGTGACCCAGTTAATACAGAGTTATCCATAGGAGTGGGAGGAGATGCTTGCTACAGAGGGAGGCCTGTGACTAGATCAGGAAAGCTTAAGCTTGATTAAATAACCCATTGGTGCTCTCCTTTCCCATCACTTTCCAACCCCTCCAATGAACCACTGTCACAGTTCTAGGTCAGTGAGCCTCTGTGAGCTCCACAGTCTGGGCATATGGACAGCCCCACAGGCTGCCTCCTTGCAGTTTCTTCCTAGTAATGGCACTTTTTTAATACGCTGGTTTTACAAAGAATTGCTTTATTAAAGCATTGTCTGACACTGGGGATACATTGTGGAAATGACAACTTAGAACAATTTGTGGTGTGCCATAAATTAAGCAATCCTATGGGAGGAGCAGCTGGCGAGGTGTGGGGTAGAAGGTGGCTGCCGAGAAAGCCTGAGCAAAATCCCTCTGGAAGTGCTGAACAGTAAGCTCAGAGCTCAACTGGGAGCTGGGTGCCTGCTGGATTCAGGCTGTCTCCTGCGTGGCTCAGGCTTCAGAACTGACAGCATTTGATGGTGGAGGATGGTGTGAAGCCTGTCAGCACATTTGGACAACTGCGTTTTGCTCGCTGTAGGAATCAGTGATGAACATGGGTGCTGCCGAGCAGGACCTCTGATTCATGTCCCTGCTTAATAAATCAAAGAGGCCAGAGAGAGGCTGGGTTTCTGTTTTGTCTTCTTAAGCAAACCAGTATCAGATGTCCATCCAGTGCATCTCAAATTTATTCCTTGTTGGAGGGAATAAGGAAAAGGCTGAGTCAGAGTGCACTGCTTGTGGGAGCTGAGGCAGGGGGAGAGCTGTGAGCCAGGCACTCGTGTTTGGGCTGAGTGACTGTAAGGAACAGCCAGCATCAAGAGATGAAAGATGGAGAGGCAGAGCAAGGCATAAGGAGCTGGCTGGGAGGCTCCTGTGACGGCACTACAAACCCTTTCACACAACTGCTGCTCTGCTTGGGCATTTATGTGCCAAGTCATCGTGGAAAAAGAGTATCTGTATGCACTCATTACTTGCCATTTTTGCTGGTGAAGATGTTGCTCCATATTCTGGCAGCACAAGTAATTTAAAAATAAATAGGAAAACCTAAGGATATCAAAACACATCTTCTGCTCACTGTGGCCAACTGTGAGTTCACCAATGGGTTTAGTTCCGCTCTGTCTGAGTTTCAATGCCCTTTTCTTGGGGTGGTTTACATTTGACAATGAAAAAAAGCACAGAGGCAGTTTAGCTGACTTTATTTCAGCACTGTCTTTCTCCAGGGAAATTGAGGATAACTATGTATGTTAAGTAATAGGCTGGGGGAACGCTCTCTTAACAGCATATTTTTTCTTTCTGAGCTGAAAGCTGCTCAGATCTAAGGGAACTTTTGATTCCTGGTGTGATGTTGTTTATTTTGGTTTTAGAGTTGCCTCACTCTCAGTAGCAAACTCAGATTGGTAGGAAATATGGTTTTTCCTTTCCCAAGGCATAACAGCAGTGGAATTTCCTCTACTGTCACCTTGAAGTAAGAGAGAGGGTGGATGGCTGTAAAATCAATTCTTGTGTTTCAGTACCAGGTTAATAGGAATGCATTTATTACAGAGATCAATCTTGTTTAATGTTTACTTATTTACTGTGTTTTTCAGGTGCTGCTAAATCCAGTCCAGCTTCTAAACCAGGATCAACACCTTCTCGCCCATCTTCAGCAAAAAAAGCTACACCAAGCAGCTCGGCATCCAAATCAGATAAAGATTTGGAAACTCAAGTCATACAGCTCAGTGAACAGGTAAATTTGCTTTAGGCACAAAAGTAGATGCATTCACTGTCACAAGCAGGCATGAAATCTAATATTGTCTTCTGATGAATGATGCTCTTCAGAATTATGAAGGGACAAAAAGTGGAAATAGTTCAGCTGGAAAGAAATAAATTTTAAAAAAAGATTTATTGTGAAAAATAATGTCTGGCAGAGATGACTGATTTTTGCCAGTGTTTTTTAATTATGATCTTAGGAGTGACAGGTAAATCTTGCTGAAGCATGATAATTTTATTAGATGTTGAAATATATCTTTTATTTCACCTGGATAGGAAAAATCCAAATAGTGTCTTTGCTCTTGTGTATTACTAATTTGAAATAAATAATTTAATGTGCCACTGTGGAGAAAATTAGCCTGTTTGTCATACCAAGGTGTTAAGAGATTTGCAGTTAAAGTGAGACTCGATCATTGTGCTCTGCTTTCTGGAAGGAAGGTGTTAAAGAAGTTAACACACCATTTTCATTTGAAAAAGTGATCTACCTTTCTGAGAATACTTAGTTATAAATAATGTTTTGTGATATAATTTGAAAGGTTCAGAATTTCTGTAATGTTAGGAATGTAAGGGCTTCGTTTTTGTTTATGCTCTGGAGCTTTACACCATTCTCTCATTTCTGAACTACAGGAGTGTCTGCTTTGGACAAGAATAAATACCTGCATCTGGCTAAAGACTGTGCTGTCAGAATGGTGTAAATGCCACTATATGAGGCCTGATCCCTGTATTTGTCCTTGGTGAGGGAAAATGGAAAGGAAAAAACTCATATTTTAGGGTTCCTGACAGCTGCATTCAGGAAGCAGTCATTATTCTGGATCAAGTATAATTTTCTGCAGTTAAGGGCATTTCAATTTCAGACTTTCATTGACCTGAACAGCAATGATTTCAGTTTGCTGGGGCACGGTTTGCATGTTTTTGATGAGTCGTACACTGAAAGGTGGTGGATGGATAGCTGCATCCCAGACATGGCATTCTGTAGATTCAGGGTATTGTTCTGAACAGCAGAGAGCACAACAGGGTCCACCAGCTTCCCAAATGGGCTCTAGATTGTTGCTGTAACAGAAAAGTTTTTAAATGTTGCACAAGGAATGGATGTATATATTTTTTCATGGAATCCTTTTTTTTAATCAATGTCAAGCAGAGTTCAAGTGTCAGCTTAATGCAACTTAAACCACAACATTTGTACTCAGAAGTCAGAATGTGTTTCCTTCAGGAGGAAGACTTGTTTGGCATCTGAGCAACATAGAAACATTTGATCTTTACTGAAACAGACAGTCACTATCATATCCACTGCTAACATATTCCTAGCACGTTCCATGTGTGAAAACCTTAAGCTTTACATACAAATAACCCTGAAGCAAAACTGATGATTTCCCCCATCACAGAAGAGAAGAAGAAATTTTGAGGATATGAAAAACTGATTCCTTAATAGCTAGTTTTTAAGAGACATCATCTAGCTAGAATGGTTTTTCTTAATGCTGACAGCATTTGGTATCTCATTTCCCACTAATGGATACTTGTAAACCATGGCCATATTACATGAGCCAAAAAAGCTATGATGCAAGCAGCTCTGAGCCAGGTTTTCCTGACCCCCAGTGTGAATATGCTGCAAGAGCCAAATTGCCTGTTTTTTACTGCTCTGCAGCAGTTGTGGAGATGAAGGCAGCAGTCACCGTTACCGTGTTTCTGTGTTGATTATAAGTGCTGAATTGTGTCTTGGATATCAGAGTCCTATGTGGCTCTAATAGTTTTTTCATTCTTTTCATGGATAGCAGCTGAGGGAGATGGAAACATCTGAACTTCCATGCAATATGTAGCAGAAAAGTTTAATTAGTGGGGATGTCTGTACACTTTGTTTTACCATATTTTTAATATTTTTTACCAATTATTTAATAATATTTACCAATTTTTAATAATTGTCCCTAACATTTGCCAGTTAATGGCTCCCTACAATCTCAAAGTTTCTCTTAAAATCGTCTTCAAACTGTGCCAGTAAATTAAACTCCAAAATTAAATTCCAAGGATTGTCACTCTGCACTGGAACTTGATTACCCATAGCACTGAAATGACTCTCTCCCAAAGTGTGTCTGAGTGCAGCTGAAGTGACAACACAAACCAGGGACTATTGCATACAGAGAAGAGACTTTCATTTATGGAGAATGGTCCCAGGAACTATTATCTGTGTGCTGATACACATGTAGTTTCTGCAAACAGCATCATTGTGGCTTTTTGTCTACAGCTGGGCCTAATCTGCAGCCTGGCTCTGCAGCCCTGTGAGTATTCATGTACCACTAAGTGCCACTGGAGACAAGACCAGTCAGTAGGAACTGCTGCCTTTGCACCATTAACTGGGTTGCAGAGGAGTACCTTTGGTCCAGAAATAGAGCATGGGAGGTGATGTGAGCTGTTCCTCAAGTGTCAGCCTTTTGGCACGCTTATGGAAGGAAAAAGTAGGATGCAGATGTGCAAAGTATCTGAAGAAATATGGATTCACGTGGCACAGACAGGTAGCTGGAACTGAAGGAAAGCATATCTAGTTTGGTTATAACAATGTTTACTATATACAGTAGTTAATTAAGTCCGTGCATATGTTTATATAGTTTAAGGATTTTGTTTCTTTAAACAGCATGAATGTGAGAGAATAAAAACAGGAGAATGTCTTCACAGTAAATAGGTCAGAAGGGGAGATAGTCTCAGCTGTTAGCTGCCAGTTTTTCAGCTGAAGTTCATTATTTTCCCAAGCTCTAGCAAGCACAGAGCAAGAGATCTGGAAGCAGTTACATTCTTATTCTGGCTGCATTCAGGCGTTGCTCTCAAGCAATATGCTATGGCAGTTCCAGAAAGGCACATCCTAAGTATGAGGTCTTCATCTATAGACCAGAATATTGTAGAATCTTGTTTCATTTTGCTATTCCTACTTCTCTAAAAAAAATAGTTAATTTTAAGATGACTGGTCGTTATATCCATAATGGATTCAAACTGTCAAGGAAGACTTGAGTGTCACACTTAGACAGCTGGTCAGAAATGAATTAGTGCATAAATTAGATGACCTGAGATCCTGCTCTGATAACAGGTCAGTTCTGCTGCTTGGTGCCTTTGAGAATGCAAAGGTCAGAAGAAGGCATCCCTAGCTAAACAGTCATGGAAAAACAAACTGAAAGGATTTAGTAGGCTATCAAAGCATTGTTTGAACTCTGCTGGTATTTTTACTAGTGAAGAAAATAAATTAACTTGCAGTAGGACTGGCAACACAGAAGTTTCTATTAAATCGTATCAGTTCACTGAAATGTAGTCTGATATGATTTAATTCATTTAGCATGTTTTATTTAGAAAATCATTTGTATAATTGCAGGCTTTAAAATGTGAATGTTAATTTGGCTGTAGTTGGATGTGATTGTGGTCAGTGTGTTTACTGTAGAAAGCTTTATCTGTGATTATTTCTGTTGGTTTTTACGCTGCTATTCTCTGCATTTCCGAGCCACTTAGATGTTATCCTGATTACATATACCCCATTAGATAGAAGTTTATATGTTATGCTCCCACAAAACCTTCCTTTTTAAGATATATATGTATAAAAATATATTGCTGCATCTGTTGTGATTTATACAAAACCTAATCATTAACAGCTACATTGCCCATGAATTATTTGCAGCAGTCCTAGAGGTGAAATTGAGGCTGACAGTGTAGCTTGAAGACTCTTGTGAACAAGGTTGCAAGGAGAAAAACACTTGGCATTTGAGAGAATTTGTTGGTAGAAACAGCACATCAGTCAGAGCAGGTAGCTCATGGTGCACCCAGTCATGGCAGCAGCTCATGGTGCACCCAGTCATGGCAGCAGAGTGATGAAAAAGAGTTTTGTAAAATGTGGTAAGTGAGGAGGCAGAACAGTAGAGGTGGAAAACCAGCATAGCAATAGCATATTTTTAACTAGAGGACCTTTTAATTTCCTAACTAAATTACATTTTAGTACATTTTAGGACTATTTCTGTCCTCTGCTAGTTAAATGTATTTTTAGGCAAGGAGATATTGTAGGTTTCCCAACAACTACACATTTGTCCAGGCAAAATAATGCAAGTACTGAGCTGCAGGTTTTATGAGTTACCACTACATGACATTTCTGGCAGCCCTGTTAGGAGACATGGCTTAGGTAGCCCTGATTTCTGCACTGCTGCTTTGAGCTTCAGTTTTTAAAGAGTGCTGAGAAAATTGACCTTTAAGGATCAAGGTTAAGACATCTGCAGGGAGAGTAGTGGTGGAGCCTGAATCTCTGTGGAGTAAGGTTTGGTTTAGCACTGCAGAAAGAAAACTGAACTTCATTTCAAGCTATGAAATGAAATATGTATTTAAGATTGCTCTGCTTACAAAATTTTAGATTGTGTTCTTTTGTCTGTAGTGCACCTCAAAACTGATGCATCATGTCTTGGTTTATATGCAGGTACATTCATTAAAACTTGCACTTGAAGGCGTGGAGAAGGAAAGGGATTTCTACTTTGGCAAATTAAGGGAGATTGAACTTCTCTGCCAAGAGCATGGGGGAGAGAATAATGACCTTGTCAATCGGCTAATGGAAGTCCTTTATGCTTCAGATGAACACGTAAGTTGAAGCTAAATGGTTTTTATTTTAACAAAAAAAGCTTAATTGCGTAAAATTTTATTGGTGTAGTATTGGGTCATATCCCATATTTAGAACTGCAGAACTGTAGCAGCTAGGATTCCTGTGACTCCTCCCTCAAAAGGAGGTTTGCATTTACAATTGCAAACAACAGACTTTTTAGCTTGAGGGGAGGATTCAGGTTTGTTGCTTTTCACTGCTTCAGTGTAGGTTTTGTATTTTGGGTTTGCTGAGCTTTATCTAAAAGGGGAGGGTCGGTGTCACAATTTTAAATTGACTTCATATGGTTCTGAGCCTTAGTTTTGTTTTTTTCATCTCCCCCTATGTGCATGAAGTCTTTTACTCATGTTCTTTAATGTGTTGAAAATCACAAAAATTTTGGCAGAGGTGCTGTTCGCTGTCTACAGCTGTGAGCCTTCTCTGGCCCATGCAGCAGTTTTGGAAGATGTATGGTGCAGGTTGCCAAATACATAATTATATCTACAAAGATAATGCTCTTTAACATTTTTTATCCTGTTGCTATAGGCAGAATTCTTCCTTGTGCAAATCAAATAATCCTCTATTAGCAAAATTTCAGAAGTGCATTGTCTGCAAGATTAAGCAAGAATCTCATTGCATCTTAGATTTAATGGTGTAGACACTGAACAAAGCAAGAAGCTGCAAAGGGTGCTGGTTAAATTCCTCAGAGACATTCAGGGATAATGATTCAGTGGAGATTTAGCTGAACTACTCCCATTCATGTTAACCAAATCCCTGTATGGATTGTACTGACAATTGACCCTTCAGACACCAGCGGAGGAAGGCTTTGGCTCCAGAGTGTACAAGCGTCAACTTAATCCCTTGGCAGCACTGTGGTCCCATAGGTTGTTCTTACATCTGCTCCCAGAAAGCTGTTGCAGCAGCAGTCAGCTGACTTAGTTTAATATCAAAACTAGTGCTGAAGGAGCTACTAATTCAACATACTTTTTCTAAAAGAGGCTAATGTAGGGCCTAAATGTTTGAAAGTCAGGTGCAAGAGAACAAGTTTGAAGCTAACAGGTGCCACTGCTCAGATGAGAAGTGACAAGGGAAAGAGGATTTGTTCAGCAGTGCAGAGTGAGTGCTAGAGAGGAAAAGGAGGAGGAAACCATTATTTTCATAGGAATAAACAATAAGACAAATTTGCCAGGCATGTGATAACAGGGTAAAAGTGTTACATATATATAGTGGTCAGAGAAAATGTCTTCTGGATTCAAGAGCAGTGATTTATTTATAAAGCAAAGCCAGAAAAATCCCTCTTCACCCCATACCCCTACCACATCTATCTGTCTGTTGGCTTAAATAGCAGAGTGGTTCCCCACCAAGGAATGCATTTGTTGCTTTTCCTTCTGCAGTTTTCCTTACTGGCAGAACACATTACAAAATGTTCTACTTCAGTCTGTTTCCCAGTGTTTTTTATCTGCTTCTTCCCCCCAGTCCTTTCTCTGTTGAAATCATCATCCATGCCTGCATGTGAGCTACATACAACTGTGCTTTCATCTAAAATGTGGTTACTGTTGGAGACTGGGTGTGTCACTGCAGCAGGAGAGCACTGCTCCTCCAGAGAGGAATACAGAGGCCATTCCTCACACCATTTTTTTTGCTCCTTTCCGTGGGAGATTTGATCTCCACAGCTTAACCTTGCTGAGGAGTGACTTGCTGAGGTGACCCAAATGCCTTAGCACTAAACCAAAGACTGTAGTTTAGTGCTGGTTCAGATCCTGCCTACTTTTTGGTTTTGGACTTCACTCTCTTATTGCCCTGCTTTGCCCTTCAGATCTGGGTTTTTTTTTTTTCTCTCTCCCTTTGTAATGAATTTGTCCCAAGTTAAATTCCTTATCTTGCAGTATTTTGCAGGTTAGTCCCTTGGTAATAGCAGTTTGGCTTTCCTAGTCAAGCCAAGAGGCTGTTAGGTGAATTGTGTACAGAATGATTCAAAATGCAAGTATAGAGTTCAGTCCCTCAAATAATCATTCTCCAGATGTTTGAATATTGTAGTATTGCATTGAAGAGATTTTGATCAGGTTCATGTCTTGGGGTAGGGAATGAGGTAATTATTTTTCTCAGAATTTCAGTTAATAGTGTAGTTTCAGTCATGTCACCTCCTAAACTTCTGTTTTGTTTAACTCAGTAAGAACTAATTTTTTAAGACTGAACAAGCTTTATTTATTTCTTTTTTTCTTTTTTCTTTTTTTTCTTTTTTCTTTTTTTCTTTTTTTTTTTTTCTTTTTTCTTTTTTCTTTTTTCTTTTTCCTTTTTTTCTTTTTCCTTTTATATTTACTTTTTTTGCTTGATTTTTGAGCTTGAGCAGCACAAATATCAATCCAGTTGGTTCCTTCTCTTTAGAGCCTTCCTTTTCTTTTCCCTGTTATGATTCTGCTTAAACTTTATCATTATGTCTCTGCTTAAGCAAGAGGAATAGCATATCTTCTACTGTCATGTCTGATCAGTCTGTAGACCTTTGTACTTTTTAATTATGAATTGGTCATTTGTAATCCTACTCCTTCATCAAAAATATCAAAGTTGCCAGAGAACAGTGCTCGAAGGCTACATTTGAGTGGTGGAGAGACAAGGCGCCTACTTTTCGAGCTCTCAGTGTGTAAAGCACTTGGTCACGTAGAAGAGCTTTTGCTTTCCTGCACAGGCTGTTGTGGTTCAGTTCATGTAGAAGCTGGGTTGGGTATCTCAGTTGCTTTGCTCAGTTTCCCAGAGCAATTGCTCAAAATGCAGCTGGTTTGGTAACTTTCTGCTCTAGCAGCTTCTATATCTGCTGCTACTTTTGGAAAAGGCCCCCACCTTCCCCAACACTTTCATAGTCTTAAGTCTTCAGTCTGCAGGCACATCTGAATAGTTTGAAGCAGATGGGTCTAAGGGTCAAAAGAGACCATCTCTCAACATGGGAGACAGAGATGACCATGGTCATGTGGCTCAAGCCAGAAGTAAATGCTCTAAATAGATCTTCCACTACTTTCCTTATTAGGGGATGCTGTTCAATGAGATTCCACAGTCTCAAAGTAATTGGACTCATGTATTTATACAAGCTGTACATACTCAAAAACATGTCCCAAGTCTCAGAACAACTTCTAAGGTGGTTACATCATAAGATTCACTATTTCCATTAAAAAGAAACCTGGCAAAATAGGGGCCACCACTCCTCTTCAGAGCTGTGGAGTAGATTCCACTCCCTGTGTTTAGAGGCTTTTCCTATTGTATGGATGAGAGGAAAGCACATACATGACCCAGAAAGTCTGCACAAGTGGGCTTTCTAACAGTGCATCCCATCAAGTCATCACACACAGGGCCTGTGGAGCATGTGCATTCCAGAGCAGGTCACCTCAGCACAGAAGGAGGGTCAGGACAGATGGGGTTAAGGCAACATCACTCACTGCAGCTAAAGAAGCTTCAGTTTTCTCACCCTGCAGGGCAGGGTCATGTTCTCCCAGCTGTCAGCTCCTCCCTGTGAACCTCCTGTTCTCTGCACATCCTGAACCTTTGCAGCCCATCACAGGAGCTGCAGTTTTTAGGTACTGCTGACAAAGCTGTTTTGACATGATGTATCTACTGTATGTAATAAGGGCATCATTTCCCCCAAAGGGCCAAAAGGTGCTTAACTTCAGCTGCCCTGACTGATGTATGACTTCTACCTGAAAATGGCACCTGAGTGATAGAAAGCTTGCTTTCAATTGAAATTGGGCTGTTTCTGTATGTGGTAAATGGATGACTCTTCCCATTGTATCAGCAAATGTTAGGAACCTTATTCCACTTTAGCTCTTTAGATAAATATTTAATGCCAGAAGGGAATTAGTTGCTTTCATAAGCTGCTCTGGACTGTTGTGGGGAGACTAACATGATGGCCTTCCTTTTCTTTTGATTTTTGCGTCATATTTGAAAACTTAGCAGTAGCAATTTGTTAAAGTTTGTTGTTCAACCCACTTGCATCTAACAAAAGTTAGGAAGCCAGGCGAGTTCTGCAGAGGTAGCCCACTGGGGATGCTGGATTTTGAATGGCAGCTCAGTGTCCTGGAAAAGTGTTTTCCTTTGGAGCTGCCTACAGCAGAGCAGTACTAATGCAGGGCAGAGCATACACGAGAAGGATCTCTTCAGTGAACTGTGCTGTGGAAAGATGGAAAGCACTTGAGAGGAAAGCTGTAAATGCAGCTGTGCTTAATGGCAGTCCAGAAGGGATGCTCTAAAAGTCAGCCAGACTTTTTGAGCTCAGATAACATTGAGGTCAACTCAGGATAGTAGGCCTGTTGCCTGTAATTTGAAAGTTGTTCAGAACTGGTGTCACCTGCAGTGAGGATACAGCCTTTCCTTGTGTTAGGGATTCATCTTCCAGTGGGAATGTATATTCAGAGAGACAGCTTTGGATAATGCTGAGCATAAAAACAATGGGAAGTGATTACTTAGTAATTAGTGATTACTTAGTAATTAGTGCTTTTTACAGTAGCTCTGTAAGTCAGTGAATATGGGGTTCTTTGCCCCAGCCTCCCCAAGAAAATGTGTTTGCAAGTCTATGGGAGTTGGCATGGGTGTATTATTTTGGGAAAGTAATATGCCTGACCTCAAAAAGGAGGCTGTGTTGAATTTTTCAGGCAGGTGATAGTAAAAGTGTCTTGTCCATTTAGTGATCTAAACCTTGAGAGAAGATTGTGTGAAAACTATGGTGGACAGGTTCAGAAAACCTTGGACAAGCTGAAAATGGGAGGACATCAGGATGGCATACCACTATCTAATTATTCAGTACTGCATATGCCTCAATTAGAAGTAAAGAAAGTACATTTTAATGTAATACTTGCTTTCCTCAGGCAACAGCTCATTTTGTACTTCCTTGCATGAAAATTGTTAAGTTTTATGCTAAAGTGAGCACCATGGGGTAAGATTACATGAGGAATGCTTTCTGCTGAAGAGTGTTTTGGGATCTTTTTCTCCCTACAGGAGAGCCACACAGATGAGCATGAAGGTGAAGAGCAAGTCCATGAACAGCCCCAGCAGCAGGATGAGTACTGACTCACGCAGCATCTCTGACAATTTTCGTTTTGTGTGAGAACTTTCTTCTGGAGAATGGAACATGTGCGGCCTCAAACTTGAAATCAGTTCACTCCCAGTCTGCCATTAACATTTATGTACAATAGTGAGTGCCAGCCAACCACTGCATTCTGTACCAATACTTTGCCAAGATGCATTTGCAGGCGTCTTCTTTCAGTGTATCTTCCCAAGAGGTTGTAGGGCTACATCACCTACTATACATCACTGCAACGTCACCACTTGGCTGCTTGAGATTTGTTCTGATCTTTAAAAATATATATATTTATTTTTTTTTCTTTTTCGTCTTAAGTATGATACACTTGTAACTTGTTCTAACATATTTATATTGGCATTTTGTGTGGCAAGGAGTTCTGTACCACTAGCTGTGTCTCTCACTTTGTGGTGCTTTTGCATTTTCTAGTACATCTGCCTTGGGGCATCAATTTGGCCAAACAGTCAAAATAAAGGGATACAGTGGATGTCATACTCAAGCCATAATGATGAGGTTGTGTTGTGGAGGAAAACGCTTGTGTTGCTCACATTTATTCCTTTCCTGCCTTCACAAATGGAAGGCAGAGCATCTGTTTCACTGGGAGATTTAAACCCCTCTGTTAGAAAGCTGCATGGTGTGTTTTTTGGCTGATTTCTGGAGGAGCAGACATCCACTTACGCTTTTTGAAAACCCTCCCAGTTTCCTAACTAGTCAATAGACATTTCCCAGCTTTTCTTCCTTTCTGAGGAATCCAGTCCCAACCTCCAGCTGCACCTCTACCTCCGCAGAGCTCAGTACTGAGGGAGGAGAGAAATCTCCTTGACACAAGTGTAGCTGCAGGACACAGTCTGTACCATCATCCTTGGCTTCCTACTTCTCAGAAAAGGAGAAAGTAGGCCAGCCATTTCTTTCCACTTTCTTTCCCCTTTCCACTGCCCCAGCCATACAAGTCTAGAAGACAGAAATTTTGTCACTAGTGCAAAGTATGGGGGAAAACAGCAACAGCACCGGCCCTGAACCGTACCCCAAACTCCCCTGTAGGTGGATGGTGGACACTTCACAAGTTTAAGGCTGCTTCTAAAGCATGGAGAAGCAGTGAGGAGTCCTCTTGGAGACAGGGCACACATCAGAAGGGGACCATCTGACTGAGGGCACTGAACTGGTTCTGCTCTTGGCTGACCTTCCTCCTTCAAAGCCAGTGTGGTGCAGAACCACGTGTGCACTGGAGATGTCTGCAGTGGGAGTATTCCCTTCCAGTGTGGTCCCATGGCCCTTTTCTAAATGATGGTATTTTGTAAAGAGAGGTATGAAGTATAAAAAGCATTCCTTGTTCCTCTCCTACCACTGCACATTGTAGTCTCTCTGGTTATTTAATGCCTGGTATTCACTCACTTCATTTTCTGAGTTCTGGTTTGTTGTGCTGATTTAGCAGGTATGTGGAAGTCCCATCCCAATTGGAATTCACTGAAAAACTCCACAGCCTATTGAACAGCTAAATCATTTTAGGTGCTCATAGGCTTCTAAAGCGTTAGGTCCCCAGATTATACTTCCATAGAAAGGTTTCCAATATATCAGCCCTCAGGCACACACACATGCACATGCAGTTTTCCATTCCTAATCAATCTTCTGCAGCTAAGTGGCTCTTAGTTAAATGTGAGAACCCTGCTGTTGTATTACACCACCAACAATATATAAAATGCTGCTGAGCACCAGAACAGGTATTTCCAGTTCCTTGATCCTCCCCCTGCACAGCAGAAGAGTTTCTGGACCCTGCAGGCTGAAGTTTTTCCGGCCCTGCACCCAGTATTGACCTCACATCCTACCCAGTGATAAAATCAAAGTACTGCAACCTGCAGGCCAGCGCTTTCCTCTCCCGTTTCAATTGGTTACAAATAAGGTCTGGTTTATAAAATAGTGTTTTTTCCAAAATAACTATTTCCAAGAATCACCACAAATGGGGGAATTGTCATTTTTGTTGTATTTGTGTTTATTAGAACATATGTACTTATTACAATTGTCATTGTAATAAACAGTAGTTCTTCATAATACTGTTGAAGAGCAGTTACTAATTTTTTTCCAGACTCCAGAATGTCCTTTAACCTTTATGGGATCTCTGAATGGGGCAAGGAGTTTGGGATCAGGCTATAAACTTAATTTCATCAGCACGTCTCTGCTTACTGGAGTTCATCCTTCTGCCACTACTTGAGCAGGTACATGGAGAGCACTTCAAGGGAAAACATTTTTCTGAAGGTGCAAATGGTTGGGGTTGCTGAGCTCCCCAGACAGTTCATAGCCAGGCTGTTGTGCCTCTCTTCTTTTCTCTCTTTTGAAGCACATATGGAAAAAAAAAATTTAAAAGCTGAACTTCGTTTCCTGAAAATTCCTTGCATCCTGTTTCTGGTCTGAGGACCTTAGCCCTCTCACTGCTTGTATCAAGGGGGGAGTGACTGATGTAGGGAGCCAGGGCAGTGCAATTCTTTAGGGGCACCAGAAATGTGGCTGTGCTGAGGGGAGAGCAGTGTTCTGAAAGGGGAAAGAGTTGTCCTTCTCCCCCATCCCCTGTGAGTAACCCATTCTTCTGTTATGGTTTTAATATGCATTTGTAATTACCTTTACTAAATAGCACACCATAAAGCTTTGGTTATATATTAAATGTAAACTGAAAGGAATGTAAACATATGTATTGTTAATTATAAATAGATAAGTAATGGCATAATAGATACAAAAAAGTCTTATTCAGATGTATCAGTCATTTTACATTATCCACAAACTGTCGCATGATAGAGTAGATTTTTGTCTGAATATGTGAATAACTTGACTTGCGTTTATCTTTTTACATATTTAATAAAAAAATATATGTTAAAATCTGTCTAGCTCTAGAGACTATTCAGAACATTCTAAAATAATAATTTTCTGGATTAAATACATATTTTTGATTCATCAGGGGCTGCATATGGGAGCAGGAAGAAAAAGGCAGCTGCTTTAAAAACCCAGAAGTTCACTTACCCTGTGTGTGTGTGGATAGCATCTGTTTTCCCAAGAGCTCAGCAACTGTATTCCCTTTTATAAATCAAAGCAGAAAATGCATGTATGTATGTGCATGTAAACAGCACATTTTTCTTTATGGTAAATGCTTTCAGATTTTGGAGTGCTGACTGCCTTGGGTATCAGTCCAAAGCAAAACTGGCAGCAGCCAGGAGGCAAAGAGAGCACTACAGAAAGGTACCAAAGCTCCCAGTGGGCTTCCTCGCAGTGGCCAGGTATTCAGGGATGAATCTTCAATGCAGTACCTAAAAGTTGCCTAGATTTTAGATTAAAGTATGAGGTTTTGTTGGGAGAGAAGGGGGAAATTCATTTTAGTTCTCACAGCTCTGGTCTTTTGTAGCTGCTCAAGCACAAGAGTTCCGAGCCTTGGATCAGGTCTCTTTTCCTCTGTGTTGAAGTGACCCTGTTGTGAGCCACCAGCCTGCACCCCTCTGCTCCAGGTATCCCTGGGCCTCTGACAAAGTGGGGGAGGACGAAGCAGGGACCAGAGGAGCCCATTTCCAGCCCAGGCATTCAAACCTGGGAGAGAAACTCATGTTTAGTTGCTTTTCATAAGACCAGGAGGAAGGCATGTCCTTGGACTAGTGCAAATGCTCTAAAGCATAAAAAAAAAATTATAAATTTTCCAGTTCAGATAGTTGAAAACTTTTTGCCATAATGTGACCAAAAAAATATATTGTTAGACTGTTAGGTCATCTACATACCTGACTGCAAAATAAATCTTTGACCGTACAGCCCTATGAACAAAGGCATTTTTCTTCCTATTCATTGAACCACTTGTCATCTACAACAGCTAATAATTCAATATATACACCATGCAATACATGATCTCTTTTACACTTGTCTTTATACAGATTGTAGTGACAAAATTGCTTTAAAGAGAAAAAACGAAGTTATTTGCCATGTTTTCATATACAAGGTAAAAAAACTGGCCAGAGATTAATGTCCTTTAAAAGTGACACTCAGTTTCTCTTTAGAAAGGTACAAGTGCAGGCAGGGTGTGGTAGTTCAAGTTTTATAATTTCATTTAATGAATATTTCAAAATACTCCATTCCAGTGCATCAAATTGCACTGCTTCTGTGACCCTTATTTCCAGCTGTTTCCTAAGTGCAAGACAGATGGAAAAAGGAAGCCTGTCCACAGAGTTTCTCCTGTATGACCACATGCAATTTGAAGTTATTTTTGTTTATTGTATCCCAGTTCTTTTCTCACCAGAGTCTCCTCAGTGCTTGTGATGGAAAGGTGAAATACAAACTGCCGTTATAAAGCAGGTGAGATTTTTGTGGCAGTGTATCAGGTATCGGATGTAGTATTTCACCTCATCAGATATTGAGACTGCAGGGTGCTTGCAGCAACATCAAACTCATCACTCCCCTTCAAATACAGTCAGAACGACCTTTTTTGGCAAACCTCATCAAATAAAGAGATTTCAGACTTACTCCAGGGGAGTCCTTGGGCAGTTAGGGAGCACCTCTGTGGACACCCCATGTTCTCTGGGCATCACACAGGGTAAAGGCATGGCTGCCACCCCGGTGGGGAGGAAGCCTGGGAGATGCCTCCTGTGCTGGACCACAGTGGTGCTGAAGGGCATCCTCCCTTCCCTGCCCAGCTCTTGGCAAAACCTCTGACTCAGCATTACAGCATGACCTGTCTCCTCTGCCTGACTCACACCTGGAGCTGCTTGAACTGTGACTCATCTGATGGTTGTTTGGGGGGTGGGATGCTCCATGTGCTTGTTTGGTAGGCGGAACATGGATTCTTTCAAGCCTGAAGGAACTGCTTTGTGAACAGGGGAAGTGGATGTGCAGGCTTGTCCCCTGGTGCCTGTGGTAAGGGCTGCCTGGGGAAATCAGCCCTGCTGGTGTTGTGGTAGGGCAACTGCTGTAACAGGTGGTACCAGCTTAAGCTGAAGCTGCTCATAAAACTTGCCAGTGCTCAGCTGAAAATATTAATAGGAGCTGCAGATGTAAGGGTAAGTTAACGGGGGGCAAAAATAATCAGGCTAGTGATAAACCCACAGAAACAGTCTAAGAACTGAAAAAGATGAACTTCAGACTCAGCTCAGCAGCTCAAAAACTGCACTTCCACCTGGCTTCTGGCAAGTGAGATGCTTAAGTAGTTAATAAATGTGCCAGGCTGTCAATCACATCCCTCTGTGCTTACCTTGGGGAAGTGGACAGATTTAATTAGTGCTCAAGGCCACAAAGGCCCTCTGGCTAGGGCAGCATATGAAAAGACATGAAACTCAAATTCTTACTCCCTCCTCCAAGGCACACAGAAAAACCACCTGTATTATAGATGAAGGGAGCAGTTTACATCTGCATGCAAACATGTAATGTTTAAAAAAAAAAAAATCTTGTTTCTCTTTCCTATGGCATTTTCTAAAACCACAAGAATTTGCTTCAAGCACACAGGCAAATAATGACTTGTTTAGCATTTTGCACTGGTAGATGATGTTGGACTGAAACTAGTTTTGAAGAGAAATAGGCAAATCTTCAAAGGTTTGCTGGCCAAATTTATTTTCAGCTGTTTACCTTTGTAGGCTATATTGTTTGTTGCTACTGAAATATAAACAATGTGCTTGTTACTGCCTAGAAAATAAATAGAAGGGCCAGCTGCTGCTGTATTAAGCCTGCATTTCTGACAGGTCAGCTGAGACTCATCTTAATGCTGAAAATGGGGAAAAAACTGTACATTTCAAAAACACTTTACTGTACCCATAGCTTTCTGAGCTTATTCTCTTTCCTTCACACATTCATATGAGGTGAGGAAAAGACTGAATGTGCATAAGCCTTTCAGGAGGTTGTGTGGAAGAAATGAGTCGTGAGAAAATAAATATGGCAAATGTAGCAGGCACAGATGTGTGAGTGGGAAGGATGTACAGGGAGGGTTGGCATTGCTGGGGTCCCACTGGTGACTAGGCTGGGCAAAACCAGTGCTGGTTATAAACCACCAAAGATCTTGTGTAATCCAACATGGATTTATCCAGGACTTTGGACACAGTGGTAAGGAGGAGGAAGATAAAAGAGAGGTGAGTAACAAGGCTTGGTGAAAAGAATAATATCAACAGAACAATTCGGTAAAGTTCTCTGCTGGACAGGCATCTTCCTCTGAGATGAAGCATCTGGCTGCATAGCTCATTGTTGCAGTGGTTCAGATATCTGTACTATTCTATTCTTTGGTTATTTTAATCAGATTCATTCCAACTGTTTATCACATCAGAAGAGCTGCAAATCTCCATGTCAAATGTTACAGTCTGATCATAGTGCAGGTGTTCACTCTTGGACGCGTTTCTTCAGGGAAAAGATGTAAATGTTCAAGTGCTCGCTCAGCTGCCTACCCTAAAGAGAAATCACAGAGATTAGCAGCCTGTTTTGTATGTGCTTCACAATTCACTGCCTTTCCTCTCCTAGTAAGAGGGGGAGGACTCAGCCACAGTCCTCACATACCTGGGGATCCCTCAGTACGCAGGGATCTGTAAGTATTCAAACAAGAGAGCTGTTTTCCTTACATTCCTCTTACAACACACTGCTGGGAAGTTAAATGGCTACAGACCGGATTCACAGGTGACATAAGCTGTGATGGAGCTGGGCCCCTCAGTCAGTTGTGAATTTTGACCAGGTATTTCCATTCTGACCCCCACCAACAGACCCATGTCAATCAATGCTCGGGTAGACTCTACTGTGCCACCAGTGTCTGCTGACAAAAGGCTGCTTTCAAAGAAAAATCCTTACATCCCATTGCTGTGGCTTAAACAAAAGAATGCTGACCAGCTCCCTCTGAAATGAGACCTCTGCCATGCAAGGTGTTTTATCTAAAAGCTAAAGCCTTTAAAACAGTTGCTAAAGGATCATTTGACAATTTAGAAAAGTGGGCATCAAAAAAGTAAAACTCAATTTAAGCAGTAGTTCAGATGACAATGACAAGACTGAGATGTAGCAGACAAAAATGTGCTGGTAAGATTGAATGAACTGGAAAACTATTCATGTCACCAGCTTGAGACATGCTAGCAGAGGGCCAAGAAAAAAATTGGGACAGCTATTTTGCCTGCAGATTCAAACCAAAGTTGACCTTATTTTATTATTTCTATTTATGTCACTTTGCATTTTACCTTCCTATTTTTTCAGTCAAGTGACCTTAGGAAGAAGAAAGGCAAAAGAAGAGAGGTTGATGCATTCATGCCTCATGGGTCGACTGCTACGTAAAACCAGTCCATAAATATTCTGATTCTGATGGGTTTAAAGCCGACACCAGCTGGCTACATTGGAATAATTCATGTCACTGAAGTTGCTGCACATGCAAAAAGGCATTGCCTGCAATAAACCTATTTCTTTTTTTTTTTTTTTTTTAACTTTAGACTACATAAAACAACACACAGGACTAAAAAAAAAACCCAAAACACAAACATTCCGACTCCTAGACAATGCCCCAAGCAGAAGCTGTTTCCAGACCCCTCTGCTCACCACGCAGATGCCATAGTGCACGTGGGCAGCCGTGACCAGGGTGGTGAACACGCCGAGAACCGCTTCTTCCATGCGGCCCAGCAGCCCGGAGATGGCCGCGTACACCACCAGCGCCAGCGGGAACAGGAACCAGTGGAACAGCTCCGGCCGGGTGCTGCTCATCTGGCAGATGATCACCTTGCACTGTCGGAGCAAATGGGGCCAGGTGAGAAGCACTGGGCCAGCCCCGAGGGTCTAAGGAAAAGTATTTCCATTTTCTCTATGGGTTGCTTTGGGTAAGGGGGAAACAAGGCTGCAGTTCAAAATGGGGCTTGTTTCTGGTGAGAAGGCTGCTGTAGGTACACACCTTGGTGCCTCACTGAGTCCTAGAGGACATCACTACAACTTAAAATACACCCTTTCCTGGACACAGTGTTTTGATACACTTGATAAGCAGAAGCACATCCTCACAACAGGGGAATTTGTTTGCCATCTTATGTTTTCACAGGGGCTCACAAAGTTGTGATCTCAAATCAAATGTGCCACCACCTAATTAATCACTGGCAGAGTGTGCTGGTATTTTAAACATGCAGCCTGACAGAAATATCTTCTGGTTCATTGTGTAGAAGGGAGGGAAGTCAATATACGACATTTTTCACATCCTGTTTCTCTTTTCTAGCACTCCTTTATGTACTAAAACACCAATTTCTTGGCTCAATCATGGCAGTGGGCTCCCTGGAGATGCAGCTGGGGGCCCAGAGAAAGGGATCCCACTCAGAATGGTGGAAAAAATGAATATATGGTGCATGGTTTAACTGAAGGCAATTAGCTTAATTCTACTGAGTTCTGGAAACATAATGAGACTAATTTACTTGAAATTCAGTATTTTAAAAGCAATTAAGCACACCAAAGTGTTTTGTCTGGTTTAGGCTCCTTAAGAAATATCATTCCCATTACAAAAAAGAAAAGGAATTTAGGCACATCTGAAATATTTTATTGATTTAAGTTTCAGTCAAAATTGAAATGTGGTTAAAAATAGATTTTATGTATCCTGAAAACAGCAGAAGAATGAAAAACTCATTCCCTGTGTAGTGCCTGAAATCTTATGACAGCAGCAGTAGGAGTCTGACCATAGGAAAGAAATACTGGCTTTACTGCCTGTGCTGTGGAAGCTGAAGAATGCAAAAATAAACCATGAAAAAATAATTAACTTTGAATAGTAGAATAAGTAAGCCTTTGTACCTAATGTTAATATTTTCACTTATGTTCTCAGTATTGATTGTGAATTTTTTAAATAACACTGGTTTTATGAGTCCTTTGGGAATCATTCTAGAGAGTAACATAAATCACTAAAGCAATCTATAAGCTATCATTTTTCTGCCTGCATAACTGAACCTGACCATAGGTTGGATTTCACATTGTTATACTTACATATTTGGTTGACCAAATACATGGCCAAAGGCGTGAGAAGTTCCAGATACTGGAACTGGGATGGCAGGTAGAAAACCATGGTCTGCAGTTTGTGGTCTGCAGAACAGGTAATGGAAACTCAATGTGTCAGGCTATCGTGGAGAAGAAAAGTATTGCCATGACAAGCCTTCCTGTGATGCTGGAGGAAACTTGACTAAGGAACCAGAAGAGGTGAAAGGAAATGCAAGCTTGATTTTGAACTCTAGAATGTTACAAATTCCAACTAATACCCATACATTTTTAATGCTTGCTTTTAAAATGTTGACTATCACACATACATTTTTAATTCTCACAAGCCTCCAACACTGCAATGTATGTTTTGAGGAAAGAACAAACAAAGCCTGAAGAATATGTATTGCACTCAGTCTCTGATAAACTGCAGCCTGTAAAGAAAGGTCTGGTTTGCCTTACTATTTTTCTTCTGCAAGCATCCTGCCACAATCACTCTTGGTTGGTTAAGATGTATGTGCAGAATGTGCCATCTGCCAAACTCTGAAAGCATTTTCCCTACTGGCATGAAGCAATTGTATTTCTCATTTTGGAATTCCCACTATTCTCTTAAGAAAAAGGGGTAGATTAGGTAATGAATAATGCATACAATAAAACACATCTAAAAATCAAATAATTTTTGTGAGATTAAGTCCTTAAGATGGAACTGTTTGATTTGTGACCTTCAGAAATGTACATTTATAGGATATCTCTAACACACATCACAATTATAGCCTTTTTTCCATTCCTGAATTCAGATTTCTAAAGGGGTTATGCTTTCTCTTTTAAAACCTCACATTTTTGAAGATCTGTCTCATAATACAAGACACTTCTAGCCTTCCACTTTCTAAACTGGATGTAGCATTGCTCAATGGCAAGATTTTAGATGGTGTTGGAGTCTATTTTCCTAAGATGACACTAGTCACTATCCTCTAGGGTATTTTTGCTTAAATGCAAGAACACCTTTCTGCTTGGCTGCTCTTCTGGCTTCCCCCAGAAAAGAAAGCCCTGGGTTACCTGGGCTCAGCACCACTGTCTGGCTGCCTGTGCTAGAGCTGCACAGAAGTTTATGTTGTCCCTTGGGAATGAAAGGAGGGAAACTGGTTTCCATGATAGGAGAAACTAATCTGTGAGCAGAGAGCCATCACGAGGCCCCTACAGCTCTTCACACCTTTCCCTAAAACGTGCTGTCACTGGTACAGCCTTTTTCTAAATGGTGAAGGGAAAATGTAGGATCAGCTGAACTGCAGGATACAGGAATGCATGGACCACAGTAATGGACACAAGAGCAAGGGAAAGCTACAAGCCCTCCACTCTTGCTAGTAAATCTGTGCCAATGTTGACCTTTCCTTCACTTTGACGAATCTCCAGTTCTGCCTGTATGTTGGGGAGTATCTATTCTATTTCTGGAAGTAAGGCATCCCTAGGGTTTTTCAGAACCCTCAGAAAACAAACCAGAACCCTCACAAAAGTGTTACACTGTGGCAGAGGAGGATTTCAGTACTGTAGGTGTCCCCAGTCCAGACACGTGTTGTGGTATATTTTTATGAGACTGAGTGTAACACAGAGGTAAAAGAGCTGTGTGACTCTGCTTATTTTAGCTACATTTTCTGCTCCTTTCTGCTTATTCACAGAAAAATAGAAAACTATCTCTAAATAATACCACCACCTCAAATATACTTACAATAACATTTGAGAAAGCAACCCCAACCATCCATAAAAACAGTCGGGGTTGCTTTGCTAATATGTTGCTTGGAGATAAAACCACCCAGACTGTAAGAAGAATGAACAGCAACAGAGGTGACACAAGAGGTAGCAGTCCTTCATACAGAGAATCATTCTTCAGTGTTTTCTTTAAATGTGCTCTGGAAATAAATACAATAATTTTGTAGAGAAAGTAATTTTATCCATTCTAGTTCTACACAGTAACTTCAAACTCTAGACCAAACTCAGCCCAAGAATTCATCTTGCAACCAGTGCAAATGTGCTAGATACCAGACATTTTACAAGAAATTGTAGTATACCCAAGTAACAATTATTTCTGGGGTCAAAATATACTGATTTATTCACATAGCTCCTGATCAGCTTTGCTTGCTCACCATTGTCTGGCAGTGGACCAGTAAACTCACCCAAAGTGAGCTGCAGTACTCTCAAGCATGCAGACATGCTGTGAATTCAAAAATGTAATAGCTTCACCTTGAGAGGGTGAAGCTTCTAACACGAGACATAAACTTGTTTCAGTCAATACACCCCACATTTTCAGCAGCAGCAGAGTGAAGCACATGGCTGGCAGGTATTGCTCTTGTTTAGGCCTGGAGGTCATACTGCTTGAGAATCCTGTACATTAGGATTTAGGTACTTTAGTCCAAATACAGCCTAAAGGGGAGGCTTTTTGGCTAATTAGAGCACAGAAAAAATTAATGATACCTTGTGTTTTCTTGGGTATTTTAAGCTGTTTTTTAAAGGTAGGAAATTATTGCACTAAGTTCACTACCACTAAAGCATCCCTTCATACAGCTAGTTCACAAGAACAAATCTGTGTTTTAAATGTACTGGGAAAGGTCCTGTTTAAAATCTTTGAACTTAGTATTAATAGAAACAGCTAGACAAAAATCCAAGAAATATCTTTCTCATGCCAAAAAGGAATCACCTACTCCTAAAATAACAACTGAGAACAGGCATCAGGATGAAGAAAGAGAGGAGATTATTGGAAAACTCCTTCATCACCAAAGAGCTTGTGCGTGCATCATTCAAGCAAACCTGACTGGTAGTTTAAAATTTTTGTGCTCTTCTCTTCCAGGAATTATAAGTCCAGTGGAAGGCTTGAGAGGAACTTTGTCAAGTGATGACTTGAAAAGGAAAATACTAAACAAAAGTCCTGACAGGAAAGGAAGGAAACCAAACCCTCAATGCTCATTGGGGCAAAGGCTGCTACTGCTAGGGGCTGACATGCACAAGGTGCTTCCCTCTCAGTCATCTGTGAACAAGATTTCCTTGCACGGCTGATTCCCAGCCCCCTGCCCCACAGCCCAGCCTTTCTGCAGGTCCTCAGCCTTTCCTGCCCCACATCTCCCAACTCTCCACACTTCCTGCCCCAAACCCTGGGCTGTGCATGCTTTTGGTAACTGCACTGAGTACTACCACACAAAAAGGGCTGTGTAGGAGAGATGCGACATGGTCTTATAGCCTCTCTGAAATTTAAATGTTAATACTAGCTTTCACTAATTCCTGAAGACATGCAGTGACAGTCCCTCCTCCAGGACACTTAGGACCTGAGAGACCTGAAGTGACAGATGAGTGAAATGAGCTAGCAAATACTAGGGGAAGGCAGGCAGCATTAATAAAAATAGGCCATTGGAATATAAACTAACTGTGTATAAAATTCTTGGGTGCAGCAAGCCAGTTCTTAGATGTAATCACAGCTTGCCACCTGCCTAGCTTACATCTGATAGTAATTATCTGCAGACTTCATACAGAGGAGAGTTTTACAGAAGGACCGGGAAGACAATTAAGTACTTCATAGAGTGCAGGATGATCAGCTATAGAATTCAACCCAGCGAAGGCAGAAGTTGCAAATCACATTTGATTGCAAATAAAATGCAGTGTTTTTTACTACAGAGCCTTTATCAGTTTACTGTGCAGGACCACTGTGAGACTGCCTGGAGAACAGCAAATGAAAGGAAAAGGAGAGAGTTGTAAACATGAAAAAGAAACCAGTCAGATTCTGAAAACTCACCAGAAAAACCTTTTACAACATTATCAGGACAGCATCTGGATGAAAGAAGCTAGTCTACTTCAAGCATTACATTTATTTATAAATGAGGAAACCATTAAATATGAGCTGAATTAAATAGGAGCTGATAGAACTTATTTAGTGTTAACTAACTTACCTGTGAATGTTGTATAGTGTTTGTGGAAATGATAGAAACAAGCTGAAGCCTGGAAGAGAAGAACATTAATATGTAATTCAACACTGATGACCTCAGAGTTTTTTCATATGATAACAGACCTTGTGTACTATTCTAAAAATGATTCGGTATTCCTGTACTCATTACAGGATATGAACTGAGATTGGGGGCTTTAGGCAATATAAAACTGTCCTCTTTTTTCCCAAAAGCTAACGGCTGGAAATAGTTGCTGATATAGAATTTCCTATGTAATGAGTGACATGAATAGAATTTTTTAATAAAAATTCTGATATAGCTAATAGATAGGATCAATTATTTTTTCATACAGGTTTGTCTGCTGGACCCAGCACGACCCTACTTTTCATGAGCTACTGTTTATCTAGAAAAATCTGAGTCTAACACCAAAAGCCTTCCAGTGGAATATAGAAAGACAATAAACTTCAAGCTGGGCTGTTCACATTAGTGGGGAAATAAGTTTATAGTTCAAAATATTAAGGGTCAACTAATGATTTGTTTTGATAATACAACAGCTGAAATTAATTAATTTTTATGACACATCCATAATTTGAACAAGTGAGAGTTTTTTACTTCTTTTTTTTAACACAGCTGTGATGATTCTGGAGCTCAGCTTTAACCCACGAAGCACGAGGGTTTTGCCTTTGCTAATGCTGTGTCTCCCTGCTGGTATTATCAACCCCTGAGCTGCCTGAAGACCCAGCTGTACCTCCTCTAACACCCACATCCAAAATACGCTGGTCCACCCAAGAATCAAAGAAGACTTTCAGCAACAAGTGGAAACTTGAGATTTAAACAAAAAAAAGCCACTATGAGTCAGTCCTAACTAGGTGAAAATATATATTACTTTTTAAATCTATATCATTCCCTGTAGAGCTCTTTGGTTTGCACTTTTCCCCCACGTTTTCTCTATTGAGGGTTTTCCCTGGTCAATTTGCTGCTTAGAGATTGCTTTGGGTAGCACATTTCTGCACAGCTTTTTTATTATAGGGCATGAGACTTGGGTGTGATGCACTAAATTAATACATAATTCCTATTTTATTATGGGCAAGAAAAGCCCTCTGATGTGTTACACTTTCAGGTTTTGACCCAAAATATCTCATTTAAGAAGCACTATGCTGCCTGTACAGAAAAGTAGAAAACTTTAATCTCATTTTTAGCAATATGGAGGGGAAAAATGAATAGAGGAAAGATATGATTTCAGATGACTTTGTACTGGGGCTAATGAGACATAGCAGTGTGTTGAGAAATGTTAGTGTTTACCCTTCAGTCCTCATCAAGGACATACCCAAGTGTTTAGCAAGCTCTGGCCACAGTGGCAACTCAAGAAAAGGAAAACAACATGGAAGAAAAGTGGAGATCGGGGTTGTTGGAAAAAAAAAAAAGTAAAAAGGGATGCAATAGATAATCTGTCTCTCCAGTCTTTCTGGTTATCTGCTAAAGAGAGGGAAACAAAGAATTGAAAAAAAAAAAAAAAGAAAAGCCAGCCTGTAAATAATTTCAGGTATTGCATTCTTTTTAATGTTTACTTTCTGGCTTTGCTTTTTAAAACAATTAAGGGCTCTGCTTCTTTACTATGGCAGAAACTCCCTATCAAACAGCTGAAGGATGTGCAATTGAAGTAATATCCCAAGTATTTTGTCAATATATTTCTAGAATTCACAGGCTTAGTGCCTTCAGAGTGATCTGTGTTTAATGTGCACTCCAGTTAGCTATGTTTTCTATTAGGCAGGGAGCGCTAGTTCAATAAAATCTTGAGTTACGTACAGCAGTTCCAACATCTGTATCACATTAGAGCAGACATGAGACAAAACATTGACTCTTGAGGTTAAATCTAAATTTCCTGCTGCAATCCTGAAGTTTGATTTGTTAGGAGAAAAGCAACCGAGAGGAACAGAAATAGAGACTAGAACTAGAAATAGAATTCAAAGAGCAATGGTTGCCAACAATTTGTTATTTTTATGAAGTGCCATTTTTGTTAGGAATAACACACTGACCACAAACAGTCCCCCAGCTAGCAAAAAGCCACTTTCCAAACGGGGCAGTCCCACTGGTTACTCCCCTGTATTTTTACACGGCTTTGATTTTAGCATGGTGAGAGAGCTGAGGATGCAGCAGGGAAGCAAAGGGTGTTCCCCGTTTCTTACGGGATTTTCAGAATTCCATCATTTCCTACAACATGTTGCTTTCCCATCTTTTTTTAGCTAAAGAGGCCTGGCTTGGGGGGCTGCTTTTGGTACTCATTAAATCTGCTGTTTAATTGGCATTAAGGATCCCTTTGTGCCCAGGAGCTAAACTGCTCCATCCGCATTGCTGCCATTCCCTGCTGCTCTGAGGAACAAAAGGTGCAGCCTGGAAAGCAAACCCACTGCTGGCTCCCTGGCACTCAGCCACCCAGGCTCTGCCCAAGTGATGATCATGGAGCTTTTTTTTTTGTTAGAATGTCCTAAATGTACATATTTTATTTTAAAATAATTTTTTGAATTAAATTTCAGCACATTAGATGTTTTAACACATATGGGCAAATAGAACTCCTCAAGTGTTCTTAGAAGTAGTATACAGCCCTTCCAGGATTTTTTAGTTTCTTCTTTAGTATTTTGCCATTCTACAGCTGATTTAAAATCTGAGACCCAACTGTAAGAACACAGGCCTATAATAAAGGCAGAAATACCACAGCACAGATGGGTGGCACAGATATCCAGGGAATTCTTGTGTCACGCTAGGCTGAAAGTATCAAGCCCAAATCCTCGGATTTAGGTACAATCCTATCGTCTGTCCTCTGTGTTGCACAATGTAAACTCCCTTTTCAGAGAAATAAACCTTTTTAAAGCTCTTTATTAGGAATTATTTTGTCAATATTAAAAAATGCCAAACATAAGCATAAACAAACAAACAAACAAATCCCAATGCATTCAGAAATTCAGAATTAAAGACATATCCGAAGTGAAGAAATTAAGGCATTATCTTGTTTTCCAAATATGTATATGTACAGAAGCACACATATACATTCACAGACATGCATATAAATATGTGTGCATATATATATATATACATGTGTATAAAAGAGATCAAAAGGCAATTCCCATCAATCTTAAGGACAACTTTAGATTTCATTTATTGCTTTCAAATTCAATTCCAAACCAATACGGTGTTTTGTGATGCAGCTGAATAAAATAATAATATTTTTTAAAAGCTAGCACACGATGAATACCATGATACCTTGTCACCCATGTTACTTGGACTAACAGTAATATATTTTAATTATGTGAGGGCATTTTAAATGCTCAGGTAACTAAATTTAAAGACTACTGAAGATCTACAGGCAGACAGGTAGTTTCCAGGACATGCTGCAGTTACTGTGGCTGTTGTACCTGATTTAATTCAGGCATTTCCGCAAAATACAGACTTGGTTATTGTAGAGAAAGAGAGAAAACAAACTGCTGACACTACTGTCAGTTCCAGAAAATGCTATTTCAGCACCCAACAGGCCCAAGCTGGCACTCAGACAAAGCAATCAGCCTGATGCAGGTAGCCACGTTTCTGAAAACATAAAACCTCACAGACTCTAAACACAGCCAAATAAAGAAGTGACTCCAAGACACCTAAACCACTAAACAAGCTATAGTGCTTCAAAGGAAGGATAACCTTCACAGTTTATCTTCTCCACACCTTTGCTGTCATAAAGTCCCTTTGTTAGTAAATTCTTGGCAAATGAATCATCCTTAAACTGTCCTAAGAAGAGCACTGAAATTTTATGTGTTAAGAATTGGCTCTCCGGATAGCTAAAAATCAAAAAGTCAAAAATGAGACAGTGCGATACAGGGATGTAATTTTAGGTGAACACTGCCTTGGAGGTTGTGTGGATTTGTTCAGGAAAGCACCATGCCCCCCAAAAAATACTCCCCAGAGCACTCATCCCATTCGGGAGGCAGGGAAGAGGCCTGTGCAGACCTTCTGGTATATCAAAGAAGCTGACCAACTCTAACAGCAGGTGGTTGTACTTGCATTTCAGCTTACAAATTAAATACTATCACTCTCCTCATTCTTCAGCTGCCCACACCTCTGCATGGCCTTCTTCAGTACACTGCTTGGCCTTTCCATCTCTAGATTAATAATTCGTCATAATCAATGTTTGCTGTAAAGAAATGGGATGTTATAATTTACCCTTCTTAGCCACCAGACAAGAAAAATTAGATTCAAAATATCCAGGCCTCAATATTAGCTTGGAAAAATATTTAAATACTTTTTCCATGGTGTTTTTCTCAAATTCATTGCACATTTAGAGCAGCTAGAAGACACATGAAAATATCTTAACACGCTGAATGTTTAGCACACTGATCAGTGCCTGGAAGCAAGCTTCATCAAAAGGTGAACATTTTAAAAGCACTTGTTTCTGGAACAGAAGCTTTCTATTGAACAATGTGACCTTCTCTGGCATGTCTTGAGCAGACAACTCTTTTAATTGACTATGCAAACACATAATTGCATTTTGAGCTGTCCACTAAAAAGCATTACATTTTATTACTATATAAAATGACAAACCTAACACCACTTAGTAGTTGGGGGGGGGGGAAATCTTAGAAAACAAATATATAATTTGCAGACTTAATTGAGCCTGTAAAGTCTGAATACATTAGGGTGAAAAATACACCCAAAATCCACCTTATGAAATTATTCTACAGGATTAAGAGAACATAATGTAAACATAAGCACTGTCTTCATGCACAAAGTTGATGTAGGTTTTGGATGTTTAGCATCTAAGATATTTTTTGAATATAGAGATTGTAGAGGGATGTATTTATCATGCTTGTTGAAAAGAGATGTGTTTATCATGTTTATTGATTTTATACCTTATTTTCAGTGTTAAGGAATTACACATGGCATTTATCTCAAACTGAGCTGTAAGATAACAATTAGCATTAAGAGGAATTTAGTACCAATTGAAGAATTAGTTTATGGATGTAGCTGCTTCTTTGATGTAGTTGTGTTCAAACATCATTCTTTTTCTGGGCACAGCAAGAATTGAGCACCAAGGAAACAGTGCCTTTATTTGAAAAGCCCAGACTGGCTTCCAGAAGGACTCTGCCAGGTGAGCTCCCTTGTTTGACCTTCTCCTGGGGGTCCCAGAGCCCCTGAAATGACTCCTCACACCTTAACACCACCAAACTCATTCCCACCTGTAATCAGTATCCTGTGACACTGCTCTGCCTCTGGCCTTGAGCGCTCTGTTTTCTGGGTTATTGTTCTGACTGGTTCAGATGAGTTACTCCAAACATGAACTCAGTGGCTTCTTAAAAATATATCTCAAGTGACAGGTGAGTATTTCACACCCCTTACTTTAATGGAGCCTTGTACAATCTGTCACAACAATGCCTTAATAAATGTTGAATTGGTGACAGACACGTAGAAGCCAACTCATGTTAACCACGCTTCTTGAGCAGGACTGGTCAAAGCCTGTTGGAGCAATAACCTTTTGAAAACACTGCACTTAACATGTAATCATTCAGCAAGTCATCACTAGGGCAGAACCATCAGCCACTTTGCAATGGGAACTATAGGAAATCGCTACAGAATGACATCATTCCATAGGGGCCAGAAACTATTCATAATTTGACTGTGGCCTCCTAAACAATTTCTGACACTGAAAAAGGGGCAGGCTACTGTATGAACACCTATGGCAAGGACTTGTGTGTCCTCCTTTGATACACAGAATGTAGCAGAGTGTAAGTACAAGGCATAGCTTTAGAGGAGTAACTGTGCTTTCCCACTATGATGGAATTCAAATAATTGGCATGTTTTAAATGTTACAGCTTGGCCTCATTGTTATTTTTTTTTGCTGCTATTATCTGTTCATTTATGTTTTCACTCCTCATTTTATGTATTTGAGTAGCTTGGGGAAGAGTGACCATCAAGAAAAACACTCTGTAGAAGTCCGCATAGAACCCAAACCCATGCACACCATAGGCAAAAATTCTGAATGCTTTGGCCCCATCTCTAAAACAAAGTTCAAGTTTCAGATCTCTGACAGATATTAATACTCAATTCACATTTTGTGTTCAAACCTGCACATTGAAAACTTGTTTCAGCTTTGCCACAGGCTTCAGTAGCCAGACCTGGGCACTGTTGACCACACATAGTAGACTCAGATATGACACCATGTCTGGATTGCACAATAGTCTGCCCTATGTGCCATGCACTGATGAAGTATAACATATCCACACCATGCTTGAGTGATCCTTTTCCCATGAGATCTATTCTTGTGCTTGCAATTAATACCGAGAAGGAACAGGAAACTCTGTGCATCCAGGCATCATTTTTCCAATTTGCCTTCCTAGGGAATGAAGCTGATGTGCTAACCCTGCTTCTTTGTGTACATCCCACCACAACTTCCAAGCCCTCAGTCAATTCTGAGCAAAAGAATATACCAAAAGAAATTTCCAGTAAGATGCATGTCTCCATCTTCCTTTCTCCAGGAAAGGATTGTAGCCTGAACGCAAATCTCATTAGACATTATAAAATCTTCATACAGAGCAAGTATGAAGGTCCCAAACATGGGAAATGCTTCATGCAGAGCATGCACCTACAGGTCATTTAATAGCAACGTGAGACAGAAACCATCATCAATTAGTAATGCTGCTCCCTGAACTACAGATGCCTACCTGTCAGTGAAAATCTGCTCACAAAGTCTACAACATCATTTGTGGTACTAGAATTTATGTACAGAACTGGCTGCTTTAAAATGCTTATTGTAAATATTTCATATTGTTGTCAACCTGATAGCAGAGTGACAGGGAATGTTAGGCATTTGGGATGCCCTGGAGGGGTGAAAATAAATGATAGCTCTCACCCCAGTGCTGCCCTTTGAAGGGACCCTAGTTAGCCAGGTAATGCTATGGGACAACTGTAGTTAAATCCCAAGAGAACTTTTGGAGTGTCACCCACAGGAGCCCTGATGAGTGCAGAGTCATTAGCTCCGATGAGCACACAGGCACATAACTTTAGAAGGGTCTGTCTGCTCCCATCTTGGGAGACAAAAGGTATTTCTGCCTAGCAGCCAGGTCAACATGCTCTGGAAACAGGAGAAGGACCTTCCTCGTTGATTCAGGGTCCAGCTAGGTGTGCATTTTGGAGCTGAAGGATGGAATTGCATTCACTGCCAGTGAAAATTACAGGATCATGTTTGCTGGGTAGCTGACAAATTCCCATAAAATACTATGCTGAAGTTTCTCTGTTTCACAGGGTAGTCCTCTGAGGTCACTCACTGCTCAGCAGCTCAAGACTTGGCTTTCCTACAGGTGTTCACAGTGTGCCAGACAGTTCCCAGGAACATACATAAAGCTCTCTTTCCTAAAACATCTAATCTAAACACCAGTATTGCTGCACTTTTATGCATATCTTTGTGTGTTCTGGCACCTGATAAAAGCTCCATTATTTTCAATGAGTGAGTGTCACCTGGTGATAACACAGCTTCCTCTAAAGAGGTGCTTTTGTAGAGTTCGTCCTTAGGTTATACATGGGTTATTATTTTTTTCTCAGAAAACTCCACGAAAGACATCTGAAAAACACTTTTGTGCATCTTGTTTGGATTTCTTCCCACCACAGAAGGTAGGAGCTAAAGCCCAGCTGCTCTTGGAGAAGCCACGGCTCAGCAGCTGAACTCCTGTTGTGTACAGAGCAATAAAAGCACCAAACAAATGCCAAGTATTGATGGAGCAGCTACAGGTTCATTGTTAGAAGGACCACTAGTGACTACTAAATGCCATCAGATGGTTAAGCACAGCCATTTGTGGTTTAATGGCTCCTCTCAGGATCCTGGGAAACTAGCTTGTAAAAAGCATCAGAGGCCCACTTTGTTTTTAACTAGCCACAAAGGCATTTAACTGAGCAAACCAGAGTGAGCTCTCTGATACAAATGGTACTGGCTGAGCAAGACACACTTGTTGCAGTCTCTAAGGGAGAGAATAATTGAATCTTCCTGGCTGCTTGGCCCTTGGTGTAGGTTAGACAAGTACTTCTTCTGCAGTCACAGTGGGGTCCTGCAATTTACCACAAGCTTCTAAAAATTTCACATATCTCTAGTCACTGCACACAGGCTACCCAATGATAATCACCTTACTGCTGAGCTGAGATTCAAAGATGAAATGGCAGTGTTTTCTGGACCAACATGACCCTTAGTGGAAGGATACTACTTTTTCTATATTTAAATTTAGTGTCTGATTCTAAGAGATTTACTAAGCACTGTGATGATTCTGTAATACAGAGTCAACCAAGACTATTATTTTGCATACTCTAAACCCATATTTAACTTCAACTAAGTTGCAAAAGTTGCCATTGTGCATAGTGTGCTAGAGACAAGGTTTTTGGAGAAACCTTTTGGCTCCTACTTAAGCCTACTCTGCTAGGGACAGTGATGGAAGAAATACTATTCTGTGCTCACAAATCTATTCATACAAGCATACCACAGAAGACAGAAGCAGTAGTTCTTTCTACTGTTAATGGAACAGTCCATCAAACATTGCTTTGCAGCTGGTTCTGGCAGAGTATGAAAAAGGATGCTCACACCTGCAGATCTGATAACTCTGAAATGCTTCCCTTCCACAAACGTTCCTACTATGTTAACAGTTTGAATTAAACCTTCATCCATGGCTTCCCAAGTGCAAGGGAAGCCATCAGAGTACTCCCTGAATGGGCTCTCATGTGTCTTAGTGACAGGAACCAAGCACTGATGTGTGCAGCACAAGAACAAGCGTGTTCAGTGGGCTGGCCTCTGCTAGCACCTAACGCTGCCCTAACCTGCCCCCTAATTCTGGGTTGAGCAGCATCCATCTCCCCTGGGCTTGCAGTGCTGCTTCAAGAGCACAAATCGCTCCCTGTCTACAGCTGCACCTCTGTCAAAGGTGAATAATTCACTGACCACTGAAAAGGCAACCACTGTCTTTCCCCCCTTCCTTTCTTTCTTTTCCTCAGAGTGCCTAAATCAGGTCTGACTAGAAAAAGACTGTATCATCTTGGTCACACACTGTTGGGTTTTTTTCGGGTAAAGTACAAAACCACATCCTTGCAGACACTGCTCATTAGAAAGCACAGCCTGAACACAGGGTCCTTTCTAATCTGGGAATTCTGGGAAACGGTGCTGGGGCAAGAGGTGGTACCTGCTGACAACTTTTCCATAGGGAGAGGGTGGTGAAAGCACACATCAGTGCAAAATGCTCAAATGGCTCTTATTGAGTTGACATGAGAGAAGCACCAAAAACCAAGTCCTCCATTTGGCTCAAGGGCAGAAGATGTTTCTTGGGATGCAAGCCTGGAGTGTTCATGTCAAACAGCATTTTGGTGCCCTCTTCTTACCACTTGTATGCTCATATAGAAATCTCCAAAATGCATATGCTAATTTCTTCACCTTTCAAGCAACACATCAAAGACATTTTGCTTACACAGATACTCAGCTAAGACTTCTATATTTTTAACTCATTAAAATGTAAGTGCTCATGTTCTCAGTCTTGATATAGCAGTCAAAAAACATTCAATGCTCATTTCAAACCACACTGACAGTATCAAATAATGACCAAATAGGCTATTGCTGTGTATGAAAAATAAATCTCTTCTGTTTGCAAAGGAATACTAAAAAGCTTAGAAACAACCTGTCTTTTATTCATATTTACAGTTGTGCATATAAAATTATTTAAATAATGTCTTCATTCCCTCTGTACATAATGTTTTGGAACATAGTGTGCTCCAGGCCAAAACATTAAACTTAGAATATACATAAATGTAAGTGACATTTTACCTGAGTGACATGAAGAGTTCCTGAGACTTTGGGAGCCCAGCAAGCCAGCACACTGCACTGAACTGCACATGCAGATAAGGAGCATTTTCTATATTATTTGTATGCAGCATACAGTAATTCAGTGAGGAAAAAAAAATTCCAAAGTTATCTTCTTTTTAAAAGTTTTCCAGTATTAACCCTTTTAATTATCTCTATTCATGTATTTTTGGACAAGCCAACACTTACAAAAGTAAAACCAAACAAAAGAGGAAAATATAAAAAATATCAAATCAAAATAATTAAGAAGCTGTACACTTTTGCATAGATCTGGACACTTACCTATAAGCAGGATAACTAATACATCTGTAATATAATAACCAAACAGCAAAGGCTTCTGCCAGACCTCCACACCAACAGTACCGGTGAGCAGATATGCTGCTATTAACACCTACAGAAAAAAAGATAACATATTTTCAATCCATTACATCTAAAGGTAGAGAATTTCACTTATTATCTTAATACAAATGCAAAAGTAAAAAAAAAAAAAAATCTTTTAGTTACCTCCTGTCCCTAGTTTACCTTCTGCTGCCATGGCAAAATTATTTCTAAGCAGTGAAGCAACTTGCAGGGTCACCAACAGAATTATTTAAAATGTATGAAATATGGTAAGCAAGCAGCTTCTCTGGTAATGTGTGCATCTGTTTATATGTGGTAAGTATTACTGACTTACCTTTTCAAAACACCTAAATCCACTTTTATTGCCACTTTTATCCCCATTGCACGTGCACTTCCCTGTTTTTAGATACAGACTTCAGAATTAGTAATGTGGTTATTTTTGCAGCTTTGCCCCTTGAACTGATCATATCAGAATAACTGAGAGGGGGGAAGAAAAACCCTAAGCTCGTATGAAACAATAATAAAAAATAATAAAAATATTCAATGGAATGTGAAGAAATAAAAAGAATGGGAAGTAGATGAAGTCTTCCCTGATTTTTAATTTGTTTGACAGTAACATCATTACAGGACACAAAAAGAATCACGTAGATGTCATGAGGAGTGGAAGAACACATACACAAGACTCAGGAGCACCCAGCTAGAGGGACTGCTGCCCTCCTCTAGCCTGCTTTGTTCTCAGCTGCTTAGTTTTGCCATAGGACCCATAAGGGGCTGTATGTTTCATGCTACACTAGCTCTAAATTAAAATGACGATGTTAATTACAATGCCATTTAGAAAACTGCATATTCATCTCTTTATTCCCAAGTAACATTCAGTAACCTTTATATTTTCCACTCAGTGCAGCTTCTTACTCTGGGATGAAAAAAATGGTTTCCAGCTTTACTTGTGTTACAGATTTTACTATTTCTTAATCAGGTTTTTTAATACACAGGTTTTTTTTCTATGTTATGTATTTTCTCCATTTGAACTTCAACAAGCACATTCCTGGTCTTCCATTAAATTTTAACTCAAAGATACACTGAAAATCTCTTTGTTAATTACCAGTTTTTTTAAGATCTTCTATTAAATTTTAACTCAAAGATACACTGAAAATCTCTTTGTTAATTACCAGGTTTTTAAAGATCACAGATTAAGAGCTAAATGCTGATGTCGCTTAAACTTCTATTACACATAGATAATGCTACATTTGGTTTCACTTACTTCTCTGTATCTGAAATCAAGATTCTTGCCCTGTCAGTATGTAGGTCTTTAAGAGGTTTTGCTTGGATTTTGCATTGTGGAAGTGGATGTTTGAACTGCCTCTTCAAGAATAAGCAGCACAACAGATCCACAGCAAGGAGCAGCAGGCACCAGGAGTGCCATTATGTCTTGGGCCACTGAAGACAGTGAGTCAAATTTTGGTCTTAGTGAAGGACATGTATAATGGGTTTTGCAATTCACTGCATCAGAGCTAACATTTGGCTTCCTGAAGAAATTGTATCATATTACCCATAAGACATGACGGATGGAATCCTGACCCCATCAAAGTTGATGGCAAAACTCCAACTGGCTTTGATGGAGCCTGAATTTACCCTCACACGTTGAATCCTGAACAGACTTTTTTGGCAAGTGATAAAAGAGGAACTTCAGTATTAACCATTATTACAGTCAGTACTTTTGGCAGGGCAGTCATGAGCATCACTGTCAGATGTCAGTGCATGTCTAGGAACAGGGGTGTGGATGCAGTGGGGTCTCACAGGGAATGCCCTGTCCTGGGATTTGGTGATGCAAGACTCCCAGGTCGAGATTGCCTCTTAACAGATGTAGCATATGGAAAAAAAACACTCCTTGGCTTCAAAATTTTGGTATATTGTTTTTTAAGGACTCGTCACTTTGACTACACTGAAGCAGTCTCCAGCTTTAGAAAGCAGACCTCCTTTAGAAAGCCTGAAGGATGAGAAAATGGCTGTGTCCCTTGATCTAACCTATGCTAGCAAAAAAATTGAAGATTGTCAACATTACTAGCAAAGCCTAAGCTGTATAAACCAGCTAGCAAATCAGCTGTATAAACTATTTTAAAGGCACTGCTGGTGAAAAAAAAAAAAAAGTAAAGCAGTGCTCCTAAGTTCAACTGAATAATTTTACTTAAGAAAAGATGGCCAAGTTTTTTACTTATCTCTCTACCATCAGTCAGCTTTAGTACTTTTCAGATCTAAATGTAGTCTCTAGCAAGTAAAAATAATTGCAGCCTTTTGTAAAATGAGAAGCCCAAATCAAATAACTGCATTTGGTTTGTGTGGCCAGTTTTTGGTAGCAGGGGGGCTACAAGGGTGGCTTCTGTGAGAAGCTGCTAGAAGCTTTTCCCATGTCCAGCAGAGCCAATGGCAGACATCTCCAGGATTGGTCCACCACTGGCCAAGGCAGCACCAACCAGAAATGGTGACAATGCCTCTGGGGTAACATTTTTTTAAAGGGAAAAAAAAAACCAAAAAAACAAAAACAAAAAAACCAACTTACTGTGCAGTTGTAATTGCTGCCAGAGAAGAAAGTAGTGAGAATATGGGAGAGGAACAGCCCTGCACACACCAAGGTCAGTGGAGAAGAAGGAATAGGAGGTTCTCCAGGCACCAGAGCTGAGACTCCCCTGCAGCCTGTGGTGCAGCCCATGGTGATGCAGCTGTGCCCTGCAGCCCATGGACATCCAGGGGGATGCAGAGATCCACCTGTAAGTCCCCACACCAGAGCAGGTGGGTGCCTGAGAGGAAGCTGTGAACCTGCAGGAGGCCCATGCTGGAGCAGGCAGGGATCTGCAGACCCATGGAGGGAGGAGCAGGTTTCCAGGTAGGACTTGTCATCCTGTGGGGGACCCATACTGAAGAAGGCTGTGCCTGAATGACTGCACCCCATGGAAAGGTACCCATGGGGCAGCAGTTTATGAAGAACTGTAGCCCATGGGATGGACTCACATTGGAGAAGTTCACAAAGAACTGTCTCCCATAGGAGGAACTCTGGAGCAGGGGGAGGACTCCTCTCCCTGAGCAGTAATAGAAACAACCTGTAATGAACTGACCATAACTCCTATTCCCTGTCTCCCTGTGCCAGTGGGGGAGTGGAAGTAGAACCCAGGAAGAAGGGAGAGGTTGGGGAGATGTGTTTTTAAGATCTGTCTTACTTCTCATTATCCTGCTTTGATTTTGATCCATAAGAAATTAAATTAATATCCCTGAGCTGAGTCTGTTTTGCCCATGATAGTAATTTGTGAGTGATCTTTCCCTGTCCTTCTATCAGCTCATGAGCCTTTCATTATATTTTCTCTCCCTGTCCAGTTGCAGAAGGGAGTGATAAAGCAGCTTTGGTGGGTGCCTGGCATCCACCCACCACAATAATACAAGTGAGAACTATATAGCAAGGTAATGTTGATGGGTACAATCATGGATTCCAACTCTCAGCAGCATCTGACCAGGAATATTTTTGGCTTTCCAAGACCTTCTCTATGAGGATGAGGAATACTTATGATGGAAAAGATATGGAAATACAAGGTGTTAATTTGTAAGCCCTTTGATATAGCCGACAGCAGGACAAGATTCTGAGCAGGGGCTCCCTATCTTGCCACAATTTTGTAAATAACAGCAATATAGTCACATTTGTTCCTGTGTAAAATCAGAATAATTCTTTGATGTGGCATTGGGAAAATTCTATATAAAGATAAGGCAGTATAACCCCTCAAAGTCTTCTACCTTCTAGCCTCTTACCTGTCCTCTAAAATTGTTGATATTTTAAAATAACCATCTCTTTCATGTCTTTTCACTATTTCAGGTGTAAGTTTTGTGACCACTATATTTTAGACTGTGTGTGTACATAATTTTTTTCTTACCATTGATTTACCATTTCTGTTTTACACACAGGCACATTTAGTATGCTGTGTGATATTCAACATGATAAAAAAAAATCAAATATTTTGTCATCTTGTAAAAAAATGTGGATATGCTTTAAAATTCTTTATGATTCCACAAAAACCTGACATTAATTTTATTGTAATATTCAATTTCACTAGCATTAATTGCTCATGTGTTGAAATATTTTCCATTAACACAATGCTCAAAATAAACATCTAGGAAGAAAAGTAATTTAAAATACAAGGCTACTTCATTCTTCTGATAATAAATGTGACACTTGCCTAAAAGAGTAAGAATGATTTCCTACAAGCTATTTCAATAGGAGTTAGTTTTAATGTCATGTGCAATTTTTCCACTTTATTTTTTTCTCAGTTTCTTTTTCTTACTTTATTTTTTTCTCGGTTTCTTTTTCTTTCAATAAATAATTGAAGGTTGCAAATCTTATACTTTGAAAAATTTTACCTAAGAAGATGACTTTGCATTTAGACATTATAGACAAATAGTTAAAGGCACATGGAAGATTAATTAATCAAATAAATAAATAATTAATTATCAAGGGAATCATAATCAAGTGGTTAAGAATGAAGCAGTCTGCTGCAGAAAAAGCCTGTGCACAGTAGGTTCTTCTGTTCAGATTTTACATGGATACACCATGGGGCTTCTCTCAGAGAACTGAGTATTGAGAGCAGTTTCCAGCCGTGTCTGGAGGCAGCTTGAAGCAGACACCATGGTCTGGCCAGCACTGCTTCCTCACTGCTATCACTTCTCTTACTTCAACATTTCCATTGTGCTCCAGCTTTGGAACTAAGTAATAATGCTTTTTCTTCACAAGACAGGCTATGCTTTCCACAGACACTTCAAATTAGAAAAGCTCTGAAAGTGAATATCTTTTCAACTGAAATTAAATTGTGAATCCTGATCATATGACCAAAGAACAATATATTTGCATCTTTATTTTGCTTTTTAATAGGAAAGGGGTTTTGCCCCTCAGAGAAGGTAGAAATTTTTTCAAGATGTGATGTGCACTTGAACTTGTTTGGGATTTCTCTGCCAGCTCCTGAAACACTTGCTGCAGTACCTCCCTGGAAAAGGTCATATAGAACATATTTCAGCATGAGTTTTTTAAATAAGCTTGTCAAAAGAAAACCTGGTATATGGCACCCATGAAAGAAACCTTCCCCAGCTTTGATGGAACGGAAGGAGAAAAGGAAGTTCTGCAATGTTTCGGTTGCTAGGGGCATCTTGCACTTCCATTTATTGAGAGTTCCAAGGCAGGCAGAGGGTTCTCCCAGAAGCTCTAGGTGCTACTGTCCAAAGCCATCAGGCAGAAGCAGCTGGGAAAGCATCTTAGACTGAAACCCTGGGGCTCACGGTCCAAGCACCCATCCCTTCAGGAACAACTCTATCTATATGTGGGATTTCTGATCATCCTGTCCTTGCAGGGCAAGGGCTGGGCCAGAGAGAGCTGCCGGTTGCCTTTGGGATTTTGCTGCTTGTGCTTCTTCTGAGCTTGCCCCTCTTGGCTGGGGAGAGGGAGAGGAAGGAGAGTGGAATTGTCTGGGTCACTGCAGCTCTCACACAGCTCTTCACTTTTAAAGTTTTAATTAAGAATATAAAGGGTATCTCCTGTTACACTTAAGGCAGCACCAATGGAGCAGATGTATCATTACATCATATTAAGGAAAAAATAGTACTTTGTTCCCCTGCTATCAACTCAACTGCAGTGGCTTATGAAAAGCAACAGCAAGATTAGGCAAGTATTTCATTAGTAATATTAAATATTGGTAATATTTCATTAGTAATATTAAATTCTTCAGAAAGAAAACAGATTTTTTTAAAAACAAAAGAAGACAATGCCTGTGAAAATTAACATATGGCAAGAAGCCAGAAATTTTAATTTCTCAGGAAAGCTTTGTCTTTTTTTTTTTTTTTTTTCCTCCAAGAAACTTAATCTGCAGATATTAGCTTTCTTTGGTCTGTCTTGTAACAAAAATAAGTCTTCGTTTTCAAGATGTATCCAAAGGGATTTCTCACAGATCATAGCAGAGGTTTATTTTTTAGCCTTTTCTTCAGACTTTTGGGGTTTCCAATAGGTGTGCTTACACAAAAGTGCATGAAAATTGTCTGGATGCTATGATACAGAGGCTCCTCTCCCTGCACCTTTTCCTGCTGCTCAGGAATCAGCACAGGATAGATAGATCCTTGTGCAGGAGGGAGGAGAGACAGGAATAGCTTTCCCTGCTGGATTTGCTGCCACCTTGATTCTGGATCCACAAACATAATGGTCCTCTGACCAAGCATCTCTCAGACACATTACAGCCATTTTTCAAGTTTACAAACCACAGCTTCCTGCAAATGATTGTCTGCTGTAATCAAAGCTAATTGGAGTGCCAATTACAGCCCAGCTAGCGTAATTGGGTTACCAGTTCTGATGAGTCATCAAGTCACAGAAAAACGTGATGTGCATAAGTCCCACAGATTTCTCTGTCTAAAACAAGGTATTTTTTCATGAGGAATAGCAGCTCTTTCTCTAGAACAGCTGAGGCAGAGCCTGTGAGCAGGCTGTGTTTATGTACAGCAGAGCTGACTCAGCAGCAGTGTCCTGGGAGCCACATGCCAGTTAAGTGCTCGTTAAGATCATCAGTCCTCTATTTGCATGCTGACAGTAACTACTGCTTTTCTCGAGTTCTGTGGCAATAACAAAGCCCAAAGTTCCTGACTACCAACAAGTTTAAAAGCAGAAGCAGGGGACTAAGTGTCTGACATGCCAGTGCACCATTAAGTTGCAGGTGAAATTACTGAAGACAGGACAGAGAGGCACATTCCTGCAGCAATCCAGCAAGGAATGCCATAGAGGAAATACTGAACTAAACATCGTGAATCAGTCTGGAAGCAGCTAGTGAGTGCTTCCACACTCTCTGCTTCTAAATGTGACTCTGGGAATACCTGGCAGAGAAATAATGGGGAAAAAAAAGCCAGCAAGGGAAACATTACCTTTCTTACTCATCATCAGCTATTTGCTATTGTCCCCAGTATCCTCTAAGTTACTGGAGATTAAGAGCTATCTTTAACAGTGCACATATAATATAAATTTGCTGAATGAGTTTACAAAACAAGAAAAAAAATTTAGGGGAATTAAGATCTTTTACTAGACTAGTCAGTAGAACTGGAAAAAAAATGTACTTTCTGGTGTACATAATGGAAAAATACCACCTTGAGCTACAAAGCCTGCCTTCTTTTGTTCATAGGCAGTCACAACAGCTGTTTTTTTACCAATGGGAAAACTGACATACAGAGATTTCAATAGTACAGTCTTCTACCACTGCTGATGACTGTGCTAAAGAGCATCAAAAAATTCTCACATTTACAAGCTTATCACTTTGACTGTAACCAACTCATCACAGGAGGCACTAAAAAACAAGTGAGCAGGACAGCAGGTCAGCATCAGAGGAGAACAGGAAACAACACTTGTTAGCACCTTGCATCCCAGTTAATCAAAGCAGTTTACAAACTTTACTAATATTCAGCCTCACCACAAATCTGTCAGGCGGGGAAATATTACTACCGTTCTTTCCCAGATGGGAAAACAGGGCCGCAGGCACAGGTCACTAACAGGCACTGACTGAGCTAACAGTACTGCTCTGCTAGTTGATACCCATTCCCAGATTTAACCAATAATACAGTTTGGATGCTGCAGCGATCCAGCAGAGCTTTCGAAACATTCACATGTACAGTGATCATCTGAACAAGAAGTGAAATAGGCTTAGACACAGCTATTCCTCTCCTGCTGGAAGAACTTCACAGAGAAGCCTTACACAGACATGACTGAAACTTGCAAACCAGCTGGCTGCCTAATGTCTTAGTCCCGAGCCAACTTCTTCTCCCAAAACCTATTTTCTAGGGGACAACACAGATGCACCACAGCTGGACCACCATCTCTGAGTTGTTCTCACACCACTGGATTCTGATTATGTTTACAGCATTACATCTGCAGCCATTAATTTGAATACTGTATTTCTATTAAAACACATATTTGAGTATTTGTCAAACTTCTTTTCAATTATTTGGCTGTACCTTTCATCTCATGCCTGTAGCAGGAAGCTCAGAAGACTGACTGTGCTCTTCAGGCTGCAAGACCTTGGCTATCTGAGACCCAGTTAAGCCAGCCCACAGAAAGCCCAGTGCTGGGCCCTTGGAATTGCACTTGGCTTGTTAATACTGCTACTCATCTGTGCACTGAGGACACCATTCACTCTGGTGCCCTGGGCATGTTTTCTGAAGATGTCCACAGGGCTGAAAACCAGACAAGAACTCAGCTGGTGCTTACTGTGGGCTGATAAGTAATTCACCTTACTGAATGCCTGTGACTTTTTGACATCCATGATGACTGACTTATTTTTCAAAGGCAGAACTCACTTGACAACAGTTACTGCTCTCTGCATAGGTCCAATGCTATTTCCACTACCACATTTGTTATAAAATGGAGTAGAATTGAGAAGGTCTGGTAGCGTATAACTGTGTAATTACTGTTAATAGATACTACTTGGACTAAATCACATCGTGGCTCACAATCTGGTATTGGGGGGAAAATAGCTTGTGGCTTCAGATAGCGCAGTAATTTTTGTTAATACCACAAATCAAATGCAGTTAAATTACATTCTCATGGGCACTGTCTGGCTGCTAGGCTTGCTGCAAGCCTTTTTTCTCCTGCACAGCAATGAATCTCTGATGCTGACAATTTGCTCAAGAGCAGCCCTTTATTGTAAATGCAGAAAATATTTCTGAATTACTTATAGGGTTTTGCAATTTCACATATTTCAAAATCTCAGCCAAATATATTCGCCTTGAACTCTATTTTTCTATTGCTTTAATATTATGAAAACAATTACATAGTTAAAAAACCAAAACCAAAACAGGGATGATAAATACTTACCACTTGGCTTATATCATATCCCCAAGGAAGAAAAAGAACTCCTGTGTTATATTTCTCCCAGTGTGAACACATGAAGTTAAACAAGACAATGCTTAAATATATATACATTGTATATACAGAAACTCCAGCTTTCCCATTATCACGGGAACAGACAGAAAAAAAAGAAAGCACAAAAATGGAGGTAGCCCAGCTATCCAGCCCATGGTCAAATAGTTCTCCCAGAGGAGTACTGGACTGAGTCCTTCGAGCATGTTTCCCATCTATGGAGTCTAGAAGGATTGAGAAAGGAAAAGAAAGAATTAGAGCACAACAAAAGGAGTAGATTTCTTCACATACAATTCACTACTGCCATATATAACATACAGGAAAATTACACTGATGAGAACAAATTGAAGCACAACAGCCCCCTCAATACCAACAGGTTAGAACTGCTCATAAAATAATTGCTCCAGATATCAAGATATCAATTTTTCTGTCCTTACATCAGCTCTGAAACGAAATGCCACCTTCCTCATGAATTTTAGAAAGACACTCATAATTACTTGCCCCCAGTGGTCTTGAAACATTTTTACATCAGTTCTGCAATTAGTTTCAAGTGCTGAAAAGTATCCATAGGGCTTCTTGCCCATCCATAGGTGTCATGGACCCTCTGAGCCTTCAGACCTCTTGTGGGGTGGATTCACTAAGGCATTCAAGTTCCTTGATGCTCAGTACCTCAATGACTAACAGTTACATGGCAGCTTAAAGGAGCAAATTTCACAAAATTTATTTGTATTTGTGCCTACATATATTTTAAAGTATTTTGCAGTTTTCATACAAGAGTGTGTCCAGGTGGCCAAAAAGGCCAATGGCATCCTGGCCTCCATCAGAAATAGTGTGGCCAGCAGGACCAGGGCAGTGATTGTCCCCCTGTACTCAGCACTGGTGAGGTCACACCTTGAATCCTGTGTAGTGAGCTCTGGCTCTCACTACAAGAAGGACATTGAGGTGCTGGGGTGTGTCCAGAGAATGGCAACAGAGCTGGGAAGGGTCTGGAGCACAAGTCTTATGAGCACTATCTGAGAGAGCTGGGGTTGTTTAGCCTGGAGAAAAGGAAGCTCAGGAGTGACCTTATCACTCTCTACAACCATCTGAAAGGAGGTGAGTGAGATGGGGGCCAGTCTCTTCTCCCAGGTACAAGAAGAAACAGTCTGAGGTCACACCAGGGGAGGTTACATTGGACATCAGGAAAAATTTCTACACCAAGACCCTTGTCAAGCATTGGAACAGGCTGCTCAGGTAAGTGGTGGAGTCACCAGCACTGAAGGTTTTTAAAAGATGTACAGATGTGGCACTTGGGGACATGGTTTAGTGGTGGACTTGGCATTGTTGGGTTAATGGTTGGACTTGATGACCTTAAAGGCCTCTTCCAACATGTACAATTATATTATTCTAAGAATGCATTATAGTTAAGGTGCATTATGTGTTGATCACTTTTAGTACTTGAGTGCTAGATATGATCCAGCACTGTACAGGACCTTACTCTGAGGATGTAGTTGGACAATATGGTTTGAGTTGATCTGATAGTTCACTGCTGTTGAACAGGGTGACCTGCAGCCTGTTCAGCTGGTGGAAATACAGCAAACATGTTTTCTTCTGGGTCACTGAATTGGTACTGTGAATAGTACAAAATGCAAGGGAGATGGCACAAGGGAGGGATGGTGAACACAGGCAGGAGAAAGGTAGTCTAGCAGCTGTAACATTTCTTAGTTGAAATGTCAAACCATACCCTTAGTCTCTTGTCTGAGACTGTGCAGGTGAAAAACAGAACGATTTTCCTCTTAAAGTTAAGTGTAAACATGCAGGATGAACCTGTTAGGGAAAAGTACACAGAACAAACCCTACAGATTACTTGGTTTTATCTTGAATCTCAAATTAAAATGGAGATGCTTTTCTTTGTAATATTACTTGGAAGGTTCTATAGCTAACAATTATTAGCTATTGATAGCATTAATAACCCAAAACTGACTAGGAACACAACTCAGCAGAGTGAGACCAAAGATGCCACAGCTGCTGTAGATCATATACTACTTATTTCCCTGGATTATTTGGCAGTACTGTGAGTTTTGTTTAATGTAAATATACTTCAGGGACCCAAACCAGGAAAAGATGGGATTTCATTTTGTACAGATTTTAGACTATATCTCTATTGTAATATCTAAACAGCTGTGATATATCCTCTGCTCAAACACAAATCTCTTGAGACAGTTCTCAAAAACTTAACTTAACTCTAAAACTTAAATATCTCATAGAGGATTTCAAATATAGCTTGCCTGCTTCTAGAGACTCATTCTCTCTCTATTAACATTTCCACTGAATTTTCAGCATCTTACTGAAATGTGCAGAAAGAAAACTGTAGCAGCTTGAGGTTACTTGAACGGCATTGCAATAAAATTAGCAATGAGAAATTCTTCCATCCATTAATATCTCTGAAACGTAAAATATGTACCTCACAGTGAAAAGTGGTTTTCATTTTGGAAGAACTTGGTTTTTCTGAAAAGAAACTTATAATATTGTCCTAAAATACAGTGGTTCTAATTATAATGGTCATGGAAAAAAACACAGGAACTATATGACACATACATCAAACCGGATTTTGAGAAATCCTTAACCACATTTTCCATGTAGCTTCATTAGCTTTTTAAAAGACTGAAAATATTTTCTGGTTTAGGTTTCAGTTTGAAATCATTGATGCCAACAATGGTGTGTATTCATTAGTTAACATACACTGTCTCACACTTCCATTGCTTTAGAATTCTTATATTATGATTTTGTCTCACAAAAATTCATAAATACTCTGTTTTATAAAGTTTATATAACTTTTAAAGAGTAGAATACAAAGTAAAAGCAAAAAGCGCTCCATTTAATGGGAAGGAAATGATACCAAACCACCTTAAAAAAGCAGGAGGGATGGAGAGCAGCATGTTAGGGAATTTGGAGAGAGTAACTGTGTCATTAAAATAAGCTGAGAAAGATTACAGTTGCATATTTAGTTAGTTATTATGGTTCTTTGCAGTCTTCCAGAGGGAAAACTTTGGCCATGCAAAATTAAATCTCCGACTAAATATTTCATGAAGTGGCTTGGACAGCAGACATAAAAATCTACATATATATTAGTTAATTATAGCTTTGACTGTCAACACCATATTCCTTGTCTTCCAAGTATTAGGAACTACAAGCTTCACTGGCAGAAACCATCTACATTCTAAATCTCAGAAGCTGAACTTCCCATGAGCCTTCTGGGGTGCCATACACTAACAGTTCCAATATGTAATTCCAATTTATGAAGCAATAGTCACTTCATTAGATTCCATAAAATGACATAAAAAATGGTTTTCACAAAAAAAAACACTGCTTCTGAGTACAGAGAGCTGCTAGAGAAATCTGAGTAGTAGTCACCTTCAAGATATTATTGTCCCATTGCTTTTTATGGTACAAATACAAAGAAATTCTGGACAAAAAATATTTTGGCACAATCTCACCAACTGAATAAAAATGCCAAGGTATGTAGAATGCAGAGAGATACATCTGCTCCAGGGGATACTCCAGGTGAATCAAGATGGCTCTATGTGCATTGGTCTGATTCCAAAAGTGGTCAGCCCCTCTGCAGCACTGCAGCCTACATGTATAACACATCTGTATATAGCCTGAGGATCTCAAATATGGCACACAAATATATGGCTACACTGCAGTGGCCTTACCAGAAACAGGTAAACCCTCCAAAGAGAGGGTACATTTAGAATGAAAGAATAGACTCATTAAGGTTGAAAAAGACCTCCAAGATCATTGAGTTCAGTCTCTGACTGAACACCACCATGTCAACTAAACCATAATGCTAAGTGCCATGTCCAGTAGTTTCTTGAACACTTTCCAGGGATGGTGAATCCACCACCTTCCTGAGCAGCCCATTCCAAGGCTTAACCACCCTTTAAGAGAAAAATTTCTTCCTGATGTCACACAGGAGCCACCCCTGACACAGCTTGAGGTTATTTCCTCTTGTCCTGTTGATTGTTGTCTGGGAGAAGAGACCGACCCCCAACTCGCTCCTTTCAGGTGGTTGTAGAGAGCAATAAGGTCATCCTTGAGCCTTCTTTTCTCCAGACTTAACATCCTCACCTCCTTCAGCTGCTGAAGCAGATTTGTGCTCCAGACCCTTCACCAGCTCTGTTGCCCTTCTCTGGACGCACCCCAGCCCCTCTTCTGGTGAGGGGCCCAGAACTGAACACAGGATTCGAAGTGAGGCCTGACTGATGCTGAGCACAGAGAGATGATCACTGCCCTGATCCTGCTACCCACACTTTTTCTTATACAGGCCAGGATGCCACTGGAGTTTTTGGCCACCTGGGCACACACTGGCTCAATGTTAGCCACTGTCAACCAGCACCTTCAGGTCTTCTTCCACTGAGTCACTTTCCAGCCACTCTTCCCCTCAGGCTGTGGCACAGGACCCAGCACCTGGCCTTGTTGAACCTCACACCACTGGCCTCAGCCCATTGATCCAGCTTGTCCAGATCCCCATGCAGAGCCTTCCTGCCCTCCAGCAGATCAACACTCCCACCCAACTTGCTGTCATCTGCAAACTCACTGAAGGAGCACTCAATCCCCTTGTCCAAATTATTGATAAGGATATTAAACAGGTCTGATACCCTGGCTGTCCTGCATGTGCTAAAGACGATCTCTTCCATAACCTTTCCAGACACTGAGGTCAGACTGACAGGCCTGTAGTTCCCCAGATCCTCCTTCCAACCCTTCTTGCAGGTGGGCATCACATCACACTGCCCACTCTCCAGTTCTCTGCGTCCCCCCTGGTTGACCAGGACTGGTGACAAATGCTGGTGAGCAGCCTGGCTCTTCTGCTGGCTCCCTCCATACCCTGGTGTGGATCCCATCCGGCCCCACAGACTGGTGAGTGTCAGCTGGCACAGCAGTGCACTGCTGCTCCCCCCTGCATTACTGCAGGACACTGCTGCTCCCTGCTGCATTACTGCAGGGCACTGCTGCTCCCTCCTGCATTACTGCAAGGCACTGCTGCTCCCTCCTGCATTACTGCAGGGCACTGCTGCTCCCCCCTGCATTACTGCAGGGCACTGCTGCTCCCTCCTGCATTACTGCAGGGCACTGCTGCTCCCTCCTGCATTACTGCAGGGCACTGCTGCTCCCTCCTGCATTACTGCAGGGCACTGCTGCTCCCTGCTGCATTACTGCAGGGCACTGCTGCTCCCTCCTGCATTACTGCAGGGCACTGCTGCTCCCTCCTGCATTACTGCAGGGCACTGCTGCTCCCTCCTGCATTACTGCAGGGCACTGCTGCTCCCTCCTGCATTACTGCAGGGCACTGCTGCTCCCTCCTGCATTACTGCAGGGCACTGCTGCTCCCTCCTGCATTACTGCAGGGCACTGGCTGCTCCCTCCTGCATTACTGCAGGGCACTGCTGCTCCCTCCTGCATTACTGCAGGGCACTGGCTCCTCCCTCCTGCATTACTGCAAGGCACTGCTGCTCCCTGCTGCATTACTGCAGGGCACTGCTGCTCCCTCCTGCATTACTGCAGGGCACTGGCTGCTCCCCCCTGCATTACTGCAGGGCACGGGCTGCTCCCTCCTGCATTACAGCAGGGCACTGGCTGCTCCCTCCTGCATTACTGCAGGGCACTGGCTGCTCCCTGCTGCATTACTGCAGGGCACTGCTGCTCCCTGCTGCATTACTGCAGGGCACTGCTGCTCCCTGCTGCATTACAGGGGCTCTGTTCTGCTCCCTGTCCCTGCCCACCACCTCAGCAGGTGGCTGCCTTGAGGATATCGGATCTTCCTGCTGAAGACTGAGGCAAAGAAGGCATCAAGTACCTCAGCCTTTTCCACATCTTTGGTCACAATGTTCTCCTCCACATCCAATAAAGGATGGAGATTTTCCTTGGCCCTCTTCTTGTTGTTAATGTATTTATAAAACCACTTTGTATTATCTTTCACAGTGGTGACAACATGGAGTTCTAGCTGAGCTTTCACCAATCCAATTTTCTGTCTACAAGACCTGATGACATCCTTGTACTCTTCTTGATTGTCTGCCCCTATTTCCCAAGGTTATGAACTCTTTTTTTTCCTCCCCAGGTTCCAGTGAAAGCTCCCTGTTCAGCCAGGCCAGTGCTCTTCCCTGATGGCTCATCCTTCAGCACCTATGATAGCCTGCTCCTCTGCCTATAAGATTTCTTTCTTTGAATGTATCCAGTTTTTTTTGGCCCTTATTACACAGAACCATGCAGTCTTTTAAATATACTACTTTTAGTATCCCCAAAAAATAACTCTGTTGCACCATGTTGTGGAAAGTCTAGTTAGGAACAAGACAGCTTTGGAAGAGAAAGTAAAAAAGCCACACTAACATGGATCTCACTCCCAGGTCAGCATCATTTCAGGTCTGTCTTCGCACCACTGCACAGCAAGGTGCAACGTACCTAAAAATACACTTGTGGCACAGTATAAAGTAGTAAAAATGGAATTTGAAAGTGAGGTGTAGGTGTTATGGGAGAAAAACAGCAAGATGAAAGAAAAAAATATATATTTATTTCTGTAAGAAGCTCAGGCCTGTCATCACCATCTCTCCTGACACACTCCTTAAGCACTGAAGTGCCTAACAATTTCCTTTTTTCTGCTTTGTCCTTTATTTTTCCCATCTTTGAAAGCACCCTCTGCTAATTCTGGTGTCTGAGCTTCTCAGAATGTCATCATCAAGGAACAAAGATTTTTATGAAACCAAACAGCAGTGACTCTCCTATGAAGAAGGATGAGAGAGTTGGGGTTGTTCAGCCTGGAGAAGAGAAAGCTCCAGGGAGTCCTTAGAGCAGCCTTCCTGTACCTAAAGAGGCTACAGGAGAGCTGGAGAGGGACTTTTGTCAAGGGCGTGTAGGGATAGGACAAGGGGGAATGGGTTCACAGAAAGAACGTAGGTTTAGGTTAGGTATTAGCAAGAAAATCTTTACTGTGAGGATGGTGAGGCACTGGATTGTGTTGTCTGGAGAAGCTGGGAATGTTCCATCCCTGGATGTGTTCAAGGCCAGATTGGATGGGACTCTGAGCAACCTGATCTTGTGGAAGATGTCCCTGCCCATAGCAGGGGGATTGGAACCAGACTGCTGCTATATAATGATTTACATTGTTCCTCTAAAATAATTTGAACTTTCAAGAGGGATAACAGTTACTGTAATAGAACCTCTAATATATTACTTAATATGCTGTTTCAGGTTTAAGTCTTACGAATTTTTTTTTTGTGTGTGTGTTGTGGTTTCAGGGGTTTTTGTTTGTTTGTTTGTTTGTTTTTTTAATCTAAGAGAACTGTTTTGGAAAGAGATCAGTAATTTATCCACAATGCCTCTTTATCTCAGAATCATCACTAGTGAATTTGAAGATAAAATTACATGAAAATGCAGACATGCAAATTATTTCACTGTACGTTACCTAAAGCATAAGCACAAAAGGTGGTAAATGCACTGAACAGCCACACCCAGGTGGGAACAAGTCCAGGACTGGTACCTGAAAAAAAATGGGGTAGTGAGTCAGTGTAACAGGGGTTAACATCAAAGAAATCCACCAAGATATGTATGTACATACAAACTAGCTGCCACTGATTAACAGACTGCATCAAACAGATTGAAATATTTGAGTCTGACCTTCAGGCATTGGTGAGCTCTATCAAAGAAGCACAGAGCAGGCTTGAATGTGTTTTCACCATAAAGGACAAAAGGTAATAGAGAGGTTTTTTCATCCTGAGATTACTCTAGTATTGCACAAAACAATGATAGCAACTAAGCAAAAATATTCACAGGTCATGGGAAGACTATCCTTCGAAAAATTAGTTATTGTTCATGTAATATATATAAAAAAAAGAAGTTTTCAAGCATTATTATCAGTACCAGTCTGGGGTTTGTGTAGCACTCTTGCCACAGAGATCTGAACAGGAAGTTTTTGCCCTTAGGCTAGCAGAAATATTAGCACGTTTTTTTTAACAATGAGAAGGAAAGGGTGGTTGAATTGGACAGAGACCCAAGTTCTGTTCTTTCTCTGCTGATAGCACTAATCCAAGGTTATTGTTGCTCCTTTAAAGAAATCGATCCTTTTTCCAAAGAGACTTCTATTTAACTTAAACATCACCCAATACTACATCAACACTAAACAACTGTAAATGCAAAGTCGTCTCAGGTTTTGCCATTTGGCACCAAACACAGGTGTGTCCTTGCCTGAATTGATGCCAGGAGATGCCAGCACCTAAAGCAGTGCCCTGACTACCTTTCTCTCAGTGTCTCATCTTGCCATTCTGAAAGAAAAGATCACAATTCCTGACTCCTAGCTGCAAATCTGCAAACTGTACCATGAAAACCAACTGTGCAGGAAATTAAGTTTTTTTATTTCTGATCCAAGGTATAGGATTGATATATGATACTCCAAAAGCCCTTTAAGTTGTATGAAAGTTTTCCATCACCTGAGAAATGATGGGGACTGTTCTCATGTGGACTCGGGAAGAGCTTGCAAACTACACACACAGATCTCAACTCTAACAGACTTAATCACCATTTCAAATGTCTTCAATTCCATGTATATCTACTGAGAACATGCCAAGATAACATCATCCCATTAAAAAGATCTGTTCCGGATGTTCTTTTATTACGGGGCTGAGTAAATATCATCTGCATTGATAAAAAAGCACCCGGTGTTCAAGAATGAGGTCAGACAACTGTATAACAAGCTGGTCCTGAAAATGTAACTTTTGAACCAAAACTGCTAACAAGTATCCCTGCCTCTAGAATTGCTATGATAAATGTACAACAACCCACACCAAAGGGTACCTCCTGAAGCTAACCACAGGCATAACAAAATAAAGACAGCTAAATGTAGTTGTTTCAGGAACTAAAAGTGTTATCTTCACTGAATTGTCTAGTTTAAGGAAAATCAAATACTTTTATCTATATATATTTTACATATTAATCACCTGGAAGATTCTTACTACCTTCTGTGGGCTTCAACAGCTGGTCTGAGAAGTCCAAACCAAACATGCCCTACACTCAGGAGCAATTAGATCAAAAAAATTTCTGACTTGGTCTTCAATGAGGAGCAAACATGGACATGGACTTTGAAAGTCATAATTTGAAAAGACATTTATTTAGAAACTATGTTTTTGTCTAGAAGCAGTCTCGAATAGGGGATGTGAATATGTGGAGAAACGAAAGGGAAGTTAACTCCTTCAGACATCAGTTTAGATATTAGGAAATGTGAAATCAATGAAAATGTTATGAAGAATATTCAAGTGGATTTTGGCTCTGTATTTAAACCCTGGAATGAACTTTAAATATAATGAGATCTTCCCAGAGACTTCAAGCAGCATAAGCTGAAACCCATTTTAGGGATAAAATTAAATAAGATTTTTCAATAAAATTATCTAAATTTATAATGCTATGTGTGAGGTAGAGTCTCCTATCTGTGCCTATAGGAGCCTTATTAAAGGAATAAGTGGAAGATTTAAGTGTCTGATACCTCCCTGCAACATTCAGAAGTATAAGCAGTTCAGTAGTTCTGAAAAATTACAACATGAACATATTTACCTGAGGCAGTGTAGTCCCAGTCATAAAAAGATATTAGAAAATAATTAAATAAAATCATGACAAATCCAGAGAATGTTAACAGGTTGGGAGCAATCCACAAAGGCACTATCTGTTAAAAAATGAAAGGAAGAAAAAAGAGAAAAAATATATTTCAAATTGTTCATCTTATTTTAATAAAATATTTTATATCAGGAAAGAAGCTTTTATATGACATCAGCAATGTTCAGATTTGTATATATTTCCCCATTTAATTGGGAAATTTATTTTCAAATGCAATCTTTTGCCTGATTTCTGTGGCTGCAGTAAGAATGATATTTTTAAAACGTTGTACTCCCTTTAAAATGTTGTACATTGTCCTCATTTACCCAGCTTCCAAGGAAAGCCTTTTGTGAACAGCTGTATCAGAACTGAAAGAAGACTACAGCACCCCAGTGTGGTAATTCAGCATCCACGTGGCAGGTTCTTTAAGCATTGTATTCCCACTCTATAACAAGGAAAATCCTTCTTCCAAAGTATGTGAATAATTTCTTACTCAAAACATCAACTAAATCAGATCCTGAGTGCATTACACTTTTAGATTCAGAATATCTCCCCATTACAAGCATCTCCCTACTCTCTGGATAGTAACTTTCTGGCAGGGTCTCGCTCTTTATTCATCAATTATTAACACTCCATTAATTCATTTTACTTTGGAGGGTGCTGAAAAGGACTCTCTGCCTTCACCTAAACCTCTTTGTCCCAGTAACCATTTTCAGGCATTAGTTCCCTGTGGCTTTAAGGCACTCCTTACACTGTAAAAGGAATCCCTTTTGAAAATACTTTTCCCAAGTAACACAGTTTCTCCAGAATATTTTTTGCAATAGCCTACACAGCTTTCTACATGATTTTTAGACAGAACATATTTGCAGAAGTACTAAGTATCAACCATTATCATCACTCAAACACATTATCAATATATTTAAAACACAAAAATACTGGAGGCTTATAATTAATTTATTTGGAATGTCTAAGGACTCAAAATGTATATAAATTACTTCAACACTATAAAATAGTACAAGAAAATATTAAAGAAAATCAAGTCAAATAGTTCCTGATACTAACAAGAATAGTATATTACAATATACTATAGAATATATAGTATACTATAACTATACTAACAATAGTTTTGAAATCAAATGTTTTGTTAATATTTCTGGACTAGCTAGCTGAACAGACAGATAAATACATATTAATTACTTCTATCCTCCATTTACTTAAATTTACTTTTAAAATCTGAATGCTTTGAGTGATTAACTATCCTGACTAGATTATCTTTTTCAACTATAGAGCAATTTGTAATATTCAGGAGAAATTGTGAAACCGATGGTTTCGGTTGTGGTGTACAGATGGTGTACAGACTAAGTGGACACTTCCAAAAATCAGATTAGAGTTCCTGAACACTTTTCCATTATTTTTCTTAGATGTTTTCTGTAATAACATTGGGAAAACTATCTGATATTTGTTTTCCTTATCAGCAGGACTTTATCACAGATTTTAAAACACAATATGTCAGCTCTCATTGTATTTAAAATACACCACTGAATGCACACAGCAACTATTTTTAAAATGTTACATATCTATCATTCTGAGTGTTCAAAAGGGCAAATCTAAACCTCTAAGAAAAGGGACAGCAAATGTCCTCTGAAGTTCCTTTTGGAGAGTGTCTAAGGAGGAACCCTTCACTGCATGGTCTCCCTTTCTTACACTGACTGCATGCTCAGCATGCAGCAACAGCTGTACATCTCCCAGTTGTGCTACCTGAGGATGCAGAAGATGAATCCCCTGCTCGGGATTTATCTGGTGTCTCTGACCTTCCATGAAATAAGAAGCACAGACACTGAAAAAAAAACCTAGATTTGTCTCTTTTAATCTAAATCATAGATCAAAAGTATGCTTTGACACACTATGGATGAAATGTTTACATGGATATACATTGATAAACTGACTGCTTTTTCCTGGATGACTCACAGGAATTGTTGACTATCAAATCAAGTGGGGCACCACAAACTTCTGCTTTCTAATTATGCTCATCATTCTGAACAGTCATAATGTCATTTTTAAGTTATTACAGGAAATAATTCATGCTTCCATGGTATGAACATGAAGAAGTTATTTTAGCCCACTTTCTTGCTAACTGTGTATTTTAAGAAGGAAACTTTCAAAGGTTTTTCAATTTGTTATAGTTGCAATCCCTTTGGCTAACAGACACACCATGAAAAACAGTTACAGGAGTTCTGTCCTCAGGAAACAGACTCTCCTGCAGTTAAAACCTTAAGCAAGTTCTTTTGATCCTTACTGAACCTAATCTGTCTAGGTATTTGGAAATTATTCCAGTTGCAAAATCCCTTTTGTTATATTTAATGCTCGTTATCTTTTTAGTTGGCATTACACTACCATCACCCTATTTCATAATTAGAAAATCACAGGCTGTTCAAGATTAACTTCTTACACACCTTGGAAAAATAGAGCCTGAATTTATTAGTATGCTATAGAAGGATGAGCTGCAATCGTTATTGTCTAATTAACAGACAGTAAAGGTCTACTACATCAGTGTGCTACATGATTAATACAACTGGAGGTGCCATGGGGCAAATCACATCTGCTCTCTGGCAAAACCCTTGTTTGCTTGAACCTTTTAAAAAACTCTTAATTCCATGAAGTATTAACTGATTTCTGTTTTTCTGGGTCTAGCCATTCATTCTAAAAGCCTTAATACCAACAGCAAATGCTTTAATATAGGAACTATTTGGATAATAAATGGTAAAGTACACATTTATATGAAGATCTGTTCAAACTTCACTAGGTCACTTGAGACTACTAAAATGCTACTCTTGCCTAATTCTGATGATAAAATTAAAGCTCATAAAGGCAACAGAGGGGAGTTTAATTGATTTCAGTGATACTGGCATACACCTGTGTATTCCAGTGGGATTTCCTCCTTTTCCTCTCATTGTCCAGCATCCCCACCAGAGATAAATGAACTGGGTTATGGCAATATGTTTTCAGCTCACAAATTCACAGATTTTTAATGTAAACTCGTCTTAATTTCTTATAACACAGGAAGTACATTTTACAATGAATGCTAACAACTTACAACATAGGAAATACATCTTCCAATGAATTCTGCATTGTGGAACACAGAGAAACTTGTGTTGCCATTAGGATTAAACAGGCATGTGAAAGGCAAGACCCAAATCTCAAACCATTGTTCTCATGAGTTGTTTTGGTTGTTTTTTTTTTTTTTTGGCTCAGTGAATTTAAGGTTGCTATTTCTTAAACTCCTCTAGAATCTAGTAAAAAAAGTCCATGTGGAATTTTTATTGTTACCAGTTTAGAAACTAAAAAATAATTAATTTATCTGAGAATATCTGAGAATGGATGCATCAGGATGTCGAAACTGAGTGAAGGAACTTCTCCCAGTCATCAAGATGCACACTTGTACTGCCCAGTTTTGGATGAACATAGTAGATGCAAAACTTTCTTTAAAAAATCTTTAAAAATTATCCCAATTTCCCTATTACAATGCACTGTTCAGGAACAAAACCATTATAGCAACTTACATTCCTACTGATATTTCACAAACAATTATATTGTGGCCAATAATTTTGGTGCTCTTGCAGTTCTCATTTTTGTCTCTAGGAACAACATAGACTCTACTGCAATCTCAGTTACATAATGCTTTTCCCTCTGCAGCTGTGCACTGCCAGCTCCTCTGCAGGACTCTGATTCTACATGGCAGTATATTTAATGTTAGAATGACTACTTCTGCAAAAGCTGAGCAACATAATTTCCTTTTAAATCCTTGTGACACATCACTGAGAGGTATTTTGTAGCCCTCCTGCACCAGAAGGCAAAGTGGAACATTCACTGCTGTATCTTCAGGATTCAAACCAAACCAAATGGCACAGTACACACTGCACCCACTTCAGTCTTTGGTTCTGTACTCAGATTGTTGAAATAGGTTTTAAGTTCTTTGCTCTGGTTTGGGTTCTCCTCTGGCAAGAAGTGAACAAAATCATGCTCACCTAAAACTCCATGAGATTTTTAAAAATCTAAAGAGGTCATATTTTTTATAGGACCTACCACCCTAAGCTACATGGGAACATTCAATAATGTTGTTCTTCTTCTGGTAAAATTCTGCAACTATTAGGAGAACTTATCTGCAAAGGAAGTTTTGTATTGACAACACTCCCCCTTCAATCTGATAGCAGATGAATACTCACCCATCTCCTAAACCAAAGGGCAAGTGCACAGTAAACCCTCTACTCATCTTCCATGCCAGAGTGTTGGAGGGGCTTTTCTGCCTCATTGTTTTCCTCAATATTATGATGGGAATAAAAACAAAGTCTCTGAATTGAATTACTGAAGTCAGTGTCACATTTTTTAATGTCTTTTTTTCTCATCCCATGTGCAGGTTGCTTTTTAATTCTTCAGTTGGGTCATATGAACACTTTCCATGAAATTACTTTGAGGTTATGAATTAGAGATTATGATTTTCCTGCCATATCAAGAATAAGCAGCACCTGAATTACAGAATGCAGATGGCAGATCCAACAACACTCTGACCACATACATCCTTTTTTTGTTTGTACAAAGGTTTCTTTTTAAGTCTGCTCCAATCTAAACATTTCCTGTAATTAGGCAGACGCAGAAGTCGGTGCTTCCTTGGAGATCAATAAAGTTCATATTTATTTGAGATACAGATTTTTTTTTTTTTTTTGCCAACAGCAGCATAACTAATTGTGAGTGGTTTATTTTTAAAAACTGCAGATTGCAATGCATTCAAGAGATGGCATCTTCCAATCGTTATGGTGATCATGGTAACCACTCTCATTTTCAGCTTCTGCAAGGAACGCCTGGCTGTCTCAAGCCAGTCCCCTCGGGAGAAAATGAGACAGAGCTTGCATAAAATCATATGCACAGCACAGAGAGAAAGCCATGCTGTTGTTAGGCAGCATATGCTGCACAAAAATAATCTGTACTAAGTAAAACCATCCATGTTTGCAAAGCTGTTTAATGAAAGATGTAATAATGAAAGATGCAGAAGAGAAATGTATTCCTTTTCTACAGCAATCAGAAAAAAAGAAACAAGCCCTTTCTTTCTAAAATAAAAAAAAATCTCAAAACAACATACTCACCTTAAACATGGCTATATATCCTGCATTTGTTTTCTTTTATCAGATGTCTTCATTTCAGCTTTACTGATCAATATGTATTTTTAAATGAAAGTACACACTATATTTAAAACAAATTCTTACATTAACATGTTATGTTTTTATTAAATGAAATTCTTACCTTAATAATTTTATTCCAGATGGGCTGCATAATATACACAGATAAAGGATTTGTATCCACAGCACTGTACTGTGAGGAAAAAGCAAGCATGTTAAACAAAGCACTGAACAATGGCTGTTTTTCCATGACTACATATCCTGCAGCATCTAAGAGCACTCAGTGAGACTGGTGTAAATTTATTTTGTTCTGATTCGTACAGGTTTTATTTCATTTAAAAGCAGTGGCCTGGTTTACAATTACCTTGTTAGCAACTCCATGTATTAACACATAGGTTTAGGCTTGTGAAATGGCAAACAGTTCTGCAGCCACATTTTACTTTTAAATTCTTATTAATTTTACAACCCTATAAAAATTCTGCATTTCTACTGTATTTTGGATTTAACACCTTTATTTCCACTACCAGTAAGGCATAGTCTGAGCACCAATTCATTGCTAGTATGTAGGATAGATAGTGAATATGGAATGTGTTTGTAGGTGGAATATTATCTTGCAGAGATACACAGCTTTTGTCATATGCTATTTCATATAAGGCAATGTTATTATAAAAATAAGCTCTAAAATAGCACAGTTCATTACCACAATAAAATTTCTCTATTGGACAGACTTGAAAATACATGTGTTTTATAAATTCCATTAAGTACATATCTATATCTTTTGTAAACAAAATATTTCACAAATCTGAGGCCACCCTGAATTGCTGTTGTCTCCTTTTTCCTCAGGGGACAGTATCAAGTTTTATCCTGTCTTGAGACTGCAGAACACAGAATAATCTTAGGAAGAACAATCTGAACCAGTAATAACTGGTAATAACTCAAACCCATGTATTTGAGCCCTGGCAGGTAGACATTGGAAGAAGTTATCCATCATTGGGGTGGTACACGTAATTATTTCAGAAATTCTTGGACTTTGAAAGTGCATATATGGCTTAACATTGCTAAGATGATGCACATGACTCACAAAGATTCAGATATATCTACATGTAGCACTGTCCAAACATCGTGTGCAGAAAATGGGAGTAAGATAAGGATAAGTAAGATAGGGAGGTGTTAGACCACAGTTTAACAAAGCTGTTCACTTGCAGAAGAGCTGATAACAAAGAGTCTCCTTTCGCATAACTTCAGCTAATAGTTAATAGTCTCTCCATATATATAGTTAATTTATTAACCTCTCTTAGCCAACCACTCTTTGGAGGAGACTGCACTCTGGAAGTACCTGTTCCAAGTCATTAATTATTAAAGCAACTTAGGCACTTGTCTTAAAGTAAGTAAACTTACTTTATCTACAAGTATCTTTATACTTGTAGATAAAGGTATCTACATATGAAATGCTTAGGCACTCTTCCATACATTTCCTTTTTCTATCTGAATACAAAGCACATATTTTAATTACCTTCTGGGTAAAACAAAGCATTCACATAGTAATTTTGTGTGTTCAAGTTTAAATCACAGATTAGAAACATAGCATCTAATAAAATGATTATAACACAGCTATTCACTGCAAATACATACTGACAAATATCAAAAAAGTCACCTATCAGTAACTGGTCAGACCAGACTGCCTAAATTTCCAAAGGGAATAAAATTTTCAGTTTAATGAACTGTACATCAGTACATCACGGATTTTAATTTTTCTGAAAATGCTGTAAGTGTTCACTCTGATGTGTCATTTTTCTCTGCTGCTGTCACCCATATTACTTAATACACAATGCAATTTTGTCATCAACAGATTTTCCATCAGAATATGTATTAGAATTCTTAAATACATTACCTCAGGAAAAAAAAATTAATTTGCAGGTAAAACTTACATTTTCATTATTCTGTATGTATTTGCAGGTCCAGATGCTGTATTTATCTTTCAAACACTGATTATTACAACTGTTTGGACTTTTGATAGTTCAGCTTGCAAGTGAATTACCAAAAATCTGTGGGCTTTGCTTACATTTATGCCAAAATTAACAATAATACCGAGCCATACCTATGCCAACAGACCAGTCAGCCAGTACTTAATTCACGTAAGAACTATGGAAATCTTCTGAAAATGAAGAAAATTCAAAGTATCCATTAGCACTCTTGAGGTTTTAGGGAATCAAGAGTCTGCTCAAAGTTTCACTGTGGCTACTGCTGATTTCCTTACCCCAGCTGGTATTCAAAGACTACGTGAAATATGGGACAATTTGCTGAATTGCAAATTCAATGAATTCAGCAATACCTGAATAAGAATGTGCAAAGGTCAAATAAGTGAATTTTACCCTTGCTTCTACTTTGGTATTCTCTTTCTCCCCTTACCCCCAAATCAAAGTCATGAATAAAATCAGAAAATGCCAGTTAAACAACAACAACAGTAAAATGAGGCTTTCTATCCAAAATATTCACTGGCTGTTCAGAACTACTGCTTTCTCTTAGAAGAAAAAAAAAGGAAAATCAGTCTCATTTATTTGAAAATGTTTTCTTATAGAGAAAATATAAGAGACTATATAGATATTATATAATTTTTGTATTTTCTTTACTGGAAAATGTAAGAGATTAGGTAGATTTCCAACATATCTCCACATAACAGACACAAACAAGAGAGACAGTCAGCTTTTTGTTTGCCTCACAGTTTCCAAAGTCAACCACCAAAAATCAAAACAGACCTTATTGGAAAAAGAAAAAAAAAAAAAAAAAGAGGAGAATTACAGCCAGCTTTTGTCACCTAAAGACATTTCAAGACACACCACACTTCATCCTGTTAATTCCTATGTCTGTGGCTGAACTGTTGGTCCTCTGGGTGGGGAAGAAACATTCAGCAGATGTGCAGAAGAATGGAAATTTGTGCTTCCCTCCACAATCATTTGTTTTAGCCAGACCAAAGGAAACACCCATGGAAAAATAGTTTTCAGTCACGGCAAAAAATAAAACTTGACAAATAAAGTCTGCTATACAGTTTAATACTCTGCTTTGTTCTGCTCCCAAGAAGCTCCTAACCTCAAGGCCATGAAATCCTTAGGAGTTTAATGTTCATGGCTGCTCAGAAAAGCAAAGTACTGAGTAACACACTCACATTATGACCAATGAACATGAATGTAAGAGTCCATTGAACTTGATGTAAAAAAAGAACTGCCATTTGCTATTGTGTAATTCTGTCATTTTTAGGGCACTTATACTAAAGGACAAAAGTAGAGAGGATAAGCCTGTTGGAGGTTTTTAAGTGGAAGGCTCATACAAGTACTAAGCACTTCCCTGTAAACAGTTTCTGCCCTGGAAAAGGGATAGATTGTCCTTACACAAAGAAGAAGGGCTTGGAATAATCAGAAAGCTTCTCTCAATTATTTTAAAAAGAAGTTTTAACAGTTGAGAGGGAACGGCAGTAGTAAGGGAATAGGAAAAATGGCATTGACTTCATCTTACTCCCAATTTTAAAAATGCTTCTTCTGGTTTTATTTAATAGCTGATATCTCCTTGAAAGTAATCTGCTTTCTCTCTCAGTGTTAACGGCTTCTAGAAGAGCTAGAAATGAGAATACAGACACCAGACACGTGCACACATACATGGTGACTCGGGCAGCACACATGAAATGTACTTTTACTTTGGGTTCCTGCATCTTAATTTCCATTCAGGGGATCCAGCACAGGATGAAGTTTCTGCTGGTCACCTGTGCTAAAGGGGAAAGGAAACAAGATTAAGGAGGAGGAGGGGGGGGGGGAAGGGATAAACAATCAAGAAAAGTAACAGGAAAACAGAAGAAAGAAAAATGAACAAAAGCAAAGGTTTGGCTACGCAGTAGAAAGACAACTGTTCTGCTCTCAAGGGGCAAAAGCACTCACAGTGATCAAGGTCTGCTCTGCTAAATACAAGACAAATGGTACCTCTGGCTCACATCCACACAGCTTAGAAATACTTCCCATTATTGCAAACTGGTCATATCAGCACGGCACGGCATCTGCTGGAGGGGTGTTGGGCCTCATCATCTGGCCCCACACACCAAACACATCATTAGCATTCAATATTTTTAAGTTCAAAGTATCTGAAACAATCTGGAGACTACACTGTAACCCAGCAATATGGCACTTTCAGAGCATGAAAATGAGCCCTGTCTGCTGTGCATGTTCAAAAGCCCAAATGCCCATGTTGGAAGAGTGCTGAAGGATGGTGAAACCAAAAAAATGATGTGCACTACCTCCAGAACAGACTATTTCCAAACCAAAAGCCTAGCTATTGCCTTGGAGAGACTTTAGAGAAATAAACAAACAAAACCCAAACAGGGAGTGAGCTAACCATTAATGAGAGCTGACACTGGATCTTCACTGGACTCCCTAGTTCTCTCCAGTTTTGCACTGTGGAGGTATCACAAGAATAAAATTTTGGAATGACTATGATTAAGAGAAAAATATAAAGCATGTTTGCACACACTTCAGAGTGAGGAGAGAAAGCAAGCTGCAAGCAAAGTAGTTGCATAACTATGTTATGTTGTTATTTCAATTTCAGCTGTTCTTTATACTAACAGACTATCCCTTTCCTGCACTTGAATCATCTTGTCTCAGGTAGTACCATATTGTGCCACTCATTTACGTTCACAACACCTGTGTTTTGTAAATGACAAAGGGATGGGAGGCATGACAATGGACTCTCTTTTGCACAGGATAAGGGGGTCTTGTGGTTTTGAAAGCTGGAAGATGACCCTCCCAATCCAGGGAATGGACCAGTCTATATTGAAGGGAGCTCAGTGGGAAATGACCCTTCTGGGTAATGTCTTATGAAGCATTAACTTGGCTTCTGTGATACCTTACACTTCAGGAACCACACAAAAATTAAAGAAAATACTGAAATATGGCACATCTGGTAACAATTTTCCATCAATCTTTCAGATTCCTAGAATACATTAAACATGTGGAGTTTAATTCTACTTCATATATGTTTTTACAGGTTTGTAGTTAAAATGGGACACAGTCTTGGATCTTAACAAAAGCGTCACAAAGGGAAGAAAGAGAAGCATGCTGTAAACAACAGAGCTCCACAACACTGTGGATGCCAAATATGTTCAGCAGTTTAAGTGCTGATGTATTCCAAAACACAGTACTGTTATATCTAATAATAGAATTCCTTTACATTATATCATCAGGTAGTTAATTATTCATAAATAATGGCTTGGGTTTTCTATTTCCTATACAATAATTTGGTGTATTCTGCATTTCCCCCTACCCACATATATATATGGGGGTTTTTTAGGGATTTTTGTTTGTTTGTTTTTTGGGTTTGTTTTGGTTTGTTTTTTTATTAGATCACCAATACCTAAGTCCAGGAGTTATAAGCCTGTACTAGGGCTGGATGCAGCTGCACTGTGAAGGAAGAGTCTGCCCAAGTTGGGCTCCTGAGTTCCTCTCTCCCCTCTCACTTTGCCCCTCTCACTTTGCCCCCTTCAATTCCATTAGCCTGTGCACACTACAGCTCAGAAATATAGTTAAATTTTCCTTCCACCTGATACTATTCCTAGTAAATGTCATTCCTAGAATGTAATTGGTTGTGTAACTCAACAATTCTGATAGGTATTACTAAGTCATCAGGAAGTTGTTGTTACACAAACTGCTGTCCTGGGGATGTTTTGTTGCAAAGGAGCATTTATTGTTCACCTCCTCATTTTCAGGAGTCCTGACACATTGAGTCATGTGCCACATCCTTTCCCTTAATGAAGTATGTATGGACCCATGTCCATGAGGTCATGGGCATGTAGAGCTGTGGGTCAGGACAGGCTGCTCTTAGGGACTCATGCCTGCCAGTGGCACGTCCCCTTGCTTGCAGAGCAATGTCATGGCCTTAAGGTCACAGAACCATGGGTTTGGATCACAGGATCATTCAGGTGAGAAGGGACCTCAGCAGGTCTCCTCCTTCTCAACATAGGCTCAGCCAGGAGCTCAAAACCAAGTGCTTTATCCAGACCAGGGAGACGTAGACAGTCAGTGGGACTGGAAGTCGGCAACGAGTTTTCAACTAATAGTAGTTATATTAAGGATGCTACTGACTTTCTCTTCAGGAGAAGGCTTTGTTTAGTGGGACACGTTCAAGCACTTAACAGTAAAGCCAAAATAATTAAAAAGAACATAGAAATATGATTAAATATTGAGCAAGTGGTAATAGAAGACAGCTGCATGTGGGCTACTGTAAAGGGACAAAGGTAGAGGCTTGCCCAGATTGGTAAAAATATAAATCCTGCTAAAACCAAAACCTGCACACTCTTAAGGAACTGCACAACTGATCCTTAACTCACTATTGAAGAAAGATCTAACACAGCAAGAAAGTTGATTTCTATGGGTTTTTTTGTGCAGATTGGTCTTCCACACTTAGTAAAAGGAAACAACAGCAGGATTTTGTGCTACACCTATTTCTGTGCATGTACAAACATGTATGTGCCAGCAGCCCTTTAACGATCTAACAGTAGACCAAGTACCCATCCAGCTGGAGCTCTGCCAGAGGGTGTATCTAAATACCTGGGGAGCCCAAAGAGGGGAAACCACTCCAGGCCCAAAAGGGAAGACAGATTAAAAGCATGTTGTAGTTTCCATAAGAGAGGCTAAACAGTGGTTCTGTAGTACATACACTGAACCCTTGTGTTATCTAATATTCTGATGCACAAGAGAGGGGATGCTTCACAGTATCCTCCCTCTGTAAAACAACCCTTAGAAAAAGAGTTGCCTTAGATTTATAACAATCAATACACATTCAAATCACAGATACATCTTTGCAATTAGTCTTCTATTAAAACACAAATTAATAAACAAAAATACATATGTGTACATGTATATTCTACACATAAAAATCCAAAAAGCACTTCAGAATGCTAACATCTCTTGATAAAGCAATAAAATGAAACTATGTAGTTGGTATTTGCACTTTTATGAGATTCAACAAGGCATATAACTCTTTATATGAGCATATTTGTCCCAAAAGTGAACTAATGAACCTTTGTAAATTCATGGGTGTAATATTACACTCAAATCCATGTACAATTTCCCATCATTGGGGAAAAAGTCCTGCAGCAAGTAATATCAAATGCAGCATCTCTGTGATGTGATTTCATTAAGTTGTTGGTTCGTTAACATATGATACGTAGAAGGAAGATAATGATTACAGAACTCATGAAATGCTACATTGCCAGCTACAATTACAACGGGATGAGGAAAAAGAGGTAATGCATGCGTGAAGATTGTCTTTCAGAATGACATATTCAGTTGGCCCATGGATCTTTGATACATGAGACACATGAATGCAGTGACAGATAATGTAAGAGTAATGAGTTATTTGGTTTATTTCACATACTATTCAACAACGTTTAATTACAACTCCAGTCTTCCATCAAAGTAACATGAAAAAGACTGCAAGATTTTAATTGTAGAACAGTGGGCTGTTGACTCATGGTTTTATTGAGGCCAGACAACATTAGTTTTCATTGCCTCAAATATTCAAGGACACAGTTTAATAAACTCTGGTGATTTGAAAAATCTAACTATACAGCAGACACAACTGATAACTGCTTTCAGATAATATTTGAAATTAAATATTAGTGGAAAACCCTAAAAATACTATGTGGAAAAACACTATATAATAAACATATAAAGAAAGTACTCAGTATACATAAAATTGTCCACGTGCAATGAGCATTATTGCAATGATCATTATTAACCGTCTCCTAAGAAGGTCCAGGTAAGCATGCAAATGAAAGTCTCTTCTCCTAAATTTTCAAAATCATGTCAACTCCTTGTGTTACCAGAGTAGAAAGCAAAACTACTGTTCAATCAAGGTGAGCAGAACCCATGATTTTTTCTAAATCTCATAGTTACACTTGTAGCCTTGGAAAAGCATAGACTTCACAGAAATCCAGTCTTGTATTTGGGGGAATCCTGAATTTCCAAACACTAATTCACTAGATTATACTCGACACACTTTGCTCTTCTGGTATAAGTCAGTATAAGAGAAAGAGTCAGACCTTGAAATGTGATCATCATACATCTGATCTTGTTTCTCTAACCCTCCAAAATGAGGGCTGGGATGTAATTTGAGAGATCTTCTAGTCCAGAGCGTTCACCTAATGCAAGATCACGTTCAGTATACATTAAGGATGCAGATCAAGTTTCCATGAGGTAATGACCCCACTGCTTGCAAGAAGCAACCATGTCAGCACACTAAAAGAGAATACATTCATTACCCAAAACTTTCATAAAAAGGTATCAGCAACTGTTCCTTTATTAATACTCAACACTAGATTGTTGGTCGTGCCTCAGAGAAATCAAGCCTTAAGACGATAAAATGATTGCCCAATCCCCTTTAGTACCTGTTCCAGCAGACCTTATCAACACAAGACTGACTTAGCAGATGCCTTAAATTTCTCTTTGTGCAGCCAAAACTCACATATTGTCTTTCTTTAAAAGGGCACTCTTTATTAGGTTCTTACTTCCACTCTACTCAGACTGTCTCACACAGTTCATCTTTTCTAAGCCTCTTGGTATTCATAATGACATTCCGAGGACTACAAACTGTGGGCCAAAGCAGGCAGGACACATTATTCCAGTTGATACCTGATCAGTACATCAGCTACAGGAGTAAATGTAACCCTTTGACATATTTATGACACTTCCAGCTTAAGAACTTTTTCCCTTTATTATAACAGCCACAATGTTGTCAACACTCTGATCCCCTGGTATCTTTCCTGCAGTCTGTTGTCTCTTATTTTATGTTTTAAATGTTGATTTTCTTTCCGCTAAGCAAAACCTTGTTTACTGAACTTCTTCATATTGATTTCTGTCTATTATATCCCTCTTCCAAGTATATTTTAAATGATAAACCTACTCTTCAAAATTCTTAAGTATAGTGAAAATTTTACAATATTCTCCCTTCTGTTACTTAATGAAAGTATTGTACAGCAATGGAGTTGGGACAGACAGACAGTTGTGTAGGTCTAATCCCACTTGCTAGAACCTCCTACTTTCACAGAAAACTTTAAATGTTTCCATTCTCCTTGAAGAAATATTTTAAACTCTTTAAAATGTTTCCATTTTACAATGATTTAATGTTAATTACCTCTACCTACTTTACTGTGAGAACGTGGGACAGTAGCAGACCCCTCACTGGAATGAAACTATTTATACCTCATTGACTCTCCCCTCCTGACCACACCCCTTATCCACACAGTTACCTGCTAAAAAATTACTTAGAGGATAGAAACAGTGTGGACAAAACAAGATGAAAATGTGGAACCTTAGATCTTAATTTTTAATGCTGTATATGATTTTTAATCATCTTTTCCAGGCCTACTGTTTGAGTAAAGCCTCTATAGTTTGTTCTTAGATCTCTTTTATTCCCAAACAGGATAAAGCATCAAAGTTTTCTGGCTTGAAAAACCTCTGTGCACAGGTACTGTAAAAAAAGGTGACTCAAGGTAAATATGCAAGGGAAATCCTAAGAATGAAGTGATGAGAAGAGACAATGGCAACACAAGCTCGCCACTGACATTACTGCATTCTGGTGAGAAAATAAAAATAAAGAACTAAATTCTGCTTTTATCTGTACTCATCACCTGGTTGTTGCAGAACAGCTTGTTTCCAACAGAAACCCAAGCAGGCAGAGAAAAAAAGGTAACAGTGTAATTCCATGGGTGCTCTTCTAGAACTACAAAATGCTGATAAAACATAAAAGTAGGAACGACACAATCCAAGCCCTACAATTCCACTTGGTTGTAGCTTTTCAGCTGTGTTGCTCCATGTCCTGAAGAACAGGACACAAACCAAGGATAAGAATCTTCTGTGATACAGTTGCAGCAAATCACCTGAGCATGCAACTGTCCTGAAATCAGCACCTGCCCCAGAGGCAAGAAGATGGCAGAAATATCACAGCAGTAATACTCAGGGCTGTGTCTGAACTGTCTCATCGTCACATCTCCACCTGTTATCGGTGTGCTTTTAAGCAGAAAAAGGAAAACTGAATCTCTAAAACCCCATTAACAGGCAGAATGAATGGGAATAGATTAGTGAGGTGAAATAGCTAGTCCTGAGGAGCCAGTGCCTGTGCTATAAGGATTTCAGAAGGTATCACACTAAACTGGCTCCATTATAATACCATGGACTGAATGTACTGGGAGTACTTGTGTGTTTGTTGTCTGGTTTAGGTTCATCCTAATGGAATGCATTTTTGTGCTCTGAGGTCACTCTGTGATGTAAGCCAAAGCTTGGTAACTGGGGAAAACTTGCTTCAAAAGCCTAATATACATAGACCTAACATGCTAAAGGGTGCTGAAATCTCTGCATTCATTAGAGGTCTGCCATTCCTTAGCAAAGAACTGTGCTGGTTTTGTTGCCAAGGCCCTCCTCCAACTGTGAACAGGAGACAGACAGTGCCTGAAACATACAATTGGAGCATTCATGGCAGAGGAATGAATTCAGCAGTGTGAAAATTTTGAAAATTGAACAGCATTTTTTTCAGGCCATATTTACCTTTACAAAAGGAGTTGATTACACAAATTATTTTCTTAAGCTGCTCAGCAGATAAATTGTGCAAAGTATGGAGTAGGTTAAGCCCCTGATAGTACTGTGAGTACAATGTTGCAGTGTGATGTACAACAGAGAGATGGATGCCACTAAATCTAAAGCTTTCTATGCACAGTTCAAGTCTGGAAGCAATACAGTGTTTTACCTCAATATTGAACGTATGCTCACAGATCCTTTCAGACATTACCTAGTTCTTCACAGGGCCAACGCACATATCCTTCCACACTACCCCACAACTGGGTTCACCAGGAAACACAGGGCAGAAATAGCCAGGAGGTTGTAAGAAGAGGTTACCCATGTGTGCTGGGCACAGTGATCAGAATTTAGCACCTGTTGAGTAGGCAGCAAAGGAAGCAGCAATCTCCTCCAAGGGGCTGGGAAGCTGAAGGACCAGGATGCAGCAAGGCCCTAGGCTGAAGGGGAAGAAGGGGCAGCCAGAGGGCAACAGGAGGTTGAAGAGCATGTGTCAGGTCTAGGAGGTGGTGAGAACAAAGCTGGGGTTTTGGAAGCCCTAGGTATGGGAGGGTGAGGGACAAGAGATTGTGGTAATGATTAGTGTCTCCTTGCTGCACCCCTTTTGTATTTTTGGAGTACTTTAAATCACTGTGAGCAGCATTTGCAACGTGGAGCACCAGGCAAATGCTGCAGATACCTGACCAGCTTAGCAGCACCAACCTCATGTACCTTTATTTCTCTGTGTGAAATCTATGCCATTTGGATTTATTTATTTTCAAGATATCCCAGTCCCAAGTCACCTCAGATAAAAGAAAATAATTTTATTTCATTGTTCTGAAGCCTGCACTTACTAGGATTTTTTTCAGAACACAGTAGAACAGATACTTCTTAAGTATCTGCGTTGGCTGATTCTTGTACTTAAGAAAATTAGCCAACATAGTTTCTTTGCAATGCTCTTGAGAAACCAATATATTCAAATTAAATTATTTGATATGTGATTCTGTCTTTTGGTAATAATTTGCCCTGTAAATCATAATTATGGCACAGTGATTACAGGTTTTTTAAAGAATGTTGTTTTGATTATTTCTCATCTGCAATTGTTTGAAGCTATTTTCATTCAAGTGATAAGAAAGAATGTAATACAAGCGTTCCCATACTTGTACTATGAACTCAAATAATTCAGGAAAGTTACTTAAATAACAACGTCCATTTATCCTAAAAATTGCTTTTTATTCTTCTTCCTCCTGATCTCAGTCAAGACTGCGGCTTTACCATTCAAGCACAGACCTGTGCAACTCACGCCCTGTGGCCAGAAGCAGCTTGCAGAATGTTTTATCCCACTCACATCGGAGACACACAAACAGGTTGGTACATTTTAATTAGCTTCTATGCATAACAAGTTCCTAGGAAGCAACCTGGAGAACACTCTCGAAGCCACACTTCCTCCACCTTCATTCCTGCTGAGGTGAACAGGCAGAGCTGCTGGCCCAGGGAACGGAAGGGCTTGATAGGAACCAGGAAAAGCTGAACACCCTGGTTGGAGCCCAGCCTGGGAAGGCACACGGTAAGAGCAAGAAGGCAGGAATTTTGGGGAGCATGGTGTAGGGGCTACTTTGGCAAACTGAACATAAAATAAAAGGCTGGGTGTTGTGCTGGTAGAAGCTGGCATGCCCCTCCTGCTTTTCACGAGGAATTAGGTGAGGGTGTGGGAACAGGGTGGCATGGCCCATTTCAGACACCTCCACCTCAACTGGCACAAACCTGGATGATGCCCGTACCACATCCCCTGTAACTCCTAAGTCCATGATATAACACTGGTAAATTCAAATATCTCATGATTCCCCCATTTACTGGGATTCTGCATGCTGGTTATTTGCAAACATGAGGTTTAGTTCAAATTATTTAAAGTAAGGTTTTCTTCCCCCCCCCCCTCCCCATGCCCCGGCTTTCTTATTTATTTCTCAATGCCAGAGCATTGTGTCCGAAGGCTTTGCAGACAGCCAGACAAGCAGCATCAATGCGTGCTTTCTTACGGAAACACCGGATGCCTCCAAAACCACGCTGCTCTAAAACGGGCACAGCTTTTATAGACGTTGATACTCACTCAAAACCCAGCTCACTCTGCCTCCACCGAGACCTGCCGCCCCGCGAACAGCCATCTCCTACCCAGGGCACGCACTCCGTCAGAGCCGGGCCGGGCGCGGGCGGGCACAGGTGGAGGTGCGGGACACCCCACTGCGGGAACAGGTGGAGCCCTGCGGACCCTCCGGCGGCGGAGGGATGGCCCGGCCGGCCGGGGCCGCATTCACAGCGGGGCTGGGATCCAGCCGCCCAAAGCGGAGCGCTCCGGAGCCGAGATGCGACCCGGGGAGGACCGCCCGCCCTCCCGGCCCCGGGGCTGCCCTGTACCTTGTAGTGTCGGAAGCCGTGCAGCTGCCGGCCGCTCACATACCGCCACCGCCACATCGCCGCCCTGCGCCGCGCCGGCACCGAGGCACGGAGGGATGGGAGCGACGGGAGGACGGATGAGGGAGGCGGCGGGGCCGGGGGCGGGCGGAGGGCGGCTCCCCGGCCGCGCCCCGCCGGCTGGACCTGCCCCCGGCTCCGGGCATCCGCGCCGGGGGTGCCCGCGGGGCTGTCTCCCGTGGGGGCAGGCGGCTCCCCGCGGCCCCAGGACGCTCCGGTGCCCGCCTGCCAACACGGCGTATTTCACACCCGTAATGACTTCACGGTCCCAAGGCACGTCGCAGAATCACCTCCAAACTGTTTTTCTCGCTACGGGTCTATTAAAGATGCCGTATTTACAGCGTAGGGGAAGACGCGCCCGTGAACTCGCTATACAAAACATTGCTGAGTAACAAATGTAAAACATGCCAAGTAATACTACACAAACGATATTAAGTACCGCGTTTGAGAAACAAGTGACACTAAGGATTAAGGTCTATCTTTGCATTCCAACAATAATCTGAGTCTTGTATCTTTTTATTGCACCTGCACTGGAGCCTGCCACACCACATCAGTCAGCAGTGCACTCTGCACCTCCTGATTTCTAGGGGAGTGATACACTGGAAAACATCAGGAGTAGTTTCAGCTGCAAATGTATTTAAGCATATGGCATGACACCTTGTGTTACCTTCGCTGTACTCTGCTGGGAGAGTTGAAATCATACACATCAGGGTCTGAGATTTTATGGACCAAATGGAATCTATCCAGAAAGCAAATCAATTAAAATCCATTACTTGCACCCCACGAGGCATCTTATGTATTGTGAGAGTCAGTGTTATTTTACAAACTGGGCAGGTTTGATAGGAATTATGTACAAGTTATGATCGTTAAGTGCAAACTGTATGCAATGGTTCTTGTTCTGTATTATTAATTACACATTAATCAGTTGAGATGTGCTTACACCTGCATTCTGCTTCCAGCAGCAGCAGCTGAACTTCTGCTCTTGAAAACAACCCAGAACTTTAATACTTTGCTTCAGGTTACTGAGTTAAAAGCTTGATACCAATTAAGAAAGCTAAAGTGTATGAAGTTTATATTTTTCATGAGCCAATTCTAATTTTAATTCGGGTGGTATGGGTTCATATCCTGAATTTTAATTTGGGATCCCCTTCATTGTAATTATCATGTTTTTAAATTGTGTTATGCTATTGAATTAATTTACAAGGGTACATAATAAAATATTCACAACCTGTACTGTACTCACTGCAGTATTTTAGTGTAAATAAGCTACTGAAACAGGCCAAGCATTTTAGAATTATCACCTTCACTTCTTAACTCTAACCTTAGAAGCCTCAAACATGAAAGCAGAAATTTGTCTGAACAACTATTTGGAGTATGATGGACAGTGTTTGTTTTTGTGAAAAGTAGAAGGTAGGCAAAAAAAAGTATTTTTTCTCTTTGCAGGCTTCTAGATTTATGTCAAAAATATATAGATACAGAAGATACATAGATATAGCAGACAGAGAAAACAAGTTTTATTTCCTATTCTCTCAAAACTATTTTGGTGATAAATGAAACACAAAAAAACCCCTCAAATCCTCATAAATACTCCACTAAACAGAGACTGTCAAATTCCACCTACATGTGAAAATGCCATTGCTTGAACTCATACTTCAGCATGTTCCGTGTCTGCTAATGAGCACATCAAGGGAGGCAGCATTAGTTATACTAAAGAGTGGGAAACAGACTGGTGAATAAGTATGGAATATCACAGAGCAAGCTGAGACACAAGTAGCATGGGGTTTGAGAATACTGTGGAAATTATACAGATGTGCTAGCTGTTGATTTAAGGAATTTCCTTGATTTCAGCATCATGGTTCATATGAATATTTGGCCTATAAAACTACACACACAGACTAGCCAAGCCCAGGTGCAATCCAAGCTCAAGCCATGTGCTTTACTGCTACACCTGATGCTCTCACTGTATCCATGCATACCCATGTATATGTTCAGAGCTTATTCTACTCTGTATTTTTCAATCTGAGGTGATTTAGAGTTCTTCTCTGGGCAATTGTTTGAGCTGTGATCCAAGCTGTGTGCCCTACACGCAGGACTGTGGGAAGAGCAGTGAAAGCAGCCTTAATGCTGCAGCACATTGCCTAGATTCTTTTCTGGAAGAGGAATAACCCATAACCTGAGTAAGGAGGAGCTCCTTATTGCACTGGCACATGAGTATTATTACCTGATTCCATTTCATGAACTTGAGTGTGGATGAGATGAGCATTAAGACAAAAGGTCAGAGCACAGTTAACTTCCACTACAGAAAGAGCTCAAGTCTTTTCACAACTGTGGCTGGAGCATCTGCAACAGGTCAGACTTTATTAAGAGAATGATCCAAACATCAGCTCGGGGGAAATAATTCAAGGCCAGATTTGAATTCAGTGAAATCAGCAAGGGAATTCCCAGGTGTTTAGTGCTGTTTGTTAATTATACATAGTACTGAGAAGAAAATAATTATTTATTATTTTGAAAGGGTGGACCTATTGTATCACTGGTACATGCAAGAAAAAGTTAAAAAGATAGCTGTTCTGCAGATTCAAATGGTATTTTTATGAAAAACAGAAATCAAATATGAAGACAAATTGTATTCTTTATTTGCCAAAATGGTAGGCAAATAGATGAGGGCTTAGGAAGGCCCAGAATAAATAATAAATACATTATACACACACACACACACACACACACACACACACACACACACACACACATATATATATATATGTATATATAAAGTAAATAATAAATAAATAACCCAAGAAATCATTGGGTTTCTTTCTTCTTTCTCTGTTTTAAGTTACAATAATAAATTAATAATGATGGAACTTCTTGAATAGGGAAGACAGCCTAGTACGGCAACTTTGATTTTTAATAATTTATTGTGTCTTGTTTATTCCCTACCTTAAAGCTGTGTGCTATGCAATAGCCTTTATCTAGAAGGCATCTAATAGCACATTCCTGCCTACTTCAAGAAGTGAAAAAAAAGCAGAAAGAAATCATGTGGAGACCAAACCCAAAATGACCAGCTGCCAAAGCAGTAGAAGAAGGAACTAATGTATTAGCCTACCTACTCTTTAACACACTATTCTCCCTAGGGCAAGGCATTTTTCAGGAACCGTGTTTGTAAAATCTTCAACACAAGGGTACACTACAGTCATGATTAGGCTAAAGTAGTATTAATACTAGACCTAAAAGAGGAAATTCAATATCTGGAGTTACTAAAATTTATAAAGTTCAGTGTTATCAGCCCCTCAGTAATTTTAAAATCTTGTTGAATTAAGAGGAAAAACTTTCATGGGGATAAACTGGTCTAATGATTGAAGTTTAAAATATGTAACTTTTTCCCAGCTCTGAATATATGCCTGCATTTTTTCTCACCAGCTAGAGCCAAAAGAGAGTACTTTTATGACAGATGTTCAATTTCAGACTGGAAAATATTATTTTATTTGCACTAAACCCATTCAACTACAGAGGCATCTCATAAAAAGTAGGCAAATATGTTTCCCAAATGTTACTCTCTGCCAGAAAGTTATGCACTCATATTTCTTTTATAACACTGACACAGAGAAATAGTAGGAGATGACAAAAATGTCAGCCACTGCAAGATGCCAAGGGGAGCACTTGGAGCTGGGATGTTGGGATGAGCCGGCGTAGGCCCAGTGTGCAGCCACTCTGTGCCAGGACACTCCAGAGGCTGGAGCCTCTCACATCGTTCGGACCCAGGGGCAAGGGCTGCTAAAGAGATGCTTCCTGCATATGCTGATTCATTTAAAGCCTATTTTTGCTTTTGATTCTTAAACGATCAGCTATTAATTTTTAATTTGTGTGAATGTTAGAAATTGACTCTTTGATTCACTGCAATCTGGCATCCCCTGAGGGGTTTTGTGGGGTTTTTTTCCCATTTCTTCCACAGTTTACAGATTGCCTCAGCATAGTGTTGCACTGTTCTGTGAAACAGTACAATTTAATTTAAAGTGGAACTGACATTGTAGCTTGAGGATTAAAAAGATTGAAGTATTTCATGCTATTTCCTTAAAAAAACTTAGAAAGCCTGGAGTGATCAAACTGCAACACAGTCTGCAAAAGAAAATGTTATTTTGTATCTAGACTGTCTAGCCTAGGCCTTTGGAATACCTCTTGCCTGACAAACTCATAAAAACCTATCTGACCCTGAAAGACAGACTCTAAAATATTTGATGAGTTTTTCCCTCACCTACTTCACCCCAGTTCAGTGTCTGGGATGCTTATGACTTTTAAAAGTTTCCTGAAGAAATGACTCAAACCAAAAATCTTCCTCTGTGTTTGAATTTGACATTGTCTGTACCAGACTTGGTACACTGGAAAGCTTTTAAAGCTCTAACTTAATGCTCTCTAAGAGGAAATGAATCCATAAACCCATATTAGAATGAAGGACGGGCACATTTAATCAATATAAACAAGTGCTCCAAACTTCAGTAATTTTAGCTTCCTTACCTTTAACTCATCTGTGTAAAACACTTTTTGTTTCTTTGAAAGAGTTCTTTCTACATGCATATTAAGGAACATAGGTGCAATCAACATCACCACCAACAAATAAGTGCTCATTTTTCTGGATTTCACTAAAGAAATCAATTTTTATTGCTAACAGAAATTTTGTAGTTTTCATAGAATATTCATGCAACAAAAATACAAAAAGTACACAATTTCTTAATGTTCCCTGAGCAGCAGTAGATTTGATCTTGAGTGCAAATACAGTCAATCAGATAAAACAGTGGACTTAAACCATTATTTAAGCCTGTGAAAACACAGAGATGCTTGCATATGTAGTTGAAATACCAGTTCTTCAAAAAATAACCAATTGTGTTAATTATTACTTCCAAAATATGATGCACAGAAATTTTTAACAGGCCTGAAGAATAATGTAGTGGTATTATGAAATTTCAGCTTTTGTCAAGAAGCTTGGCTTTTATTATTCTTTCTGCACATTATTTCTAAAAAGGAAATGGAGACATTATTTTTTAAAAAGTTGCAACTAAATTCCTCCCAGGTGTGAGCACCTTGGAATTCTTGGAAGGAGTTTATGTACAGAAAAAATACACTCACTAAAGCAGACCAGACTTCTGTGGTCTGTTTCTCTGCTCTAATGCAAGATTATTTAGCTAAGCAGTGCAATAACATACATTTTCAAAAAAAAAAAAAAACAAACACCTACCTTGATATATCATATAATTAATTTGTCAGTCTGTTAATTTCAGAAGAAATACTGCAAATTTTTGGAAGGATGAGAACCCATCGCTTTTAATTCTGTTTTGAACATAAAAATCAAAGGCAGTATGGGGTTTGGATGATGATGTTTCTCTTTTCTGTTTGCAAAATCCACTTTAATTAGTGGCAGTTTTATAAAGGGAATACCAGGTGGGTATTTGCCATAGGGTGCTTTGGGAAAAATACAAACTGTAGATGTATATATGTAATTAGGGCTCAACAATTAAAATGCAGTCATGCAGTACCTTCTATCAAAATGTAAGTACTTTATAAATTCTAATCAAGCTCCGAGAGACAACTACCTTATTTTACAAAGATTGTTTATTATTACTTGTGTTTAACAGCAGCACTGACAGCCAAGGTGACCTTGTCAAGAACATACAATAAGCAAAATAAAAATAACCTATTTGTCCCTTTTCTGCCAGTGTTTCCACTTGCACCAGTAAAACATTTGCAAAGGTGATCAGCCTTTTTTCCTTCTGTTAGCTGCAGCTTATCATTTTACTGAAGAGAACATCCATGCAAAGCAGTTCCAATTCCAAGTCAACATCTTGGCACTGACAAGACCCTTTTTGCCAGTAAATTTATCGGCTTACTTTTGGTTTAGGGAGTTTAAAAAAAAATGTTATTTGAATGGCTTAACAGCAAACTTATTTTTCATCAAGTGCCTTGTGTTTGGACATTACTTGCTTAGGTATTTAGCCAGTGTTTCCATCCCTGTGCTTTCTCTCCCTGTGGTGTTAAACATTCATTTGAGATTGACTTCTGAGTGAACCTGGGTATCACGAAGGATGCAGCGGCGAAACCCCGGCTGAAAAGCTTCTCAGAGAAGGACAGGGCTCAGACGTCGCTCTCCACACCATCCCCTCAAAAATCAGCGCTGCCAACTCAGCCCCTGGCCCGGGCAGAGAACAGACGGCCCAGTTCGAGGCAGCCCCCTCGCTCGCGGCACCTCCAGCTCCGCCTGGGGCATGGGGGCAGCTCGGCAGGGAGGGCAGGGGGGACGCGGCGCCGGGAAATCGCCGCCGGCTCCCGAGGAGCGCTCCCACAGCGCGGAGCCGCTCCCGCCCGCCCCCGGCGCGCGCACCGCCTTTCCCCGAGCCTGGCCCTGCCGCCTACGTCACCCGCGCCCCGCCCAATCAGCAGCCGCGGCTCCGGCGGCGCCAAAGCTACAAAGGGCGGGCGCGGGCCGGGGGTTCCCTCGGCCCCGCCCCCGGTGCGCCCCCGCCACGTGACCGGGGACGCGGCGCCGCGCCGGGGGCGATGCCCGGCGGGAAGGTACCGGCGGCGGGACGGGAGGAGAAGGGGCTCGGCCGGGCTGGTGAATGCTCCCTGGCCGCCCCGCAGGGCCGAGCCGTGGCGCTCCTCGCGGCGGCCTTGCCGTGCGCCCCGACCGCCGGCCAGGCGCGCCTCCCGGCCCCGCTGCGAGGGGCGCGGCGGTGGGTGGTGGCGGTGGCGGCGGCAGAGCAGCAGCCGCCGCGCTGTGCCCTCGCTGCCCTTTCATATCCGGCTCCAAGGCGTCGCCTGTGTTGGAGACCCGCCACGCTGGAACGCGGGGCGGGAGCAGGGGCCCTTCCCCGCGTTCCTGGTGTGCGCGGTTGCGCAACACTGACAGTGAAATCCACCGTGGCACAGCCGCAGCGAGGGAAGGGGGGAGCCCGGCCTTCTTACTTGGCATTCGGGGAAAAAGTGCAGGGAGAGTAGAACTTGAGAGGAAAAGGGAATTGTGGGAGTTGGCCAGGATTGATGCTGTTTTGAGCAGCTTCACTTCCTTGTCTGGGTGCGGAGGGAGGAGAAGCGCCCCGTGCTGTTTCTCTGTCCCTTTGGTAATTTGCTTGGTCCTCGCAGAGGAGCAATTAGGATGTGCTGGCTCTGATTAGCCGTGCTTAGGCTAATATTGAGGAAAGAGGAACTGCAAGTGCTTGATATATAGAGCTGACAAATAGCGTTGACAAATGACAGACCTGGTTGCTAAAGAATTTTGTCCATACTAGTGTGCAGGTTCAACCACTTTTTAAGTATAAGCACATTTAAAAGAAATTTTAATGGAAGAAAATGTCAACAGCAAGGTTAAAAATAATCTACTATACTTCACATAAATTAACCTGTAAATTGACACTATACATGTATTCTTCTGAAAGGTCTTTCATTCTTGGCTAGTGAAAAAATGCACACTTAACTGAAACAAGATTTAACCAACTCTTCCTGCAATATGATAACAGCCTGTGATAATACTAACTCCTTTTGCTGACAAAGATAATGGTCCTTAATGAATGAAAACTTATACTGATCAAGGGGAAATAGTGCACTTGCTGACTATTAAGTAAATTGATTTAAAACCCGTGCCAACCTGAGATGTAACACAAATGTGTGATACTCTTATTGTATCCTAAACATTTTGGATAGCTTAATTTTGAGTAAGCTTTTCTAAAATACTTCTGCTTTAACTGCTTTCATAGATTGCAGATTTCTCTTTAACTACTTGCCACTAGTTGTTAATACAAAGTATACTTCAATAGTATTCTTATTCCATGACAGTTGTTTTTTTTCAATGTAAGCATATAGTAATTTATACTGTTGCTTAAAAAAGGATGTATAGGTTAAAAATCTTGACATTCAAATGTTAATCTTATATATGTCAGTGTAAGTCATTGATCTAGGCACTAAAAGCAGTAGTTACACTTTTAAGAACTCAGTATCACGAATATGGCGCTTTGCTGGAAGTGAGGTGCTTGTTGTCAAATTCGGTTTTGGACTCTCTTCAAATTGGACTTTTGAAGGCCAACACAAGCTTAAGTGTTTTAGTTGGAGTACTTTAATGTGAAACCGATGAGAACAAAGGTGAAAGATGAGGATGGCTGTTGGTCAGTGTTGGGTATTTGCATACTTTTATGTAATTGCTCCCATCAGGTTTTTTTTAAATATGAAAAGTCTCTGGCAACTAGAGCTGTGGCTTTCAATGCTTTTCATTCTACTCTGTTCAGGAAGAATGTAACAATTGTATTTGAATAATTCTAACTGATGTTTAAGTGATGTGACTAATTTTTGGATTTGAAAGCCAGTAGCAGGAGGAGTTCATGTAGTGAAATGTTTTGTCACTTGTTTTCTCCTTCATCTTATGTTGCTTTTTGTCTTAGAGAAGGTGATGTGTCAAAGAAACGCCACTTGCATATGAGGTAGATAATATATTGGGTCATGTGTTCCTGGGGCCTCTTCCTGTGGTTTTTGAAGTAGCCCCAAAGAGGTGGGATTGTCTGAAGTGTAAAGGGCATGTAGTGAGTAGCCTTTGAGCATATGGTCCCAGTGACTTTATATAAGATGTTTCTGGGTAACAAGTCTTGGGCATAAGTAACCACACAGACTGGTTGAGTGGAGATGTTCTAGATAGGAACATCTATTTCAAAGTCAAATCCAACACCCCAGCCCCATACTTGCAGTAGTATGTTGTGTAATCACTATGCATTTTCACAGTTTTTTCAGTGTGCCTCCCTTTTCCTCACACTTGCACCCATGTAGGCTGACTTACCTTTATCTCACTGGAAATAACTAAAGGAATAATGGGGTAAGGTTGCTTGCCATGCCCTTTATGAGGAGGGCTTAGTCCTAATCCCACTAATGCCAACAGGAGTAACTCAGGGTTTTTTTCACTCACTTCGAAGGAACTGCTCCAGAGACAAATGCAATGCTTTTGGGAAAAGAGGTCAAGGCAATTTCTATATGAGGTAGCCATCCTAGCCTTCCCCTTTTTAACTCAAAATTTCAGAGGTCCTATTTTGGCTTCTGACACTTTATGCAATTTACAACATTCTTTGTCTGAATCTGTTTTGTAATAAATCTTGATTTTGTGCTGTACGGCAGGTCTACATGCTCTAGCTCTTTTGAGCCTGATTAAATGATTTTTTTTTTTTTTAATTCCAATACCTTGCTTCTAGACACTTCATGCATTCCTTCAATAAATTACATAAGTTATTTTTTGTGTGCCCCATTTTTAGTTCAAAGAAAAAGATGGTTAACCTTGTGACTCAAAATTAAAAGAACTCACAGTTGTTGCTGCATTTCTTTGAGAACAGCACAGCCTTCAGATTAGCTTAATTATAAATATTTATTCCTGAGAATTAAGTTTCTTGAAATGTTCATTTCTCTGCTGCCGTGAAGCAGGCTGGAGCAGAAGCAAAGAGCCTTTAAAGCTTGCCATTTCTGCATGCCAGCAGATGTATTCCTGTTGCAGAAGTCCTTGGACACCACCCCTCTGTGCCAAAGTGGTTTGCAGGGGAAGGGTGATAGTGCTGTCCCCAGCACTGGCATTGTTCCCACCATGTCTGAAGGCAAAGAGCCAAACAGAGGCCCTGCAGGCTGCTCTCAGCTCCCTTGCACCTGCTCCCATGCCCTCTCAGTAACTGTGGATTGAAGCTGTAGGTCCAGTTTCTTGAATTCACATCAAACACTTATATGGAGAGATTTAAATTGACAAGGAATTTGGGATGGGGTAATTGGCTCTAGGGTTTTTTTTGGGGTTTTTTTCAGTTTTTTAAGATGATCTAGGATGTGGGAAATGGTGGCAAGGTATTTGTATTAAAGACACGGAACTCAAAGTCGCTGCTGTCAGTATCAACGATCCTAAGTCCTTCTCTTTTGTTTCCTTCCAAGTGGAGTCTGCCAGAATTTGCAAAAGTTGAGAAATATCTTATGTACAGGGTGTATTTCTGTACTTTCTTGGTTTGGGACTTCAGGGACTGTTTTCAGGTTTTTCAGTGATTGTAGCGGCTATAAATTGCTGTGTGGTGGTAGCAGAAACTCTCAGATTCTCTTGAGTCTGGGGAGCAGGACACATGGTGAAAGAAAGAGCTAATTAAGCAGAACTGTCCACAGCACTGAGGGTTCTTCAGGTTGTAATTAAGCTGCCATAAATGTCAAGCAGCTGCTGGACTGGTCCCACTGATCCTTGTATCCTTTCTTGTGCTGCTGCACCAGCTGTAGCTAAGAAGTGCTTCTTCCCAAGGACGTTTTCTGGCAGTTTGGTTCATCATTGCTGTCTCTGCACAGAGTCTGGTGAGTACCAAGTGCTCAGAAAGAAGCGGAAGAGGGGACTCCAGTTGTTTCTGTTTTGTCAAGGAACCACCTGCCCCGAGACAGCTCTGTAGTGCTGCTCTGAAAACCTGAGCAGCCCTGGCTTTAGTCAGGCTAAGGAAGTGCAGGGTTAAATAAAACTCTTCTGCTATTAAGTCATTAATTGTGAAAAGTCTTCTTGCCCGTCACAGCCATGACTGTCTAGTACACTGAATTTCAGTTGTTTAAAAGTCACTTTCAGTGCAACTTCAGATTGCACTCTAAATAGAAGTGTAACCATCTAAACATAAACCTAGCTATTTGTTCTACTCAGTTTGCTTTTTTAACCTTGTTGCCTGTAAGCACATCCTTTCTGTTTGCACCCTAACCCTTCTTACTTAGGGACAGGGAGTTAACATGTAGCCTTTATCGTGCTGATTTTTATATGGTGTCCCCTTCCCAAGTCTTGGCAATTGTGCAGCAGTGGCTGTGTATCTGCTGCCACATTCTGCTGTTCATCCCCTGCCTCTTATGTCACGCTCTTTCTTTCCTGTGTTGGTATTGGACAGCACTGAGAAATTGAGGTTTGCTGTCTATCAGCAAATGTCATGATTTTAAGAATAACATGAATGAGAAGCTTAACAGAGGGTGACTTCCTAGTTCTATGTTTATTAAGCTTGCTAACAATAGAAGTATATTACAAAGCCTGTTTCATGCAACTCTTTGTGCATGCAATTATGTGCATTTATTTTCACTTATTTGCAACCATTTCTGCTTTTAACTGACCCTCAGAAGTGGTGTCCTGTAAACCTGTTTGCAAGCTGTGGTGCTGCTGTTGGCACAGACATGTTCCTCAAAACTGCAGCATCCCATTCAAGAAATAAGCTTTAGATGAACTGTGTTTGATACAGTAAGTCTTTGTCTGCAAAATGTATCTCACAAAATCTAGAAGCTACAAAACCAGGCATACAAGCAAGACTCCCAGCACTGACTAAGGTTAAAAACCATCAGAAGCACTTGCCAAGAGGACAGCCCAATGCAGAGGTTCCTGTCTAAGCACTCTGGAAATCGAGGCTTGGGCCAGCATCTTCACTGGGAGGGAAGCAACATTTAAATTCTCTGTGTCATAATGTTAACCTTTCTTGTTAAACTGCTGTAGTCTCCTTACCTGACATCGTGTCCTTACCAAAGCGCTGTTAGTTCTGGATTTAATACCACGTCAGATTCAAGATTGTACCTTTCATATATCTGTGGGAGTAGTTATGGGGACAGTTTGATAATGAGTAGGTGCTTTGAGGTGTAAATACCCTCGGCAGTTTTAGAAGAGGCTCTTAGCAGGGTCAGTTATCATCAGTGAAAATTGCAAAGTGCATTTGTTTTGCTCTGTCTTCCTACTATGCACAGCAGCACTGTGTGTCAGGAGGGGTGAAGTAAGATGCTGCTCACTGTACGCTTTTGGAAACTGCTGGTTTCATTCTCAAGAGCACTGAAAAAACCCTATGGAAAATAAATATGCATATTTATTCTATGATTCCACTTCGTGTTTTTTTGTTGTGCCTATGTTTGATATGTATGTTACAGTCCTGATTGACCAGCCTGGAAGAAAATATATGTGCTGATTAACTTAACTTTGGAGGAATAATTATTTATAGGTAGGAGCTGTAGTTGCTTGAGAGAAGGTACATCAGAAGAAGACAGATGTAGTTAGATGATACAGTCAGCGCTTTCTAAGATAAGTTTCAGTAGCAGAGTAGGATAAGATGTTTATCGTGTTCAAGTTCAATTTCTATGTGTAACCTGGTGTTGAATCTGAGAGATAACTTTGGATGTGATAACAGGCAACTCTCTCATCTTCAGCTATTTTCAGATGTTACAATCTCTTGCATGAAATTAGCACTGGATGCTAATCAGCATCCTGTTTTGTGACTTATCTAATGCTCCAAATGACTTCTGGCATCCTTTGTAAGGGAAAGGCAACGTTTTTTGTGGGGAAATGGTTGTGAAAATAAGTGTAATTCTTACAGCTGAAAAATCAGAGCCTGGGGTGTTTTTGTTTTGTTTTGGGTTTTTTTTGGTTGATTAGTTATTTTTAATGGTGAACTGTATAGTGATATCTAGTGTGACCTCCTGCGTAAACAAAATTAAAGCACATTAAATATTACTTTGAAGGCATTGTTTAGTTAATTTAGTGAGCTGTTCCTGTGTAACATAATATTTTCAGCTTCACTGAGCAGCTATCAGTACTATGGGATGTAACTTAGACCAACAGAAAGTGTATTTATCAAAAATTTAATTTACCCCTGACCTTGGTGGTGGTGTTATTATTTAGTGCTACATAAAATATGCTTGCAAATGTTTGAGACTTTTTTTTATGAGCTCCAATTAAAAATTGGAATTTGTTTGTAAACATTAGGAAATACTAGGGGCAATCTAGAGTAAGTAAATTTAACTTGAAATTGATTATGTCTACACTGTGTTTTTAATGGGTTTGTTTTTCCTTTCTCTAGCGGAAGAGACTTTGGAATGCAGAACGCACACCATTCCCAGATGAGACACCCCTAGGTCTGAAAAAATCAAATGTCAGGACATCAGTGTCTGCTGCTTCAATTTCCAATGCGTGGCTTAGGTGTGGGGATGGTTTTGAGAGTACTTCAGTGCTGGAGGTAAAATGCTGCATTAGTGGTGTAATAAAGAGATGCAAACTGACAGTGAATTTCCATGCTTGAGTGAATAATAAGATGTTGCCTTTTCTTTTGGTGTTGTTTCCAAACAAACAGCATGTTGTTGCAACTGTCAAAATAGACAGAAAATGGAAAGCACAGTTACATAAGGACATTGTCTTAACTTGTTAGTGTAACTTGCAGAGCATATGTTGATATGTTGTGTTCTAGATAGCATTTATCACTTAGAAAATTTCAATAATACACTGAAGGATGCAAAAGTAATTTGACATTTGGGAAGGAGTGCTACATTTCCTAAAAAATATGGAACAAAAATGCCATAGTTTGCATCTGAAGATTTTTTTGCTAGACCTAAATAGTGTAATTTGTAATAGTGAATAGTCTGAATAGTGTAATAGTTTGTAATAGTGAATTAAGTGTAGAAAATCCTGCTTGATCAGCCAGATCTGGATGAAAAGTATTTTGTGCTGACCCAAGCTGCTTTTCTATTTCTTCTTCTGGTACTGAGCAGTCACACTGTTGCATATCTTATGGGATATAGTAAAATGAGAGACAGGGCAACCAAGTAATTCTTTCTGTAACTTTTCAAGAGGACACATGCTTTATCAAGCATGTTGTTTCTGCCCACTTTTGACATTTTAGTGCTGAAAATACTGGCTCCTATTCTTCTCAAGGTCACATGTGATTTCTGTCATAGTCACAGAAAGTTTGTATTTTCCCCGTCTATGAAAATTCAGATTTTATGTTACTATTCTCATGCTTTAATACGTCATTATATTATAGTCTTCTAAAAGATTTTAAATTTATTTTGAAATTGTTCTGCTAAGCTTTGGTAAGTGAGTAACAACAGCTTTGAATATGTTGATATGTGTTAAAATTAATGTCCTAGTGATTAAATCTCTGTCTCTTAGTCCCAGAAGCCTTCTAATAAGAAATCCAGGATTAAGAAGCGTCTTGGACCACTGTTAACATCTGCTGAAAGTGCATCTAGTATGTTTTGATTATTTCATGTTAACATTGTCAGACTATTGTTACTTTCTTTTGTCCTGTATTGGGGTAGAAGTTGGCTCAAAATACTGGTTGCTTTCTTCTTCTGTTGCTGTAATTAGAAGCTAATTTTGATAAGACACAGAGTCTCTCACTGTTGTGGTGGGCACATCCATTCACCCATAGTGCCAGAAATATATTCTGCAAAGCTGCAGGCATTCAGCTATTGCTTTTGAAAAGGTGAAAGAAGCATCACTAATGCTGTATATGGTGTGTATTATAAAAGGGATGGGATATTTTAATCCTTCACATTTCATTAGGAGGGTATGAAAAATAGCCCTTAGCTGTATAGATTGAAAGTGAGATTATTCTGTCGTCTTCTAGACAGACAAGCAGGCATAAGAGCACACATATTTTGTAAATATGAGCAATAGGTAGAAAAACAGTTCTAGCAACCTCCTGCTTTTACAATCTTCTGTATGCCCCCAAGTTGTTTAATATAGGCATTAAAAAAAAGAACTTAGAATAAAGAGGAGGAGGACTTACTGACTCTTTCTAGTTCTTTTTTTTTTTTTTTTTTTTTTTTTTTTTTTTTTTTTTTTTTTTTTTTTTTGAGCCCAGAGAAAAAGAAAGAAAAAGGGGGTGGTATTTTTCAGTCTCTATTTCTGCTTGCTCCAGCAGCTGTGCTGCTTTTGTTGGATGTAAGTAGGTGACCTAATGGACACTTTTTTTTTACATTTGGGGTTCTAGCTTTTCTAGATTTCTAAGAAGAACCTCTCTGTGTTGCAGGAGGAGATGTGGTGGTGTTTTTCTCTTCTGGGCCCTTCTGCCTAATTACAAACCCCCAGTAATTATCTAAATTCCCATTTACTTATAATGTTTTAGTAGTGGTAGGAAGTGGAAAATTCTGCCTTCCTAGTTCTGTATGCTCCATGCTAAGCATGAATCCTTTTCTCCTTGCTTTTATGATTAAAAATAATGCAGAAAGGTATTTTGAATTAAAATGTCTTACTTCAAAAACACACCAGCTTTTCTTTGCAACACCTTAGAAGTTATTTTTTTTTCCTCTCTGGAGAAAACTGAAGAGTAATCTCTACTGGTGGAATACTTTTATTCCTTTGTTACTTGTTGGATAAAGTCAGAGAGCTCCCAAACCCAGAATTCTAAGGACAGTCTTCCTATAAACCACGCAGCATTTTACAAGGGTACACGTGGGGGAGTGGAGGAGTGTTAGGACTGTATGTAGGGGGACTAAATGTCAGACAGTCCTCACTTTTCTTCACACTGCTGAAGGACACAGTGGTAGCCTCATTATATAAAATGAAGTGTTAGCATTTATTGTGGAGAATTAAACTGAAAATAATGCATGTATGAGTAGGAAATACATGTGAATTAATGCTTCAGTATTAATCTCTGATGCCTAGTAACAGAATGTATAATTTTGCCCATTAAAAAATAGTACAGTTTAATTTTCAATACTTCTAAATTTAACAAAACTGCATTTCTGTAACAGTCTAACACTTTGCAATGCTTTTTCATAGGAGCTGCTGCTGCTGAAAGCTCTAAGGAAGCTGAGGACATAATATGGACCTCTAGTGGCAGTGATTTTTCAGATGATGGAAATAAAACATTGATTCCAAGGTTGCACAGCAAAAAAAGTGATGCTTCCAAAACAAAGGAGTCACCTAGCAGACATGATTTATTGTTAGAGGACAGAAGTAGTGAAGGTAAGTTCAAATGCAAGATTTAACAAGAAACCTTCTGTCCATTTCAGGTGCTGTAATGAAAATATTCTTGAGGTCATTCTGGCAAAATGACATGATCCATTCCTGTTTTGGTTAGATCAGTTGGAGGGGTTTGGGTTTTTTTTTTCATAAAGTTCATCTGGGTATAGAATAAGCTCTTAGTATAAATTATGTACAAAAACTTTAAACCTTGGAGTAAAGGAGCACAGTTTTCTGCATCTACTGATTAGATATGGCAGGCTTTGCAGCTGCAGATAGCATCATCTTCTGTGCCATGCATTTTTATTTCAGAACACAGTCTTCCTTGCTTCCCCTGTTAGCTGCACTATGTGAACAGCCATGAGTTCAGTTCTTAGAACTTCCTTTCTAATTTGTGGACCAGGAAATTACACAGGGGAGAGAAATTGATTAAAAAGTGCAGCTGAAGACAGAAAAACTGTATGCTCTATTATAGAAGTGTTAATTGGGATAATGTATAAGTTGCATTAGAACTTGTTAGGAAGTCTTTACAATGCAAAATAAGTTAGGTTAACTTTGTTAACCTAACCTGTTAACTTTGTTACTTCAGCTAGATCTGAAATACTAGTTAGTCTGGGTCCTGGATGTCTGGCAAAGCATTCAAACGCTGCTGTGAGCTGAGCAAAATAGATTGACTGATTGATGACTTTTTGTTTCATGTGTGACACTGCTGAAATATGCTCCTTAGGTTTAAAACAAAAATGCAAAATCTTCCTTCTTTCATCTATATAACTGTCATTGACATATCTGATAGCTATCTTCTGTAATCCCTAGTAATTTTCTTCTTTTTGAAAAGGAAGGACTGTTCATTTTCTAAACTGCAATCTGTTGCTGAATAGGAATTTTTCTAATCTACCATTAATATTCACTTGTCCCCTGCAAGTATATCCTGCAGGTTTTTTTTTTTAAGAGACAATACACAGACATTTTTATGCTTATAAGATAGCAAAACTTGGTTTCTCTGTAATTGAAGAAATCCTGATGTGTTATGTATTTGCTTGAGGGTTACTGAGAAAATCCAATAATTGTCATGTTTTTCTTCTAAACCCAAAAATATCTTTAAAGCAGTGGGCAGTAAAAGAACTGTAATTTCCATATTTTTTGAAGTAACCATCATGTTAATTTTACACTAATTTTAGCATTGTATCTTGTGTGCCTCTCTGTGTGCGTGCATATATAGGTACAGTTGTAGGTGTGGTGACAGTAGGGAAGAAGTATTTTTTAAAGAGGTGTTCCCTTTCATGTGAAGTTCACTTTGAGTGTCAGAACTTCAGTGTGACAAGATAAAATGGATTGCTTTGTATTCATCAAGGAATTTATTCTGTTGTCACAAGTTGCATGCAACTTGTCACACAGCTTCAAATGAAACCTCTTTGCATTACCTGTTTGCTATGTCTGTGTTTAAAATTTCTGATGAAGCTTCCTCATAGTCAGAAACAGAAATGCATCTGTGTGTGTAAAAGGAGGCAGCATTATAGCTGTGTGTTTGTCTGGGTGACTTCAGAGTCTGAAAGGTCAATGCAGAAACTAGTATTTAGAATACAGTAGCACTGCCAAGTACAGAAGATACTACCACAGTTCCATGGATATGTACAGATGCCTGGAGCATGGTGCAGGTGCCTTCTTTCTCTGCTGCCTCTCCCCTGTACATGACTATTCCAGTGTTAGAAATATGACATTTACAAAAGCAAAAAAAGCGACCCCCCAAAAAGCTTTTATCCCTTCTCCTTTGAGCATGCTCATTTATGCAAAACACGTTGAAATTATCTCTTTCAGTACCTTGTGGCATTTGGACCTAAAGGATTGTGAGGGTGCTACTGCAGCTCAGGTTTCCATGCCGTTCAGTAGATCCTTGGAATCACTAATGGACTTTTGGAGTTGCATTAAATATCACATGGTCCTGAGGATGGTGGAAAAAAACTTTCTGCATTTCTGTCTGCATCTTTTTGTTTATTGACATTTCATTGTGGATTTGTCTGGGGCTTTATTTGTTGTTTTTTTACCTCCATCTTTTCTTATTCCTATTTCTATTAATTTGTCCTTGACAATTCTCTCTTTGATGTGCTTAAAGATTTGATTTGCAGACCTGTATATTTAGGCATGGAGTTCTAAGAGGTGACCATTTCAACTAGCTTTTTTGTTCCTCTGTGCGGTTACCACTAATAGCAGATGTTAGTTAACATTGTTTAAGGCATTTGCTTAGAACAGTGAATTCTGAACAAGTTCACATGGAGAATCCAATGCAGCTGGGCAAAAAAGCCCCCTAACTAAACTATGGAAAAATTAATAGTAACTGAACTAAAGAAAACATCCTACCTACCTGTGCAGCTAAATGTACCACCTCTTTGCAGACAATCTTTTTTTTTTTTCGTATGTATGTGATTTTTATCCTTCCTCACAGAACATTTTCGGCTAGTAGGATTTAGCCTTTATGAGACACAAAATACTTAAACATAAAGATCAGTTGAACATAGATTAAAAATAATTTTGAAATTCTTCCCTCAAGTTCAGGATAGCTGTAGTATTACTCTTTGTGCTTATAATAGATGGTGATTAAGAAAAACTCTTTTTACCAATCTTCTATTTTAGATGAATTGAAGCTTATTGACTGGGAGAAGGATACTGATTCCACTGATCAGTGTGATGGGTCAGAAAAAGAGGACAGCTCAGTACAGATATCAGACTCAGACTCCTGCACAAATCTGCCTGTCAAAGAGGAGAGTGATGAGCTTTGTAAGGTGAGAAACTGTTCCAAGTTTAAGAAAAAAAACTGCTGCTATAATTATGGAATGTATTCATATTTGTTTGCATTTGTTTTGAGGCAGTGTGAGGATTTTGCTTACCTTATCTTTTCAGAAGGAATTCTGTACACAAGAATTTCAAGGCATTTTCTTTGACTGCCAAACCTCAAAACCAAGCAGTGCCCCTCACACAGAGCTTGGTAGTGTGGTCACTGGATCACAGGCTGACTGAGGTGGGAAGGCACCTCTGTAGAATGCCTAATCAAACCCCCCTACTCACATTTGGGCAGATGAAGCTGGCTGTTCAGGGCTGTGTCGGATTTCGTTTTGAGTATTTCCAAGAGCAGAGACTCCACAACTTCTCTGGGTAACATGTCCCAGTGCTTGGTTACCCTTGCAGTGAAGCAACTTGTTCTTATATTAAAATTGAATTTCTTGTATGTCAACGTGTGTGCAGAAGGTCATCAGGTGGGCGAGTTTCTCACCAGAGATGATCATCTGGACTTTGGACTGTCCCTGGCTGCTTGTGACAAGCTGGTGCCCTAATTTCCTGTAGTGTGGTGGGTGAGAGACAATTTCCTATTTCTCTTTAGTACTTTGCGACTGTGACTATCTAAAAACCCAGGTGTTGGGAATAGAGCTTGATGGGGTAAAGGACTACATGCAGGACACTCTTTTCAATGATGAGGATTGCAGAGCTCCAGAAAGGGAAAAAGCAGTGAGAACGGAATATTACTGGCTAAGATATGGTAGCTTTTTTTTTTTTTTTTTTTACTGCAGAAAATGTAAGTTTATTTCTAAAGAAGCATTCTGTGTCAACCATAGATGTTTATTTAGTATCTTACAATGAACTGACCTGTGTGAAAAGACACATGATGATGGTACCGTAGGCCAAAGTAACATTTGAAATGGGCTGCGTGGGGCCACTGTCCCTGGACATGTTCAAACAAAGACTGGACGTGGTGCTTAGTGCCGTGGTCTAGTTGATGTGGTGGTGGTGTTTGTTCAGAGGTTGGATTTGATGATCTCAGAGGTCTTTTCCAACCTGACTCTGTCGCTCTGTGATTTACCCTCTCTCCAGAGCTGGGGGCTGGTGCCGCACCAGGGAGCCCAGCGCCGGCAGCGCTCCCCGAATGTGGCGGAGAAGCCCCAGCCGGGGCGGGCAGAGCGGAGGGGCCGGGCTGTGACCCCCAGGGGGGCAGCCGGGGAAGGGGCAGCGCCGGCCTGGCAGCCGGGAAACACGGGCCGGAGGAGGTGCGGGTGTGGGAGCGGCGGGAGCAGATCCACCGGGGATCGGTGCTGCAGCAGCCCGGCAGAGGGCACCGCAGGCCCGGGAACCTCGGCCCGTGGGGCCATAGGCCGGGCTGTTAGCGAAGGGGATTAAAGCCTTATTGAAACTCGTTTATGTATCGATTCTGTATTAAAATGCTCGCGAGTGAGTGTGACAGGGAGTCCTGCTCATACAGGAGAGAAAGCAGCCTCCAGTTTCCCAGGAGTGAGCCCCATGGCAGAGTGCTGCTGCCTTGCTGGGACCAGAGGGTGGGACGGTGGCTCTGTCCGTGTCCCCTCACCACGAAAAGGACATTGAGGGGCTGGAGTGAGTCCAGGGAAGGGCAGCAGAGCTGGGGAAGGGTCCGGAGCACAAGTGTGATGAGGAGCGGCTGAGAGAGCTGGGGGTGTTCAGTCTGAAGAACTGAAGGCTCAGTGCAGACCTCATCACTCTCTACAACCACCTGAAAGGAGTCTGTAGCCAGGTGGGCTCAGACTCTACTCCCTTGAGGACGACAAGTGAGGGGACAAAAGAAATCAGCCTCTAGCTGTGCCAAGGGAGGCTCAGGTTGGACACCAGAAAGAATTTATTCACAGAAAGTGATCAGACATTGGAAGGGGCTGCCCAGGAAGGTGGTGGAGTCACCATCCCTGAAGGTGTTTAAGGAAAAACTGGATGTGCCACTTAGTGCCATGGTCTAGTTGAACATGGTTTTGAACATGGACTTGATGATCTTGGAGTCTTTTCCAATCTAATTGCTTCTGTGATTCTGTGAAGCAGTGGGTCTGGCTGTGGCAACATGTGTGAACTGGCACTGGTCAGGTTCTTGTGGGTGTCAGTCCCACTCTAGCATCTGTAGCTCAGAGTTTAGCAAGTTTTCAAGTTTTGAAGAACTTATTTTATATAGCCTAAGTCTCGGGCTGCAGCGTCAGAAGAGGCTGCATGGTCTGCATAAAGCTGTGAAAACAGAATTGAGATTTATGCAAGTGGTAAAAGTTGTCCTGTTTTTATTACACCAGCATGACTTATCCCAGTGTACATGGAAAGCTGGATAAATGTTATGAGACACATTCATGTTAATGACGCTCATGAGAGGGGTTTTTGGGATGCAACCATACTGTAATAAAAAGTTTTTAAATCTAACCAGAATAGTTATGCTAGTACAAAAGATGTGGGTACATTGGGAAACTGAGATTGTCCCTACAGATTTCCTCTTCCCCCATCCCAGCTGGAGTGCCACACTGTGGGAATTTTGCTGGGTGGTCACCCTCACCAGAAAACTTGCTTCTGGGAATTCAGTTTATGCAGGAGGGTAAATCCCCAGTGATTTCTCTGCCTGCTGCAGTCATTGTTTTGCTTTGCTTGGGATATGCTGTTTTCCGAGGAAAAATCTGCTAGAATAAAACTGCAGGCAAGCCGAGAGGTTTCCAAGAGAGAATAGAAAGGCACTATTCTCTATAGGAGGTCATTTGCTGTATGAGTATTCTTTAAAAAGGCCTGTTAATTTTGTGGCCTAGTTCATGGTGAGGGAAGGGGAAAAAAAGCCAAATGTTGATATATCATCATTTTTGTGGTATTTACTAAATATCTAGAATCTAATGGAGTGTGTGGATAATCAAAAGACCATGAAATTTCTTTTACGCCACTTCAAAATACGCCAAATACCAAGAGGTTCTGGAGGTTTAGGATTACTGCCAAAATATCTTTATGGTAGTATTTACTCTTGGTAGGAGTGTATTATGTTTCTACTGGGAAATCTCTTCCCCTATTCCCTTATATACTAATATATCTAATTTAAAAATTACTTCTATTCGATGATATTAACTGCATAGAAAAGCTTCACGTATTGTTTTGGTTGGAAGATAAGACTCTTGCTTATCTCTAGGCTGTAAAGCTGCAGTCATGACTCAGTTTATGTTCCAAGTCCCTGTGCTGTGTCTTTCCTATCAACTATCCACTTCTGATGTGTAAAGCTGCTTGATAGAGGATAATGAGGAAGGCAAGTTGAAGCTGGCCTTATGGTAACAGCTAATTTTTGTCTTCAGAATTTTTGAAGGAAGCATGTGCAAGATATGACAGGACCACACTTTCCTTTAGCTATTTTTAGGGGATGAGGGACTTATTTTATGTTAGTTTTCATTTGACCTATAAGGGTTGAATTTTTGCTTAAGATGATGCAGGACTAAGATCTGACAAGGTGACCCCAGATGTTTCTATTCTTACAGTTCCTTGATTTCCAGTTACCAGTGGTGGATACCTAGGGGAACTTTTTTCTTGGAGAACATGGTACTAAAATAAAGATTAACCATTAATGATAATTTTTCAGCATACATGTTTCCCCAAAGAGTGCCATGTAATCACTTCAAAATTGAAAAACTCCCTATTTTTATGCACTGGTAGTGACTACTTTTTGCCAAACTTGTCTAGAGACTTTTTGTCTTGTGAGCTGAAGTTCCATATTTTGTAAGAACTGCTTATCTATGAATTTTTTAAGCTTATAAATATTTAAATGCTAGGAATTAAATGAAAATGTGTGCTCCTATAGCTAAATTCCTCTCTCTTTCCACACTGCCTCTGAAACTGGGAACTTTCTCTGGCTCTGTGCACCGAGTGGCATCATCTTCCCCATTTGAACCCTTCCTCAAAACACTTAATCCCTTCCTCAAAACACTTAATCCCTTAAAGTAGGCCAGCATTTGTATGGAGTATATAATTTTGGTATCTTACGAGAGTATGGTCTTCTCTTTGTGCCACTTTATCAGTTTCTGATGGGTACCCAGATTTGCTTGCTTGACATGGGGAGCAAGTGAGGTTTATCCCAGAATGGTTTGAGGAATTAGTCTTATGTATTTGCTATGTAGCATAAATAAAGCTTAACTGGTAACAGCAGGTCCTTTTTATTTGCACGGCACACTAGTAAGTGCAGTAGACACTTTCCTGCTGATCTTCTGGTTTGGGTGAAAATTTATCAAAAAGTCACGTGGTTAAGAGCTTGTTCCCGTTGAATCTTAGAACCATAGAATGGTTTGGCTTGGAAGGATAATTAAAGATCATCCCGTTTCAAACCCCTGACACAGGCATAACAATCTTTCACTAGACCAGGTTGCTCAAAGCTCCATCCAGCCTGGCCTTGAACACTTCCAGAGGTGGTACACCCACAACTTCTCTAGGCAACTTTTTCCAGTGTCTGACCACCATCACAGTAAAGATTTTCTCCCTAATATCTAATCTATAGATCTATAGGTGCCCTGATTCAATTTAAAGCCATTCCCCCTTGCCCTGTCGCTCTAAGACCTTGTTAAAAAGTCCCTCTCCAGCTCTCTCATAGGCACCTGCTAGGGACTGGAATACATAGAGAGTGGTAATATCCACAAACTATTATGCTGAATGAAGACAGACAACTGAAAAAGAGATTTGCCATGTGTTATGTGTTTCAAAACTCTTTAATAAATCCCTGCCGTGTTCTCAGCCCGCTATTGTGCTGCAATCTCTGTGCCCTCACAGTAGATGATCTGATGTGATACTGAATAATGTGCAAAAGCTATTTTAATGTTGTGCAAAAGGTTTATTTTGGGGTTTTCCCTGAGTGAAGAACACATTATTTTAGAAGTCCTTCCTGCATGGATATATGTAGGTCTGTGTCTTTTACCTGAGGCCTTCTGATCTTCCAAATTAAGGTTCATTCAGTTGTTTAGTTCGTGGATTTATTACTGTCTTAACCTGGGTCTTAAAAAAAAAAGCCCTCAAAACAAATTCTGTCTTTCTGTGGCATTACACTGGGAAGATTCAACATACTTAATGAAATTCTGAAGAGGTCACTTAAAAGATGATCACGCCAAGATTTGCTGTTATTTCTGGACTTGCTTTTGTGTCCTGGCTTTCTTGATCCATTATAATGGTAATTATAACTAACATTGGCTTGGTAATTAGAAATGAGTCTAGAACTATTGTTGTGTAACAGAATTTAAAACAGGTTATCTCAAGGCAGGGAATCATTATTATGGCAAATGGAATTTGTGTCATCCTGTCAGACTGATGACTTGACATGGATAAAGGGTGATGATATGACTGTGTTATTGCAAGCACTTACTTTTGTCAGTTCACTACTGAAGGAAATGTATTAGAGTATATACAAAATACTCACAAGCTTCCAATTTTTTCTAAATGTGTAATTTATGGAATAATTCAGGTTGGAAACAATTTCCAGATCTCTCCAGTTCAACCTTCACAAGACAGTCTCAGTTACAAGGTCAGACCAGGTTAGGGCTTTATCTAGTTGAATCCTGGAAAACTTGAATGATGAAAACAGCATAACCTATCTGGGCAGCATCCTTCTCCCTTCCCTGTCTCTCTCCTTCTTGTCTTTCCAAAAACAGGAACCTTATATTTCTGGGTGGAACTGGGGTCTTCAGCTGTGGGCCTTTTAGGCAAGACCTACAGGTCAGCAGATTACAAGTCAGTAGTGGTACAGAAACAGACACCTTTGCATTCATGCCTGCAAAGTGAAAGGATTTATACTTGAATGACCAGACAAAACTGAACCTGTGCACCATCTGCTTTCTGCTGCATCCTGGCTGCAGGGATGTCTCTGCATCTTCTGATACAGGAATCAAGCCTTGAAGCTTTTTTCCTTAGTCACAGACTTGTCCTCTCAACTTTCTGCTTCCATGATTTGGTCAGATTATCAGAATAGGAAACAGAATGTTTCTGGGTGCACTATAGCTATTTGTTTTACAACTAGCTTTTTTTTTTCAGTCTGTAGTTAAAAAATTACCCCATTAAGTTTAAAACAGGACTGATGACACTAGTTCAGCTAATACCTAAGTGGCTTGGCTATTCCTTGCTTTGATGGTTTACATTACCTTGGGACTATTTTTTTTTTATAGTTCTGGGACACAGGGGTTCAAATATCAGTGTGGCTGAATTAGTTCATGATCTTCCTCAAGGACAGAGTTATATGAGTGTCTTGATACACATTAGGTGTGTTTTTGGTGGTGTAAAAATGCCTGAAGTCTGTGATTCCCATTTTGAAGGAAGCATCTTTGATCAGTTTTCATACATACAGGTGCTTTTGCAGGTGATTCCACAGTGTCACTGAGGTAGCTGTGCTTCTTTGTGCCTAGTTTGTGGAATTTCTGGATGACTTAGTTAATAAGCTTAGCAGAGATTTCTGTGTACCACATTCTGGATGTATGAAATCTGATGGATCATGGCACATATGACAGTGACATAAACAGACTTTAGACCTTGCTGCCTTGAGCTGTCATTCCCAGAGTGTATTTTTATGTTGTTTGAAGCACCAGGCAGTTTGTGAATGCTAATCCAACTCCTCTGCTTTGTTTAACTTAAGGCTTCAGCTGAGCCCCGTATTCTTTCTTACACAGCTCTGGAGAGCAACAACTTTAAGTGCAGCTGACAGCATTGCTATCTTGGCATCCATGTATTGAATGCCCCTCTCTTTGTGGTCTTCCCACATCCTCCCCAAGTTTGCCTGGTGTTTTAAACAAGATTCAAGAGGCCTGTGTTAGTTTTCCTGCAGCTGCATGCCGCACAAGGCATCTGCACTTCCTCAGGTCTGGCACCTCTCTGAGGCATGGCTCTTGACAGCACCACAGAGGATCTTCAGGAGTATCGGGGAGAAGCAAAGCAGTATATGCCTGCCCTGTCAGAGCCTTGACCTCCATCTAAAGAGATGAAGCAAAGAAAGAGGGTCTCCTGTTGGCAGATTGCCTGGTGCTGCAGCAGATTGCCTGGTGCTGCAGCAGAAGAGGCTATAGGGATGAGCGGGGCATGCACTGCTGGGAGTGCAGTGCTCTCCTTTGAAAGGAGAGAGAGAATAAAGCCAGAGGAATTAACAACATTAATAGAAAGTTAAAGGCTTTTGTCTTGCTGGTTTACTCACCTCTGATGAGGCTTTCTGTTGTTTGCATTATGGATAATTTGCTAATAGTTTTGTGTTCTGCAAAGGATCATGAGTGCAAATCAAAACTGCTGAGTTTTGATTTGTCTGACTTTCTTCCAAACTGTCTCAGGAGTCTTCAGGATAGATTGGAGAAGAGATTGATTTTAATTTGTTGGAAATTAATTTTGAAGAAATGGTGGAAGAGAACTATACTGGGATACATAGGACCAGTCTTAATAATTTCTCTTTCTTATAAATGTGCTTTCTAAACACTATAGTTCTGGAAGGAGACCTGAATAGAGTAGATTGGCTAATGGCTTGAATTCTCTAAAAGCCTTTGGTTCAGTCTTTGTTGAGGGCTGTCACGGTGCTTTAAAAATAATTTTATTGTCTTTTAGTGGCTGGTTCTATCACCATTTTGTTAGTTCATGGCATCAGGAGAGGGACCTAATTTATTGGAGAAAGTAAAGTTTTCTTTTACCACCTAGGATGTTGCAACTAGTTGTGGAAAAAAAAGCACTGCATGTCATTTCAAGGTTCCTAGTGCAGCTGCAGCTTCCATCTTTTCACAAGTGAATTTTAATGGTGTTGAGGTTTGTGGCAGCAGTATAAGAAAAGCATGCATATGTCTGTCTCAAAAAAAAAAAAAAAAAGCATGTGTAATACTGCCTTTAAAATGCCTTTTAATTGAAAATAAGACACGTAAATGTCCAAGGTAATCCAATTCTTGGTAGAACAAGTAAAGCATGAAGTGTACCAAAATCATCCAACTATCCTTGTATTTAGGCTTCCCTTTCTAATGAGTTCCTTGTCAATTTTCACCAAAATAGAAAAGTTCCTTTTGTAGTAAGGGTTGGTGTGTAGCACCTCTTTGTAGAATCTACTGTGAAGATCTAGTAATAAATTTAGAATATCTTAGAAAACACAGGAAGACCGAAGCTTAGAAGGAATTCTAAACTAACCTCAGGGTTATTAAAAACCCCTGAGGTTTTTCCCAGAGTGTTTCTCTTAAATGGATGACACTCCTGTGTATCTCTCTTTAATAAATGAAGCTCCCTCCATATCTATATATGGAAGAAGGCAGTTATGTGGGGTTTTGTTTTGTGGTTGATCTGGGTTTTTTTTTTTTTAAATCATGGCACTGTATCTTTAGCTTGTAAAGAATGCAGTTTGATGGTAAGGTATGGAGAACATGAACTTTGTTCCTGGCTCCCACTGCAGTGTGGAAGTGTGTTGGATAGATAAGAGAGGGGCAGAACAAATGGAATAAAACTGAGACTATGTGTAATAGAACTTGAGAAATTTGGAGGTATGAAATGTTGTTAGGTGAGGGGTTGACTTTCTTGGGAACAATAAGAAGGGACTGGGATGGTATGAAAATGTAATGCCTCTCATATCCAGTTTGTCAGGGTCTGTGTCATGTTCTGTGATAAGCAGTTTCTGTACAAATGTCTGAATCATCTGTAGATGACAGTTCAGATTTACAGTTCTTTTGTTATCAGGACACTCATATTCCAGACTAACAACCCTGGTGACTGATTAACCCTTTCTGTGGAGATGGTCTCCAACTCCATAGCTGTAATATGTTAAAGTATGTTAAAGAGGATTTTGCCTGCTCTGTAGGAATCTATTAGCACATTCTTGTGTATAGACCAGCTACTCCATCCTTTTTTATCCTCCTTAGGATAACATTATTTGCCTTCAGATGAGGGAGGGCAACAGCCTTGACTACCTGCTGGTTTTATCTTTGTCCTCAATCTCTCTGGAAATATGCTATGAAATTGTTACTTCATATGATATCTTTCCCACTACTCACAACTGCAGCCGAGCTTTGTTGTTCCAGCTTCCTGGACACATGGAGAAGCTGTTGCACATGGCTGTTGATTCACTGCTCAGTCCCAGCACAGTGGCATTCTTTTTGACTCAGTCCCAGTCGTTCTCCTCCCACTCTGTCTCCTCTTCTCAGCGCAGTCACTATTTCATTCTCTTGTCCCCATTCACCTTCTCCTGGCCATTGTTTGGTGTCAGTTCACTGGTCCTGTCTTGCCTAATGCAACATTTTAGTCCTGTGCCACCAAGCACTCTCATCTGGTTGCAAGTCTTTAGAAACGATTGCTGCAAACTTGTTGCTGTTTTGCAGACACCTTGACACCTTCCTATGCATGGGAAAGGGAACATTAAAGCTAAGTGAGAAAACCAGACTAGAACTGTCTGCTTATGAAGGCAGACAAAATGGGCAGAGCAGCTTCATCCTGACCTAAATAGTCAGGTATGAGAAGGGTTGAGGTTTGTTCTGGGTTTTAAGTACTCTGAAAGGCTTCTAAAAACACCACAACTTTAAGAATACCTTAAGCTTACACACAAACTGTACTTGTGGAGAGTAGCTTTGGCCTTTCCATTCATAAGAAAAAAGGTGCAGTGGAACTCAAAAAGCTTCAGAGCAAGTTGGTAGGAGCAAAACGTTGTAGAGAATAGAAATCTTCAACCTCATAAAGAGATTGTTATGGAGAGGGCATGAAAGAAACCCATGCCTCATAAATAGATAAGAAGTAAACTGAATGACTGGGCGCTGTCTCGTGCTAAGACGCATCGAGTGAAACTAGAAGGTTGATTCAGCATTAAAATGGAGTTCATTCATCCAGTTGATATGAGCTGCTGAATTCCTTGTCACAGAATGACACAGATGCTGAAAGATTACGTGGGTTCAAGACTAACTGGACAAACCCAAGAAAGACAAGGCAAATCTGTTAAGAATTAAATACAAAGATCTTGCCTCTAATTGTAGCCACAAACTGGAATCAGGAAGACTCCTCTGTAGCAGCCCTGCTCCATGCTTGTCCTGTTTTAAACTCTTCCCTAAACATCTGACATTAATCATAGCTGGAGACAAAAGTAGGGGGATAGAATGGTCCTTGGTAGACTCCCCTACAGCTACTCCCATGTTTGTCTGCTGTGGGCTTTTCAGCGGGTATAATTTTTGTCCTTTTTACCACCACCACCACCCTCGGTGCTTCCTTTGCAAAGCAATTGAGAAGTCACATACTAAAAGACAATGTTGCAAATGAGTCTCCACTTGGTCAGTGCAGTGGATACCCTTTGTAGCTGTAGTTCTCTACCACCTGCTGCTTTGCGTGGCTTCTGCTGGGTGTTCTTTCACGTAGCCTAGTTTATGCTTACCTCATGTTTTTAATAAAGCTTTCTTTACAGACATAGGGAAGGAGAGGAGCTTTTGAGACAGCATGGATTTTTTAGAGGGTGATGGCTCTAGCCAGACTTGTCTAGAAAAGAGTTTAGCTTCCCTGGAGCGAGTGTCACAGACTAAAGTTTCTTTGATTTGCTTGATTAGGTGAGGGAGAAGTGCGAAGGTAAGTCTGGGCTTTTTTGTTTATGGTTCGGTGTTTTTTTTTTTTTTTATTTAAGTCTTTAATTTTTATGGCTAACTGGAAAAGCACTATGTTGGGTTTTTTTAAAACATAAACATTTGTTGAACTACATTGAAGCATCATGAAAGTAAAAAAAAATAATTGGTCTTGCCAAGTTGCAGATCTGGTATGTTCCAGTAATAATGTGATTTGTCTAGGATATGAAACACTTCAGTATCTTTCAGAATGGGAAAACAGTATAACTACTTGTATAAAAAGAATAAATAAATAAACATCCCAGTCTAATAGTGTATTATCTTAAAGGCAGAATGTGAAAAAGGACCTTTTATTTGTGGCAGTTGCAGATAAAGCATCATGTTGCCTTTTGGCAAGTTCTTTGCAGACTTGTACAGAGAAAAGGATTAATATTATGGATAATAATGCAACAGTTTTACATAGTTGCTTGTAAAATCACATTATATAGCTGTTACCAGGACACATTACAGAAGCTGTGACTTACTTGCTCCTCTTTTATGGAACTCAACAGATTAATCCTTATAAAGTGAGATATTTGTGGTGTGTTGGAAGGATATAAGAGTTTCTGTATGGTGTTCGCTTACTGGTTAAAAAAGGAAGGGCCAAAACATTTCTTCAGACTAAGAAACTGTCATCAGCCTCAGTCTGTAGTAACTGGAGGAGGAGAAGAAGAGAAAGAGGTATATTTTCTCCTGAATAGTTTATGGGTGGAATGGTGGATTAAAAAATATCAGGTTCAGTAGACTTTTTGAAGGGTGCAAAATTTAGGACAAGGAAATAAAATAGGACATAATTGCCATTCTCATTGCTAAAAAGCAATGAGCCAGACAATAGATAAGACTGTCAGTTTGAACAACAACAAAACCAGTGTTTTTACATGAAACAAATCTGAAACAAACGCCAGGAGGGTGATTATTCCTCTCTACATAGTAACCTTTATATGCACTTGAGTCTAGTTTTCCTTTGCAAACAGTAGAGCTAGGTTTATTCCTTACATTATTTTTGACTTGTGGCTTACGTTATTTACAATTTAAAGATTCTGTGATGCTTTTCTCATCTGAAAAAGCATTTCATTGTTAAAAACTTTCCACTAACCACAGCAGTTATAGAGGAAAAAGATAGTTAAGTGGGCATCAAAACAGGGCAAATAATTCTGTTTTTTCTTTTTGCATGGCTTTACAATTTTAGATAAATGGTATCCATGCATATTTATGGCTTCTCAAATCTAATTGACTCAGAGGAAAAATCTGTGGCAAAATCTCTGGTTTGGTTTCTTCAGTGTTTTAAAAAAAAAAGAAAGAAAACCTTGTATCAATTACTCTTGTTGATAATGAAGATGCTGAGTTAGTTCATCACTTTAATAACTCTAAGTGATAAATATTTCACATATCTCCTTAATGGATCATCCTTGTGGCTACTGGGTATAAATTTTTAAGTTATAATAGTTCATTTTGTTGGGAGGTAAGTAGAAGTAATCATAATTTGGGAAATAATGGCAAGTAAATAATGGAAATATAATGGAAAGGAAAACTAGGACATAATTTTATATAGGATTAGAATGGAATATAACTTCTGTGCCACGTTTCTGTGGTACAACTCACTTTTTGAAGGTGAGAATGACAGATTTGAGGGGGAGGAGTTGCACTATGTTATTATAAAGTACCCAGTGTAATTTTTTGTTGTGTGTATAACTTTGCAGCTACTTTGAGCATTTCTGCATTTTAATGCAGAAGTTGCTTGTGACTTCAAAAATTTGGTTGTGAAGAATCAAAACTTTTTACATCCTCTGTGTGTGAGTTGCAGGGTTTTCAAATACTAGTCAGCTGTTAATTGCCATCAATTAATTTGTAAGGATTTTGGAAAGTGGTGGTGGAAGTTTTCGCTCTGCCTTGCATGCTCCAGATGCTCTGAACAGTCAGAAGTAATAATGTAGACAATAGTCATTCGCCTTTGACACAGTCATGATCCTTGTCGTCATCATGGAGCTGAAAAAGTAAGGCTGCTGGTGATATAATGTGTGGTGGTTTATTTTCACATTTTGAGCAGGGAGGGATGATTAAGAGACCGCTGAATGCTAATTTCTGTTGCTTTGTTACCATGCATTTTAAGTGGAAGAACAGCAAATGGATTTAATTTTTATAAGACTTGCAGCCAGTAATTGTAAAAATTCTCCATCTGCTTATTAGCATCACTAGCTCTGCTTTTGAAAAGAAGAAAGATGCTTGTGTTTTCCAGATCTGGAATGAACTGGAATGAATGAATGAAATTTTCTGAAGGAGATCCCCAAGTGCTGGTAGTATTGTAAGGTTGAACTGCAAGAAAAATATCTTTCAATGCATTTTTTTTTGATCAGCACTGTGACTCTTTAAAAATGCACTTCATTGCTTAGCCTCATTATGTGCCACAGATTCATTGAACAGAGGTTGCCACTTCTTTTTGTACATTTTGGTACAGTTCTCAGCATAATACTCATATCTTTTCTGAGATTTCTTTAGATGTTGCAGCAATAATAAACCACAATGACTTAATCAGAAATCTATGGCTGATGACCTACCTGTGGTCCCATCCAGTGACCTTCTTTGCTGACATCAAAAACATTAATTAGAATATAAGAAATTCTACAATATTACCAGAATTCCGCAGAGTTCAGTTTTAAAGTGATTGGATTTTTTTTCTAGAGAAAATTCTAATTACCTAGTAATTCAGATTATGCTCCCTTGGAAAGTTTTAGAGTTGCAGGTCACCTCACTCCTCAGGAGTGTATCAGGGAAGAAGCATCCACTTGCTTTGTGCTTCTTTGCTTTTTGCACCTCACATGGGCCACTGTCCCAGATAGGATGCTGAGTTCAACAAGTCTCTGGCCTGACTTGTTCTTGCTGTTCTCACTTGCTTATTCCTTCATCTCCACAATTTTTTAATTGCTGCTTTATTGTGTGTTTAAGTCCTCAGCTTCCAGAGCCTTGTTAACATGTTATCTTATGTGGCATTATGCCAGTGTTGATGGGATTAAAGCAAAATAAAGTCCTGGTTTGCTGTTTGCATCTAAAATGAGCAGCAAATCTGATTTATTATTTCTGTTTAGTGAAACTGAAGCTTTGTACCTGGTGCTTCAATCTCTCTGGCAGGCGTTAGTCCTAGCCTCTGCAGTTTCTAGCAAGAATAGTGTTTTAATTCCTGCTACGTGAAACTAGACTAATTGCATCCGTAGAAATCTAAACAAACAATGCTGGAAAAAGTTACAAAGGAATTCTTTTGTTTGGTTTTATGAGCTTAACTATGTAGTGTTGGAAAGAGAAGAAACTGTACTGTGGAAAATCAATACTTGCTAAAACTCTGAAAGACCACACAGATGACCAACTAAGGCAAACTAGTCCATAATAAAGCAGAAACATAAGATCAAAGTGAAGAAGGTGATAATTATGGACATAAAGAATTAGCAGTAAATAAGGATGAAATTAAGACTGAAGACTCCAATTTGACATTTTACTTAAGTAAGATGTGATGTGTGTGTTTAACATTGTGAAACTGTAGAATCCAGAAGCCTGATGGGTTGTATAATTTTGTTTCTGTGGTTAAAATGTGGTCACTACTACAGGTGTGTATGTTTATTTTTAGAAAAATACCTCAACCTGCACTAGCTTTTGAAAAAGAAAATGCACACATCAACCCTAAGCTGTAATTGGTAAAAATAAGCATCTAGAAGTATCTTGCCATATTTAGCTGGCAAGGAGCATCACCTCCTTTCCTACAAACAGTAATAATTTCTATTTAATAAATTGAAAGGTCTTGAGTTTTGTATACATAGTTAGGTGCAATTTGTTTGCCTCAGTCTGTATTTATTGTAACCACAGATGACATAAATCCTGTTGTGTTGCCCTGTAGGTAGCATGACATTTTTTCCTTTCTCTCTCTCATTTTCTGTGCATTTCATCTGGTAATAAGTCATTTCCAGACCAAAGTGTTGTGAGGACTGACAGATCGGGTGTCATAAAAAAGCAATAGAAATAAAATGCTTCTAGTTTAAATGTTGCAGAAGCTGAAATGCAACACCAGCCTAACTGTGGCATTATCCTGGATTTACTCACCTATGGATTTGATTGTATCTGTCATGTGCTACCGCACTTCCTGCTGCTCTGAAGTCATGTTTTTGTGTTGCTTCTGCACTTAACGACTCACTCTTGTTATGGATATGTCCTAGATTCTTTTCTCTGACCCTCCAAATGGGTATTTTAACTATGTTTAAAAAGGGGTGAGGAGAAAGTAGGCAAGCGTGTTAGATTGTCAGGTTCTGCAACATTACAGACAATAAGTGCTCTTCGCTTTGCTATTAGCAAGTGACCCAACTCTCAAATTAGTAACTTGGCATGCTAACGGAACTACATGATATTTCTTTGCTTTTTCAGTATCTGAGTCTTGCTTACACTTCTTTTTAAGGAGGATGACCCATCTGATGGTCGTCCTTCATTTAAAGTGACAGTGTTGTATTTAAGAAAATAAAAGTATCCCTCTTGCCTGCATTTTTTTCCTACCTGGTGGGTATGTAACTAGCTGTAGTTGTGTGCTGTTGTGGTTGCTCCTTTCATATATTTATGTACATAGTTGAATATGGTTAGAGATGGCTCAGGATTCAGCTGTACTTTGAAAATGGGATTTTACCATTAAACTTGTGGATAGGTGGAGTTTTCTTTTGTATGTTAAATAAAACATAACATGCTTCAGTTGAAAGTTTTAATTCAAACAGTATATACCAAAGTCAGGCAATGCGTTACTCTAATTTTGGTCCTGGTGCAGCTAATTGCATGCAATCACTTGAGATTTCCTAAATTGCAAATGAAAATATGACAGAACTTCATGTTCCAGAGAGATGAGGTGGTTTAGGGGAGAGAGGGGGGCAATGGATGGCCTTGGTGGCTTTTGTGGTCAGCTACAAAACATGAGGACTTTTTGCTTTATCTTTTAATTGTTAGAGATCCCAGCCAATTGTTGTATCATCTCCCATTCACAGATCTGAAGGGTGTAAGAACAGACGATTTTAGTGAATACACACTTTAATAATTGACTAAAAAATGAATCTCACCCTTTTTGAGCGAACAGTCCTGTTCATTTGCTTAGAGGCTGTAAACCACACTGGGTGTTAGGAAGACGAGTAGCCTGCGTGATTGCGGTAAGTGTGTCACATCCTGCCCTCAACTTTGCCCTCCTTGGAGGCTCTGGCAGTCTCTCTGTGGTTTGCCCACTAGCCAGCTGGGAGTGGCTCGAGAAAACTTCTCTAACCTGTGGATCTGGTTCTCGAGCAAACTTTCAGACTTAACAGTATCTTGATGCTCCTTGCCAAACCCAATTAGGAGAGAGGCAAGGGTAATGGGGCAGGCTTTCAAAGCTTCACGGAAGACTCATCCGTAATTTTGTGACAAATTTAATTGTGTGTGTTCAAAGCATGTAGTATGAGGATTGCTGCAGGGCTTTTTCCTCCTTGACAACCCAGTCAACTCCTTTGTAAACATGAGACTACCAAAGAGCTTCCCTCTTCTGTGAAAATCTTCCCCCCATCTCTGCTGCAGAAGTAGTGTTTCTAGCTGTGTTTGGAGGGGAATGGGCAGGCAGCTGCTTTGACATTAGAAATGTACAGTGTGAATGCCAGCACATCTTTGTTAAGTAAATATTAACTTCTCCTTCCATTAGGATTCTTAACGATAACTATCAAGTCAAGGCATGTCACTGGAAATGTGTGTATCGTTTGAATTCCCTGTCCTTTTTGTCATCAGCAATCATTGTATTTCTTATTTGAATGCCGTTTCTTCCTGTAACTTGCCAAACTCTGAATTTACTTTCTCTGCTACTTGTGCCTTCTTGGATCTGGAGTCTGACCATAAAAAGATGACATTAGAAACTGAGTCCACTGTTTTTTCTTTTGCTCTGTAAAAATTTTCACTTATACATGGTTGTGTCAAAATATTGTATATTGTTTATAGGGAGCTTTTAAGTTACTCATTCTTCAAGTAGTTCCATTCTCTGCTTTGTCCTGATTAGCATTTGTGGTTTTATCACATGTGAATGTGCTCTTGATATATCCCACATTAAGGCAAAAGAAAATGGTGTAAGAATTTTTTTTTTAATCTGTCTAGACTTTTTTTTTAATTTTAGGATGCAGTTACTCAGAAAATGGCATTTTGAGCATCAGGAAATTATATGCAGAAAACATAATCACTTGAGGTCTTCATGAATTTTTTTCACCCTTGGGGAATTTAAGCATGATTCTTTTTCCTACTGTTACAGTATTGAAGTTAATACTGTTTTAATTTGAAAGGCATAAGTAGAGTTCTGAGTGGAAGAAAAGGTGCTTTGAAACAGTCCTCTGTGATACTGAACAGGGACTCCAGAAAGGGCCTAATTGCTTCCTATGCAAGTTTTCCCATCTCTTTGATTAGCAGATGGTTTATGTCTATATTTGTAAGTGTGTAATAGTCAAGGTGAAAAATAATCAGTGCAACTTTCACATACAACACGGGCTCAGGATGTTGGAAGGACTGGCCAGAGATGTGGATTGTCTGCTAGATGCATGTCTTTTTAGAGAATCTGTAACTAGGGAGAAATGTTGTCATCTCTCAGCTGATGGATGAAGGGTTGTGGAACACGGGATAAGATACTAACTGATGCAGCTTTTCAGGTTTGCACTGAAATGGTGGAAGCAGCAGGGGCTGTCCAGGTAGGGAGAAGTTTTGTCTTGCCATCTCCTTAGATGTTCCTTTAATGGGATGGACTGGGTGTTTTGCTGAGGATGTGTGTGCAGAAGGTAATGGGGATGAAATTGGATCCATGTTCCTGTTGTCATGAGTGATGGCCTGGCTGTAAAGCATTACTGGAGGCTTGTGCCATCAGGATGCTGCTGTGCTTGCTGGTGGCAGGTACAGGCCCTGAAGAGGTGGCTGTGGGAGAGTCTCCTCAGCAGGTGTGCGTGAGCTGGTTTTGATCCTGCACCGACAAGTGTCAAGTGTCTTGATCAGTCGCTGAAGAGGAGACTAGGGTGTCAGTGAGATAAGAGGTGACCAGCAAGAAGAAGGAAAATGACTTGAGGCCTGGCTTTGGAGAGAAAGAGGGGTAGTCTGGGAGGGAAGAAATGCAGAAAAGGGAAGTAATAGCAATATGGTGTGTGGAGGAAGCACATAGAGTTCATGGTTCCTTAAGTTTATTTTGCCTGTTCTCCTTCTACTTATGTGCTTGTCATCTCGTGACAAGGTGTTAGCACAATCCTTTGGTGAGTGGCATAACTGTGTCACCAATCGTCCCCTATAGGCTTGGGGTGCCTGCTGTGCTGCCTCTGGGCGAGGGCTGGGCAAGGGGGTGAGTCAGGGGCAGCCCTGGCAACGCAGGTGCTGTCTGCCCTCACTGCCTGGCTAAGTGCTGCGCTGGAATTTTCCAGGTAGGGCACAGATAGAGGTGAGAGGAGAGCGCGTGGGACGGGATTTGGACAGGGAAGGGCTCGTCCTGGGGAGAACTACCTGTATGCCAAGCCTCTGATACATAAGGGAGCACCAGTAATAAACAAATAAATCAGGGGGAAAATGCAGCAGATACAATAAAAAACTTCTAATGCTGCCTTTGCATGTTATTACCTTTTCATTACCATTTTCCTTTATTAATTTGAAACATGCACTGACTTTTTTTTTTTTTTTTTCTCTCCCTCTCCAGCATGGATTTCAACACATACTTGTGCGGGTGCCAAGAACACTGTGTTCTGTTAAGTCACGGGGTGACGTCGGGCGCTGGCCGCCCGCCAACCTGGGTCAAGTTCATTCAAATAAGTTTCAGCGGCGGCCCTTGCTGCCCCAGCCCCGACAGTCCTGCCTTCGCATGGTAGATGGCTCTCTTGTGTTAGTTTTCCAGAGAGCTTGGGATTTCATGGCTTTAAATTGTACAGGCTTTTGGATTTTCCGTAATGTTTGCAGAAGGATTAACAAAAAAAAAAAAAAAAAGGCAAAAAAAAAAAAAGCTTGACCTCGCATGAATCTGTGAGCAGAGAAAAGGAGATGGCCATGTCTTTACTGAGCAGAACAAGGTCTGCAAGTTGGAGCATGTGTTCCTCTGCCCACTGATTTTTATTATGTCTTTTTTTTTTTTTTTACTCCTGTCCTTGGATGGCTTTTAATCATGATGTAAAGACTTTGTGTCTTTAAAGCAGGAGCTACTCTTGAGTTTCCAGTGACAATATTGTTTATGACAGAAATAGATGAACAAAGTGTGTAAAAGTGGCAATGGCTGTGCTAGATTAATCACTTCCCTTTCCTCCAGGATTTTGTATTTTACTCTCTTAGCTCTGGAACTTTGAACTCCTCTTAAAAATGCTTTAAGCAAAGAAATCTCTTGGTCAGGGTGAGCTTCCCATGTACAGGATTATCCCATGTCATGGTGTTAAAAAAATCAGACCAGTTTTCTCAGTCTCTTTATCCCAGCTTCCCTTTCAAGGGACTGTGTTGTTGCTACTTTGCATAGCAGCATATTTTTCCTTCCTGTAACCCTACCAGAAATCACACTAGATCCCCTCCCCTTCACTTCCAGTAACTGCTCAGTGAGCAATAATTTTGGAACTACTGGCAAAATAAGAGTCTTTGACAAGCTTCTAACATCCTTACAACAGGACAGCACTTGTAACACCAGAGACATCACTAACTGGTCTCTAAGACAGCTGTTGATATTTTAGTATTTAATGAGAAACCCATTCTTCCTGTTTGCTTCTGGGATATATATTTTTAATTAAGAATGAGGTCTCTGGGAAAACTTGGTGTTTCCAGAGAGAGCTGATTGGTTTTAAAGAGAATAGAGAAGTGAATTTGCAGGTCATGATTTAGATCTGTTTTCACCGTCTCTCGTTTGGACAGATTAGCCATTTTATTTTTATTCTTTTTAGCTGTGCACCAAGTTTCTGCGTCTTGGCTCACTTGATATTTGGCTTTTAGGGGAGAGAAACATAGTAGTGTCAGGTTCCCATGATTCAACACCCACTCCTGAAACACCCACTCCTGAGTTACCTGTTGGTGCTTGCTGGCTTATCTTCTCTGTGTGGGAGAGTGGAGGATGATCAGATTTGTGTTCATCACTAGGTGTCACTCACTTGCAATTACTTAAAGTACATTTCAGGGCAAAATTAAAAGGAACAAGAAACTCTCTTGCTTCCTACCTCACCCAGTTTGGCGGGGGGGGAGGGGGGAAGAAAATGGTGTGAAATCTGGAAAAGAATATTTTCTCATCCTCCTTTCCCATAAAACTATTGTATGTGGTGTTTTGTAATTTTATTGCTTTAAGCGTGTCTTAGTATGTTGGCTTTTTTTCTTGTATAGTTCTGTTGATGCAACTTAATGTTTTCTTGTATATTTTCAATTGTCTTTCTGCTCCCTTATTAAGTGTGTAAAAAATTGAAGAATAGCAGATAGCATGTAAAAGATATGGAAATCTAGCTCAAGGGAGGTGCAGTGATGTAACTACAGGATCATTTGAGAGAATGCTTGGAAAAAAATGAGATGACAGGACTCAAAATTGTTCCTGGAACTTGACCGCTGAGCTGTGTTGGGCAAAGGATGCTGATTAAAAACTGTGCACATATAAAGATGATTTATCTTTGTGTTATTTAACAAATTATGTGGAATGTGATGCCTCAGCTGGGTCCTGGTCAGCCTTCTCTTTCATCAAATGATTAGTGTGGGGAATGTATGTTCAGTTGTTGAAATATAGAATATTTCAAAATTCTAACACCAGTGCTGAATAAATAAAAGTGAGGGAGAGGAGGAAGGTTAAACAGTGAAACTCAATAGATTTGTTCAGCGCACACCAAATGCTTTAAGTATTTTATTCCAGAGGAAGATTTTTCAGAGAGCGTACAAGTGTTCATGTGGATAGCTGGAAACTTTATTGGCAAGGATGACAAATTTCTTTTCCTGTATCTCTCACCCTTCCCCTGTATTTTTTCCCTTGAAATGGGATGTGTATTTTATTCAGCCTGGTTCTGTCATTTAGGTTTAGGAGCTGGGACTGCTGTGGATTAGAATGTTTTGCAGGCCATGCCTTCCCTTCTTTGTGTCCAAGTGAACTAGGTCTGGATTGTGTCTGTCTCCTTAGGAAATTGAATCTCATGGAGGATCTTGAGGCAGTAGTTGCTGGGCAAGGTTCTCTAAAGGGCTTCAGTGGTGTTAAATGTGGACTTGGAGTGTTGGTAAAAAAATATGGTGAAACACCACAGCTTGTCTATTGTGCATTTCTTTTTCATCCTCTCTCCTGTGTAACCAGAAGCATTAGTTCAAAAGGTATAACTATATATAGAAATCACCTTCCCCCACCCTGTCTTATACTAGAATAGTAGAGGCTACTTGAGATCACCTACTTCTCTGAGAAAGGTGACCTAAGCCAAGGGAAACCCCTTCTAGACAAAAGTCATTATTCCTGCAAACCTGCAATGATGATTTGCTGAAAGTAACAATAATAGAGCAAATCTGCTGTGTGGATATCCATAGAAGCTACGTGCTAACTGTATAAACACATAAATCTCTTAAGCTTTGTGTCAGACCCTGTGTTTACAATGTCTTTGTTCATATTTAGGCCCTAAAACCAGCATGAATTTCTTATGACAGCTGAGAAGAAAACACGCAGCCTCCACTGATACCTGCACAGATATGACAGAACTCTTAATCATAAGATTTAGTTTCCCTTCGCGAAGATTATAGGTTGAGATTCATCTCCTTGTTCTATCTTGGATTACTAAGTGTTTGTGGCTGTGTGTCACTGTATTTATCTAGTCCACATGCTGTATTGAATTTAACTGAGAGTGTGTTTGAATGAATAAAGTAGCATAATTTCCTTCCCTTCCCCTGAAGGAGAGGTGGGTTTCTTTTAAAGTATGGCAGCTATTATGACTAACTATATAATTACACCTTTAATCAGACTAAACTATTTTAGATACACAGTAGCCCAATTTGGCCCCTCAGTGTTGAACTGAAAACCCTCTAAAGATGCATAGTATGGCTCATAGTCATCATCGTCGCCTTTAATCACTCAGCATATTAAAGCCACTGTGCAGGAATGTACATGGCTATGTGATTTACTTTTGGGGGTGGTGATGAGGACAGAGAAGAGATACATTTTACAGAAAATTCCTTTTTCTCATTCTGAATCTGCAAGGACACTACTGTATGTCTCTTCTTACTGCCTCTGATCATTTTGCCAGCATTCGGTGGATTTCTTCTACTGTTGTATTGAGCTTGAAGGTGAATGTGGCTCTGATAATGTGGGGAGAAGTTTTTTAGTCTCTCTGGGCTCCTGAAGGTACTGATGGGTGTGGAAAGCAAGTGGTTCAATGCACAGTTCAGAGGCATGGCCTCCAGCTAGCTTCTCTTTGTCTGAACAATGAGCGAGGTGTCGTCCCCACAGCTCTTCAAATACACAGCATGGCTGCTGGGTGTTCCACTTTGTGCAAGCTAAATGCAGGTCTCTAATTTCTGGTGTATTGGGAGTCATCCTTTATATAAGAAAATATATAGTTTTTTCATTCACACATTCCACCTCTGGTGTTAATTCTGTGACTTTAATAAAGCCCAATAAATGCTATTTCTTGCAGACCTTAATTATACTAGCATTAATTTTTAAAAGAAATCTTTTGCTCTAGTTGCAATACAGTTGCTTCCAATATTTACTTCAGTTGTGTTTCATGTTTTGTCTGATATGGTTTTGTTTTTGTTTGTTTTTTGGTGTTTTTTTTTTATGTAAAGAGGAAGATTAGAGGAGAAAAGGGAGGAGCAGATGCCACATAATGAAGGGATACCACCAGAAGGGCAGTTCTGTCAAATGCAGCTAGATACATGGATTGTACAAGGTGGCGCACATGGTTTATTGTTGTTGTCATTTCTGAAACTAACATAAGCTAGTTTCAGGCTAAAATGTTACATTTTGTAGGGAGAAGGCTTGAAAATGGCTCAGAATGCTATTTAATAAGGTTAAAAAGAACTTAGAGTTGTGCTGTGATCTCACATGGAAAAGCCCAAAGTTCAGAAGTGAGCAGACCTGTGGCTCCAAGAAACACACATGCACCTGGCAGAGTTCTCAGTCTTAATTATGCAGGGTCTATTTTACTTCACCATGAGTGAAGAATTCTGAGCATCATGTTTGCAAAAGGGATCATGACAAGGCTAGAGTTCATTGCCTCTTACTGCATGTTTTCTCACAGCCTACTGGGTATACACAAATATTGCATAGGGATGCTGGTACAACACTAAGATAAGGGCAACAAATTAAAGCAAACATAAGAAATGGGAGAGCCTTTGTAAAGATGTGCAGACAACTCATTCAGCACAACTGTTGATGGCTTGGCCTTGAGCTCAGTTGGTGGAGCTGCTGCTGCCTGGCTGCCAAGATAATGTGTGTGATGTAATTGTGCCAAGCCCATACGATCACAGTATTACAGCAGAGCTGTCTGTGAACTGGGCACATTCCCAGTTACATGCAGGTACAGTAACAAGGTAAATGGGAAAGTTTTGCCAATACTGTATATATGTAGAGTTACAGCTTGAAGTAGGTGTTTTGTGGCAAAAAGAGCAATGTGTCTTTTGCTGAGCAGGTAGAGAACAAAGTCTTTGCTCAGTGCCAATTTTATCTCTTTTACTAAATGACCCTACAAGGATGCCCCTCTCCCTTAGCTGCAGAGGAGCATTGCAAGCTGCATAGGAAAGACTAAAAACTCATCCAGCTCACTGCCCTGTCTGTGCTTGTGGCCAGAGGCCCACAATGTGGACACTGGGTATAAGCATAGGTTAAGCTGAAAGGATTAACTGGTCAAATAAGAATGCCAGTTGCTTTGTTGCTGGTTGAATATGAAATAATCCCTGATCTTCAGTGGAAACTAGATATTTGAATGCTAGAAAGTTCTGAGTGTTTTTTGTTCTTTTGGTTTTTTTGCTTGGAGACATATTCTTAAGATACTTATATAGTCCTAAACTGAGCTTGTTTATGTGGTTGCATGCAATTTCTTTATGCAACCTTCACAAGCCCTTCCTGCTTTCCGAAGTTTTTGGAACAGTTAGTTAATTCTAACTCTCCATCTTCCTCTTTGACTGAAATTTGCAATTTCCTTTCGAGAAACAACTTCCTATTGAGTACTAACTTATCTGACCACTTTGATGTATTTGAAGTATTTTTTGAAGTCCTGAAGGCATTGCAAAATCCAGTGTTGTCTTCACAGCTTGATTTTCTGCGCTGTCTGAATTGAGGAAGTACAGAAGTGGTTAGGAGCTCATCTACCTAACTAAATGAAAATACAATTAAATTATGCTTGATTGTGCAGTGCCATTATAAAATTCCAAACTGTGGTAATTGAGACCTGGTTAGGCAGCTCAAGAGGACTGAATTGTCATGTTTTTGCTGTGATCAGCATTGGCTTTGGGAGATTTGGGAGTTGTATGGATTTCCAAAAAATGCTGCAGCATATTTGGAGGCAGATGCAGAAATGGGCTGATTTCTGCAGTGCAGCCCATCATCATGCCAGAGCTGCAGGAATCTTAAGTCCTGGCCTGCAAAATAGCCATTAAACTTCGATTTAGATGCCTGTGTTCTCTATACAATAAACAGATGAGCTTAAGTGCTAAATACCAGGATTCCCAGCTACTGTTTTTCTGACCAAGGAACACTTAAGCTCCCTGGTGTTCCTGCACTTTATCTAATGCCTGTTTGATGTGGAGCAGGGACTGAAGCTCTTCAAGACACTTTGAATCTTCTAGGGTTTTTTTCTGCAGTGACATAGCCTTCAAGGGAGGGGTAGAAATTACCTCCTCGTTGCTTTGTGTGGTGGGTTGAGAACTTTACTGGGAGGAAGGGATTTAAATTCTCTTAATATAGAGATTGTCTTTTTAGAGCTGGGGCTTCTCCATTGCTTAGGCTGAAATGCCTGGAGTGTTACAGAAGAGCTGTGTTCACTGTTGTGGGTGTGCTTCCCAGTGCAAGCAATGCATGTGCAGCATGCTGTGAGTGGAAATCCCTGCAGAGCATAATCTCACACCTACTGAATCAAGCCCCTAAACAGGCTTAGGTACAGAAGTACCAGCTTTGTACTCACAGGTTTATATGTGACATAAAGCACGAGTCTGCAGAGTTGCAATGCATCTGGTTATGTCCAAAAGGACTGACCTCTTGGACTTTGATGTCTAAATGCCATCAGAACTCCTCTTGGAGCCTGGGTCTTAGCTTTTATAGCTGAAGATAATCTTATATATTTGCATGCATAGAACATTTTTAATGTTTCCTTTTAATTGTCATCTCCCTGAAGTTATCCAAGTGATTACCAGTCTGCTGTTTTGAAGAGGTAAGCAGTTAAGTGAGGACTTTCAAAGGTCCTTTAAATTTGAACATGTGCTTACACTGATTTTAAATATAAATGCTTTGCAGTTCTGCTTCCCTCACCTCTGGATGCTAACAGTGCTTAGTGTTTTTACATGGGAGTTGGTGTCTAGCACCTGTGCAAAATATACTTCAGAATAAAGTTGCCAGATACAGTTGAATCACTTGTGAAAAATTTGTCTTAAAGAATATGTCCCCAAACCACAGGAGATGCTAAACTGAGTCTTTAACGTGAGGGTTTCTGACTCAGTCCTGCACTTACAGCACACCACTAGATGATGACATTTTATTGTGAAGGTTCACCAGTTCAGGCAATACTTCATAAACATCACTGCACAGCGATTGTTTCCTCTTCTGTATCTGAAACAGGGAATTCCCCAGATTTCTCCCAAGAGCTTCTTTTTTTTTTTTTTTTTTTTTAAATTCTGGGCTTTATTATCTCTCTGGAAATCTTCTGGATCTTCTGGTTTAATTTTATTTCATCACTCACAAGCAAACTCTTATGGTGGTGGTTGTTCTCTGTGCTTCTTTGTGCCAGGGGTATATCCATAGGGAAGCCACATTTGTGTACCCAGTCTTCAGAGTCTTGGCCATGATATGTGGTAGAAATATAAGAGGTAGAAAACCCATGAGCATAAATCTATGATAGCAGTGGTACTGCTATCATAGCAAACCTGATTGAAATGCTTTCTGAATCCTCTCCCTACACTGTGCATTTTGAATGGTCGTCAATGAAATAGAGGAGCTTTTTTGATCTCTGCCTATTTTTCCTGGACTACTATACTTGCTGTTCAGGACATGAATAAGGTATTGCCTTGATGCTGTCAAAATTCTAGTTTATCAGTATAGTATTACTTGAAACCACAGACCCAATTATGACCCTGACCTTAAGTTTTGAGAGGTTGAGTATAAGAAAGCATTGCTGCTTTTGCTCCCTATTTTTTGTGCAATATGTTTCTGTAATCCTTCAGATGTAGAGATAGCTGTCATGAAAGTCCTGCAAATATTTTTTATATATTTGGAACCAATTTCTAGAGGATGTATCCATGTGTAGTGGGTTGTGAAGGGATGTGGAAGTTCAGTCTTGGGGCAAAGAGGAGTGGGTATGTAGATGCATGCATCTGCTTTTGACGTACGGTCATGTTTCCTTTTCCGCTTAGTAAAATTTATCTTGAATTATTACAGCCTTGCAAAAAGTGGAATGAATTACGGAACCTCTTTATAGCCAGACTACTTATTAGGCAGAATAAGTGAACAAGTTAGCATTAGGTGCATAGAAGTACACAAAGAGAATCCTAAAACTGGGGAGAAAAGACATTTCCTAAATGGAAAATGGCAGGCGTATTTAAGTATAAACAAACAAATGTAAATGCTTGTGTGTAGGATGTAGTGAGGTGTGTGCATATACATATTTTCTTTCACTGTGGTGTTGGAGAGTGCAGATGACTTGTTAAATTCAATTTTCAAATTTTTAAAAGCTGTCTCCTTAAGAAGTGGTTGTCTTGTTAGGTAGTCTAAATGTAATTGTACAGTTTTGCTATTTTACATAGGGTAGGCTTTCTGTTCCTTCAATAAGTGTGTTCCAGGAACAATGCTACTTCTACTTGGCTGTAGTGATGCAATTTTGAAGGACTTCTGTTGATAGTAAAATGAAAAGAAAAAAATAAAATCTCTTATTTGATGCTACTCTTGAAAATTGACACAAATGGTCAAGTTTTGATCTGGAAACTCAGTTCTTCCTCCCTTCTAATTGATTAGATAGATAACAGAATCAGCTGGCTTTTGGCAGTTTGGAGGGAAAATGCATTTAACATATCTTAGGTTTCCAAGTGTAAATTTGGCTGTAGCAGATGTCAATAAACATATCAAAAGGATTTTTATCCTGAAGTCTTGGTATGTGTTAAAGTTACATTAATGGTTTGAATTGTAGTAGCTCCAGTGTAAAACTGTGAGTCAATATTTTGAATATCAAGTGTTTAATTGATGCACTTGTGATTGTATTTTCACATTATTTTGACATGAGTGTGAAACTGAGAAGTAATCTTTTCTGGAAGAATATTCAAATGCTTGTCTCAATCCTGAAAATATATTTCTCTTTATACTTAGATTAAATCATCTTGCAACATTATATGACACACCTGTGTTTGTTCTAATTCTGATTTTTCTTAACTAATTTCTTTTTGCTTTATTAAAATAACATAATTAATGTGTAGTTTGCTTTTAATGAATTGATAACTGTAGAGCACAATGTGATACCTACCTTTCCTCTGATATCTAAAAACTTGCTTTAACTTTAGCTGCCCGTATTTGAGGAGAGTTATAATACATTGATGGATTTGTGTAGTTACTGTCCTAGTACTAAAAGGAAAATAATGTGTGAGTTGTAGTCTAAATCATTAAAACATCAGTATAGATAAGCTGACTAGGCTTTTGGCAAGTAGAAAGTAAGATCTTGCCCCACTCTAGTTCTGCTGTATTTTGTACCCTGAAGAATTACCCTACATGCATGTGAAATTTTTGAGATTTTGAAAGACAGATTCTTTTTTTTTTTTTTATGATTGTTATTATTATAATTGTTTTTATTCAAGCCACGTCTGCTGCAATGTCTCGCCCATATTTCTGACCAAAGTGAAATTACTGTTGTTGTGAGCTGGGGAATGCAGATCATCCAGGCAGCAATTTAGTTTACTCTATGCATGAGTATCTCTTTGGTGATTGGGAGTGGGAGATACAAAATGATGCAGTGTTTTAGTTACCATAGACCCTGATGACCACTTGTTGCTGCTGAAGTAATATGAGTGCATGCTGCATTGTTCTCTAGACTAAGAAAAGGATTTTCAATTAAAATAGTTGCCACTAACACAAGCACAAAATTGATACAGTGGGTGCTAAAATTTGCACTTCTGCATTTAGGCAATAAAGCTGCCTGTCACACAATTCCTAAAAATGGTGCAGTCGGATGGCCAGAACTGCCTGAGCACTTCTTCAAAGCTGCTGTCACTGTCCCTCTTCTTTCTAAATTTGGGTTTTTTCGCTTCCCCTGTCCCAAGTTTTCTGTGCAGAGCACAGCTCCTAGAGCTAGCTGGTGTTTGAGAGTTAACTGCTGTTTAATAAAAAGTGTTCTTTTTTTTTTTTTTTACTTTTAGTACAGACTTCGGGCTCGGGTTTGTGGTATTTTTAGTTGCTTTATCAAACATTGCAAATTTTTGATCTGAATGCTAATAGATCACTTCCAAGTTCAAGAGAAAAAGATTTGCAAGACTTTTTAAAAATCCCACTAACTTCAGAGTTCAGCCTGAAGGACAAATATCACATAAGCAGTTTTACTTTGGGAAGAGGAAAATGAGGAGAATATGTTTAATTTAATAGTATCTTAAAGGACAAATTTCTAAATGCTCTTCTGAGATGTTGAATTAGGCTCTATGATTTTAGCATTATCTTGTCAGCTTTGAGCTTCCCTTATATTATAAAAAAGGGGGACACATACATCCCACACACGAATTTTGCATTTTCCACATGCTAACAGAATATAAAAGAAAATGACAGTTTTCCATTATTTTCCCCCTTCCTTTCTGAAGCACTGCTTTAAGAATGGAAGTGAGATTGAACCACCATAATCTCTCAGTCTGGTTTGAGATAGTGGAGGCATGAATCCAAAAGCTATTGGTGACTGCTGTGGATACCAGTCAACTATTGCTTTTTCAAGTATGTTAAAGTATGCAGACATGCACTCAAAGTCTTTTTTTCTCTTTTCCTGTAATTGAGAAGAATTAATTACCTTAATTCTTCTTAATAATACTACTTTATGGAAGCTTTATAATCGTTATAAGGAAATGCTTAATACAAATTATAGATTTGTATTTCAAGGCTCCTTTCAAGGTCTCCATGTCAGCTGCTAGACCATTCTTAGAGAATTGCAGTCCATTGAGTTTAGTTGTGTAAGGATTGTATTTGATTACTGGGACATTTCAAATATGTCTTCCTGATAAGTTTATGTGTGTGCTTATTTTCTGCAAAAGTTTTAAATATCTGTGATTGTCTCCATGGGTCCTACAATGTTATATTATACCCATATTATGACAGTCATGTCATTGAATGTTGTGTAACGCACCTATATTACAGCACACACATTTCTATTCTAATCTAGATCTCAAATGAGTTTTAAAGTCTGTAATTGGAAATCTTTTTATGTAATGTGAACAATCAGCACAGCTAAATGTGTCAAACTTAAGACAGTATTGTAGCAGTCAGCACTTTTGACTCTTGCTATAAAGTGTGTATTTGCAGCAACATTACAAGTTTCAATTACAGTGCCTTACCCAATTGATGGTTACTTTATTTTCCTTCTGTTCCCCCAAAGTTTAGGCACATGATCTGAAAGAAAATCTGTAAACTTCATGTTGGGCTTTGTTTTCTTTGTTCTTTAGCCAAATAGAACTAATTTCAGCTGAGTACATTTAATGTATTTTTGAAAGTAGTTTCACTGTTTGGTGTCCTTTGGCTTACTTGGAAAAGCAGTTAAATTTTCTGTTTCTTTAGCCTGCTCATAGGTGCTCTCATCAATGTTAGAAATCAGTTTAGGTGAAGGTGGTGCTTTTGTGTGCCTGCACATGCTGTCATCACTGACACAGTATTTCAGACGTGGTAAGACATTTCCTGCCCTGAAATGGTTGCTGTTTTAAAATAGTTTTAACAGTGCAAAACCGCAAAATGATCTAGAAAAGGTAGGCTGTGGAAGGACTTCCGGAGAGAAGGGAAAGGGTTGAAAGAAACTGGAAATGAAGAGAAGGGAAGAAATGAAGGGACTATTTTAGGCTTTGGGGGCAGTTCCACAGGAGTTGTGAAGCAATAAATGGGGCAAAGGGAAGCAGAGTCAAGTGAGAAGAATGTGGAGTGAGTGGGAGTAGAAAAAAATGAATGTAATGTGCTGCACTGCCTGGCAGCCTGGTGTCTCCTTAAGCTGCCAGTGCTGTAGCCATGAACGCTGGCACTGCTGCAGCTGGAAGGGCAGAATCTCAATTTCAAGATGTTTCTCTGTGTCCCAGTGGATATTGTCAACAAAAACTTTTCCACTGAGTGCTGAGCATTATTGCAGAAATTATGCCTGTATTGCATTTGTGTTCTACAACACTGTGCCACTTGTGTTTCCATTCTCTCTCATTTTCTTTTTTCTTTCCTTTTATGATAAGTGCTTTTCTAAGGGTTTTCACAGGAAACTGCAGATCAACCAAAGAGATCAATTGGTGTGAATAATTTGTACTTTACTGAATACCTTTGTGCAATCCCTCTTTTAGCTGATTATTCTGGAATTGTTTCCTTTAATCTCAAAAATAACGTGCTTGCAGTTATCATCTACTTTTGGAAAGAATACATAATATGAAAGATTTGAAAGTCTTTGACTGTTCTCTGATCTATCTATACAGTGACATTGCTGTGAGAAGCATTTTCTTTTTTAGAAACAACTTTTTAAAAAGGTTGCAAGATGGTTATACAGTTCATAACTGTATTGTCTGAAGATAAGAGAGAAGCAATTTTATAAGGAAAGATTTAATTTGCTTAGACCAAATTATTTGTTTGGATAAAAACAACACCAAACTTTTGAGACCTACAGAAGGCCTTGGTGCTAAATGCTTGTCTGCTTTCCCAGAGTTATATCTGTTTGTCCAGTAAAAGATATTACCTCCCATTGCAAGGATTTGTTCTCTCTAAAGGCTTGGGTTAAAACAAAACAATTGCTTGAAGATGGAAATGTATTTCCTCCTTTAACAGTACTTACTGAATCCTGCAGGTGTTTCGTCTAGGTGCTTTAGGATTTAGTTCATAAATAATAATTTGGCTTTTAATCATGCCTTTCAGTTGAGCCCTCTTGTTACAGCCAAGCTTTAACCGGGATGATTACCATAACATCACCTAAACCAGAGACAATAATACTGAGGTTGCATGGCACGGATCCACTAACTTTAATAAATGAAACTGAGTGAATAACTATAAACAAAGAATGTGAAAGTAGGTTATCAAACCATGTGATAACATCTGTTCACTGGAAACATGAAAGTAACTATTTCTGTGTCAAGAATGAAATCCTGTTTAAGTGGTATTATAAGCTGACTGCAATTTTCCTGTGTGTTCAAACTTCAGTGTATAATGTTGAGGCTTCTGTGCAAAATGATGTAATTATCTGCATGCCCTATCAGAGTCAGATATTTATATTTGAAAGCCTGGGTCTCTGTCATCTGGAGGATCCTTATCAAGATGAGAGCTCAACTGCGTGGGATAATATGCAGTTGCATGAGAGGAGACCTGGTTCTGTCCCTGAATAGTTTGCAAGACGCAACACGTGAAGCAGTGTCTCCCCCTTCCCCTCTTTTTTTTTTAAAGAAGGGAATGGAGAGCAAGGGTTATGGTAATTCACTTGAATGTAACGTTGGCTAACAGTATGCATAAATTGTCCAAATTGTCTCAAACAGCCAGTCTTTTTCCCTGACAGAAAATGAAGATGTCCTTATATGATGGAAAAAAGCATTAGACAAAGCAGGAAAAGCATTTGTAGGTTGTCCATGTTAGCATTTTTCAGCATTATTTTGTCTGTTAGAAGTTGGCTATTACTCTGATTACAGACTGATGGTGAGATCAATCTGGTAATGAGATAATATTAGGAAGTGATAGATTGAATTCTTAATGCTAAAGAAGTCAACTAATCTACTAAAACAATGCTTTTAATAGATGCAGTTGCAGTGCAAATGCTACAGATGCCAAGATTGCAGCAGGGTCTATACTCTGTAGAGTACAAATCAGTGTCCCTTAACTGATGTTGAGTAATGTTTTGCATTCATTTTGCACTTTAGCAGCTCACTGTCCCCTACTATTCTTTCCTGTCCTTGTGCACAGTAGACAGCAGTTTTGATCAGTCTTACCTTTGGGACCGCTATTTAATTCTACATCTACAGAGTAGCCTCAGAAATAAATAGTGCTTCTTGCTTTCCAGCCTGATTTTGTGTAAAAAGGCACTTGGGCTGAGACAAGAGCCTCACCTGTTTCGGTCGGCTGATCCATGCCTCAGAACAACCTGTTCTGGGAGAGGCAGGCTGGAACAGCTTGTGGATGTATCTCCAGAGGTATAGCCTGCTTAACCTGTTTGCCTTGTGAAAGCTGAGGTTTCTGCTCAGGATTAGAAGTTACGGCTTCGATTTCATCTTTCTTACCACTTGTGCATTCTTTACCTGGCTAAAAAAAAAAAAAGTCAGTAAATACCATCTTTGCATTAGGTCTATAAAAAATCTGGTTTGTTGTAATTTTAATTACTCTTCTCCCAAAGTTTTCTTTTGAAGATCAGATTTTCATGTTGATTTTTGTGTGTCTGTGAAAAATCTTATTTTACTGTTATTTTTTCGGTTCTTGTTTTCTACAGTGATTAGTGCTACACGCAGGATACTGCCTGCCAGTGGTGTATGTGTACAGGATTGTGTGTGAGAGAGCTCAAACCAAACAAAAACATACACCTCTCCCCTGACAAAAAAAGAATGCACAGCCAAACATACTGCATGCAATCATAATCGTCACCTCATTTTCCACTTCAAGGCAGTAAGATCTAAACAAGATTGGGGAACTGATAAATGATGATACAAGTTATTTATTTTGTTAATTATTATTTCATGTGTGATATAAACCACCATTTTGTGGGCTTATGTACTGTGCTTCAACTTCCTCAGTCTGTGAAGTGGAAGAGGGAGTTTTCCTGTCCCTCTACAACTTTTCTTGGTTTCAAAAATGGTGCAGGAAGCCCAGCATCAGATAATTGGCTCTTGGATCTGACAGCAGCCATACCATTCCATTAATTTCTGCAGAGTTCCATGAAAGCCCTTTCAACTCCTTCCATGTACGAAAGCATCTCTGAAACTGCCCCATTTGCTTTTCTTTTGATAACAGCTACTGGTATTTTTCCTTTGGATTGAATCCTACTTTTTCGGTTACCTTTTAAGACAGTAGCTAATGTAGCTGTATTTTGACAGGGCTTGCAGAATAAATGGTGTCAGATGTGGGTAAGACTTCCCCAGAAGCTCTTCAAAGGGAAGCCCAGCAGTGGTGTGTAAGGTTTGGTAGCTGACCTGCTTCCTCCAGAGATAATCATGAATCAATTTCCTTTACGATAGGAAGCTCTGGGCTGCTGGATGCAATAAATCCTTTTTGATTAGTCATAGAAGAGAAGTCCTAACCACTTGTTTAGAGGTCTCAAAACACCATTAAAGAGGAGATGAGGGTGCAGTCTGTGACCAAATTTCTGCTTTGAATAATTACAGTGTTGCTGCCTACACTTCTCCTCCATATTCAAGTAGATACCACATTCTTCTTTGCTACTTGACATAAATGATTTTGTGTGCTAATAACTACTGCATTCCAGCCCTGGGGTGGTGGCAGCTGGGAGACAGCAAAAATTCGTTCCCATGCCTGTGTGAAAGGAGATGTTGCTGAAGTTTAGTGGTGGCCAAGCAGGGAGAGAGAAGCTCTGTGGTGCTTTCTCTTGGAGAATCCCAGAGAAGCGCTTGAGGTGGCTGTCCCAGTGCTTGAGGAGCACACGGCTGTTTCCTGTAATGGCAGCCACAAAGTTCTAATGTGTGTGGAGCAGGACATGTCATTTCCTAGTGCACTGAACCAACACCACTGATAAATATTTAGGACAGATCAGATGGTCTGAGTGCATGTGCTGGGGAGGAATGCAGTACTTGGCTAAACAACCAGGCATTATCTGAGATCCATTTTAAATATGTGCTGTCTCTATAATAACACTGGGTGGTTGTTCCAGATACAAAATTTCAGTTAATCTGCTGTGTCAGTTTGGGCTTGCAAGTCCAAAAATACCTTATTAGTGATTTATGTCTTTCATTGTTCTTTTTTTCATACGATTATCTCTGCCCACGCACTGCTACCTAATCTTGTATTTTTGCGTGCTGTTCCTGTGGTTATTCCGTGAGAAGAAGGCTTGGTGTCACCCACAGAGTAGCTCATGTCTAACTGCACTTCAACATAAAGTTTCTTGTATGAAGGAGTATTTGAATTTTATCTCTCTAGACTGAAAGTAGCTAGCTTACCAAGAACCAAATTATTTCTCAAAAAACCAAATTATTTCTCAAACTACTAGGAAAGTATATTTGGCATATAGACTTCAGTGCTTCAGTTAAAGTTTCAGAAAACAGAAAGCTTTGATGAGAACTGCAAGCTTTAAATCCTTTGTATCTCTAATTATCTTTATAAAGCTGAATAATATCCTGTACTGTCTGTGTGCACAATGCTTGAATTAATTTTGTGTTGATTAATTAAGGGAAAGCTTCTTTTCTTTTACCTTTACCCTACTCCCTGTAATCCTGCAAGCCAGCTTCTGGTGGAGTTAGCTTCGAGCATTCATTAGCATAGCTTGGGCCTTTGACATACTGCACTGGTGATTTATACTCGTGAATATTCATTGTGCTAAATCCAGTGGCTTTTCTGCTCACTCTTGTTTTTTGGAGAGTACCATGCAAAGTCTCCTTGGAACCCATAACCAGCTGCCTGGGGTAGAAGTTGGCTGCATTTGGATCCCTTAGCATGCATGACAGCAAAGTACCTGCAGTGCAAATGCAGGGAAGACTGGATAAAAGAAAAGGCAGCAGGATAATCACCTGAGTTCACTGTATGTTTGTTAATACTGGTCATACTGTTAATACTGGTCAGCTTCCACCATCCTGAGAGCTGTCATAAGAGGTAAGGTAGGGGAAACGGAGATCAATTCTGAAAAACATAACAGAATCATGAAAGGGAAAAAGATAGTCCATGAAAGAACAGGCAAGGGGTACGAGAAAATGCTTCCAGAACCAGAGGCAAAGATACATGAATGAATAAATAGGAAGGAGATGCCACAAGATTAATTTTACTCTGTATGCATGGTGACCAGAGTCTGAAACTCTGAAATACTGTTTCTGTTTCTGATATAACTTGGCTCTGTGACTTTGAGAAAGCCTGGTTCCCTAAGGGTGCTCTGAGAAACCCTGTTAGTTCTGCCATTTGAGCTAGGCAGTGGTAGGATAATAGGAGGTAAGAAATTTCTGTTATTTAGGGAAGGAAATGACAGACTAAGTGACCTCCATCTGCAAAAAGTTATATCAATGTCTATATAGAATTTGATACCCATTTTTTGTCTCTAAGACATGTTGCAGCATGCTGAAGTATCATAGTTTCAGCTGGTAAACTTGTTCATAGTATCTGTGAACTTTTATTGAGCATCTTATCTGCAAATTATCTTCATATCTACCTGGAAAGATTTACAATATTAACTGAATGTATGACAAGTGAACAAGTGAAAGTGTTTAATGAATACAAAGGTGAGGTGTGGATACTGATGTTTTTCTGCGGAAATCGCTGAGTGATGTATCTTGGGAGAAGAGACAAGGGGGATGAGAAACCCGCACAGCTGCTCATCACCTTGCCTCTGATTAGCAGTCACTGTCTGAGAGCCTTCTGTAAAAAATACAGATTTATTATTTATTTTAATAGGGTTGATCTGTTAGCTTTCTTTTTGTACAAAAAGCTTTGTCAGATTCTGCTTTCTATTCTAAAGCTGGAAACTTCAAATGGAAATGTAACACTTCTCATGTTAACTTGCTGCTATTTTATTGATAAGAAATATCAAGTGCTTATTAAACTTATCAAATACAGATATTTCTTGCTTCCATTACTATTGAAGTGAAAAGGTAATTTTTTCAGACCTTTTAGAAGCAAACACTGTGCAGATTGCCAAGGTACTGCCAGACAACTCACGGAGTGTTCAAGGTGAAGCAAGAGGTAGCTGAAGCCAGTCTCTTGAGGATGAGGGAGGGAAACTTGATCACAGAAGTAACAGCATGGTAGCTTCTGTGCTGCATGTGTGCAAAATCTATGTGCTTGTGGAATGCCATTTTCATTCCACTGAAGTCAAGAGTTTTGTGTTTGAACAATTTGGGCTAGGATTTTAGAATTTCTGTGGTTTGTTTTTTGGTATTTTTTTGTTCTTAGTGAATGCGAATTGATATGGGCAAATATAAATACTTTAGCAATCTTAGCTGCTTAGTTGGGAAGGTATTTGCTGTTTCTCACTTGGGTTTCTATTTTTACATGTGTACTATCGTCTTTGTTAACTGGTACCTGTGAGTGCTGTCAAAAATACATCATTAATTAATTAATCTTGAGAGCTCTTTCTTTTTTGATGCGTTTTGATTAAAAAATGCTCCAATACAGTATTCAGTGTCTTCTCTGCTTTCTTGTAGTCAAACCTTGACAGAAAAAAATGGCAATAGTCTGTGTATTTGTACTTGTAATTTTCCCTTAAAAGAAAGAGCCATAAAAGGGGAGCATTTATAGCTTTTCAGATGACACAGTCACAGAGAAAATAGATTTATTTTAAAATCAAACAAAATTAACTATGCTTATTATTTTAGTGATAAAGATTGAGGTCAACCCCTGAATTTTTTTTGGTCAGCCCCTGGATATAGACAAGTGGCTAGCATGATATAAAAGAGGGGGTTGTTGAAAGGCCATAATTGGAAATATAGGTATATCTTAGTGAACAGTCTACTGCAAAGTATTTGGAGGGACTGGGAGACAGTAATGAAAATCCCCTGGATGAGGGATGATTACATTGGGACCAGGGGTCAGAGGAAGAGAGGTGGGGAAACTGAGCCTGTGTGTAGTGGGAAGCATTGTACTGTCAGCCACTGTTACCAAAATTACTGTATTTCAAAATAATAAGCCATGTACAAAAACAGTTTTAATTTGAAAATTCTTTCTGCTTAGCCGGGGTGCTCTTCTGGAACTCTAATGATATTACTGGGGATATTATTTTAAAAAAATCAACAAAATAACAGAACTCTTAAAAATTCTTCTTCGTGATGTTTAAGATATTGATTAAAAATGAACAATTTCTTCACTATTTATCAATGATTATTTTAAAGTGAATCAAATAATTTTTTTTTGCCACCTTTCTCCCACCATATTGTTGGTAGGCTTGCCAGCTTGTTTACTGGATACTTGAAAAATCATGTTTGATGTGTGTTTTGAAAATATTTTTCCTTTTAGACTAGAATTCTAATGATGGCTGCAGTTAAAAAATGTACAGAATTGGAGGGCTAAGTTTTTGTTCTTTGTTTTTCTTCTCCATTTTTAGTTTCCTCTTTTAAGAAAAATTTCCAACTGACCGATTAAAAAACCATCAACAACAAAAAAACACTAACAAGCAAACAAAACAAAAAACCCAAAGTACAGTTTCTTTGGGGAAGTTCAGTCTAAACAAGTATATGGTAATAAATATTAGCAGAAATTATTTATTAGACAATGTTATTTAGGAAACCTTCTTAATGCTTAAACAGTCAGTGGGATTAAAATATGCTTAATTGCAAGCGCTTCCCAAGGGCTTTTCTCATTTGCATTTCACTTGCTCAGAGAACTTCACGTTCACATCCTTTTTTTAGGTGCACTGGATATCATAGCTATTTGAGAAAAATTAAAACATTCCTAAAGCAAGTGAGTGCATTGGAATGGTGTTTTAAGAATGAAGTGCTTGCTTACTGCTTTCAGAGTCTTTGAAATCTTTTATTTCTGGCTCATTTCCAATATGGAAGGAGTTTGTTTTCAGAAAAATATTGTTGCCAAGGGACAGATGTTGACTGTGTTGTGTTTAAAGCAGACTGATATTAATTACATTCTTTTAGCTATTCTACTTCTCTGGATAACTTTAAAAGGTCCTTCCAGTTTCCAGAGTACTTAGGTAAGCTCTCGGAACATGAACACAGTGTCTCGGCGTTTACGTGAAAAATGTATTAGAGAACTGGCAAGAGTTGAACTTATTTTTGTGCACAGTTGAGAAATGCTGTTTTCAGATGATTACACTAATTAATAACATGGAACAGCTTTAGTGAATTTAGCGAATGCTGTGATTTCCCTCCCTTTCCTCTTTTGCCTGTCAAGTCTTTATCTGAGCCAGTTGTCAAACAGCTTGTGTGGAGCACTACTTACTGCATTTGACCAGAGGAATGGGCTTATTTTTTTCAGGACCTATTCTGTGATTGTGGCAGCATGATCTGGAGCAATGTCAGCATTTGGGGTTTTCCAGTTTCCCATTGATAATGCAAATTTAATGTTTTGCATTTGGGGTTTTGGTTCTTTCAGGGATCAGTCTGAGTTACTTAACTTGCCTTGTCTACAGTTTCATGCCAGTTTATTTGAGCTGGCCTAGTGCTGGTGGTCCTAGTGACAGGACTGTCACTGCCCCACCAGAATCTAGAGACATTGTTGGTTTGATTGTTTTGGGTTTTTTTCAAATAGCTCCTGAAGATTGAGCCCGGCTCATGTTTTTTAGGCCTCTGCCTATTTCAGTGATTTAGATAATTTTGTTCTGTACTTGGTAAAATGTCACTTTCCAACTATTTTTGCTTAATACTCAGTACTTTGAGAAATACTGGGTCAAGAGAACATAATGCAAGTAACAGCTGTGCAGAGCTCACCTTAGGGAGCCAGCCCAGTAGCCTTAACCTGCTTCTGCAGGAGCCCAAGAGGGGAGTAAAATAAGCTCAGCCAAAGCAGGTGAATTTCCCCCCAGCCCTCTTCTCAGCCTCCCATGTCTCTGCAGAGTTGTTTTTTCTGCCTTCACATGTTCTCCTCTCATACTTTCCTCAGTGGTATGAGCTCAGTGTGTCCTGTGAGTTTCTGGGAGAGGAGCTCCAGCGAGGTTCTGTGGGGCTGAACTCCAGCCCTGCTGGCCCCCAGCCCTGACTGCTGACCAGTGATCCATCGTCCATGGAGCTACCTGGAGACAGCCCAACAGCTTATGCTCAACTTTTGAAACCTTCCTGGGAGGCTATAGGCCTGCTGGATATGGATGAAGGCCTGCTTTAGTGTTCAACATCATGTTTTAACAAAAGGTTACATACTTGTTGCCAGCTACAAGCTGTCAGTAGAGGCATGTGTTTCTTCCTTCCATTCAGACTATGGAAGTTAACCTTCCTGTTTGCTCAAATCCTGATATAAAATCTCTCTTTCTTTCAGCTGCCAGTCATGATCCCTGTCACTTATTAGCCTCTTCCTGCTTGAGTTCCCTCAAAACTTGCCTTAGATAAAAGCATTAGCTTGATTCTCCAGACCTAGTTATTTAAAAAACCTAAATGTTACTCATCTCAGTTGTCCCTCAAGAGATGATCCTTATATTCAGGAGTTGATGTTGACTGACAAAAGATTAATGTGCATTTACAGTGAAGTTGTCCAAGTTATGTTAATAAATTGGCATTCCATTTGTGGGTTACTGGGTAACATAAAACTGCCTACATAAAGCTGTACCACCTCATTAGCTGTTCAAATAGCTGTTTGTCTTTATTCGTTTAGGCAATTTCGACAGAAATATCTGAGTACTCCTCCGATAATGACAGCGTGGGAGAAGGAGAGGCGACCCTGGCGACCGCTACTCCAGGATCCAGTAAGGGATTGCAGCCGAGGTCAGGAGGGGACACGGGGGATGTCACAACACGACCGGCCAGCGAGTGGCTGAGGTCAGCACAGGCCCTTCTCCGCACCCCGGGGAAGCAGGCGGGAAAGACCCCCAGAGCCCCCGCCGAGTCTGCCAAGAAGAGGAAGCTACTGAGGTAAATGAACTGTCTCCCTTAAGGAATTCTTTTTGGCTGTTTTTTCTTAAATTGTAAGTAAAACAATACCTGCCAAAGTGCTGGAGTGTGTTTCAAGGGTAAACATGTTAGAGATGCAAATACGAAAAACTTAAAGAATGTCGCTTATCTGGAAGAAAGCAAAAAAGGCAAAAAGAACTACATTTAAAATCTCTGGTGAAAGCTCTCAGTCTTAAACTCCTGTTCAAATGGTTTTTGCACTTCTAAGAATGCCTTAGAGATGTGTGAGTAGAAATACTTCTATTCTAACTTCTAATAATTTCATTGCTTTGTGCATTTCAAGAAAGTCTGCAAAATGCTGTACCTCAGGTTTTAGGATTTTTTTTTTCAGTGCAAAATTATCCAAAATAATGTAGGAAAGGAGTGGATGAGTAATAGTTCTGAAGAGTCTAGGACAGAGCATTATGTAGGCAATGGGAGGATATATTCTTAAGGTGAAATTTAAATGTCTGTGACTAAGTTAAATACATTAGAAAAATATGTAACTGCTGAAAGAAAGTAGCCTGAGATGGAGCAGTTGAAGCCTGATGTTCTAGCTAATTACAGTGCAGAAATGGTCACTTCCTATTTTGAATTAATGAAAGTTGTGTTAACTTAAATGGTAAATGTGAGGATGTGTCTCAAGCTGTGGAGACCACAATTACAGATGGTGCTGCTATACATCCCTATTGTTTTAACAATGTGCATCTCTTACAGCTGAATCTATGTACAGTAATCAATCAATTACTTAAAAAGTAAATCTTTAGTTAATAGGCATACCTTATATTTCTCTAAAATATTCTTGGCTATTTCAAAATGCTGTCTGAAGAAACAGCTTTGGAAGTCCTAATTACTGAGGATCTCTATACTTTTAAGTGCTTTGCTTGTGCAATCAAGCTGTATTTCTTGTTACTTTAGAAAACATGCATACACAGCTGTAGTAGGTCAGACCAAAGCTGTAACCCCCAAAAATGCCTTATAGCGGCCGAAAGCAAGTATTTGTGAATGTAATAAAACCAGGAGAAGTATACAGTCGTATTTTGCCCAGGTGCTCTTCCAGTTTTAAGCAGTTCCTGAGCTGTTTATTACCATTAGTGTGTTTGTCTTTTTCTAAATTCCAGCTTCATTTGATGTCCTTTATTATCAGTAGTCTAAATGCAAAAAGTGTTTTATGGGAAAGATACTCTGACACAAGTGTATAACAGAATAGATTGCTTTAAAAACAAAGAAAACAACAAGACCAAACCCTCCACAATTATATAGAATGTAATCTATCTGGAGTGGCCAGAGGAACAGAGCTTACAGGGTTTTTTGTCTTCCATCCTGTGGTTCCACTTTGGATTCCTTTGGGAACAGGGAAGCAGGCAGGAAATTCCTTAGTTATGAGTGTTGTTTATCTAGTTATTTTGCTCATCCAGGTAATTGTCATCTTTTCTGTCTTCCTGTTCAGGGCATTAATTCCATGTGTCTCTCCCATCCTTCCTTTTACTGCTGACAGAGAACATTTTCATTGATGTGATAACAGTGGATGTAAGTTTGCATCCTCAATAGGAAAGCACAGGTTTTCAGTGCTGTGGATTGAAGGCCAGTTTGGGGAAAGGTTTGTCAGCTTCTTGATTGATCGAGTGACAATCCCTTCTTTGTGGTTAAATAGCTAAAAGCTACAAAGCAGTCGTGGCCTTGTCATTTCTCCTTCCTTCCTACCTCTGCTGCAGATCGAGGCCACAGCAGAAAGAGCAGTGAGCAGGGGAATCATCCTGAAGCTGGATCTGGCCCCTGAGCTCCCACTCAGATGGACCATTTGGAACTGCTCAGTAGGTGGAAGAGAGCCACGAGTCTCTGCTTAGCTGGGCTCTCTTTCTCCAGGCCAATGCCTAGGGAAGCCTGGGCTGAGCAGAGATGGTGCAGGTGTAGAGCTGCCATCTTCCTGTGTGAATTCCTGTGCAGTCGGTTCAACTCCAAATCCAGACTGTATTGTGTATGCTTATTGCATGGAGGAGTCCTGATGTAGCTAGAGTAGGTCTCCTGCCATTTTGTTTCCCCTTTAAAGAAAATAGAAAATATTTCTATTTTTATGTCTCTTTGCTGTTTGACATGTGTAAATCTATCTTCAAAAGTAGAATATTTACAAGAAATTTTTGCTTATATTTTCTGTAGAAATCATACTTATGCTGCAATCTGTGTTTATATTTGCATTGCCTGATTGGAGCTATGCCTCTGTTACATCAGTGGGTACATTTTTCTGTGCAATTTCAAAGAAACCTCCCTAAAATATCCCCCCTAAACCCCCAAATCCCAAGCAAAAATCAAACCAAAGGAAAGAGCCATAACAGTCTCTGGAAAAATTCAGATAAATTCCTTTCTACTGTCCCATCTTCCTGGAAACCTCCTGGTACTAAAATGGAAATGGGTAGTTGCCTGGATGGGAGGAAAGGGTATTGTTTGCTTGATCCTATTACAGATGCAATTGTCATACAATAAAAAAAAAAAGAGGTGCAACCAAAGCAACAGAAATCTTCAGGAATAAGCTAATTATGGATGATTAAAATAATTTTTTGTGATCCTATCATTGGAAATTGGACTGTAAATTCAACACCTTTGAGTGTGAATAAAATGAGAAGCCCATCTATGTCCACAAATCAACATGCACAATATACAGTGATGCTGCTGATGAGCCAGATGTGAAGGGGCATGTTGCAATTCTCCTCTGATAAGGGTTAAGTGGGGTTTTGGAAAACAATTGGTGTCTGAAGACCAGAATGATATGGTGGAAGCAATTTCTCCCCCACCATATCTACTGCCAAATTCTCATATGATTTCTTGTATCTCCTGTAATGTTAGTTTTTGTTTTCAAAAGTGTCCCAAATAAAGATTATTCTTCTTTCTACCATGGTCCCTAGGGGAAAGCAAGTAGTCTGGATGGTGGGGTTTGTCCTTCAGGGGTTCTAGTGGCTCTGAAGAGCTGTGCTGTAGGAGATGTCAGTTTGTCACACTGGAAGCAAAGCAGATCATCTCTCGCTCACAGCCATCAATGCCACTGCTAGGGACATCCTCCTGGATGAATATAATACTGGTAAACTGGATGGATATAATACTGGTAAATTATATGGTAGTGTATTTGCCCTCCTCTATTTAAATGAGACTGTTGATGGATGCAGTGGGAATATATAATTTTTGCCGGTGTGCTGCCAGATCCATGGCCTTGTACTGCACCTGTGAGCTACTGAGTTGAGAATTAGGTGCTACTAGTGGTCCCTGGTACTGAGAAGAATAGCTGTGGTGATCTGGTCAAGAGGTGTTGGGTTTGCATGCTCCTGCCCTTTTATTCCATCCCAAAGCTTCCGTTTCTCAGCTTGGGTCAGCACTTCATGGGAAAATTATGCGAATGATTTGTAAACCTGAGGGGAGAGAGTATATATTGCAAAGAACACTTTTCAAGCTCTTCTTGTTACATTTGAAATCCATGTTAATGCTATGGAGTGAAATGTCTAAAGTGTATTAGTTCCAATTCTTTCAAGGTTTCTGTGTGAAGGAACAGATAGATGTAGAGTATTGGAAGTTTTAACATTTAAAACACGGATTAGACAAATAACTGGGTTAATTCAGTATTTGTAGAGAAGAAAACTCAAAATGCATGTACTCAGCTTCTCTTGTCTACAAGTAAAACTTTCTTAAACATTTTCTGAATTGTTTACTTTTTCCATTAAGATTTTATTTCCATCTGAACAAAAAGTCTGAGGTTCATTGTAGGAAATAAATATCTTAAATTATAAAATGTTAACTCTACGTCTAAATCTGTTGCAAGAGCTTATAGTTGTGAAGAATAAGCTTTATCTTTTTGTTTGGTTTTTTTAATACTTGAGTGGCTGTTTATAGTTCAAGAGAAACAGGACTTCCCAAGATTTTATTTTAAAATTATCTTGTATGCAGACCACATACAAATCTGATCAGCTAAAATTAACTTTAGTTATCAAAAGAGGAAAAAATTACAGAATGTCCTGGTGCTATGTGCAGTATAATGAAATCCAGTTGTCACATGAGGCCAACTGAGGTCCTGAAAATAAAGGAAATTGCCAAGGGAAGAGGGAGCTGGCACAAATGAAGCAGACTTTTACTCTAAAATTTGGACTGTTCTTTCTTACATACATCCACAAGTGGCATGAGGGTGTAACAACAACTGACTAGCCGTTTGGATGGTCATGTTCTTATGCTAATTTTAACTATTTCTATAACTATTTAACTTTTCTTTGCTAGTGAATTTCTTGTTGGATTAGGAAAATATAAATGAAGACAATCATGGCTGCAGTACAGATGTAACACTTATCACCACTGGCAGTGTACACAGTAAAATTATTTTGCCCTTAGAGAAAGTTAAAATGTATTTTCTCTTCTAGAAAGTGTGGATAGTTTCACTGGGCCAAATGTTTGGTGCTAATGGGGGAAAAAAGCTCTGTGTTTGTCATTGGTCACAGCCAGCACAGCTTCATGAAGAAGTCCTACTTGTAAACCCTTCTATGACAGGGTAGCCCACCTAGCTGATCTAGAAAAGCCAGTAGATGTGATCTTTTTGGACTTCAAAAGCAAAACTTTTGGTAGTGTCTCCCACAGTACCTTCCAGACCAAATGTCCAGCGCCCAGCTGGATAACCATGTGGAGTGATGTGTGAGCAGCTGGCTCACAAGTCAGGAACAAAGGGTTACAGTGAATGGGGTCACATCAGGCTGGGGTCAGGTCACCAGTGGGGTTCTGCAGAGCTCCATCCTCAGCCCAGTTCTCTTTAACATCTTCATTAACCACTGGGATACAGGACTTAAAGGATACTAAGTGAGTTTGCCAATTATACTAAATTAGGAAGAGCTGTCAACTCTCTTGAGGGCAAAGAGGCCCTGCAGAGAGACCTCGACAAATGAGAGGACTGGGCAATCCCCAACTGCACGAAGTTTAACAAGGGCAAGTGCCGGATTCTGCACCTGGGACAGGATAATCCTGGTGGTGTGTACAGACTGGGGAATGACTTACTGGAAGGCAGGGCTGCAGAAAGGGACCTGGGGACCCTGGCCACTGGCAATTTGAACATGAGTCATGGAGCCTTTTTTATTTCTTTAGCAAGTGCCCTGTGAAGTGAAAAGGATTGGAAAGGGACAGCTGAGTGTCAGTTACTTCACCAGTTAATGTGAAAGTAGGAGAGAAGATTTCTCCTTGCTTTGAAACGAGAGAAGGTGGAAATTGCCCAGTTTTGACATGGGGATATATATTTGTTTTGAATTATATGGAGTCCTGTGTATACTGTGTACGAGGAGGCAACTCAGTAAAGCGTGTTGACTTCAAATAAAGTCTGTAAAGGAGTAAACTTGAATGAATAGGGGGTTATTTTTGGTAAGTGCCCTGCTGAATGAAAATATTAATTAATAAACACAAAGAGATCTCCAACACTTCAGAAAGATTAAAAATTATTTTTCAAAACACAGCAGACTCACTAATGCTCTTTTCTTATTGCTTTCTATTAACCTCATTGGAGCTGGGAGATAGGAACCAGCCTGGAAGTCACAGATCAGGCTCAGTATTACTTTTTGGTCATAGCAGTCACAAAACTCTTCAGTCTTGCTGTTAAAGTTTGTGGGAAGGGCAACTACCAGAACCTGCTGTACAGGATGCTGAGCTTTCTTACAGTCATCAAAGCTGTTTTTCATGTGGATATTGTTGGACATGGACAGTAAAGGCAATATGTTGTTTTAAATACAGTATTTCAACCAGCTCAGATTCAGTATGGAAATAGGACATGAATTGCTGCTTTTAAATCTGTCTGCCTTCAGGGAATTAAAGGAACAAAATAGTTGTACTGGAAGTTTTGTGATTAAAAATAAAAAGGTTTTGGTCAGTAGAGATTGCATCTGAGCAGCTTGACTTCACCAAACAGCATTTACATTAACGATTTGCCAAATGTGTTCAATTTGCTCATATTAAAACATTAGGGGGCAAGTTTGAAGTGCTGGTCAGGAAAGTATACGTCCTAAACTAGTTTTTATTATTTCAATAAAATAGTTTGTCAGTTCCCTTGGTTACAGAATTGATACATTAATAATCAAAATATATTTGCCAATTTTATACACATACCCCCAGATGTTGGCTTACCTCTTACTGCCCAGCCAGGAGTGGCTCTGACTCTGTACAGTTCACAGTATGACCCAGTACATGCACAAGTGTTTTACAGTGTGGGCACCTGTACTGTTTTGGAAGGAATGAGTAGTTTTCAAATGCTGTTGTCAGCAAATCTGTTACCTTGTGTACCAGAAATCACCTTTTCCTTTGCTTTATGTGTTTGAACTAAAAAGGGGGTTGATCCTCCTGGGTTGCACTGGTGTTTAACCTCCTTTGTTTCTACCTTTTTGAAAGAAACAAACCATAAATTACCAACTGTTGCTCTGGCCACACAAAGTCTTTTTGTGCATGGCATGTCCTTGAACTGTGCTTTCTAATTTCATAAGCTATGAAACAGTATAAAAACAACATTTCTGATGACCAGCTGAGAGCCTCTCATAAATGCATTCTTAGTTATATTTTATGTTCTGCAACCAAGCAGATGTAAATTGCTTTATGATGTTTTCTGTTTAAACTTTTTAACCACATTTGGAATGTGAATGGAAAGATGATGGTTAATAAATATCAGTGCACGTAGCACAGAGGGCTACTAAGGAAAGTCAGAGTTTTACTTTTCATGGACCTTCGTGATAAGTGGTATCCTAATGCAGTCATGGTCAGCAAATTAGTAATGAAATTGTGAGCATCAGTGGAACCCTCCTGGTAGTCATATCAGGCCTGAAACAGGAATGATGTCTTGCTGTTGTGTGCAGTAGCCATGGAATCAGAAACTTGCTTTCTTTCCTTCATGCTGCAAGCATTCCTGCCATAGATGTAACAGTAGTGGGCTCGCAGAAGAGTAGGAACTGATTGACTGGACAGAACAATTGCCCTGTTCAGGAAAAAAAGGGGAAATTAGGCTTTAAGCCAATAATAGCTGCTCTCTTCTGCAGGTACTTTAACACTTTCTTGCACTTTGAACAGATAAAACATATTTCTCTGGCTGGCATCTGTGGAGGGAATGAAGTAGGAGAACACTCACGTTGAACAGTTTTCTTTCAGCAAACAAGTGTTTGAGCTACTAACTGTGGAGTGTATTGCTACAGTCCGACCACGGAGTGCAGATGCAGACTCGTGCATGCAAGACTTTTTAACAAGCAATCTGAAAATGCATTTTACTGCTGCATTTCTAAGCCTAGCTGAGCTGGCATCTACCTATTCTAGCATGGCTCATGTAGGCCACCCAGCCAAGCTGAGTTACAACTGCATCTGAGAATGGTTCCCTGGTAAGAAGAGAAACTGGATGGACAGTTTGTTGGAGTCTGTAGAACTGTGTGCCCACAAGTGTTGTGGTGTGGTAATGCTTCAGTACTCAGGTTTGGGGGGAAATGTAGACTAACAGTGTTATCAGCAGAGTAGGTTATCCTGTATGAAGTTTTGTGCTTGACTGTGCTGCTCCTGGAACCAAAGCTTCCTTTGCACTTCTGCATTAGTTGTCTGTCTTAAAGTCCTTGTTGAAACCAGGATTAAACACAAGGTTGTTAAGCTTACCTGGAACTTTACTGGAGCCCAATATTTTCTAGACATTTTTGTTTGTTTTCCTTCTTAATATAGTAGGGTTCATAGCTTGTTAAGTGTGGGTTCATAGCTTGTTAAGTCTGGGTTCTCTATTTTGAGGCTTTGGGGATCTTCTTCCTCTGAGTTTCTTTCCTCTCTGCATGCCACAGAGATGTAGCAATGTGAACTGCAAAACTTCTATAGGTCATTTTGGCTTAAATAAGGCTCTTGTAGTTCAGAATTTATTCTGTGATCTAATACTTAGATGTTTAGCCATTGCATCTGAAAATTCTTGTGATGATTATAATTTTGCAAAGGATATAGTTGTTCATTAAAAATTCAGCTGACACTGCTAACTACTTTTTATATAATGTGTTGACTTGTCTGTAAATGAAACTGCTTAATAACTGGTAACTGAAGAGAGATTTTTTTTTTTAACAACTTACCTGAAGTCCTGCTTGGCCTTTTTAGCTCCTTCTCAGTTTCCACAGGTGTGTGTCTTCCCAGTTTCACATTTATGATGTGAGCTTTACCAAGCTATTTGTCTTTTTAAACTAAGCCAAAAAATTTTCATCATGCGCACAAACAGTCATAAGGTGGTTGTATGCTATCTCTGTTGATTCCTAAACCAGTTTAACTCAAGGACACATTTCACCTTAGTAGAAATCTTTATTAATATATTCAGTACTTGTGGAGAAACTTTACACTGCAATAAAAGACTGAAGTAAGTCTTTATGCAAATAACTTCTTTGAAGCCAAAGAAAAATGCTCAAACACTCCCACAGTAGTCCAGAGCTCTTTGTAGTAGCCCAAAGACAGCTTCCAACACACACATCTTCTTGTTCTTAAAAGTGAGAAATTATGTCTTCTGGCTTTGAATCCAAGGGTAGGAATTGCTTTAGTGTTACCTTAAGTGTATTTGTGCTAGATGCCACTCCTCTGCTCCTCACCTTGGGAATGCTAAATTAATTTCGTCTTGGAGAGTGTTCAGACCACTGAAACTGCACACTTGACCCAGCTTGTGAAATGAATCATAGGGTCAAGTATGGGTAAAAGAATATTTTTGTGATCACTCCTTGCCAACAGACAAACAAATCTGTGAGGGAAAAGAAAATCCAACCTGTTATAACTAGTGGTTACACTGGTTTGTTTTGAATTTGCAACTGTCTCTGGTCTCTAATAGGATCTGTTCATAAGTGCAAGGGAAAGTTAGGAACCCTTTTTTACACTCCTCGTAGTGGAGACAGGACTGAAAACATGAAGATTTTGAACACCCAGATACTGAAAACGTTTTGTTGCATGTATTGACCCTAGGTGTATGTTTTGTTGAGAGTAACTCTGTTGTTGGAAAACTCAAAATTAGGAGAATTAATCTACAAAATGTAATTTTACTGTATGATTCTCTCTCTAAGGGTCAAAGCATACATACATATATATATACATTTACATCTGTCCTGTGGCTTATGTTTTATGTTTTGTTGAGAGTAACTCTGTTGTTGGAAAACTCAAAATTAGGAGAATTAATCTACAAAATGTAATTTTACTGTATGATTCTCTCTCTAAGGGTCAAAGCATACATACATATATATACATTTACATCTGTCCTGTGGCTTGTCATTTGGCAAACCAAATACTGATTCCTGGCAAAACTGAACATTCCTTTATTCTCTGCAGAGGCGGGCTAGCTGAGAGGTTATGTCGGCTCCAGAACAGAGAAAGATCTGCCATTAGCTTTTGGAGGCACCAGTGTCTTTCAGATGATAAAATCCCCCCAGGTAAGAAGCATAACCCAATACCACTGTAAAAGCATTATACTTACATGTATCTGTGGCCTATGTAGGGGTAAAAGTGAAGTTTATATTATTTGCTGGTCTTTTCTGACTTGGACTTAATGCTACAGTGATGTTCTTCTGAGCTAATAATTGCATTTCTGGTAAATATGAAGCTTTCTAACAACTCAGTCATCATTTCAATGTATAAGGTAAAGGATATATTTTGAGTAGCCTCCATCTAAGTTCTTCTCAGCTCCTTGATTTCCAGCATCACATGGAAAAATAGTGTTTTCAGCAGGTTGTAGGACAATTCAAGTTTTAATTCATTGGTGTTCAGATTTTTTGGTTTTTTTTTTCTTTCTTTATAATCAACCTTTCCTCTTGTTCTTTTTGCTTTGTGATCACTTCTTGACAACAAACAAACATGGATAAAAATTCATGGATAAGTGCTGAAATTGTGAGTGGCACTAAGTGTGAACAAATAGTGCACAACTGTGAATGAGTGTGAAGGGTCTACATCTACAGTGTGTACATCACTTAAAAAGAAACAGTAGGAGTCATGCAAATTAGTTACTAGTGACTGATAGCACCACCTTCCAGGAGTGTTTCTTGAGAGATAATGGATTTATAGAGTTTAAGTATAAAGAAGAAGTTACGTTTTTTAATCAACTTCTCTGTGTGTGACTATAGTCTACAAAATGTCAAGCATTTATTCTGCATTAAGCCAACTGCTTGTTTTTAAGCATATATTAACTTGTATTTATTTTTCAGAAAGTCCTCTGATCTTAATTTGAAAATATAAGGATAAGTTAATCTGTCATTTACCTTGAGAGCTTGTCCCCAGTTATGCTCCCAAATTTTTAAAGTTTTTTTTCTTCCAAATCTGAATTTGTCTGGTTTCAGTTCCCCTCTTTTGTTTCTTATTTCTCCCTTAAAGAGCTCTTTAGTATGTGACATTTTCCCTTTCTGGCACTTGCATAGCAAAACCTCTGCTTCCTCACAATTTTCATAAACTAAACAGACTGAGCTCTTTAAGGGTCTCTAAAGCATTTTTATCAGTGTTCAAGTGAATTTCATGGCTTTTTACTGTACATCTCGAACTTTTCAGAAGGGTCTTGAGAACAAGGATACCAATTCTATGTGTTCTTCATACAATACACAGCAATTCTATGTGTTTAGTCTCAGTAAAATCATTGGCCAGGTCCAGTTCACTTCTCAGCCTCCATGATATTCGAGGCCTTTGATAACTGTTTGAGTCTGGTTTGGCTTTGGTCACAGCTTCACAGTGCTGGGGCTTCACTTTGAATTGATTGTCCAGTATGATTTTGTAACCTCTATAGCTATTTTTTTCTGAGATGCTGTTTCCCACTCTCCAATTACTCTTTCTGTTTCTTCTGCCTAAACACAGGGAAGTATTTGTAGTGTATTGTGGCTGATTTTACTTAGGTAGTCCAGCTAACCATGCAGTTCAGATCATTGTATAGTTCAAGCCTGTCCTCTTTTAGTCATAGATTTGCTTGAGTTTGTGGTATTCACACAGTTTCTTTATGTCACTGATGAAACAATAGCATGAGTATTTCCTTGCAAGTCCTGCTGGAGCTGCTGTTACTCAGTTGTAATTCTCCACTGGTAAAAAGCTCTAACTGCAGTCCACAAAGTTAACTCTCAGGATTTTAATTTTCTTGCATTCTGCTCAAAGGGTGCATTACTCATCCTGAAAATCGTTGATTTTTCATAAGAAGGTTGTATGATTTAAAGTTGCACCAAACTGTTGGCTAAAGCTTGGTCTCAGTTTCTCACTGGAGTTTTAGAGGGCTTACATCCCTTGGCCATTTGCATGCTGTGTGTTCAAAATGCCACCCATGCGGAATAGTACGTTGTATTTCTGACCTTAATTCCTTACTTATTTTTCCAGCCACTTTGCCTAGATGTGATGTCAGGCTAGTTGCTCTCCAGTTATTGTAAGCCACTTTGTTTGCCCTTCCTGAATAGTAGCACAATATCATCATCCTTTCAGTCTTCTGGAATTTCACCAGTATCTGAATGCACTCTAGGAAGTGACATCAGGGAACCAGAGATGTCTTTAGCCAGCTCTTTTCAGAAATGCTATGCTGAAAATTGTACAGGCATGCTTACTTAAAACCATGAGAGGTTACTTCATCATTCTTATGTGGTATGAGGACATCCTCTTGCTGCTTTTCAAATATGGAACAGAAATAGATATTGAATAGGCTTGCCTTTTTTAATAAAATGAACATTTTTAATGCACTTTGTAGTAACAGACCTCCAACATTGCTAATATTCTTTTTGTCCTGGTTTCACATGTGTCATTACAAAACCTTGTGTTTGGCTGCTCACCATTTTGTTAGACCAACTTCTAGGCTGAAATATTCCATGCTAAACATCTGCCCCTGGCTGAATTCCTTTCTTTGATTCTTCTTCTTTCTTTCTGAAAATGAGTCAGAATTCGTTAGCATTTTATGAGAAAAAAGGCTATGGGAAAAATACCTTACTCTATTCTTAAGTACATTTAAAGATTTCTGATGAGAATTAAGATGATTTAGTTTTGGCAGAAGATGAACTGTTTCTGGGATATGCCTTTTTCCATCATAACAAAAAATGTACAAGAAGTCTTTAGGACAAACTACTGTTTCATTTACCCTGCAAGTATTTGCTACAATTTCTGAAAAATGCTGAACATGCCATAAATTTAGGAATGCAACTTCACAGCTTCAATTTCACTTCCAATTCTCAATCCTTATTCCAAAGTATAATGATTATAAAATAATCATTAAAATAGCTGTGATAATATTTTGGGGATACTTTTTTCATCTAGAGCAAAATTTATTTTTGGTAGTTGTATTCTTAGAACGGCCATAATGTTTTGTATCACCAAAATGAAATTGGTGTTTGGTTTGGAGAACATAATTTGGAATGGTTGAAATTTTAATGTAACTAGATAACCTTCTCTTTGCTTCTAGTCAGGAATGTGAAGTGTCAGCACAGCAAATGCATGTCACTTTCAGCTTTCATCTCTTCAGGTTCAAGTTAAGGCTGTCTCACTAATCTAAGAATCTTCCTGAATTTTGTTTCCCTTCTGTTTTGCCCAGTAACATTTCTAAGCCACACTGTTTCCAGGACTGTTTCTGACTTCAGCGCAGAATTAGAGGAAAGAGCTTTTCAAATAACAAACTCATTTGAGTCACTAAAGAATCCTGAAGATTAATGTGGAGGATTGAAGTAACTTAGTTGCCAGGAGAGCTGTCACATCATTTTGGATATCCTATAGACATGCAGACCAGAAGTTCATTGCTCAAGCAGCGGGGAGCAATTTCAAATGAGATTGGTTTAAAGTCTTCCTTACATATGAGATTTAAGGAAAAATGTTTCCAGAAGTTCCAGCTGTCACCCCCATTAGACATTTCATATTGCAGAATTTTATGCCTTTATTTTACTGTTGCTTACTTTTAGCTTGTATCCATGTCCATATTACTCAAAACCCCCTAGTTTTTGGCTTTGTTTTTTTTTTTTTAATCCTGTCTGTTTACCTCCCTGACCCCTTTCTGTAAGTAACCATTGTGGTTTGGCTGCCTCTTGGTCACTGGGATGAATCACTGCCCAGAAGAGAGCACCTCCTTTCAGAGAGCACGCACTTTCTGGTGTTTATGCAGTGCATAGGGTCTCACTTTGGCTGACTCATTCTGCAGGGTGGAAGAAACCTTTGTGCTTTCTCAGATTTTGGGGCAGAGACGCATTCTACAGCCGGTCCCTGTGTTGGGATAGGCACTCACTAAGGATATGGGTTTCTGCAAGGTGAATCCCACTTCTGTAAATCAAGGGGGCCATACCAGGCAGAGGCCTGAAGGGAGGGAATACCAGAGTTTGCCCGTGCCACACAGCATTGGTTGGATGCTTTCTGTGGTTCAGTTCTAGCAGAGGCAAATGTCAGGCTCTGCCACAAATCCAAAATTTTCTGTTCTTCACAAGATGTAAAAGGGGGTCTGAGGTGCAGGCCACATAACAGCAAGCCTCTGATCAGCCAAGCTGATGGTTTGAGGGTACTCTGTGCAAGGGCTTGTAAACCATTTGCAGGCTTTTTTCTGTATGCAGTGCTGTAACTTCCCCATGAAGTTTCCTGTTTGGGCAAAGAGGAGATCTGGACAACTGAAAGAGAGAGAGAGAGGAAAAAAAAAAACCAAACCCACAACAAAAACCCAAACCTTTTTCCTGTCAACATCTGCTGGAAGAAAAAATAGTGGTTTTCTGAGTTACATTCAGACAACCTTCCTGTCTATAGGAGGGGACACTAATAATATTTAAAGCAAACTCATGTAGATTCCTATTATAACTTCTGAAATGCTGATTTCTATACATCCTACCTTCTATTGGTTTTGTTTGTCTTGCAGCTGTCATCAAAACAGTTCTTTACCTTAAATGCAGAAGCATTTTATTCTCTAGCATTTGTAATCTGGTGCAAGATTTGGTATTTGTTGATCAAATGTTAAGATTCATGACTGTGTTACAACCAAACTTGAGTAGTAAATTGACAATAAAACAAAATCATAGATCTTTCCTTCCAAACTGCTCCTTCCTGTCAGGGAAAAGTGACCTTCAAGGGGCTTCAACAAATTTTCAGTTTACTGAGGCAAATGGAAGGCATACATGAGGGGAGGAGGGAGAAGCCCTGGAGATGAGGAGAAGGTTTCATGTGACACGTTTTCAGGAAGGCTGAAAGGCTTACAGAAGAGGATATAAACAATCTCTCCCTCTCTTCCAGTTTCATTGACTAGTTAAGATGGGAAGAAATTATTTTGACAGCTTGAGTGCCATGAAACTTGCACATGATGAAAAAAACATGGGTAGCCCTTTAACAGGGTTTTCTTTACTACATAAAATTCTTCTAAAAAGACAGAAATCTGAGATTTGTTAGTTGTTGCTTATTTCTTAGTTCTTGATAGTTTGTTTTATTACTTAAGAGTTAATACTATAAATTAGAGACATGGCAAGTTGCCATTTTTTTTTCCTAGCCAACTGTCTGAACTTGTTACAGCATTGGAAACGAAAAAATCAAATGTAAACTTGTCTTCTTCAAGCAAGAATTCTTTGTATTGTTTTTGTTTTCCTATGAGAAACAATAATGACATGCATAGTCTCTTCAAGTAGCTTACATATGCTCTTACAAAGAATTTGTAGTGTTTCAAGCACAGCCAAATTCAGCAGACTTTTAAAAATTTATATAAATGTGGCAAGAAGCCATCATGCCTATGAGAGACTTGGTGTGTTTCTGAGAAAGATCTTCTTGAATGGCTTCAGAAGTTACCAGCCCAGGAAAAATAACAACATGTATAGAGCGGAATAACAACCAGATGGTTTTGTACAGGCTGTGAAAACCTTGAAACCCAGCCCTGGTTTTCAGCATTGACTTTGAATTACAAGGGTCTGCTGGGTAGCTACCTGCTTGCTGAGTTTGCTATGCCTGCGCTTGCAGGTTATACATGAGGGAAGAGGAAGAACAATAATGGGATGCCAAGCAAAAGAACGTTGTTGTTTTGATGTATGCCTGTAATTTGACATTTTACACTTTTTATGCTTAAGAATGAAAGTAAAACTTTGTGGCTTGAACCAGAAAGTGGTTGGCTATTCTTCCACTGCAGATAGTATGTGATGTCCCAGGAGAGTGTCTACTAACTGCAGTTTTGGAACCACATTTGACAATTAGAAGTTAAATTATGTTGGGATGAAATAATGCCTTTGAAAAATAACTGAGTGAGATAAATTTGGAAGAGTGTTGCTAGTTTGCTTTATTAAACAAGGCATGAAGTGGAATTTTCTTTGTTTCCTTTATAATTCCATAATCTGTATTTGACCTATTCATCTGAACCAAAGGAAAAGAGTAGCTTTCATTCTTTGTGCAGTGAGTACTATTCCCAACCTTAATTGCCCACAATTCTTTGTACTTTCAGTGGGAAAGTTTATTTCATAAAAGCTTTTACCTAGGATTAGTAGAAATTTGACTTGTGTGTAACACCTGTATTTTGCATACTACATATTTCTAAAGAATTTCCCAGTTAAGAGAAAGTATAACTTAACTTCTCCACCATGCATTTAGAAATGTCAGGTACAGTAAGTTTTGCTTCTAAACTGCAGTTCATGTATACTGTTTGTTTGATAGTTCTTTGAGCAAAAGTAATGGTAATTTGTTTTTCTTAAAAGTTTCTGTCCTTTCCCCATATCATTCAGATATCACTAAGATAAAGAATTGTGACTGTTTAGCTGGTAAGAACAAGTTGCCTTCACTATTTTTGCACAAAGCATGTTATTTGTTAGCAGTTCTTCAAATACTAATGTGGCTTCAAGCAAGCTCATCTTGTCTTCTTGTCTTCTTATGAGTTTGTCATGGCTTTATTCAGAAAGCTCTACTTGCATAAGGGTAATTTTTAAACTGATTTAAAAGGAAGGTGGTGAAATAGTCTTCCTTTTGCCTTTTGTTGTGCTTGCTTGGTCTCTATTATCCATGTGCCTTGTGAGGTAAGGCTTGTGGCTGAGGAATTTTATTTTGTCAGTCTTGCTTTTCATGATAGTTCACATGAATACTTGTAGGTATGAATATGGTCCTTATTACTATAGAGTTTTTATTATCACAATAGTAAAAATTTCCACTCTATTCTTCTTTATGCTTGGATATAAGTTGGGTTTTTTTCTGGAATACTCAGTGGAGCAGAGCCATTCACTGCTTGGCATTTTCCTAAGCTTCAGTTTTCTTTTGTTTCTAAGATGTGTTCTATGTTGCTGTAGTTCCCTGTTTTCTGCATTGGCACTGTGGCCTTTATGAACTTATTTCTGCCTTGTGTCATGTGATTGTTACATTCAGTTATATTCAGATGGGCACATCACATCCCTCAGCCCTGTGGGTGAGATGTGTTCTTAAAACATGGCAAGATTTTTATATTTTCAGGAAAAATGGAAAATAGAAAAATTCAGGAGTACCTGCTGTCACAGACTAAACTTGGCTTTGTTTTGCTCTTGTTGATGTGGTGGTGTTGCTGTTACTTCTGCTGGTCTGACCTGCAGGGAGGTGCACTGGTTATTCCAGCTGACACATTCAAACCATGCAGAATTCAGTTTGCTGTCCTGAAACACTTTGTCTCACTCTGTAGGTCTTGTAGAGATTGCTCTGCTGCTGAAGTTCTATTGACCAGCTCTAAAGAGAGTTAGTTCCCTTTGAGAACTTTCCATTTAAGGCTACAGGTGCTCTTTTGGAACACTTGAACAGTAGCATTTTAGCAAAATTCACTGGAGTGAGGTGAAACTGCATGTGGTCTTACTGATATTGACATTTGATGCATTTCCATACATCAAGTGCCATGGATCCTCTCCTTGCAGTGTGTTCAGCTTCCTGTCACTGTGTCACTAGAGAAACATAAAATATGTGGTTCCCAAGAGATCATAATTTCTATATTTTCCTCCTCATTTGTCTTCCTTATTGGTAGTTACAGAGTTATTAAAACAAACTTTAGAGTTGTATTTCAGGCACTGAAGCCAGAATGTCTGAACATTTGTTTTTTTTTAATTGCACTCCTCAATGTTTTTTTTTTTTTCCTTCTCTTGTCTCCAAACTGCTTTTTGATTTTTGAGAATCAAAGCAGGCTGGCTTTCTTCTTAGCCTTGCTCCTAGGCTGCCCTTGGCATGGCCAGTGCATGATCTGTGACCATGTACATTCAGTGTTGATGTGGCTTAAATATATGTGTCTGCTGTGAAGCCGCTGTGTTAGGTCTGAATATTAAGGGCATTCAGTCTGCTGGAGACTGTAGAGTCATCTGAAGTCTTCAAAGGGCTCAAGACCTCAGGGTCTGTGAGCTCCAAAGGAATGGAGAGCTTTTTTTTTTGCCCTTTCCCCCCTCCTCTTTTTTTTCCCTCCTTTTTGTTTCTTTTTAACCCTTCTGGAATTCAGAGTAAATGCAGAACATCTGCAAAGGACTGCGTCAAAATGCATTTTGATGTCATGGTGTATGACACGGTATATGACTGAAGGGCAGCATCACCCTGTGTACTAAAAAATGAAAATAAGTACCCAAGGAAACTGATGCATTCAGTGTGAAATTTGTTCATTCATCTCCCAGGCACTGGAATTATCTTTGAGCTACTTCATGTCTGGGTTGCAAATTGGAGGGAGAAACCAACATCCCAGAGGACACCTGGAATTAAATAATTAGCTGTGTATGTCAGCGCAGATCTCTTAGGTGGTTAAACCAAAGTGCCTCTAGCTTAGGATCCTGTTTCTGGCAGTGACAAGAGCTACAAAAATGCCTAGAAAAAATAACAGGGCTAACACTTGATGGTATTTTCCCAAAATATTCTCCCAAATACCTCCCACAGATTTCTGGGACTTTCTAAACCAGAATTACTGTCTATGTTCTTAGTAGTTCAAAATAAATTTTTCTCCTACCAAAAAGTTACTGGTTGTTTTTCTGAACCCATGCATTCAGTATAGACCTGTTTTGATCACACAATTATGGATCATTAATTAGGCTTTTTTGGAAATTATGCCCAAGGTCATTGCCAGGTTTGCTGCATTACTACTGTTGCCAAAAAGACCTTTCCCTGTGATTTCAAAGGTTCTGCTAATAGTAGCAGTGAGAGGTTGATGTTCCATTTTCCCAGGTTTGGATCAGGATTTCTTCATCTTTGTCAGAGCTTCTTGTTTCTTGTCTGAGAGGTGAGGGACGTTCTTACCAATTACAGCAAAGCTTCACCAAAGATGCTTCCCTGCTTAAAAGGATCATTCCTCCCACCAGTCAGTCTCTCTAATGGATTTCACTCCTTCTGGACCACTTGCAAAGTGTGAAGGAACTAATTTGTTTTATCATGGTCCATCTAGTGATGGTTTCTGTCTGTTGCTTTTCAGAGGGTGGCATTTTCACAGTGATGTTCTGCAAAGGGTGATCTAACTAATCTAGCTCCTAACTGGTACCTGATTTTTCTTGTACACTGTCCTTTCTGTGACTAATATGTTGATTCAGTAGCAGCCAGCATGTTACTGCATGTCTTTGTGAAGATTTCTCTTCTTATGGAGAATTCTGTGAGATGTGAGGGAGCATTGCAAGCCTTGGTGGCTGATCCCCTCCTTTCTGATGGTGTTCTTTAGAGGGCACATGTTGTACATTTCAAATACCTCTGCAAAATTCATACTCAGACAGATTTATCAGTGCCTTTCTGGCTTTCTTTGTGGCACCTTAAGCCTTGTGTATCAATGATTGAATTACACTTCATGCCCTTGGGATGAATAAACTCTCTGTTTTTACTCATGGGGCCAGATATTTCAAATTATCCTTGATCCTGTGTCAGTGGATGTTTTCTCTCACTTTCCAGCTGACTCTGTGAAGGCTATGGAGAGATGCTGGAAAGGGCAGCTGTCCATGTTAGGCTGTGTTCCAGGACCAGTAAGCTGCAGCAGCACTCTGTCACCGGAGCTCAGAGCACCCAGGGCTTTGCTGTGTTTCACACTGGTCAGGCTGATCTGGGTTTCCATCTTTATCTTCCCCTAGCATTTCACTTTGCAGAGGCCTCTGGAACCAGAGTGAATATTTGGAGAAGGTCCTTCACTGAAAGCATGGTCGATCACTAGAACAGGCTCTCCACAGCACTGAGCCTCTCATTTCAAGGAACATTTGTTGTATGATTTAGTGTTAGGTGATCCTGTGAGGAGCAGGGGGTTGGACTTGAGGATCCTTATGGGTCCCTTTCAACTTGAGATCTTCTATGATTCTATAAGAGCTTTGTTAAGCAGTCCTCAAATTGCTGATTGCTGCTTCATGGAAGATTTCTAAATGCATCCAGGCAGCTGTATGCTCACTCTCAGCAAGTGTGCATGTGTACTTGTCTTTCAGTGGGAGAATAGAGGTTACCTTGAAGTAAGTAAACTATCCTGAAGTGGCTTTGCAGTTAGTTGAATTAGCTCATTAATTCTCCTAGAAACTAACCCTGAAGAAATCCATGAGTATTCTGGGCAGCAGAATGGGAAATGAAGAAATTTGCAGTGTAGGAATGGGTGCAATTGCATCACAGTTATTGATTGCGCCTTTTAAAATGCATACAATTGTAAGGTATTCTTCCTTATTTAAGATTACTAGGTATTGACATGAAACATGCACATCTGTATTTTTGAATTTCTTGAGCTTTAATTCTGCTTTGCAAATGAAAGTAAGTGAATGATAACTTCAGCAAGCAAGTGGGAATTTATGTAAGTTATCCAAGGGTGAAGGAGAACAATGCAAAACCCTAAGTGAGCTTTTCACATGGATGAACAAACGAGTAAACTCTGGAAACTGTAGAATTTGCAGTGATCCAGCCTGTCTCCTCACCCACAAATTTGCCCTTCAGTGTGCAGCCACATATGTTTGATTTATTTTTGATTGACATAACAATACAAGAGCCAAATGTATTAAAACTGAAGCTACATTCTGAACTTTGGTGTTTCATCATGTGCCAGCAATGCAAAGTGCTTTTCCATGTTGTTCAAGAGAACACTATCATCAGCAGTAATAATAATTTCATAGTAATTAAACTAAACTATCTCTGTGCATCTAAATAAACAAATAGATTGTGGTTCTGTAGAATGTGCATGTGTGCCAAGTGTGAGACTTGGCTACAGGTTGAAATTGAGATGCTTTTAGTGTAGAAGCATTCTGCTTCATTTAGAATCAGCTCCCAATGTTTCCACCAGCTTTAGGCTTGCAAGAGACTCTGGTGTCGTGGTAGGATATTTTTTACTCCAGTGTCTTTTAGAAACTTTCATACAGATACAGTTCTTGATTTACCTAGTGTTTTTAACTGTTTTACTGTCAGAGGTATTTAAAAGAAAAATGTTATTAGGCTGTCTTTCATTGTCTTCAACCTGCTGTATCAGATGAGTAACATGTAAGTTGCTGACCAGTAAGAATTGTCATAAAATTCTGCGTGTAAGAAATGCTTGGTTCAGAAGTGATGAGCAGTCCCTCTCATAAGCTGTCTTAATACTTTTTTTTAATAAATTGTTGGTGTGTTTGAAAATTGAGACTGATTTTTTTTGTGACTTGGTTTTTAAAGTGGATGTAAATGCAAATTGTGCTGTATGTCTAGAGGGAAGAGGTAAATGCTTAGTTAGTTTAAAGGATGCGAATTTTTGTGGTTAGCAGAATTTGTTTATGTGTGCCAAATGACTTGGGGTTGACAGAGGACCACAACTGCAGCTAGTCAAGCAAAACAGAATTCAAGTGTGAATATTCTAAGCCCTTCCCTTCAGGCATAGAAAACTAGTCAGTGCTCACCCTTGTCAGAATTTTCACATAAGCAAACATTATCACAGTGTAGTGAGTATCTACAGTGGCACTGTGATGTCACAGCTTTCTCTGAGAAGGTGACAGCAGTGAGGAGCAGCAGCAGGGACAACCATCTCTCTTCATCAGTCGATTTCAAAGGACTTGGCAGAAAGGGTTCATTCTCCTACTTCTCAGATCTGGAAAAGGAGGTCAGGCTGTAATGGCTTGGACAGAAGTGGCTTATGTACATCTTGTGTCAGACTGTCTGGTGGAACCCTTCTGGAAAATACCAGTTCAGGGGAAGCAGAATGCTTGCAGAAGCATGTTGCATGTGATGAAAAATGGGTTCACATGAAAGTGGTTTTGAGAACAATTTAGTTTTATATTTCCAAATCGCTTTATTTCAGTTTCAGTATGAAATTTAATAAAAACAGGGACAGAATTGTTTTCATTTTATTTTTGTATAATTCAACTTTATTGAATAAATTTGAGATTTTAGGGCCCAGTTTCTTTGGTTTGGGTTTCTTGAGGGTTGGGTTAATTTTTTTTTGAAGTTTCTCATAAACTCAAACTAAAATATTTTGATTTATTTTCCAGAGGAAAAACATCCACAGTTGTGAAATGAGCCTTAAAATAAACAAACAAATAACTAGTACAGCTCTGCTGTTAAGTTCCAATATCACGTTCACTGTTCCTCCGCTGTTTCTTCTTTGCTGTGGGAAGACAATAATTTATATCAGCTGTTTTTCTTGGGATGTTGTGTTTTTCCCAATGCAACTTGTAAATCAAAAAGGGTAAAACTGGGGCTCTGCTGCCCTTGTCCTCTGGGACCCTTTTCTGCCCCATTAAATGCTTGTAGCATTTAGCAGGGCAACACCAATTCTCCCCTCAGTGACTGGAGTGCAGATCTGAGTAAGGCTAGGTGAGAATGAGAATAAGTCTTACATAATCTTACAGCTCAGACCAAGGTCTGTCTGAGTAGCTGCTGCCCTGTGCAGAGTGCAAAAGGACCCAGGGGTAATTTCATTTCAGTGCAAAGTTGTTTCTTGTTCAGCAGAGGCAAAAGTGCTAAGAATCAGTCTGTGTAGATGCTTGTATCTGTTCGTGTTGCTTTAAAACAACAGAGCCTTCCAACTACCCTGACTTGTCTACTGATAAAATGGATGATCAGTTTTGCAATAATTATTTTTAGGCAGTGCATCTTACTCCTTTTTCCACATTTGTCCCTCAGTGTGAATCATCAGCTTTTGGATGCTTTGTATTCCTCTAATTTGGTTCCTGACAGCTGCTGCTTTGAGAAAGGTCAAGGAGGGCAAACTCAACTTCACTTTCAACACAGTGTTTGATTATTCTGTTTTTAAATAAATGCATTTTTTGCAGTATCTAATAAAAAAGACTGAACAAAGTCACTGAGTTGCAAGATTTAAAAGTTCAGGTGTGGTGGGAGAAGGCTTCTTGTAGGGAGTTTGTGAATTCATTGATATTTGCAAGAAGTGCAGGTGGGATTCTTTTTTCTTTACAATTAATAGTATCTATAGAGAAAACAAAAATTACTGCAAGAGCTTAACATAGGTCTTTTGATAAGGCTGTATATTCTACTCATGTGGAATTATCACGGTTGGACAGATGTGCAGAGCACAGAGGGATGCACATCTTTATAGAGTGCCAGAACTTTTTTTTCTTTCTCCTCATCCAGGCTTTGCATTTTTATTTTTCATTTTCACTTTCTTTACAGATAAATCCCGTGTTTTAATTGTGAAGATCTTAGAAATATTTGAGGAGTGCACAATACAAGTTGCCATCTGCCAGCAGCTGGAACAGTCTCCTGCTACACTTTCACCTGAGGATGCTGTCATCAATGCAGAGGAACCAATACTCAAAGTCCTCTTCACAAGAGAGACAGCAGCTCACCTGAAGAGCAGACCACAGGATGTCATCCACATCTATCCCCCATGGTGAGTAAGGAGAAGGGGCCACACTTGCTGTAGCACTGCAGAACAAAGTGGAATGCTGGCTGCACTGCTGTAGGAAAAACCTTGGGGGTAACGGGAGAACAGGGCATTCTTGTGGTCATCTGTCTCTGGCGGCTTGAGAGACTTTGACAGATACCTTCAAGACAGCTCAGATAACAACTAAATGTGTATCATGATGCCTCTAGTGTTGCTCAGGGCTTCAGTTGTATTTTCACTTAATATTTTCATGTTTAGAGCACTAGGAAGGCCTGAGCAATGTCTTATCAATGATAAGGCCAATAAAGTGCATACTTTCTGGTAAGCAAAGTAGTTCAGGAATGCTCATCTGTTGTTGGGAGCATGGGTATAATATTTCAGTGGAAAAGTCTCTATTAACTGTGTAGCATTCAGTCTTCAGTTCCCTGAGTTCCTCTTCAGCACAAGCCTTTCTGGAATTCTTCAAAATGTTTGGTCTATGCTTGTGATTATTTTCTGAATTGGATTATTTACCTGAATTTTAAGGGGTAGGAAAAAATAATGAGATTTCTAGTAAAGCAGCTGGTTGGTAGTGGCTGAAGGCTCGAAAGACTCCCCTTCATAAAAATTTAGGGGAACTTTGAAGTGGGAACATTACTTCTCTCTTCACTACCCTCCACCCAAATTATAAAAGAGAAAATACTTTTCTTATGTATTTCAGCATTCGTTACCTGAGTTTTAGCCTCCAGCTGCCTCTCATGTTTGACCATATCCTTTTGCAAAATACTTTTTCCTGTTTTGCAAAGGTCTGTATCTGGTTTTTATCTTCATTGATAGCTGCAAATCTTTTCTGAGTTCCCCAATTTGTAATCTTTTGCTTCTGAAATGTTTTTAACTCTTTTTGGATGCAATTCAAAAACTAAGGGAAGATATTTTATTTGGGGTTTATTATGGCTGCAGATACAACTATTGATAGTTTAGATGTAAATAGATGGGTAGCAAAGGGAAAATGAAGTTCAATATTAATTAAGTCCTAGTCTGATATGATTCTGATTCACTGCCTTTTTTTGTTCTCATTTATCTTTTCCTTTGCAAGCTTTTTTTCTTGCTTTACACTTGGTTTTGTTTTCCTGTTTTCTTCTTGTTTCTCTCTCCTACAAACTTAGTTCCGTTTTTCTCTTCAGGTTTCCTCTATCGTTTTTAAACCACAAGGTTTTGCATTTATGCAGCTGAATCCTTCTGTGTAGACCTTAACCTACATGAAGATTTTTGTACCAGAAAAACTGTTTTTAAGTAGGCTGTGATTCAACATTTCTCTTTGTTTCCTCCTTTTTTCTTCTCCTGACCTGTTACTGTAGAATGCTTAGCATGTGTAAGTCTTGGACTGCTGCAGCTTGTTTCATGTTTGCTCTGGGAAGATGTAAATCTGCACTGATATGATCCTTTCCAGACTACAGGCATCTGCAACTGTACTAGTGTAGTCTTCTCATTTGTTTAAATTTTAAGATGTTCTGGAGACAAAGCTCATTCCTTTATGCATGTAAACTGAGATTTCTTTAGGAAGCTTCATAGCTAGCTATCTCTCTTCCTAGAAATTATGCCTTTTATTTTTTTTTTTTTAATATATATGTTTATTTAGTAGGATGTGCTTTTCATGTAGGAAAAAGGTAATTTCATGAAACCATAATGTTTGGACAGAGGATACATCTGCATTGTCACAGCTGCTCTCCTTACCTATATGTTTCTCAATGCACTTCATAAATACATCACTTAATTGTAGCAAAACTGCATTATACCTCATCTCTAGTCCTATTTTCTATCTTTTTGAAATTATCTTAATGTCAGTTGTCTCATTGTTTACTTAACCAACTTCAAAAAAAGTTGGGCTGGATACTGTTAAACTACTGGAGGCAGGGAGGGGAGAGAATGAGGGATGTTTTTGTTTTAGATTATAATTTGGCACTTTTAGTTTACATTAATTGGAAATTGGACTTGTATACTTAGTGGAAGTTTCCTCTATCACAGTTCCAAGCTTCTATTCTCTTAAACTCTTACTTGAGAGCTCTGAATGCTGAAATGTAGTTTGTGTTACTCTGCATTGAATTTGTACTTCTGTTAAAAACAAATGCCATTTCTGTTCAAATGCTTGTCTGTCAATTCAAATGTGTGACTAGTGAAAAAACAAATTAACTAAATCTAATCCTGACATGGTGAAAAAATCATATTTATGTATCTTATTAACATCTTATGAATCTTATTAATATCAGTCAGAAGCAAAAGGGACAAAAAAAATAAAGTAGATGCAAGGAGAGGCAATCCTTGAACTACCTGTGTGGTTTTGGGATACATAATACACTGCACATTGTTGTCCTGTATTTTGAGACAGTTGTATGGCAGGATAGAATGGGATGAGATGGGGTGTTTTGTAAGTGGCCTGCTTTTGGTACTGTAGTGTCCTGAGAGCAAAATGTCCCATTACCTTCAAAATAAAACCCCAGAATTACATTCTGACTTTGCTTTTTTGCTCTCGACCAGGCGACCAAGTAAGATGTAGACACACAGGCTGCTCACTCCTGGAGGTGATTATTCATGTCAAAAATTGAACACATCGTTTTGGAGCCTTTGTAAAATTTGCTTTTGTAACTGTACTTGTATGTGCTGTGAACTCAGTACATAACTTGGTATGTGAAACATCTCCAGCAGTAGACTTGCATTAAGTACTTCAGGAAGCAGTGTTTAGAGAAGTGCTGATATGCTTGTTGGTATTTGTTTGCATACAGAATCCCATGAAACTTCAGCACTGCAGTATAAGCAATTTAATTTCAAAAATAAAATATTGACAGGGGGCTGGTTGTAAGAAACCACTGGACATTGCTCATGAGAACGGTCCCACTGGATTTCAAAGAAACTTTGTGTCAGGGCAAGAATTACCAGGACTGAACCCAGATTTCTTTGTAACTAGATATTAATTTCTTCGGGTCCACTGCCTTAAGGCACAGATTTACAATCTTAAAAGCAAGGGATTTGATGTGAGAATTGTCACTTGCTATAGGGAAAGCAACCCCCATAAAGTGATAAAAGCTTTCAAACCAGCGTGTGTGGTGCAGGACAGAGCTCAGCTGCCTGGCCACTGAGACATCTGACAGGAGCCTGCTCTGATCTTGTGGCTATGTGGAAGTATTATTGCAGTGTTGTATCTAAAGAAGGCCTATTAGCTTGGACACATCACATGAAAATGATTGTGTGTTTTGGGCTGGAGCTGGTTTCTGTCTGGCCAGCCGGGAACAAAACAGGCAAAAGAACTCAGCCCTGCCTGTCCCTGCCTGTGTAGGCTTGCCTTTGGTTTTCTTTGCAGTACCTGAGCAACTTCTTGGATTGAGATTTTAAATGAACACCTCATAATTTTTTACAAGCTAAATCTGAATCATTAAGTGTTTTTAACACCTGGAAAAGAAAAAAGTTCATTACTGAGTTTAATTAAATTGATTTCTAAGTCTTTATTCACTTTGCAGTAATACATATCCAGCAAAAAGTAAAGATTGCCTGCAAAGACACAAAAGAGTGGAAACAAAGTCTTCCACTTTTCCACTGGTGGTGATTTTATGGCTTCAACATACCTGTTTTTTTGTTTTTTTTTCTGTTTGTTTCACTGTAAATATTATGGAAATAATGTACTGTACCTAACAGAAAGTAATGAGAGTTGGTATTTTTAGAGATTTCAGGATTCATTTGACTGCTGACACTGCAAGGCTTGAGGAATAGATTGTTTGCCCTAGATACTCCTGTCTTCTGCTCATAGATATGCCTACTAGTTAATATTCAAGATAAACTGACCTGAAGAAAATGGTGCTGGTTAGAATTCTTTCCCTTGCCAGTAAGTTTAACAACTTTGAAATGTTTTTCATGTATTTCTGAAGTAAAACTACTAGAAGTATGTGATATTAATAGCGTTCTTGGCAATAGCAGTTTAAACCACAGATCACGTTTGATTTGGACAGGCTCAGAGGTCGATCCATACCTATTGAATGTGAATGTCTGGTATGAAGCCTCTAGTTCAGGAGGTTCATGTGCTGCTAGTTACTGGGGGCAGGGGCAGTATGAAGGGGACATAACCACTCTGTTCTGTTTTACACTGCCTGAAAACACTGCAGAAAACAAAATCCTTGGCTGGATAGCTATTATTCCCCATGCACCTTCTCTGAGACAGTTTATTTTAGGAACTTGGTATGGCAAGTACATAAAACACTTAAATCTGTGACATCAACAAGCAACTTCAAAGTTGTTCTTTAGTTTCTCTTAACCTGTGAAACCACGGGGAGTCATAATTACTCAACTTTGAGTGTTCCAGTGCCTGGAGAAAGTGTTTAATCTGGACTTCTCATTTCTGTTTGCATAACGCTAAATTCAGTCTCTCCTCAGTGAAGGAGTTTTAAAAGACTTTGAATTATTTACTGCCAAGAAGAATAACTCATACAAAACATTGCCACAGATCAGCTGATGTACAGGGATAAAATCTTGTATCTTAAGTCCTTTAGTGTAGGCCAATGGTGGAAGTTGCAGGCAAACTCTGAAGAAATTTATGTACAAGAAGCAGTCTGGTTTTGTGGACTCAGGTAGTATTCTACTTTTAGAATTATCCTGGGCATGCTGTAGGCTGTGTTGTTGACTCAACAACAGCATTTATGATAAATGAGTATGTTACTGTGATTTTTGCATTGTCTTACCTAACACTGTCTTACGTCATCTGGGTGAGAAACAACAGGGAGCTAACATGAAGTAGGTGTTTTGAGCTAGCATGGCTCATGTTAAAGAGCATTTGGCTTCCATTTGATGAATTTTTTTTTTATCACTGTTTCTCTCACAAGCAAGGGAAGCATTTAAGAACATTTACAGAGTACCTCCCTCTCACAAGAACGATCATGTGAAAGGAGGATCTAGGCTTCACATATTAATGAAATGCAGAAATTATCTCCTGCTGCTCTGTAAAGAAAGCATCTATATCCTTCAAAATTTTCTCAAATGAAGGAAAGACGTGTATAGAATGTCTTTTACATACATTCAGTTTCTCTGGTTACTCCACAGAGAGGCAGCTTCTTTGAATGCTTGATGGATTCGTTTTGTCCAACTGATCAGTGTTCAACATCTTCCTCTCACGAAATCTGGGCACTTATATATACACATATAAATATTCAAATGGATGGAAAAGGGGGAGGGGGGAGATCACCAGTCAGATCCCTCTCATTGGAAAGATGTTGGCTCTGCCTTAACATCTTCAAAGAAAGAATGTAACAATAGCAGAGTGGGAGAGCCTGATAAGAGGGATGAGGCTCACTCAGAAGATAAAATTCTACAAAACTTCAGAGCTGTAAAGCCAGTGTGGGCACTAATTCTAAAGTACATATAGGAATGGCCTTGGAGCCAAAGATCAGATCCTATCATCTGCTTGGAATTGCTTCTTGGAGATCATGCAGTTCATGAAAACTGAAGTTCCTTTCAGAAGCAGCTGAAGCAGCAGTAGATTTTTTGCAAGAATTTATTTTTTATTTTGTTAAGATATACTTTTCCTAGTGCAATCACTTCAGAAGAAGTGATTTGTCTTTTGAGAACAGAAATACACATACTTTCTATGAACTGAAAATGGTCCCTAGCAAGCTTTTAATATAATTTCTTCAATGCTTCTTTTGCTTTGTCTTTTCTTGTCAGAATCATTAGCATTTTTCTCCTTTTTTCTTTTAAAAAAATAAATTATTTTTCTTTTGTCCATCCTCTCATGGAAAGGCAGAAAATTTCATCTGTAGAGCTGCTCATTTGATATCTCTAGAAGTGAAGATATTAAGCAATTAATATTATTTGAGTTTCTTTACTTCCCACGTAGGAAATCAAAACAACACAATTTCTTGGTAATCTAGTCAATGAATAGCGGTGTTCCTTCATAGGTGGCTGACATAATTGGAAAAATGCAGAATTGCACAGCTTTGATTCCAAGAGGAGAATAAGTCATTGATGTCATTTCTGTGATCTGCCACAACCACCTGAAGCAAAAGATATCTGGTATTTAATATGTGAGCTATGTCTAATAAACACAGTAACATGATCACATTTTTACAGTGAGACAGACATGCTTATTTTTACAAGTGTGGCATGGATAGACACATTATACAAATGCCATATAGAAAATATAGGTACCCTGAAAGACAAAGATGAAAAACCTGTTCCCTATAAAAGGGGTTTCCATAGAGAAAAGAATGGAAACACAGGAAGATAGGAGCCTCAAGACAGTAGATACAGAATTGTGTAGAAGATTGAAACTGGATTTTTAAACATGACTGCCTATCTCTGGATTAATAGCTGATGGTATCTTGACACGCTGAAAAAGGGGAATTTCCACTGTATTGTACCAATGAGGTGCGGGGGTTTGTTGATACATTTGTTTGCTTTCGGCCAAATCAGAGGGGTCAGAAGTGAGCATTGTGTTTGCAAAGCACCAGCTTGGTTTTCAGATCAAGGTTGAAATGCGTTGTTGCTGGCACAGAAGCCTCCATTGGGGTAGAATACCTCTGGTCTCCCTGACCAGATGTGTGTCTGAACTGGGCACATCCAGTCAGGGGTTGTGCCTCACACCCCCGCAGCCTGCACAGAGCTCACCCAAAAAGAGCACTGCTGTTGTTCTCTGGAGGGAGTCTCCACCAGGATGACTTCTTCCAATATGGGCTTGTAAGAATAAAGAAGTTGTAGAAAAGAGGCAGGGGATGTGAACAGCCTGGTTTATGCTTGGGGTGTGTTTTTCTACATTTTTCCTAAATAATAGATACCGTCCAACTTAGGTCCTACTGGAATAACTGTGGTGTTCAGTTAATGGGAAAAATCTGAATCACCTCACTGTGGTGCTTCCATGTTGAGGAATTAGCACACATTTGAGTCCACAGCTTTTAGCAATAGAATAGGAAAATTGTCTTTAAACATCCATTCCTTACAGTCAGTGATGTTGTTTATGTCTGAAAAATTACTGGAAAAAATATTCAGTGAGAACAAAAATGTCTTCTAATATTCACGAAATAATCTTATCCTGAAAAATCTAATAAAGTTTTGTTTCGTTTTGTTTTTTAATGAAAGGTCTGTACTTGAAACTTTCCAGCTTTTATAAGTGAGGAAATTCCAAGCATTTTGTAGTGACAGATACTGTTAGTGGGTAGTTGTCCACTGACGTCAAAAACGGAGGATGGTGAACAGCTTTGTTCAAGTCAACAAAAAATGTACGGTCTTGGATAAACTCTGTGTTAGCAACGGAGCTATCATTGATATACGAGCAGCTTCACATGAGTTCCCATGTGTATTCAATCCAATGCTAAATTCCAGATCTTGTTTAATGAGCAACTGATGGAGCCAAGACCTGGCACTGCAGTCTGCTTTATCCAGTCATGAAGGAAAAACAAGCTAAATAACTTCAGATGAACAAGTTCAGAATTACTGCAGGGTTATTAAAAAGTTGTGATTTGTATTCCTCTGCTAATGTTTATGACTAACAGATTTGGGACGTGTAAAACAATACTTAATTTGTAAAAAGACTATGTGCCAAAATTCCTTCAGTAGTTTAACCACTGAAGAGCAAGTTTTGACTTTGTGAATGGGTTTCTTTGAATGTTTAAGATTATCAGTAACTGGCTAATCTTTTTTTTTTTTTTAAATATACATTTTGAAAAATTGTGGTTTCTGCTTGTTGGATTGCTGTTCAGCACTTTCACTTCAGGAAATAAAATGTATTTCCATAGCTCACTGTGGAGAGGCAATTTTCAAGACAAGTGCCATTGTCTTTATTTATCAGGTGTGATTTGCTACTGTAATGGTAGATGTGTATTTGGAGTATGATTTTTCCATGCAGTTCTGTGTGCAGTTAGATTGGGGTTTGAATATGCTGGATATTTTCTGGATATACGTTGGATTTTCGTGCTAAGGATGCTTATGTCTTTGGGCAATTTTGCGTGGGCAAAGAGATGGATAAAGCATGAGTTTGCCAAATTATCCTGTGTGCTCATTCCCTACAATATCAAGGTATGCTTTGTCAGATTCCTCCTCCTGAATGTCATATTTAAGTGTAGGTAAGCAACAGTTAATTACTGTAGTCCTAGCAGAAATAGTAATTAAAGCCCCAAGTATTTCAAAAGGGGAATGTGGCTTTCAGATATTTGAAAGATTTGGAATGTTGTTACCCAAAATAGAGTATTTAAAACATCTCAGCTATCCTGGGGGGTGGGAGCATGGGAGGGCAAGGGGGAGAACAAATTTTACTGTTACTTCTACCAGGCAGATTACTTATCTTTCAGTAAAAGCTTGGGAAAAAATACCTGTAGTTTTATGTATTTTTGGCAGAAGAATGTACTTGGGTATATGAAACAGTTTATCTGTGAAACATTCAGTGTAGCCTTTTGTGTGTTTGATGAAGCTTCTCTTCCTACCAGTCTTCCAAGTCAACATTCACTGTGCAGATTGCAATGTATTACTTCTCACTGACTGGTGGGCTTCTTTGACAGCGTCCTGAGATGTCTTGAAAAAGTACTCCCTAGTTACTGCCCCAGTGCAGCCTTCTGGAACACCAAGTTTCTCCAATCAGAAGTTTCAGAACAATATTTAGAGCATTAGAAGTCCTGTACAACCACTAATTTTACCTTTGGGGATTTGTGTTTGGAAAGCCAAATCACTGATGTGGCGCCAAAAAAAAAAAAAAAAATCATTACTTGGCAGTATGTGGGAAGGGGGGTGGTTGTGTGTATGGTTTTTTTTTTGTTTTGGTGGGGTTTTTTTCTCTTTCTTTAACCTCTTTGGACTTCTGAAATATTACCTGTTTTCTCTCTCCTTGGTGAAAGAGTTAAAAATAAAGGAGCCTAGTGAACTTTTCTGTGGATGTTTTTTGTTTTGATGGTTATCTTCCCTTTTTCTAAGTCTTATAATTTTTTTCCTGTAAGCAGCAAATGTTTGCTGTTGAGCAGATCACGATAGTGGACTTTTGCATGGTCTTCCTGGCAGTCATTGTCCATTGTCAGTCCAAGGTCCTTGGCTGTCATAAAAAACAGGATTGCACGTCCACCTTGACACTGCTGTTAGTGCAAACCCAAGCACGTCTGTTAGTACAAACCCAAGTCTGTCAGCATCTCCAGCTAATCCCTTGTAATGTGAACTGAGGCTATGAAGAAATATCCTGAGGTTCTCTGAGGTATTGTTGGGACAGACACTGAGGGTCATAACTACTCCCAAAAAAATCCTGGTGGAATATTTACAGTGCTGCATGCACACACTGAAAGCACTGAACTTGAGAATACTTAAGATTCAGTATAAAACCATAAATTACATTGATTGCATTTGTGTTTTCATCTGTCTTCCCAGCATGGCACAGCATGTCTGTCTTTTGTGTTTCCCAAAACTAAATTTCTCCTCCAAGCTGAGGTTCGTTTTTGAGAAACGTGGGCAGTGCAACTATGTGAGATTTGTACATTGCATTTGTGCCTTACTTCTTGTCTTCTGGTTCACTGAGCTTGTCATAAATATTAATTTTATAGGGCTGGTAGTTTTTTATGCATTGTGAATGTACAGATTGAGGAAGAGATAAATTTTATTGATATGGGCTGTCACTAGAATTTACATGGTTTGTATGCTTAAAGGAGCTCAGATTTACAGTATATATGTATAATAATCATTCTTCGAATTATTTTTGAAGACATTTGAATGAAAAGACATTTTATACAATATAGGATTGTTCTTTATTATATTCCCAAATATTTCTTACCTTCCATCTCTCACACAAAACCAAATAAGTAGCCCAGTATTTCCTTTGTCTTTTTTGCAGCCTCCTGTGGTTTACAGTTTGAGAAGTTCTGCATGAGGTGATTGTCTCATTTTGCTGGGAGATATTTGACCCTAGGAGTTTACTTTTGAATCTTGCTGTATAGCAGGGACCTGTTTTCTAGCCATACTCAAAAGCAAACCCATTTTAAAAACAAACTTCAACATACCACATGATCAGCTTCTAGAATAGTCCACCCAAGTCTTGAGAATTGCCTTTGGTTGTAGGTCACTGCAGATACAACTGCAATTTCTTGATTTTTGAGGACTGATGCTTACCTAGGAAGGAATGGAATCCTATTAGGTTTACTGGTTACCCTGAAACTGCCCTCTGAAACTGCCCTAAACACAGCTTGAGGAGAGAACAAGGGGGAGAAGTTATTTCCACAGCCCAAATATAAATTACACCTTTTTTGGAGGGAGGAGGGAACAACTTTTATGTCTATTTATTTTTAGATGAGACTGCATATAAAAGTATTCTTTTCCTGTGTGTTCCAGCTAATTGGTTGGGATTCTTTACCTTTGATCATGAATCTTGTTCTTTGGCAAAGCCTTACGTATTGAAGGCTGCCTTCCTACAAGAGGTCTGAGATTTTGAAATACATATAGTCTTGCATGCAAAGCCCTTCTCTACTTATTAAACTCTGAACACCCATTTTCTAAATTAATATAGGTATTGCTTGGGTTGCTATGTTGATTTTTTTTAAGCTTTTCTTGGAAAGTACTTTCTTATCACATTAACAGCTCCGTTGATGTATTTTGGCTATGTCTAAGTAAAGCCATTTTCCATTCAGAATGTGCACCAGATGTATTGGTTAATATATTTGATTTGCTATTAGTTGTATTTTAACTGCTGTCATAATGCTGCTGTTTTATTAACTATACAAGAACTGTGGATGATTTGGAGGAAAATACTTCCCTGCAAGCTAGCAAGACAAAATACAGCCTTTTAACGTATAACCTCATCAGATGTTCAAACGTATATAAAATGCCTATATTGACATTATATGGATGTAGAAGCCAGGGTAGTTAGTACATGTGTTTTGTTGCCCCTTTCACTGAAACTGGGCACGATGGTAGTCCAGTGCGTGAGGGCTGGAGTCTGGAATGAGATGCCCTCAGGTCCGGGCATGGAGACAACGACATTTGCCTCCCTTTAACTTCTGCTTTGACTTTCCCCAGCTTCCTCGGCTGTTTTGGAAGTGACACGAGCAGTCACGCTGGCGCTGTATTCACTAGCATATATTGTACGTGTGGGGCAGAACGCGTTCCCTTTGTCGCATTTCTCCATCCGTGCGTGCGCTCGGCTGGACCACGCCAGTCCTCGGGACCGTGCTGCGCTCTGCATCGATTCAATCACAGGCTTCGAAAATAAATTACTCTGAGTTATCAGGGTGGTTACAAAGGGCAGCGGTGGGAAAGCACCTTCCTGAACAGCATCTCCACGGCGCTTTCCGGAGCGCTGGGATGCTGCCCGAGCCCCCCGGCCGCAGGTCCGTGCCCTTCCCGGCGGCTGCGGAAGGTGGCAATGTTGTCAGCAGGAGCCCAGGAAAAGCTGATCTCACCGAGACAGCGGCAGCGCGTATTTGTCCACAGCTTTCTCTGGCGTCAAAGCTCCACATCCGTGAAATAGGAGCCCGCAGCAGGGATATTTGTTCGGGTTTGTGCGCCATCGCTTTTGCACAACTTGTAATAACTCGGTGCGCTCTCCGTGCTGGATGTGGGGATGCGCCTGAAGCAGGCACCGCGCTGCTCACACAGCTTTGTTGCCCGCAAGGCTTCTCCGTGCTGGCTGCCTCTGAACTTGCAGACCGACACCCATCCTCCACCCGGGAGAGCGAAACGGAGCTCTTTAAGTGAAGTTTCATTTCTGCAAAACACTAGTAAATGTTTCTGAAACGCGGTGTCGTTTTCTGCCCACTCCCCCGGGATGTTTACAAACTTTGCTTTGAATTGAGCTTACCAGGGGAGAAACAGAGAACTTCCCTGCATGTCACAGTCACGTTAAGAGCTACCTCCTGGCTATGACAGGCTTTTAACCTGTTGAAAGCCTAACAGACCTGTTCCAGGCTTTGGTGGGGATCTCTTCTCTTCTCTTCTCTTCTCTTCTCTTCTCTTCTCTTCTCTTCTCTTCTCTCTCTTCTCTTCTCTTCTCTTCTCTTCTCTTCTCTTCTCTCTCTTCTCTTCTCTTCTCTTCTCTTCTCTTCTCTTCTCTTCTCTTCTCTTCTCTTCTCTTCTCTTCTCTTCTCTTCTCTTCTCTTCTCTTCTCTTCTCTTCTCTTCTCTTCTCTTCTCTTCTCTTCTCTTCTCTTCTCTTCTCTTCTCTTCTCTTCTCTTCTCTTCTCTTCTCTTCTCTTCTCTTCTCTTCTCTTCTCTTCTCTTCTCTTCTCTTCTCTTCTCTTCTCTTCTCTTCTCTTCTCTTCTCTTCTCTTCTCTTCTCTTCTCTTCTCTTCTCTTCTCTTCTCTTCTCTTTCTCTTCTCTTCTCTTCTCTTCTCTTCTCTTCTCTTCTCTTCTCTTCTCTTCTCTTCTCTTCTCTTCTCTTCTCTTCTCTCTCCTCTCCTCTCCTCTCCTCTCCTCTCCTCTCCTCTCCTCTCCTCTCCTCTCCTCTCCTCTCCTCTTCCCTTCCCTTCCCTTCCCTTCCCTCCTCTCCTCTTCCCTCTCCTCTCCTTCCCTCTCCCTTATTTCAGCTAACTCAGTGAATCGTTTTAACTTCTCCAAATTATTCTTTCAAAGACTTTTGTGTCTTGTGATTTTTAACATTTTTCCTGTCTAATGCTAATTCTTGACCCTTGACGGAAAGTGTGAGAAAGTTCTTGGTTTATGTTATCCCATTATTTTCCTCTTGACTGTTTTGATGCTGCACTGGTAAATAGAGCATTGATATTAAATTATCACGGAACCTTTCAACACAATCACTGGGTTCACCTCTCATTCTGTGTTCCTTACCAAGCTTTTCTGACAAGATGTAATAGATTTAAACCATTTAGGAGGTCAAATGGGGAAAAAAATAAATATTCTTAATGTACTTTATGGTAAGCAGCGAGTAAATAGGGTGATATTACCTTGTAATCCTCCATCTTCCTCCTTAACTTTATTTGCAACACAGATGACAATTTTTGTTGGACTTAGTGTCTAGTTACTTGTTCTTCATAAGACAGGAAAGCAGAGCTAAGGTAACTAATGCTGTACAACTTGGGAGACAGTGAAGTTGTGTGTGTGTGTGTGTGTTTCTATCTCCTTCCTGACTCACGTATTGGACATGCTATTCCCTGCATTAACTAGACACTGAAGGTTTCTACAATTGCTTTGGTCTCTGTTAAGCAAAGATTGTTTGCTGGGTACCAAAATTTGTTGCTGTGTGGATACTTTGCCTACCACCACTCTTCACTGTATTGCACAGTGGCCCAGTAGTTGTCCAGGAGAACCATGGGCAATGACTCCTTAGTTGTAAAAAAAATGTAAAGAAAGACTTTCAGAAACTAGCTGGGATTTCGAGCAGTTAGTCTGGCAGAAACTGCTATATTCTGTCTGTCCAATTCAAAGCCAGCGAAAGCTTTCTGTTTTGCTGTACTATGTGGGAGGATTTTCTGTTTCAAAATTGAAACTGGAAAAAATAATCTCCAAGTCCAAACAGGAGAATTTAAGATATGCCAGGTTGTTACCACTGTAATTTTTGTAATTATTTCTTTTTGTAGTAATAGTCTTATTACTTTAAGAAGAAAGTGAAATATTTCACCTTGGGACTTTCTTTAAACACTGCTGAGTAATGCAGTCTCACATTGTTGCAATAATAATTTGACTCAGGAAAAGGCTTTGTGATCATAAAATTTCCATGTTAAAGGAAGTAGATGCTACACACGATATAAAACATGGAAATAAACACATTTAGAATTTTGTCTTCTCTTTTCAAACCAAAGGAAAAGAAAATACTTCTCTGTGATTTCAGAGTGTTGTTAACAAGCCCTCATAGCTATTAGGAGCCTAAAATAGTAAACAGCTTAGTAACAAAATTATATTAATAAACCTAACATCAAAATTACAAAGTTATGTACATATGGTTCCATTTTACACTACAAAAGGAGGTTTTCTGAAGTTTTTGCCTAAAACAAAGATTTTAATGGAATAGTATAGTGATTTGGCCTCATCTCTGCTTATCCTTTTTTTGAATATAAATATGAATGCCAAGACAATTAACTGGGTAATTTACCCAGGCAGACAGAGCAGAATTTCTGTAGGTAGGCCCTGCTTTAAGGGCAGGTTGGCGTGCTGTCTCCTGTTCAAGTGCATATCGACCTTCAAAGCATCTTAGCACTAGGGATAGTTCACCCTCAGGAAGTTTAGTTTAGATAAGCATCTGAATTTTTTTGGGTACCGAAATCTGGAATGCAGGAGCAAAATCTGATGAGCATGGGCTCTCATATCTGAGTCAGCGATGGGGCTGGATCCACTCCGGTTGTTCAGCACTTCCACTGCCAGACCCAGCCAGAAGCAGAAAACAAGGCATGCGTGAGAAGAAAAACCAGGGAGAAGAGCAGGGAGCATACCTCAAAAAAGTATGAGCAGGCTTCAAAACAGAGTTTGTGTCGGTTGTGTGAGAAGGTGAGGAGCTGTGAAGAAACTCACACCTTCTCCCAGCGGGGCCTTCCAAAACCTCAGGGCGAGTTTGGTTCTCAGGAGGCTCTTGGCTTAGCCCTCTGTAGGCGGGGCTGTGCATCATTAGCACCTGGAGTCTGGGCTGTTTCGCTTGCCAGATGTAAAAGTGAACCTGTGAAATTAAGGGTTTTTTCCCCCTCCTTCTAATGCTTTGCAGTTAGCATTATTTCAGGTGTCACAGGGCACACTGATATCAATTGATATTTTCGACTTGGAGAAAAAACTATTCACTCGAATGGATAGTTCTTGCTTGCAGTCTAAGCAAGAAAGATATGGAAAAGTAAGCAGGATTAAGAGAGCTGATGTATTTTTTGTAATGATCTCTGTTTATCACTCTGTTTTCTGATCTTTTTTCCTCTGCGCCCATTGTTTTCTGAACCTTGTTACTCACTAATTGAACCCTTTTCTGTAACTTAAAGAAAATGGCTTCTGCCTCTAGAACTCAAGTGTGGTTCTGCCACAGCAAATATCTGTCACTTTATGTAGGTGTTTTGCTGAAAATGAATCTTTAAAGTATTGGTAGTCTTCTGAGGCTGAATTTCCAATCTAGTGTCCATTTCATCTGCAGAGATCAGAGCACTTGCCAGATTTTGACAGGAGAAAGTTGACCATGACTGAATGGTAATGCATGCCGGGAACAAGGCTTGTAAATCACAGGTTCATGAAGCAGCCTCCTGAAAACACACCTGAAAGCTTAATTCTGTGCACCATGCATAGAAGGAAGTTCTTGTGACTTCATTCATGCTTTTGGCATCCCAATGTTATTTCTGGTGATAAAAGAATAATAGAATGAATAAGCAGCTGAAACACAAGAGAAAAGAGTGAATTTAATCTTCAGGGAAGGTGAGAACACACCCCAGTTCTCATCACTTCTGTATGCCGTGCCTGTTCTAATCTCCATCCAAACTTCAATGCTAGGGATTAAATTGTCAATCATTTCTAAAAGTTCATATTTCAGAAATTCTAAACTCTGCTTTTCAGAAGTGACCTGGTATTGATTTGCATGTATTTACATTTTGATAAGATGAAATTAAAAAAAAAAAAAATCTGAAGAAAAAAAGGGAAAATTTTAAAATCCCTAATATATACCTAAAAAAACCTTCTGTATATCTAGCTTTACATGTAGTATGAAATAAAAAGTAGAAAATGGAGAAAAATGTCAAGCACCATAAAGTGTATAGTATTTTTCAATGGTTACGGGCCACCTTAGCTTGGCTTAATTTCAGAAGGTATTAAAGGACATACTTCACTTTCTTTGCTATTAAGCTTAGGAAATTGAGCAGTTCTACTGAGACACTACTTTTTTTTAGGTAATACAATATTTTTGTTGCATTTCTTCTTACTTCTGTTTTTTAGTAATAGAAATGTCTTGCACTTTTTTCTCACTTTGTTGCAAAATACAAAAAAAAAAAGGGTATTTTTAATAGTCATGTATAATGATGGCTGGCTGTTGACATCAGTGAACTTGAGTTCAATTTTTAGGTGTATATATTAAAGTACAGATCAGCTGGGTTTTTGAGCTGACTGATGATTTTTCAGGGCTCTACTAACTTTTATGAAATAAAATTAATGAGTCTCATTGTCAACTTCCTGAACAATACGGATTTGTTGGTCACTGGAATACTCATGACCTCTGGAGAACAGCACAAAAAAGGTGGCTTTGGGTTTTCTAGCTGGTCAGATGTGGCCAGCTGGTAAAACAAAGGCAAGAACACTTGGAGGATGTTCTTACCAGGAAAGCAGTGTGTTTACTTAGCCTGTGGTTCTTCAGAGAGCAGGTTTCCCTAAAAAAGTTGTAGGTGGCATGAGGTTGGTCAGAGGGCAGACACTTGTTTGACCTTTTGGTAACAAGTCCTTAGACTAGAAGAAAACCCAAACATGTTTTTATTTCTTAAATTGCCACAAATGCAGTGAGAAGCTGAGGAACTGGGACTGAGAGATGGCTGCAAGTTTTGGACTCATCTGGATCTTCATGTGTAGAACTGCAGCTGCACAGACAGTATAACCCTAACAGCTGATTATGATTAATATTGAAAGTAATGCAGCTGTCTTGCTTAGTGCTTCCAAATCTTTATTTTTTCATTGGGTCAGTTAACATTGAGAAATTTGTATTTATTATGTAAATATTTGGGGAAAGTGATATATATGAACACTTTACTACCACCAGTCATATGCTTTAGCTATTCAGGATGAGTTTTGGCTTCCTTTGTATTCCCTGGAAAATTATGATTAAACTAACATCTACACATTAGGGTTTTGTTGGTTTGGGAGTGGTGAAATTATGTATTTTACACTTCTTGTTCACAATTAGAGATGTGAAATAGAAAGGTGTCTATTGAAGAGCTCTTTCTTTGCATCCTCTAGAAATGAAGGTATTTCTATATGGGTTCTTTTTCCCCACCATATTTCCTAGCCTACCATCCCGCTCCTTTGGCATGGTGGAATTAGGGTACTCTCAGTTTTATCATTGATCTGGTGACAAGGTTTTTTTTGTTTTGTTTTGTTTTTTTTTTTTAAACACTGTCTTTGATACAGTGATTGACTAAAATATGCGGAGATTCTTTTTTTTCCAGGCAAAATATTTTATAGGATCTTTAAAATATATGTCCCAGAAATATCAGACTAAGTGGACTAAATGCTATTGAAAGGAGTAAACTCCTGCTATTGAGGAGTAAACCCTCAACTGAAGGGCTGCAGCTCAACCTAGAATCTCTTTTGTGTAGTTTTAGCTACCAGCTAGTTCAAGAGTAGAATAAAATAATGCCATTTAATAATGTATTCTCATAACTGAAATTAGAGAGGATTAGAAGGAAATTAGAAGGATTGAAATCCCACTCTGTTATGTGTTCGAGGCTAGGTACTGAATGAAGAAAGAAGGAAAGGGAGAAGATCCGGGTTGGATACAGGCTGCCTGCCTTGGTATCATGTCATGTATCTCGTGAATGTCTTAGGAGTGTAAAAACAACCCACCCTGCAGCAGCGTGTCCCTGTTTTCCTTGGCACCCTTCTGCCGCCTGCCTTCGAGTGAAGAAATCAGAAGTCAAGGGAAAGAATCGCCAAAGTCAGCGCCTGAGCTGATTTAACCCCACGGGGGGCCTGAAGTTTATCCGAAGCACAGACTCCTATGTTAGGGGAAGGGGTACAGGGATACGTGGGTATGGAGCGGCTCTGCTGCAGCGTGAGCCCCACAGTCACCCCATTCCAGGTTCATTCTGGTTCAGGGTTTGTGGGGAGAGCAGGAAAATCCCAGGAGCGGAGCACGGGCCGGCAGCGGGACAAGCCCTGGACTTTCCAGGCCCGGCCGCGGCGGGAGGAGGAGGAGGAATGCTGCCGCCCTGACGTCAGGAGCTGCTCCTGGGAATGTTTTGCATTCCTCTTCCTGGCAGTGGTCAGGTGGCTTCCAGCAAGAAGGAAGGAACAGCCGCTTCCAAAAAGAGAGGGGGGAAAAAAAAAAAAGGGGGGGGGGCATTGAGAGCGCGCAGAGGAAAAGAACACTTTATAATAAAAGTATTGTGGGGGAGGCACTTTTATTAAAAGCCAGATTGGGAATTGGAACCAGATGTTCTGCATTCGAAAGCTGCACGAATGTTAAACGCGTTTATTAATGACTGTGATGGCTGAGGTATTTGGCTGTCTGCCTCGCTTTAATCTCATTGCTCCGTATTAAAAAACAGTTGAGAAAAACATTTTTTTTTTTTTTTGTACCCGACTTTAGGCAGCTTCCTTTATACAAATATTCGTTAAAAAAAAAAGGCAAGATTTTTGTGGGACTATAGCCACATATATGAAAGCAAGAAACAAGCAGGGAAATGTCAACATTTGTCTTGTTCTGTTAGTTTTAACATATATGTTGTGCTGAAAATTATTTTCTTGCAATTTTGTTTCCTTCTTGATTTGTGGTTGTTGGAAAACGCACATGATGTAAGCTGGAGAAGTCAGAACATGCAATTATTGCTGTTCACAAAGTACTTCCTATTCCCTTAACTCTCCCTCTTTAAAGTCCCTGTCAAAGCCTGTGTTTAAAGCAAAACAAGGGTAGATACTCAGTCCGAGGTGAGTAAAGTGGGAATTGCATTCACCACAGTCAGTGCTTGTGAAATAGCTGCTTTATCTCCTTAGATGGACCCATGTGCATGTTATATCTCCAGTTCAAGAGCAGTGTCTCCACCTTGGCAGTGCTGCACGTTTGGGAGTACCGAGCACCAAGAGCTTCCATGGGGACTTCTGGTTTGTGTCTCAGTACGGATGAGACACTTCACAGCACCACAGCCTGTACAGGCACAGGCAGATTTGGGGTATCCCCTAGACAAGCATGGATCCTCCTCCCATCCTTTGGCTCTGTTCTGTGCAGATCATCAGATTTTTTTGTGTGAAGTAAGGACTGTTGGAAGGAGAGACGGAGCTGTGCCGTGTGTGTGGCAATGCCCTGAACCTGTGCCTTCTTTATCCACTTGAAAGGGGAAAGAATCATTTTCTCTGTAAGCACCAGGAACCCTCTTTACATGGTGGGACATGGCTGTTTTGCATGAATTCAGACTTCCTTGGACAGGGCACAGATCCTGGTGGAGCTAAGCAACCTCTGGATTCAGGCTGGGAGAGGCCATACCAATAAAATTGCACCAGAGAGACTTGCCCTTGTCCAGCATGATGGGGTTTTTTCCTTAATTCGTCCTATATTTTCCTGTTCATTGACGCTGCACGAAGTTGTGTTTGGGTGGAGTTCCCAAGCTCATTTGCAGGCAGTGTACTTGGTGGTGTTGCAGGAAGCTGGTGGGACGGGGAACGTTTGGTAGTTTTGGGGAAGTTTCCTTGAGCTCTGTGCCCGGGTCAGGTGAGGCCCAGGAGCACCCATCCATTTCCTGGTACCGACTGAAGTGAGCAGCAGCTTCCTGCTACAGGGTGGATGCTCTGCTGAGGAATTTCCAGAAATGCTGAGAAGTGCTGACTCATAGCTTACGGCCTGTCTGGGCTGAGGGGAGGTTTTCAAATCCTTGGCTGAAGCCAGCAAAAAATGTTGCTGTAATGTACTGTTTTATTTTTAGCAAGGGGGGAGGCTGTGTTGCTTAGGATGAAATGCTTGTGAGTGGTTTCAAAATGACAGACACTTTAAATTTTTTTTTTCTTTTCTATTTTTAGAACTTGGAAAACAGGTTGTTTTGCTAAAATACAGAAACTTCTCTGTTTCCCTAGTAAATGGCTTGTTGTAAAGGAGCCTTAAGGATTTCATGCAGGAAGACTTTTACCACCACTGCAGTTCAAAATGTCCTTCAGGGTAGGAAATACTGAAGTATTTGAGACTGAAACTCAGTTGGCACTTACTTGCATATTTTTTTCACTTCTGCAGAGGTGGGACTGGAGCTCCAATTGTTGGAGCTGAAATGTAGCCAGATATTTGCTGCTATTACAAGATCATTGTAAAAGTTTGGTGCTTGTGTTTCATCCTCCCTTGTTTTTAGCAGTCACTTCACAAGTCATGTGCTGTGCCTTTTCGGTTTTCTCTTTCTGAACAGAAAATGCCCTGTAGTGTTTTCTGCTGCCTTCTGCCAGGAACAGGATTGAGGGAGGAGTCCTTTCGGGCTGTACCACCACTCAAAACTATTTTGGTGATTAGATTGTAAGGGCAAAATTATTTTCTTCTCCCTCCTCCACTTCCAGCCCCTCCCCCAGTCAGTACATTTTTTTAACATATTCTTGGGGGTGTGTATTGTTTTTCTCTTGAACAAGCAGTAGTGCTTTGGGATGATCTCCAATGTATGCACTGTCCCAGAGAGTACCATAAATTAAATACAAATTTGTATCAACTCTTTTGCTTCTTAATTCTAAAATTTGCTGTCAGTTCCTCTTCATTCACAGCTCTGTACCTCTGTCTATAGAGCTGTTTGCAGCCCTTTTTTTTTACACCTTGATAGAGAACTGTGATTCTACAGATGATCTGCAGACTGCTTCTAACCACAGTGCTAATAAATTTTGAACATGTAGCATAAAGCAGAATATTTTGCAAATATGAAGGAAAAAAAAAAAGTCAAACCCACACCTCTGACACCAACCCTGGAATGACTGAAGGATAATTCTATGCAGGAAGTACAGGAGCATAAGACAAGGCTGTTTCCATGATGTGTTCATTTATTAGTTCATCACTCTGCAAAAGTCCCAGTCTTAGTAATTTTAAAGTAAATACAGTCTGTTCACATGAGCTGCTGGTGAATTTTGTGGACAGAAAGAATTGTAGGCTGCACATCTATCACAAAATTTCACAATCAAATCCGCTAGCAACTCCAGCCTTGCTAGCTACTCACCTCTAAGAGAAAGCTTCTTTTCCTACCCAAATATGCCAGTTCCTTCCAAGATTTTATAGCAGCTGCATGATCTCTTTTGAGAGAGTTGTGTCCTGGCACCTGCCACTATACTGGGAAAATAATATAGGTCATACATTATTTCTAGCCACCTGTCAGTAAACTCAGGACAAGAGCCATGAACTAGCAGCCTTGCATGTGCCACTTTTTAGATTGATGTGTCATCCGACCTGGGTGGACATGCCTCAACTGGGTTGACTGACTTCAGATAACCCATTCTACAATCCTCAGCTGCTTGACCCTATTCTAGTTTGGATGAGGCACAGAACGTACCTTTTTGTGAAGATTCTGTCCCCAAACTTATTTTAAAAAATTAATTATGCATGAATGTTGTCCAGCTTTCCAGGGAACATCTTGGTACGAAATGTATCAGTGTAGTGAGAACATCTCATTTTACAATCAGCTTTTTGAAATTGAATCTGCCCTAGTCCTTTCTAGTAATATTATGCTACACACTCTGGTTCCTGTCTCTAATACAGACATGTCCTGCAAAGAGCTTTCTGCTTGTGGCAGTGTAAGCTTGTGCTTTCTCATGTATCTTTGTCTCCTAATGCTCCCTGTTCTTGCATAGTTTTCTGATTTCTCCACTATTTGCTGCTAGTTGCACTACAGTCTTGGTAGCTGCATGAAATCTGAGCAATTCATGTCTATGTTTCAGTTGCCATCGTCTTAAATAATTTTTACTTTTGATCTTGCAGAATTTCTCTTACATTCTTCTGGTAACTTGACTTAGGGTCACCATGACAACATATTTCTTTTTCTAGATTATAGTGAGTGCCCAAAAAGAGCAAAGAAGACAGATTAATGGTAAATCTTGAGTAGTCAGTTGCTTTATCATTATCATCACTTACGTGGTTGCATTAGCATTAATTGTCTTTTGCACTGTTTGTCCATTAGTCTCTGTTGGTGTTCAGAACAATGCAGTTCAAGAAATGCACTGTGTAGTACTTTACTGTTTGTTGGGTGGGGTGGGTCATACATTGATTTCTAAATAAAGATGAGATTCCAGAGGTAAAAAATAAGACTTTCTAAAAATTAGTAGTCAGAATTTGAGTATCTTAAGTAGTGCAGTTAAATCAATCCAATTGTTTTGGTAAAGGTTAGAGGAACCCTTTGTGAGAAATTTTAAAGAATGCACACAGTAGTCATGTATGTGTATGTCTGCATATGTGAATGATAAATTTTGAGAATGTAGACTGATAACTTATAAACAGTTTGAAGCAGTGGGTAGAAATAAGTCACATTTTGTTTGAACCAGTAAATAATCCAGGGAGACTGAGGATAGAAAGAAGGAAGAGATGGTTAAGGAGAAATAGCTTACCATTACTTTATGAGGGTCTGCAGGTCTCTCAGCCTCATCTCGACTGCTACTAAGCCTCTTTAGTCAACTTTTCCAGTTCTCCTGGTTTTTACGTCTCGTCTTTGAGTTTTATCTGGTATTTACGTTGAATTACTATAATGATTCCGTAGTGTAATCTAAGTTAGAAGCTGTGTCACAAACTATCAGTTAAAACTTCAGCTGAATCAAGGTTTGCCTCTTGCAGAGAAGCAATGATGCAGATGTGACATCTGCTATATGTGATACATCCCCAGTAATCAATATGTCAAAAAATGAGTATATGTGCAGCTGCCAAGAAGACCTGTGCCAACATTGCAGGTTGTAAGCCGAGGGCTTCATTATGAACTCATTTACATATGTTCACATCAAGAGTATTCTGAGGTGTGGAGCTTCAGTATATCCCAAAATCTGGTCATCCCTGTGCCTGCCACTGCTATGTACTGTGAACAGCATAATTTGGTGACTTCTTCAGACTTCCTTTCCTTTGATACCCCAGTCTGGGGAATCAAATTTTCAAAATGTCTGTGCTGCTGTACAGCTGGGAAAATTTGTCTATCTTTCTGCTTTCATGGCCTTTCACAGTAATATGTCTATCTGAAATGAAGCTATCAAAGGATGCAGGTAGGATTGTGCATAAAGAAGACGAACTTTCCAAGGAACAGGAACATAGTTTTTGACACAGACGTGTCTGTACTAGCAAATGATGCGGTAGGAGCAGATTTGTGGAGTAGAAGCCGGTGTGGGAGATTTGGTCCTGCTGTAGGTATTGTGGGCCTTTATTCCAGACAGGCTGTAAGCTGGTCACATGGCTCAAATGCCTTTTAGCAGTTGGAGCACATCTTCAGGTTTAGTTTCATATGAAAAGAATCCATTGTGTGAGCTCAGAAGGCTGCTCCACAATCCAAACCAAAGCTCAGGGAAGATGGAGAGATTTGCCACAGAAACACAGCACTGATCTGAACCGCAGGACTGGTGTGGACACACCCATGAATGACCAGACATCAGACCAATCCATCTTTCTTAGTTTGGCTTGCTCTGAGAATTCCTATTGTCATACACATTCGCAGATGCACAGTTGCAAACAGAAAAACCCAGACAATAAGCTGTTTTTTAAAAACTAAGGAGAAAAAAAAAGAAAAAAAAAAAAGGGTGGATGTTCAGCTTCTAAATACCTGGGTGTTGCTCCGTCTGGGAGCAATGGTGACTGTGTAGCCATTGTTGCATCTGTCAAAGTTCTAGACCTTGTCTAACTGCATCCTTTCTCTTGTAGAGTCCTTAAAACTGTGCAAAAATACTGACATTGTTTCCTTGTAGCAGGTATGTATTAATTTGAAAAGTGGTATGTTTTCATTCCCTTGGCTACGCTGGAAAGATCTGACAGCTTTTGCCATACCATATTACCTGATGGTACAGCAAACAGATACTTGGAATGATAAGTAGGAAAACCAGTCTTAAGCACTGTAACTTTATCCAGAGGAACAAGTTCAGAGTTTACCATGACATGGACACTTAGAAAACACTTGTATGTGTGAACTATGGAATGTGAGATGGTGGTCCTCTACCCCATTGCCTAAATCAATATTTCATGGTTCTTTTAGGCTTTATTTTGGTGAAGTGATAGAATAGAGTTATCCCCTGGATAGAAGGAAATGCCCACACCACAGCTATTGCAGACTCTTGATTTCCCAGCATATAGCTCAAGGTTTGTTTCCAGAAGAAATGAGCAGGTTCATGTAGACTTTTACCTTGTTCCCTTACACGGCCAAGTTAGAGCCAAGAAATATAAAGCAGAGCACAGCAAGAGGTCAGTGAGACCCAGTCAGGTGCCTTTGAGCACACTGTTTACAGCTTGCTCTTTTGAATAGAAGCTTCAAATGACCAACCTGCAAGTAGCAGATTTTTAATAAATATTTATTGTATGCAAGTGAAAAACTGACTTGTCAATATGTATTTCAATACATAATTGCCCAGAAACATGGTTGCAGTAAGATTCAGTATTAAAAACTGAGCTGAGAAATCAATTGGTGTAGCATACAGAACAGAGGGTTGCATTACAAATTTTTCCCTTTCTTGTTTTCCTCCTTCCATAGAGAATATGAATTGCATTGAGGACAGAGAAGCAGAAAGTCTTGGCAACTTCTAGTGTGCCAGAGACTTTGTTCTGCTCAGTGAGGAGGGGTGCAGTTCCCAAGGAAGATGTCAAATGCAATAACTAATGTTCTTCCTTCATATGATGGATACCATCTGTATTTAGAAACATCTGAGCTTGTGCTTCAATAGAAGTCACGTAGCATTTTTACTGGTATAGTGTAAAACTTGAGTGTTTTTATTCATGATACTTGAGGCTTTGCTCCCAGACATAGTTTACAAATGCGTGACATTCCTTTTACGTTTCTAAGTGAAAAGTGAGCCAGGGTGAGCAGGAAGGACATTCTGTAGCTCGGTGAATCTTAGCAGTTTTTCATTGTGTCATATTTGTTTTTATAGAAGCAACTTCAAACTAGGGCAATATGAGTAGCAAATGAGTTTTTGCCTCATATAAAAACAAACATGATCAGAATCATCTTGTCTGTAAGTTATTCATAGAGTCCATTAGTGTCAGGATATACAACTTTCCTCTTTTGACAGCCTTTCCTCAGAGTTGTCAAAATATAGTATCTTCAAAACAAACAATGTTTTAAGTTTTTACTTCCTTCTTTGCTTCCCCTATTTCCTGAACAGTGAAACACTAGTAACCTCATTTGAAATAATCTGTGTTTGTATCAGTGCCTCTTACGGCTGGGATGTGGCTCCAATAATTCTGCAACGTCGCAAGTTACTTCCCATCTTTGTCATGTAATATATCTTCCTGGATTATTATTCCCCTTTGTTTCAGAATATAAACATCAGCAAATATTATCTTGATTAATCCTCTCCCTTCCTTCCATCTCCTTTTTCTCCTCTCCCTGTTTTGAGAAACAGTAAGAAAATGCAAGTTTATTCTTTGCCAGCCAAGAATTACCAGTTTCTATAGGGAAGAATGTCCCTTTGGTCTTAAACATGATCATTTTGTTTTGTTTTCCAAACTGGTAAGAAAGAGTGAATGGCCTGGAACAAAGATTTTAGGTGATAGCCTCACATTTCTCAACAGTATACTGTATGGACAATTCCATGTTCTAGCAAATATTTTAAAAAAATTTTAAGATATTGTGAATCTGATTTGGGGGTCAAGAAAGAAGATGCCAGGTAGTCTGGATACCTAACTGTGACGGCATGGAGCCAGAATGTTTTCTTTAGGCAAACCTATATTTATGACAGTGCATGAAGCCTCAACTCTGCCAAAGCTCTCCTGGTTTCACAGTTTGTCCAGGGACAGAGGAGGATCATATGCTGTGACCTCATATTCTGCCACTGTGTCATAGTAGTCCATGTCACAGAGCTGGCTGTATGCCAGCCACGTGGTCAAAATCTCATCCCTTTCTCTGCCGACTCTTGACACATGCTCAGATGTCTTGTAGTGTAAGGCAGAATCATAATCAAAGGCTACTAGATGAGGAAAAACAGACTTTGTTTTCAAAATATTTTTTATGTTCCTGATTTCATTTGGCTTATGCCACAGGCTTCCCGTAAAATCTTCAGCAAGGTATCTGTTGTGAGTCTTGATCTGGCATATAAAAAAATTAGAACAACAGTGATTCTCAGTTTTACTGGAATATTAGTAAATAAAATTAATGCTAATTAAACACTGGCCTGGGCTTGAGGGAAGGCCAGAAAAGGGGAGACTGGGGAGAGTCAAAGTCTGCTTTTCTTAAGGCCTTCGAATCAGCTATGTCAGAAGCTGCTGTAGTTCCCAAGAGCAGCAACACATTGAGAGAGACTTAGAGATGCTTCTGGCTGCTCCTTCTTGAGATCTGAGTCTTGTGCTTATTCCCTCTAGAGGCATGTGCAGTCTTGTCCTAAGGATGTATTTGTTCATATGGAATGTGAGAACTTAAAACATATCTAAATTTATTTTCTGCCAACTAGCCAGAGAAATTTGTTTTGGATTTGAGAGGAAAGAAGAGAACTTCAAATTGTACCAAGTAATTTGTCTGTGTTGTAAGCAGGTAAAGAGAGACTAATTAAGGAAAGTGTAGGTGGAACATAAAGAAAATTGGAATTAAGCATGTACAGTCTGTGTCAGTGGGATCCATTTTCAGATAGAACATGAATACACTGTGAACTTTGAGACATTTTAGTTTATATACTTATGTTTTACTGACTAATGCTATGTTCATTTTCTTCCTCTTATATTTTCTGAGTATGTATTTCTGAGTATGTACATGTAATCTTCAGCATAAAAAGCCCAGTATTAAAGACCAATAAGCATGATGTGTAATATTCAGAATATTACAGAATTAAATCATCATAACGAACCAAAGCAAATTGCTCTTAAGCAATTTCGGAAGCTTCTCTAACAGGAAAATCTTTCTTGTGGAGGAATAGCTTCAATAACCAGGCGTGACAAGTGAATGAGGGGATAGCCCACCCTTGGTTTTGAGCTAGGTTTCCTGTTAAAGTGACAGTGGAAAGTGTTTTCCTGGAGGAGGATGTATGAACTTCTGATGTGTTTGCCTGAAACTGCTGAATCCAGGCATTGTGCCTGCATTTTGGCTTCTTTCCCATTGTGAAAGTACAGCGCAATCTCCTGCCTGCTACTCCCTCTGAGCTCGATATCCTCATTAAAGATCAGGGAAAAAAAAAGGGGAAAACCCAGAGAGATCAGTGAGTTCATTTGCATACCATGCCAGGGCTGGCACATGGTTCCACACGTGATACAGTAGTGAACTTTATTTCGTGAGCTTGCTACAGCCACTGAGAGACATTTCAAACTGCAGAGATAGGAGGCTGCAATTTTGTATTCAGCAGCAAGAGTGAAAGTGCTTCATAACGCAATTGCATAATGTAAATAACATGTTTTGCATTTAGTCAGAGAGCTGTGACAGTATTCAGTGTTTACTGTTTATTGTTTTGTTTCTGTTTCTTGTTATTAATATTAATGCCTGGAGTATTTGATACTTATTATCATTCCTGTCTTAATGACCTGTGTTCCTGGGAGTCTACAGTCTAGCTCATGACTTAGTGAGGTGGAAAGGCCAATGAAAGCACTTAAAATGATCTACACTGATGTTCAATTGAAACTGGATTCTTTTATGGTACTGTTTAGCTCCATTCCTGAGCAAAAGCCCTGGCTGCTGCCTGGAGGGTGGGGTGTGTGTCCTTGCCATTTTGCCTGTCCCATCTCCAGCACACATCACACCCTTTTGGGAGCAGTTTCCATTCACTGGCTCTGCATTATTAATTCCCTAGGTTAGCAAACTCAACCACAGCTCACAGACAAGCAGGGAGCAGATCTAGGCCCCCTTTCCCCTTTTTAGGGTTAACCAGCACGTAGATATATTTAGCTGAATCACGTAGCCTTCTGATTTTGTCTGAGAAATTTCTTTGTGGATGCAGAAAGGGTTTCAAGATAGCATTTGCATCTTGTTTTTTCGGAATTGACCTACATCCCTTTGACTGAAAGTTGCCTGTTAACATGTTACAGCTTAGTGACACACAGGTGGGGTGTTAACCTCTTTACATCAGCCAAGCCAGGAAAGAAGGCCTCCTTGTTATAAATTATGTTTAGCACATAGCAAGCTCATACCTATGAAGACTGTAGCTTGTAGCACACCCTGATTGAGAATAAATTGCCTACTTACATGGATATAACTATGTCTGTATAGTGAAATACAGTATTGGTTACTGAACTGGTAAAGATGAAGTGCAAGTTCATGTAGATAGATAAAATGTTGAAAGATATGTGTGAACACAGGCTTGTATACAGATATATTTGTCCTCATTATAGCACTTTCTCTATGAAAGGTCCATAGTGGGTTTGAGGGACTTCTGGAGAAAAAGTTTCATTTTGTTTAGACAGAAGGAAGATGTAGCTGAGAGGAGAAAATGAGCAGTATGACACACAATGGGAAGTTCCCATTTACAAGTTTGTTGAAGCAAGGTGTGTCTAACTCTTCTGTCTTCATAATTTGTTATGTTTTAAGAATACCTTCATGGGACATACATAGCTAAAATGACTGTTTCTAGGTAAGAAATCTCCATCATTTCCCAAACAAAAATTAAATTCCATGTCTTGCATGGCAGCACATAACTATTGTACTGTCTAGTCTACTCTATTCTCAGGTTGCTTTGTGTGTTTTTGGTGATTATTCACATGCATGATTGATTTTCAGTATTAGTTCTTTTCCAACTTAGGGCATATATGAGAGGGGAAAGTGTGTAAATTCAAAGTAAATTGAGTCTGTTCGCTTCTCTGTTTTCTAACATTTCTTTTCTCTAACATGTCTGTTCTCTAATGTGTTTTTAGTTACTGTGAACACTAATCAATTTTATGTGTGCTTTAAGAAACTGCATCTCCTGAGGCTTTTGAAGGAGCTGTGAGACTTCTCTTTACTTGGACTCAGCTGAAAATACGAGACGTGTTTATTATGATCTCAGTTGTTCCTTAAAGGTCAGAGCACCAGTTTAATTTATGACTCAGCACTCTAGTTACTAGAGTCTAGGTAAAGTGGAGACTGTAAATAGTTTTCACCGCTGTTTCTGAATTTAGAAAAGTGTTCCTTTTGCACACAAAAAAACTCTGCTTTTTTTTGTGAAGTGTTACAATCAATGAAGAAGTTATACATTTCTCTACTTTGTAACAGCTAAGTAAAGAAGGAAGACCTTCAATCTTGCTTGGGGTTTCTTTGGGGCCATATACTTTTAAATAAGTGCTTTAGGAGGTTGTATTAAAAAAGACATATTTTGTTTCTGGTTGTTGGAAAGCTGAAATTTTATCTTGTGTTTGGGAAATTGTATCTGAGTTAAAGTAGAAATAAAAGCACATTGCAAAGATCAAGATTTAGAGGGAAAGGTTTAATCACAAAACAGTAAATACAGTTTTAAAACAGAGTCTGCATAGGCTGATCACAGCATCTTGGAATTTTTGTTTATTTTATGGTTACCATTAAAGCAAAACATCATCACATTTCTGGGAATCTTGCGTGATCAAGGATTATAGCATTGAGACCATGTTTATATTCATTTTTCATGGAAATTTTTAACGTGAATACTTATCAGTTAGATGATTAAAGTTCCTGTTGCCTGCTACCATCTAAGCACATGCCTGGCAATTCTTGCTCTTGCTGGATTTTTCACTGTTACTGTGAAAGGCACTCCTTCCTTAGTATCTTTGCTTTAAACAAAGAAGTTCAAAGCTGGTGGCTGGATGACAGTGAAATGAAGAAATAGCTTTAAACCATTGTAGTTGACCCAATTCCAAGTAAAGATAAACCTTTCTGATTTACAAGGTGTTGCGTTTTAGCTTGGTCCGCTCTCTCGGGAGTTATGTCTGAAAAAAGTAAAATGTGAAGTGTATGCTCAGCTCGGTTTCAAATAGAAAAGCTCAGAAGCAGCTCTTGTCAAAACTCATTTTGGCCCAGGCAAATAAGCTTTCTGCTGAAGGGGAAGAAAGGAAACTGAAAGCCTGACCAGCTGTACCAATCCTAATAGGAGCTAATATATGTGCCAACCTCAGCAGTGTCAGGGCTGCTTGCTCAGGAAGAGGTGGGGGTTAAAGCACCCAGTACTGATACTTCTGGCTGATGGTTTTGGGAAACTAGGCTCTTTGTTTCTGGGACAGAAACCCCTCTTGTGACATAGCACTTTCCTACTCTCCTGTGAAAACTTGAACTCTGAGATAGAGTCCTGCTGTGTTGCTTGTGAGGTTTACAGTGCTATGGTTTGATCCTTTACCTCAAAGGTAACTTGAAAAAGGTCTGTCCTTGTACATTTTTTCCAAGGCTTAAAGCATCATTTCATTTAGTAAGTCCTTCTGCTAGGAAGCTGATGGAAAGGTTTGTGCAATAAAATGTCAATAGCACAAACAGAAACATTTGCCATTTGAAGCTACTTGAACGATTTCACTGTACTTTTTTTTCCTCACACTACTGAGGGAGGAATTTTATTTTGAGTTTTTTCAGCACTTACTGAACACTTGGCTTCAAAGGGGACACCAAATGCTACTAAATTAGTAAATTAAATTCCACTGGTAGCTATAAGCTCTTAGACCTTTAACAATTTTTTTTGAATAAGGCATTTTTTAGTCCAAATAATTTGTAGTTGTCTCATGGTCTGATACTGGAGCTTGACATATTGTGTTATTAGGACTTACTGTGTTATACTTTTGCATGACAACTTAGAAGGATGCCCATTATTTCCCTGTTTCCACTGGAATTGAGTGGTAGGTTTTCTTTTGCCTGCATTTGATCACTAGTTTGAGGAGCCGTCTGAAGCTTCCTTTGTTTCCCTTGCAATTTCTCCCTTGCGCTGCCACATCCCTTTGTGCTTTATTTATTGCCAATTTGTTTGATTAGATTAAGGAAGGATTAAGGGATCCAGAACCCTTGACAAAGGCAGCCCATCATTTATAAATGTGTAAACATAATGTAATTACTTCTTAATTCTTTGTGTTAAATAAAAAGGGGGATTCTTCAGCAGATAAACCCTGGGAGGTTTTTTGAAAATCAAATGAAGGCAATTTGCTGACTCAAAGACGTGTATGCCAAAGATGAGGACTTATCATGCACAAAGCTCAGGTTTTAGTTGATATGAAGAGCTTCAGGTACTTTGATCTCTCTGTGATCCAAATACATCTTGTCAGTCCACACTGATTTCTAACCATTTCAGAACTCTTATAGTGAATGGAGGTTTTTTCTCTGCTTGGGCAGTTTTGGATTTGCCATTAATTCGTAGTTCAATGCTCTTTAGGTTAGCAGTGATAAGGGTTATAGTAAGAAGAGGATTAATCTTTTATTCAAAAACTTAATGTTGAAAGGCCTGAGCACTCATTTTTCTTTTATCTCTACCATTAGCAGACCTGTACTAGTGGTGATTCTGGGTGAAGAACCCTCATAAAAGCTTATTAAAAAAGAAAGAAAAGGTAACTCTTGCCTGTAGGCTGAGTTGGCCTCCTTGCGTTTGGGGTTTTTTGGTTTCCCAAATAAAAAAAAATCTGAAACACAAGAGTAAGTATGATTCAGTTGGACATTGAGAGAACATACTGTGTGCCTGTAGGCACGTTAAGAGAGCGTCTCAATGAAGAGCAGAAGAACCCACTTGTGCAAGTCCTGTCAGTTTCAATTTTATAATCTACTATCTGAAACTTAGCGTCTTGATCTCTAGATTTCTGGTAAGGTGTTTTTGCTCCCTCTCATGTGAAAAAGACGGTGAGAAGCCATTCCCTGGACAGGACCATCCTCTTACACTTCCGTAAAGCATTAGCAGTAGAATGTTTCACCTTCTTCATTCTTTCATGCTTTGGCATGTGTTATTTTTCTTCTTTCTTTGGCTTTGTTGCCTATACTGCATATTATGATCAGGACTGTTTATTTGTATTAGACCTCACAGGTCTGTAACTAGATAGTTCTGAGCTGGCTACCTGCAAGAAGCTGTCTGTGCAAACAGCAAACAGCAGGGCTCTGCTTACATGTCTCTGCCAGGCTGGTGTCAAAACAATGCTGTCAGAAATTATGACAATTCAGTGGCAAAGGTTTCTGTTGTTTTTTTTTTTTTTTAACCAAAGACCCTGAACATGGACTGCTAAGAAGCCATTGAGCTTTTGCCATGATCACTCATGTTTTTCCCACAGAGTAAATAGCTGTAGCTTCTGTGTTGGCCACAAAACAGTTGAAAGGAGGTGCAGATTCTGCTCACTGCTTTGGGTGTAATGAGCTTCCTTGTAATGAACACTACTTTAAAGAACAGAGTGTGTAAATTCTTGCTCTAAAAGACCTGAAATTAACTCTGGATCTAATTGTGAATGACATATGCTGACATGAGATTATGCAGAGCAGTTGGAGGAAAGCATTTAGATTGCAATGTTACTGCTTGTACTGTCTTACTTTGCCTCTTTCTGGCTTGGGATTGGGACTGTTTGTGCTTCAGTTTTGACAGGAACTATGTTCCATTAGAAAAGCAATGGGAGCAGCTTTTGCTTACACAGGCAGTTCCTGGCTGTCTATTACAACTGCAAATGAACAAGTTGCAATTAGCACAAGCCTTGAAGAGCATGTTTCCTTTGGAAGTTGCCTTTTACATGTGTCCTTTAGTGTAGGGAGTTTTAGGGTATGAGGCAAAGGGTGATACATTAGAGGATTTCCCTGGGAACCAAGCACTCTGAGACCTCAGGCCAAGATCTGTGATACATCCTTGCCTCAGCTATTCTGGCCTCCTCCAGCTGTTCCACTTGACCCTGCTCCTGCTCCCTGGCACATCTTGTTTCTGCCAGCCTAACAGTGACTGGGCTCTGCTGGGACCTGGATCTGACCAAGAGGAGTGCTCCAGCTATAAGCTGGTGGGTTTTTTGGGTTTGTTTTTCTTTTTTTGAAGGGACTGGTTTTTGTTTCGGTTTTTCCAAGTTGCATGTGTTCTTGACGTGGTCTGCAGCACAACCCACAGACTTGCAAGCCTAAATGAGGGTTGGGGGCAAACCATGGGTTGAGGGTATTGTGAAACTAGAGGTTCCTTTTCTGTGTTCCTATCGACAAATTACCATCCTCTTTACCTTCTATTTTAATTTCATAAGGTAAAGGAAAAAACACTTTAATTAAAGCAGGAGTTATAAGATGCCTGTTAATTAGTACTGCTGTGTGAACTTTTTAAGTTTTGTGTATTATTCTAAAATCTTCAAGAAAAAGGTGCTGTTGAAGAACTAGACATTATTTTCAGGCAGCTTACCACCTGCATCTTTAGATGCTGATGCAGTAACAATTTTAATTTTATAAAATGCCTTGTTCAGTAGAGGAGACATCCTCCACTCTTAGGCACATCACTACATTTGCTGGGTTTCCAGTTGTTGTGTCACTAGCTCCATCTTGTTCTAAAGCTAAGTGTCCTGAAAAAGGTTTAGTTGGTTCAGCAAATCTATCTGTTTAGCAAAGAGGTTCAGAGAATTCACTAATGTTGTCCTTTCTGTTTTGAACCTGCACTAGGCATGATTGCCCTCTTAAAATCTGCAGGACTAGCTTAAACCAATTTCTTATTTCCAGATTTTCTGTGGCATATCAGCAACAGTGAAGCAGTAAGTAACAGGTGAGCAAAAAGAAATTATTAGCATGAGATACAAGTTTTCAGAGTTAAATTAACCATTATGTTCTCAAAATATTGTTGTGAAGTGAATGGTTGCAATACAAGATTATTGCACTTTAGAAACGCAGTTCCAGAGTGGCACTGCAGCATATTTAATTCCAGCAAGTTAAGTGAGAGTGCTGGAACTGATAAGTGCTCTCAGTGCTAAATGGGAAAGTATTTTTTTCAGTTTAGCTTTACCTCGATTTCCTTATGTGCTTTCTTTGTCTGTTAGAGGCCAATACACCCACATATGCCTACAAGCGGTCAACAAAGCAATGACCGAAGGCTGGGGAAGGAGGGATTGCTACCACCAAGACACGCTGATACTGACAGGCTCACGGAGCTGTATAAATCTGTAATTCACAAAATGTGAAGTGTTGTGCTGAACACTTGACAACTAACATCTCTAGTGTGTGTTTCAGTACACTTCTGTTGAAAATGGGTGTTTTAGATTTGTGTGGTTGGTTTCAACGGAGAGGAAAGAGTTGGCAGAGTGTCTGGGCAATTAAGACTCTTGCTGTGTGAATAATACATAGCAGAGGTAATAGTTTGATAAAGGTGGAGTTCAAGTTCTCCTTAGGCTGTGTACTGGGCTCTTAAATACTGAAATATGGCTTACTTTATACTCATGGAAACTTTCCCTTTGATGTATCTGGCTGAATAATTAGACTTAACCCTGTCTTTCAGACCCTGCCTCCCTGTTATGTTGAGCAGGCTCAAGAGAAAACACTGCCAAGAGTACAGGCAGACCCTGGGAAAAGCACTGTGTTCTGATTTGTGCCTGCAAGTCTTTCTCAAGAATAACTGCTGTGAAAGCTGCAATTGCAAAGATTTCTAAACAAATATATTCAATTGCTTTTCTTCTTTGTTGTGTTGTAATGACATGAGCCTAAATAGTTTCCTCTCAGCTCAAGAATCAGCCACCCTTGTGTTGAACAGTCATGGAAAATCTGGAGCCATCCCCTAAGTGAAACAAGCAATTGAGATTTTATTATAAATATACTATATACTATATACTATATACTATATACTATATACTATATAAATATAGTAGGATCAAAAATTTAGAGAATCAGTCATAATGCAAATTCTGAACTTTTGATTTTTGTCAGATGAAAATGTAAAGAAACCTCTAGTTCACAGTATTCAATAGCATTCCTGCAAACAACCAAGGGAAGACCGTGTAACTAAATGAGGACAAAAATATAATATACCAAGCACTCTTCTATTTGCCATCAGCTGGCACAAGGCTTACCTGTGTTAAAAACTTGAAGTTCTGCTTTGCATTGGAGCAGCTGTATTGTGTACAGCTGTACCAGTTTCAAAAACTTTAGGGAGCTGTTACTCTAAACTTAGATTTTAGTGCATGATATTAATTTTGTTCTGTGAAGTAGTAATTTCATGGCTGATTTACATTTTGTTTATAAAGTAAAAATAAATTATTTTGATTATATTTCTTAGGCACCAAATAGCTCAAACCTAAATCTTGCCAGTATAACTGATTAACCTTGTAATAGCATCTTTGAGATATTAATGTACGCACTACCTTATCTTGTGCTTTATCTGACCTTTATCTGTTGATTTTAATATCCTTTGTGGTTGCTAGTGACGTGTTTTTGTTGTAGACCGGGAGAGATTTTGGCTCCTGTTGATTTCTCTGCTTTATCCTCATTCACTCTGTTCTGTTCTCTCAAAAAAATAACTGCATTAAGCAGGAAAAAAGCAAGATAATAAACTGTAGCCCAGGAGCACAATAGGAGCCATGGCTGCTTGAAGTGTTCAGAGAGCATTCTGCAAGCAGCAAGTTACCGGTCTAATGTGGATTGACAGTGGAAAAAAAGGAATTTATTGTTCTGAACAAATACAGGAGAATTTTTACCCCTTTGCAGCATAATTTACTCATAATTTGCAGCATAATTTATTTCAGTGACTTACATAAAGTGTTTATATAGGGCAAAGTTTGGCCATTCCATGTGCTTGCAGCATTGTATCATCTTGCAGTGCTTGGGTGCTGGTGATTCATATCACTAAGCCAGTAGAGAACTAATCAGAAAATAAATTATTAAAAAGATAGGGAGGGGGGAGAAGTATGACTTTTTCACATACTACTAATTGAATTGGTTCAGCAAGATCAAGTATATCCCAGTGCAGCAGAGGCAAAGGCAGAGAGGAAGCTGCAGTGGGTCTGTCCACAGTGTGAATTGCCACTGGCGCTGCTGCCTCTGCTGCCTCCTCACTCCTGATGTCTTGCTGGACACATTGCCCCATGCCAGCAGAGAGTGGAGATGAATGTGTGAAAGTCCTTTATGCACATTAGTGTGAAATCTGAGAGCTGAGTGGGAACTGATGATTTAAGTCAGTTCATGATTACCTGGCTGCCTTTGCACTGAGAGGATTAGAGCTCTGCCATAGGGATGGGAAGGTCCTGGCAGTACTTGGTGCTGAGCAGCTGAGAGGGGCAGCCATCCTGTTCAGCCACTGCAGCTGGGTCTGGAGGAGAATGAACTGCACACCGTGTGCTCCTGGGTGTGTTACACTTCTTGGCTTGATGGTCATAGCTGCACCCTCACTACATCTGCTGTGCTCTTTGCTTCTTTGCAGTCACTTGCGCTTTTTCTGCCTGGGGCTGTTCTGGACGCTAGTGTTATTCCCATTTCTACAACTGTTCCTCAGTTTATCTCCTGGAGTTTGGACACATTTAGGAGAACATGGGGCGCACTTCTTTGGTGCAGTACTGTGCTAGTTTTTAAGTGGGTGTTTTCCTTGATACATGAAACCTGATTTGGTGGGACATGGAAAAAAACGTGTGGTTTCTCTGTGAGTGATTTAGTTCAATTTTCGTGCAAATCTACAACAGGGTTTTTATGTTTGAAAACTAAAAAAAAAAAAAAAAACAGAAATAGGAATGAAGTTTTCTTCCCTTAGCTCTATCTCTCTATCCACAAAAGTAGATGACGAAAAGACCTCCCTCTTCCTAGCACCAAAAAGACAGAGATGGGGAAGATCTTCCTCTTGGGCAAGAAGTACATTTAATTACAGGAGACAGGGAGCAGTTTGTAGTAAGATTTCATTATGGTTTTTCATAAGCCAATGAAGCCTCCCATGATGTGATGATGGAGCTTGCAATGCTGAGAGCAGCTGATGCTGTGAGAGCCACAGCAGAGCTCATCTCTCCTGTTTTGACAAGGGGATTGCTGGGTTACAGATTGCCCCTGTGGTGTGCTGGCCCTGCCTGAGCAGCCTGGCAGGCAGCATTCAACTCAAGGCACCTGTGGTACAGCTGTGCAAGTATGGGCCTGCCATCCTTTTGTAGGAATCAAGGAGAAGGAAGTTGGCATTTCTGAAGTGTTTCTCTTAAGGACATAAATGCATCTCATTCTGAAGTTTGTTTTTGCTAGACTTTGTAAAGAAGTCTAGGGGACCAGTTGATAAAGGTAAATCCCAGTCTCGAGTGGCTGATAAGTGTTTAGGCTTTGAACATCTCTAGGTATTTACTGATGTCTTTGTAATACTAATATAGTAGATTTCATTTCCCTGCAGACTCTACCCTGCTACCCATCCACTCGACACAGAATATCTTAAGCATTTACTTTTATGAGTATACTATAGCTGAAATGAGCAGCAAACATTCTCAGTCTGTACCTAGTGCATGTGCCGTGTTTTATTTTAGATACACAAATAAATTACTATTTTTATAAGCAAACATTTTCTTTGTTGGTGCAAATGATTCAGGTGAGTAAGGTTTCTGAAATTTGGAAAACTGCTTTGCTTCTGTTACCTCCTTCTGTTTAGAGGTGTGCTCGGATTTAAGGTATTGTAGTTATAGTGCAAGAGAAGGCTAATCGTAATCCAAAAAACTCAAACAGGACAACTGCCATCTTGTCCTGCTGACATGTAGTAGATGTGCTTCAGATCACTTTATCTTATGAATGTGAGGTTAGCAAATTTTCCTTAGTACCCAGCCTGAAGAGTTGGCAAATCATAGAACAAACTTATTATTGTAAGCATTTTTTGTGTGGATGCAATGATTATAATTTGTTCTCTTGAAGAATCACATTCATGTTACATCCTGCTCTTAGCAGAGCTCATGGCAGTTGCAATTTGTCAAAATTTGCCTTCTTTATGAACTTTGGTTTTGCTGACAAATTAAATTCTAAATTGAAACAAAGAATTAAGTTTACATTCTTTTGCTGCCAGGATCCTTCCCCAAAGACGTTTAGCCTCAGCATAAAGTCAAGAAAGAATCATATCCTCTTTCTTTCATAAGAGGTGTTTTAATGAGCCACCTGAAGGCAAGGAGTAAGCAAAATTACTTCCTTTTTTCCATCAGGATTATCACTTAGGGCAAGTGTTTTCAAACAAACATTAGAAGTCTCCTGCTATGTTTACAGTTTGGGAGCCGGGCATTCACAGGTACTGGGTTTTCCACATGTAACTTTTATATCCAGTTTCTGTGAAAAGTGTAGAGATATTTCCATGGCATAAAACAAACACATATGTATATGCCAGTAGATATAATTGCTTTAATCAAATACTGTGTGCCCCATAGCAACCTTGATCTGGCAGGGAGGAGCACTGGAAGTAAAGCTAATTGACTTGCTTTTTGAGATAAGTAGGTGAGGTTATGGGACATAACTAGGGAATTTATTTATTTTATTTGCTTAACTTGTTGTAAGTTATACTCGTCTAAGTGATAACAATTATTTTGAAAAACTATTTGAAGAATGTTCCAGCTTGTGGAATATTTTCCATACTGAGCATGAGAATACCATAGTTACACATACCTGTGGTCCTTATCCCGTTGGCCTTCATCTGACCTGCATTTTCCATGTATAGGTTTTCAGTGCATCTACCAGCATAGAACGGAATTATGTTTTTTCACTGGGGAACCAGACAATGCCCATAAGTCTCAGTGTCGAAACTCTTTCTGTCATCCAAAGGTGACTGTTCTTTCTGGAAGTGCCATCCCTTTCCTGACTCTGGGGGGAAGAGGGTGAAAATTTCAGTGCTCAGGGGCATCTTGAGTGGGGCCATGAGCTGTCAGCCACAGTCTGGTTTTGTGGTTGTGTCTCTTCAGCTGGCACTTAATCATAACACTGTTAATCTTAATTCTGCCTTTGAGATCCAGCACCACATGGTGATATTTGGTTGTTGATGGAATACTGAGAGACAGCAAAACAGCTGGCAAGAATATTTCTGGGAAGAAAGAAAAAACAGCGAGAACAAAACAGAAAATGAAAGCACTATTGAATAGTGGGTCTGAGTTTAGATGGATTTTTAATTTTTTTAATCTTCCTACCTGCAGTGTTCTCTGTAAGGCAGAGTTTCTTTTGACAGCAAAAAGATATTATTACCCTTTCAGAAAGTGTAGCTTTCTTGATAAAGTCCAAGACGAGGTGCAGTGGAAGCATGGTAGAGGGCTCACCCTAGATAATAGAAGATAATAGAAGAAATGAGCACAGAGGCAAAATGTTTGCTTAAAATTTTGTCAGCCATTCATTCTGCTGCTTGAACTACTAACTTTCAATATTCTTTTGCTATGTTTTCTGGTCTAGCATAGTCCTTTTTACTGTCCGTGCCTACTCAAAGTTATAGTTACTTGTGCTTTCCATTTGGATCTTGTTAACATTACAATTTTATTAAAATGCAACAGCAATTTGTATGCAGCTGTATTATCTAAACAGAAGTAAGACAACAACATAGCACAAGTACATCTTTTGCAATGGATATGTGATTTTACCACATTTTAAAAATTGTTTGGTGGCTGTTAGACAGGGGTTTTGGTGCTTTAAGAACCTGAAGAAGGTAGTTTGGAAAAACTGCACAAATGACTGCTAAGCTCTCACAGTTGTGTTTATTGTGTGTCCTTAAGCCAGATACCCTCTGACAGCACAGAAGAGAAACTCCCTGGATGACTTTAAGCAGCTTTCTGATCTAATGTGTGCCCTCCTGATCAGACATAGCCAGAAATTCTGGGTGCTCTGGAAGGTCTACCTGCCTTCTGAAGTGAGAGGAGAAGCATGTGGGCTGCAGAATGGATGATATACATTTTGGTGCTCTCTATTGGATAACCACTCTTGGGCTTAGTAGGGCCTTGCATTTCTTCAAAACGTCTTTTTTTTTTTTTTTTAACCTTTACAGAATAGACTTAAATAAAAATGGCAGTCTCAGAAAAAGTTCAGAATAAAAAAGGTGAAATCTGCTTGCATCTCAAGCTTTTCACGTGTTCTGTGACAAACTTATAAAATTAAGGAGTTGTATACTCATACATCAAACTTACGTTCATTGCTGTCATTACACGGTCACTTGTGGTCATGGTCTGTGGCAGCAGGAGGTATTATACAGACCACTGTCATGACAGGATGAGCTTGAGACAGAGAAAATGCACATGATGCTTTTGACAATCATCTTTTCTGTTAGCTTGTGTCTCTACTGGTGTGGAGGCAAACAATGGTGGATGTGATGAAAAGATCAGCCCTATCAGTATAGTAGTTCTGCTCATCGGGGTACCCCATCTGCTCATCGGGGGTGGGTGTGGAGTGGGTGAGAGAGCAGAAGGGTTGAACAAACACAGACTGATTCTACCCTGAATTAATCTGGCAGCCTTCAGCAAACTTTAATTCAAGGACTTCCAAGGGCAGAGGTTGCATTTCTGCACTTGGCAACATTTCTTTTAAAATGCACTTAAGCAAATTTTTATGGGAAAGGCAGTAATTTAAATTCACTTTAAAATGAGTGCTCCGGTAGTGGAAACAGGATTTGAAATAAGATTCTGTAATGCTGCTTGGCTCTGCTTAGCTCATTGCCCAAACAGTATCTGAATGATGAAGCTGTGTTTAAATAAGATTCTTTAAAAGATTTACAGCCCACATGGACATGTAACCACAATGTAGAAAACAGATATGAATGTTTTGGTAGATGCTGAAAGAGGGTGGTGGTGTAGGAATTTGGAGGTCAACAATGATAAAGAAAAAATGGAAAGACAAGTGATCTGGGGATAAGGTTCTCTAAAGAATAAAATACTCTTTCCCTGGATTTAGGGCACTGGAGTTTTTGCTCTGTACGTCAGTTACGCAGATGTGGGGCTGTGCAAGCCAAGTCCCCTGTGTGTGCCATTCACCTCCTCAGTAGTCACCAGAGGGACTGCTCACAGTGTTAGCCGAAGGCTGGAGGATCTGACCCTCTCCTCTGGGACAGCAGCTCTGTTCTCTGGCAGACATCCCGGGGTGCTGGAAGGCAACGCGCTCTGCACAATCTCTCTGCCTCCTGACCAGAGACAGTCAGGGTCACAGACGTGAATATTATCTTTGTGACGCTTCAAGCAAGCAAACAGATAATATATTTTTTTTAAAGGAATGTTGCATGCCGTCAGTTGAATGTAAAAATGTCATATCAGATCTTCCAAGAGCTTGTTCCCTTGAGGGGATGTTGCGCCAGCTCACCCACCCCACCAGTGCAGAGGCAAGGCAGGGAAGGGAGCGCACACGCATGTGCCTGCACTTCTGTCTGTATGTGCACACACATATGAGAGTCATGAACTGGTCTCTTTTCCCTGCATGAGTCCCTGTGTCTTCCTTCTGATGGTAACTGAGCCAGGGAACTCCTCTTTTTTCCTGTACCGTAGTCTGGGAATCATGCCCTGGACATTTTTTCAGCTGAGCACATTTACATACAGGAAATCAGCCCAGAGACTCTTCTTCAAACAGTATTTGTACTAGACAGTTTTGCAGTGGTTTCAGGTATGCTTCTTTTTTTTAACCAACTGATAGAGAGGAGAGTAAAGGACACAAGTAACTTTGTTTTAAAAACAGATGTATGAATACATATCAAAATGCAGTGTCCTAAATATATATACCTGTAGAACTTAAAGCAAGACTGATATAGTATCACTGCATTTCTGTAAGTTTTTTTTTGTGTCCTACTTAGTGATGCAGCTCAGCAAGGGAATAATTTTTATTTAGGTCCATTTTGAATTACAGCTGAATGAGAGTATGAAGCAGAGCACAAGCATCAGGAGGAGCAGTGCAGGAAGGGTCTGCACTGTGGACCAGGATGCACTCTTTGGGAAAGAAGATCTAAGAGAAGCTGCTCCTTGGCCTGGATGAACAAGAGGAAACTCTTTTAAATAAAAGATGAAATAAATGCATAAGCAATCAGGGAGAGTCTTGCCACCACAGCGGGAAAAAAAAATAAAGAATTTCAGCTTGTATGTGAGGACCATTATCTGCTGGCACAACTTGTTTCTTTTGGAGTGTAGAAGATGTTTTCTGACCACTTCAGCTGTAGTGGGAGAAAAGACAGGTTGTTCTGCTGGAACTTGATAATTTCGTCCTTTTTTTCTTCTCCCCTGGTTTTGCCTGTGATAGCCTGAGACTCGACTCGAAATCAGAGGCCATTCAGATCCTGTGTATGTCACATAAAGCCTGGGATATTGTACAGTGATACTGTGTTTGCTGTTACTTTAGTGAAGGTACATAGAGAGTGGAAAGTATTGAAAAGAAAAGCAAAATGCATGGTTATTCATTTATAACAAGTCAGTCAACATTCCTTCTTTAGGTTAATATTTCTCAGGTTTTCAAATCTGGCTGCAAAATCCCTGCTTCCAAAACTCAATATGCAGCTTCCAAGCCTGAGAATAGGGATGCCATCCTTTGTTAAACACTACGGGATATATTTAAGCCCTAACTTAACTAACTCACGGTTGTTTGCTTAGGAAATGTGTGTGTAGTGGAGTTGTTTCATCCTTTATTGCATAAACATTTCTCTGGACTGGCAAATTTCACTATTGTTCTTGGAATGTCATTCTTACTTTAAACGTCAGGGTTTTTGCCAGGGCCAAGATGTCTGTGATGGCACACCTTCCACCTTATGTCTCTCACACCAGTTTTCTCCAAAATCTGTATGTTTTCACAGGTGTTTTCCCACAACTTCAAAGACTTTGTTTCTGCTTTTTTGGCAGGGGAGGGGAGGTGCAATAGTGAGAGATACCCGTGCTCCAAAATGCTCCTCTCCTTTGGAAGTGGTTTGCTTCCACAGAGAGCTTTAACTGAAGTGGTTTGTCAGAAAACTGTCCCTTGTGTGATAATAAGTCACACTGCTGCAAGGACTCTTAACAGTTTTCAGAGGTTATTGATGGTCCTTTTTTTTGGCAGGTGTGTTTGTATCAGTATTGTAGAGGTTTTATTGTGATATTACTTCAAGCAATGACTTGAGTTGCAATTCTGTTTTCTTAGATCCCCTTAAAAAAATACAGATTTCTTTCTTGTTCTGAAAAAGTTATTCTTATGTTTTATTTTTGTAATGATATGTCTGGTATTTTCCCGCTTCTTTCAGCTTGGCTTATAGTTAGTTTTGATTGATTAGTTTTAAGGAGTTGTGTTCATATAACTGTGCAACAAATAGAATTGTGATAGGTAAACTTGGCTTATTGGGTTGGTGGATGTTGAAGTATTTTAAATATAATAAATAGAGGCAGAGCTGTGTGGTTTTTGTGATTTTTATTTAATAATAAGGGCTTTCATCTTTCCGCTATACCTCTAACTTTTTTCTCTCTGAAGCATAAAAGACTGTTTCTTTCTAAAAATAAATATTCTTTGAAATGGAAAAGAAAACATAGAACATGCTGGAGCTGTGTAGACTGTGAAGTCTAATGGGATCACAAAAAAACAATCCAGGGGTTCATCCATCTCATTGCATTATTGATTCCATTCTGCTGAGTCATCAGCCCTCTTACATGAATCTGAAAAAGAACTTTGGGCTTATAAGAATAGTGTGATGCAGTATGAAAATTCTCCCAAATCTGGTGTGATCTGTTTGCTAAGTGTCATTGCAACTATTCAGTGAAATAAAACAAGCCACATTATCAGTGATCCGTAGACCATATAAGATTTCAATATTAGAATTATAATTTTTTGCTTGTTCTGTACAATTATGTCTTTAAAGTAATGCAGGAATACTAAGATTGCTCTGGATTCAGAAAAGAAAAAGACAACATTAAGGAGAATGTTGAACTTAAATTTTATTTCTCAGAATATTTTTCCATTTTGACTGAGAGCTATGCCACAGGATGGACCTATGGTGATTTAATGGAGAAGATACATGTTAATGCACAGAAGCAAAATGAAGCTCTGAAAGTTACTCTTGTGAGTGATAACTTCGAAGCACACACACTGTTGAGGGCTGTTTTCTAACCTAAAAAGAAGAAAGGTATTTTGTTTATCACATACAATCAGTGTTTCTGTGGCAGACCAAGACGCCTAACTTCTTCCCTTGCACAGAAGGTTTCACTTAGGCGATGTTTACACCAGGATGTTTCGGTAAAGAAGTTTCCACTCTGGTCACTACCACTGCTCTCTTTCACTGTTGTGAGTGGATTACTGCAGAAAGGACTTTGCCTAAAAGAGATTTCTGTGCAACCTGGCTTTTCCACAGCACCTTTACCTTTGTTGCACATTTATCAGTAGTGGCAGCAAATACAAAAAAGGATTTTTCTCAGCTCAGTAAAGCTGAAGTGGATCACAGTGGAGGAAAACTTGGTCTATAACATGCTTAAAGACCTGCGGAGCTCTCCAGGACAGCTTTCTGTACCAGTGGTTCAGTCACTTCTCCTTACCTTATGCTGCCCATTGAGACCTCCAGGCTGCTTGAAGCAGAGTTTGACCAGCTGTGAAGGAGTGTTCTGCTTTGCTGTTGTGCTCTGTGGCTTAGAGAAAGTTCTCACTACCTTTTATGATTCTCAGTTGTGTTACCAGACAACTCAGAACTCCTGCTGCTTTCAGCTACTCTTCCTGTGCTGATAGCACTGGATTTGTCTGTATAAAAAGTGACCTCACCAGAAGAGAGCAGAATTTGGTCTTGCTTCATCACCTGGCAAAGAAACAATAGGAAATGCCCAGAAATGAGTACCAGAACAAGATAGAAGTATAAGAACAATTCTGATGGAAGATTTTTTGTTATTTAGTAGCTGTGCTGGGGTTTTTTTAATATTAGACTAGATAATATCAAAGTAAAGTCAAGCATGCATGTATATTGATCTGTCTTTCTGAAGTTTGCTCAGCGATAGTTATTTGTTCTTGCTACTGTGCATGCAAGTGAGCATGAACACAAGAATGGACTTGTAAATGGTCTTTGCCAATAGCAAAGGCCAAATGTCTATGGAAGAAAAGGAAAGCGTTCTTAATAATCTCTGCAAAACACTGAACAGTGCATTTTAAAATGGCATTTGTCTGTTAAAGTTTCTCCAGTAATCCTCCAAACTTGAACCAACCAACCAAGGACCCTGACATTCCATACCTTGGTCAGAAATTCTTGAGCTCAAGTTCTTCACTCTAACACATGGCTCTCAACTGCTTGGATGGATATTGCAGAGTTCTTCTGGTGTGAGAAGCAGCTTCTTATGATACCTCAGGAGTGGTGACATTGTGTGTAATGGTGGCAGAGTGGCAACACTCCTCACCTTTCATCCACTGGCAGAGGAGTTGTTGGTGTAACCTGTTGTCTCAAATCTCCATGGTACCAATGAAGAAAATAGAGAATTGGACACCTTCTGTACAACAGAACACTATGCACATTTCCCTTTTATTCAATTGTGTGCTGTCATCCTCACAATCCTATGGACAGGGGAATGTGTTCATACTCTTAGTGCTCTAGAACTAGGGCTGGAGGAGGGACTCGGGCCCTCCTACTAGGAAATAGTAGGTAAATGTGAAGTACACATATGAAGTGATGGACTCTGGATGGTTGGTATCCAGGAACGTGTTTTTAGTGTTCCAATAGCTTCATTAATATGTCAGCTTAGTCTTCATTTAATGACCAGAAAAATACATGGTAAAATAAGACTTGACTAGAAATGGAGTCAAAACCGTCTTGATGTCACTGTAGAAATTTGTGGTGCATTTCTACGTTAGGATTTCAGTCTTCCAAATGAAAGATATGTAGCAGAAGTGGAAAAATATCAGAGAAGAGCAACAAGAAGAGATGTATGGAGCAGCTTCCTTGTGAGAAATGACTAGGATGACTAGGGCTCTTCACCTTGAGAAAGCAGTGGCTAGGAGAGGATGTGATAAAGGTCTGTATTAGGAAGTGCCATCAGGAAGGATGATTGTTCACTGCCTCTTAAAAACAAGAAGTGGGGGGCAGCAATGTAACCACTAGGTGACAGATGAAAAAAATCAAAGGAAGTGGTTTCTCAGATGCGTGTAATTCGACTGTAGAGCACAGTGGATGCTGCAGGATGCTATGGATGCCATCAATGTACAAGTGGTCAAAAAACAGTCACATAAGTTCCTGGAAGAAAAGTCTACTAAAGACTGTTATATACAGAGATATTACTTCTGCCTTAGGAAGTCCCTAAGCTGAAAGGTTTTGGAAGTTACCAGGGAGTGTTCTGAAGAACTTTCACTAGATGCTTGCTTTTATTTTTGTAGTCTTCAGATATTTGCTGATTGCTGCTCTAAGCTAGAGTATGGGGTAGGTGGGCCTCTAATCTCACACCAGGACAATCATTTTTGTTCTCTCTAACACTCACCACAAGTTTTAACATGATGTCACTTTGCAGTTTGCTTGCTTCCTTTTTTTTTTTGCCTTTCAGAATCCCTCCGGCATGTCCCAGGACTTTGTGGTGGCTCCCTCAGCCACCTCAAACCCTACGTGCAGTTTAGCACTGGAAACAGAGGGAAGAAGTCATCTGAATAATGACCTCATGCCTAGTCAGACACAAGTTGATATATGGGGTAAACACACAGATTGGAATTCTTTCATAACATCTTGATTATGAAAAGATAACCATGATATTTATATCTCCCTTGTTACTTGTAACACCCTCATACCATGGGGGAAAATGTTTTTGTTCTGTTTTTAAAGCAACATTCCCATTTAATGCTTCATTGTGTACAGGTTTTTTAATACCAATTGTTTTGTGTCTGACTTAGGTGTTAAAAAGTCTCAGCATCCCCGTTGGAGTAGATTTTTAGTGAATTCTCTCAGGAGTATTACCCCAGTAAGCTCAAGCTATCATTTCCATGCCAGTTCGTACGTAATCACAGCCTGTGAGTGGAATTTTATGTTTTGGTGGTGCCAAAGGTTAAGCCTTATCATGATGAATTTGGGTCCAGAATGCTAGCAAATTCAGGTGCTTTCTTCATAGCCAAAATAAGTGGCTGGAGAGCTCTGAGAAACTTCCCTGCTTTCCAGTCTTGGTAAAGCCTGGTATTACAGTAATTTCCTGGAGGTGGAGATTTCTTTGATATCCATCTGTGCTTTCCTACTTCAGAAGACCTGTACATCCCCTTCAGTTAGCACACAGTGCAGCTCCCTGCAGAGGTGAGAGCACTGGGTGTGTGGTATAATAGTGCTTAATGTTAACCACAAGCTTTTTATAGCAGAGCTCTTCTTAAATGTGAACATTTCCATACAACTTTTTTTTCATGCTACAGGGTGTCAGATTTCAAAAGGCAGCACTATGGCAAGCCAGTGGTTAGTTTATGTGATTACTCTGAAATTAGTAAAATGATATAGTGATAAAAATGTTGGCTTTGTGCACTGTAATTTCTTCCTGGAGTGATTTCTGAGGTTTACAAGTAATTTTGTTGAAAAGTACAATAGTATTTTGCAGAAAGAACTTACACTGCAATAGAAAATATTTATTTTCCTTACTTGTGTTGTTTTACTGATTTTCTTAGTTTGCTTTGTACTTAAGGTTCAGTGACAAATTGTAACAGATTGGGCTATAACAAATTATATATTTAACAGCTATATGTTCTTTTCTTTATGTCTTGTATTCATGGAATGAGTCCTCAGACAAAATATTTTTCCAGTAAGAGGACAAAACGAGTATCTAGCTATTCTATTCACAAATAAAATGCATCATACTTTAAAAGTGGAAATTTTAGCTTTTTATTGTTACATCTTCTGCAGACCTGCTATTCTGAAGTGTCAAAGCCACATTTCTTTGGAAACCTGACACAGCTGAGAATTGTATATTTGCCAGATGTGACTCTGGACATTGATCTGGATGGTTAGTGCTACTTTTCCATAGGGAAAAGGGTACAATCAGCCTTGGGAACTTGTACTACAATAATCCATTGCTTTGAATAAGATAATTTCAAAGAAAGAGATACCAAATGATTTTTGTTTTCTGTCTTTGACGCTGGGGCATGGGAAGAAGTTTTGTACCGTGAAAGGGTGAACTCAGAGTTGCAGTGTCCATGCAGCGTTGCGGCGGCAGTAAATGACACTGATGGAGGCTCACACACAAGTGGTGAGATTACTCACTCATGGATGAAAATTCTGTGTTTGGGCAATCTCTAGGAATGGCAGAAAGCAGGTCTGTCACAAATGGCTTGTTGACTTGGGACATATACTGAGAAGATAGTTACTGTCCTTGGGTAATAGGTGGGCTGAGATTTGTCCGAACTTAAGTTTTTTTGGGGTTTTGGGAGGATTTGTTTTTTAATTATTATCATTAGCTCAGTGCTCAGGCATTTCTTGGACATTTCACAGAAAAACATTGCAAGTGCCATGCAACCCTAAGCAAGAGGCAGCATGAGCAACTTCCCTCTACATTGGATAAAACAAGTGATCCTAGGAAGTCAGGAATAGGCCCTATATGTTATTCCTATGGGGAATGATTCCTCATACTTCTGGGCAACAGTGTAAGGCTCTGGCACGCTCTTGTTCTACATGTATTACTGCTGTGCTACTTGATGGAAGTTAAACCTGCTTTATGCAGAAATCATTGTTCTGAAACTTGAGAATAGCCTGTTTCATAATTACAGTGCAAGTTGTAAGAGTGTTCATTTAATGCAGTCTACTCTTCAAAAAAACACTCTAGGCATTGTACACTTTGTAAAGGAAAAGAAAAAACCCAGCAAAAAACAAAAGCCCAGTAAAATACCCAGAGTGAACAAAAAAATATGTACTCTAATTTAAAGTGATCCGGAGTCTTCTTGAGTTCATGAACCAGCACTGCCGTTTGATGTCAGCAGAACTGAGCGGAAGCGTGTGGTTTGTGAGCTCGCTGCTGCTGTGGAGTCACAACTCCTTGCTGGCTGTGGATGGGATGTGCAGGGCAGACCACAGTGCAAACCTGCTGATTGTTTGGCCCCAGGATTAAGACCCTGCCTCAAATGGAAATGTCAGGTCCTTTACCCAGTGCCATGCTGTACGCTCTGTTGCGTTTTGCGTCAAGGATGGGGACAGACCACAATTAACGTAGAAGTAGGCAAGAACGTCTCCTGCCTACTTGGCCAGATAGCCTCCATCACAGGAGAGAGGAAGAGAAAAAGCAAGCTACGTTCTTGGACAGAGAAGCAAGCTAATGCTAAAAAAAAAAAAAAAAAAAACCAGTATTGCCTCATGCTCCTTTAGCATGTGACCAGTTACGGCAATTGCTGATTCTCTACATACCAGGAAAAAAAATGCCCTGTAGTATTAAAAGTTCCCAGTCTCTACTTCAGGTCATTACAAAGGTCTAAAGGCCGTTATTAAGGAAGTCAATCCAACTTTTAAATAATACTTTGCTGAGCAAGAAAAAAATCAGAGAGGAGAAGAGATTGTTTCAGAGAGGCTTATGATCTGTACTGAGCTTTAATTTTTTTCCATTGTCTTTGGATTAGCTGAATGAGATGATGTCTCTCATTCTTTGAAAACTAGCTTTTTAAACTATTATGAAGCAGATAGAAAAGAAGCAATATAAGAGAGGCCACAGAAGACTTGCAATGCCCGTTTAACACTTTATGTGTAAGAGGATGCTGCAGTGTATTCTGTATTCTAGAGTAAGGCTGCTTCTAGGTATAGAGAATCTGCAGCTGGAACAGATGCTTGAAGTTGAGGTGATCAATTATGGCGTCTCAGGCACAGGGACAACACCTGTGGGAATTGCCTGGGGAAGTGATTTTTCTTTTCACTATTCTTCCAGCATGATAGGCTGTCTTTGCCCCGGTGTGTACCTTTCAAACAGACAAAAAAAATTTAGGGTATATATGTGTCTGTAACACAATTGCCTTTGTTGCAAAGAACAGTATGAACAATATGCAATGATGATGCAGAGATCTCTGCCATAATGACAGTCAAAGTTCCCATTCCACAGAGCTTGCTTTTGCTGAGCAGTACTAGAAAGAATTTCTGGGAAAAGAGTTTTCATTCAATTAATTGACATTATTTTAATAATTCTATTCTTGTATTGAAGAATATATATACAACTTGGTAATACTGTAAATAAACAATACAATTATTCTATATATTGTATGCAAAATATAAATAATTTTATGTTTTCTTGATGTACGTAGATGTATAAAATATTTCCATTTAGCCATCTACCTGTACACAAAATAGTGAGCATATTAATTTTTTCTTATTTCTTTCATTTCCATTGGGATTAATTTCTATTTATTCCTGGTTCTTTTCATTGTGAGGTATCTGTCCATTGAGAAATAGGGAAGACTTAAGTAGATGTATGTGAATATTCCTCTGATGTAACTGAAGAATTACTGCTAAGTCTGTGCATATCTATGCAGGTCTAAAACAAACTATTTCTTCAGGAGAGTGTTTTTAGTGAACAAATTGCATTTAAGAAATGAGAGCCTTCTCATGCTTTTATATATATATATATATATAAAAATTTATATATATATATATAAAATATATATTTAAAAATATATATATATATATATATTATCCCCATTTTTGCTTTGTGGAAATACCAAGCAGCCAGTAGTTCATGCGTTACCCATGTAAAGATATGATGAAATAATGAGTACTTCACTGGGAAAGCTCTTGGCGATTATAAAGGTACTCGAGACATGGAATGCATAAGCATGGCAAAACCAAGGTACACGTCATTTGGGTATTGGTAAAACCTACCTGCCTTTAAAAAGAACGAAAAAACCTGATCACATGTCTGCTCAGGAAAATAAAAATAAAACCATAAACCTCAAAGTTTCTGCAAATGATTTGCTACTAACGTCAGTGGTTTTTTTTAGAGAATGAGATGTTTTAGATCAAGCAAACATTCTTCTGACACGGGTGACGTAATGGTCTCGTGTTCAGAAAGATTTCCTGTTTACTTTGGATCTGAACACAGACATCTCAAGAAAGAAGGTGCTAAAATTTTCATTACACATCTGCCTATAAAGACAGTCGAAACTGTTCCGAGATCTGTAGTAAATTTTATATACATTTCTTTCTCTAGAAAAAAGTGGATAAGTAACAGTTGAAAAATCTCATAAAATCAGAGAGTCTCAGTTTGCTGACCAAGCTAATTCCTCAGTTTTTATCCTGTAATGCAGAAAATTATCAGGCAATGTCAGTTTGGCAGCCTTGTGAGCTATTTTCATGCTCTAAACTGGGAGCTTTGTTAGCAAATGTATCTGAAGTCAAGGGACTAGGTGTCCCTTAGAGATTAATTACTGCTCCCCTGTGGGTTTTTTGCTTTTTTTTTCTACTTTTGTTGAGGTTGGGATTGAAGGCACTTGAGGTGGTATTTTATGTTTGGACTTAGGTGTTTATTATTTCTTATTAGTGAAACAGTCTCATAGCCGTGAGTTCTGTAGTCTTTCATTAGTAAGGTATAAAAAGGTTAGTTACCTCTTGTTATAAGATCTTTTTAAACTAAACTACTTAATTGAGAAATGACACTTAGATTATTTTCTTTTTTTAACTTAATAAGTGATCCTTCAAAACCCACAATGCGGACTTTTTTGTCTAATTACAAAACATCACCTAAACTCATGAAGAAGAAGGAAGAAGAAGGCAAAGAAGAATAACTTGCCTCTGTTTTTAAACTTCTATCTTGTTTCATATTTATTTCTATATTCTAAAACCCCAAACTCTAAGTTTTCTACTGTGATATTACACACTTCTAACTAAATACACACCTGTAATCTTAGCGCTATTAGTTAATTTTGGAAGTCTTCTCTACAGCCTTAAGTCAAATACAGTGCTCTCTTGTGAGTCTGTTCCTTTCAGCACGGAAAGTTCAAAACTCTCAGCATCCAGGATTCCAACACTCTCCTAAATCTGGGGAGCTCACAGATCACAATAAGGCTTCTTTGTAGTGAAGATCAGGACTTAGTTTTATGCTGTAATTTTTCATGAATTTTCTGTTTCAAATAATAACTTCTGTGAGTGTTCACAGTAGAAGCAATACATCTCGTTCATAATTTATATTTAAATGTATCCTTTTTTCCCAGAAGGCAGAGATCATCTGGCTGTTGTTTTATTTTCTTAATTATAAAATAACAGAGATTATATATAAAACTTGCTGCAACTCTTCCTATGCCTTTGAGAATATGAGTACATCAATCTCCCTTTAGCTATCCTCTTTCTAAAGAGTTAAGGAGTCTGTTGTAAAACAGACCATGATGAAGATCTTGTATGGACTGAGATCAGAAATAAGTAATATATTTGAGTGTTTCATTGTTTCATTTTGCTTTTTAACTCTGTATGGTTACATTTTGAGAAACAATATCACAGATGTGGAAACTTGCTTAATCTCCATAATATAACTGCTGAGCAGTCTAGAGACTGAAGTTCTGAATTCAGGTCAGCACAGCTTTGCTGCCGAGGCAGGAGGTGTTGTTTGGTGCCTAGGTGATAAAAATCTAATAGAAGAAAAATACAGACTGGTAAAGTCACCAAGTGGATTTTGGTCTGTTTTGATGGTCTGTAGGAAATGAGATTACTGGTTGGTTTTGTTAGCTGACTTCATTAGACGTGTGTCCTGTGAGTATAAAAAGCGTACTTCTTAATGTGCGATTGTGATACCAGCATAAGAAAAACCCAACATCAGCTACATGCTTTGGCATGAAATTATTGTGTGTTTTGAGATTCTGCAAACATTCTCTTAATCTGGTGGGTAAGAAATTGCTGCTTGTGGAGCTGTTAGGGAATTTACATTGGCACTAGAAACCAAAACTGGATCTAGGAGAGCACATTTATGACAGTGACAAACACACGGGCAAGATAATATACAGCATATTGTAAGAAAAACAGGATTTTGCTTTTAGAAAAATAGAGGAGGAAGGAGCAGCTTGCTGCCAACTGTATGAGAATGGATTTGGGTTGGTGGGAAGTACTCACCAGAGGGGAATGTCCTGCAAGAGTCAGGCTGAGTCCAGTGGATCGGTGGTCTGAATTAACATGGAGCAGGTTTAACAGTCTTTTTGTTCATGTCTTTTACCCCACTAACTGTATGCAGAGGGTCCTGGTGCTCTTGGTTCTGTGCTGACAACACAGAGACACCAAGTAGCACTTGTGTGAAGCCAGATGGGGCTCATGGGGCTTGGCAGCTCAGCTGGCTTCCAGGTGTAACTTGTCCCTGGATGCAGTGGGTCTCCAAGCGCCCAGGGCTATGCCTGAGCTAAGACGGCTGATCCAAGCCGACTCTATCGATTGTGTGGGTAATTTGCAAATTGGATAACACACCTCTGCTGTGTATTAGTGGTAACTATAGAAAAAAGGGGAGAGAAATGCAATGCAAGACACATTTTTAAATGGTGGTTATCAGTAATTTAACTTGTAATGGATTTGATGGCACTTAAAATTGTTTTTTTTTTTCCAGGCAAAAACTGCTTCTCCAAAATACAGATGTTCCTGTTATCATGAACACCTACTTTAGTCAGAAGGTGCTACTCAGTGAACATTCAGAAGCCAGAGAGAAGACATATGGTCTCACAAAGATGCTTATCAGGAAGAATATTATATCTTTGGCACAGACCTTCAGACTTGATGACGTTGATGATAAGTTACACCAGGAATCTTCAGACAATCAGGTATGGTCCATTTGGTTCACAATTAAGCACTTGGTAAGAAGTTGGTGAGCAGATGTCTGGAAATCATAAGAAAAACAAAAATTCTAAATTACTGACCTGTTTGGTTTCCCCTTTCATTTAGTCAAAGCTGAATAATATGTAGTGTTTACTTTAATAATATTTTCTTAGTGGAGGCTTTTGGTCCATCAAAATGCTGAACTGCTGTGAGGTTATTTTGCTGAAATCTCACTACTGTGCTAAATAGTAATAATAAGTCAGTTTTTTTATTGATTTTTCTCTTATTCTTTATACCTGAATAGCTAAAAAATAGCTGTTTTCTTCTAACTCACTCAAGATTCTATTTAAAATAAATATTTCTTTTCCCTATTCCTACGTCTTAACTCATTTGCTTATTGATCCTATCCTTTCTTTAAAGCATCAATTGATAACATCACCCCAGATTCCCACCCCTTCAGTTTGTTTTCCTATTTTGACTTTATTTGTATTAAAATGACTACTGACTCTGCATTTCTGTAGCTGTGGTTGTACAAGCTGAGGTATTTTAAAAGATTTGTTTTCTTCATAGTGTGTGCCAGCACTTTCTGAAAGTAAGGCTCTTGTAAAAGCTTTATATTGGCTACCTAAATGATTCTTAATATTTGAGAAGTCTGGCCCTTCAAGTTTGAAGAACCATGAGTGTCAACAATTTCTGTTTGCTTTATATATAATTCCCATTATAGGCTTGGGAATTAAAAAGTTACATAACTCAAATCCTAATTGAATTTCTTACTTCAACTCTAACTTGTAAAAAGCTTCTATGGTGGTATTTGAAAACCAGAACAATTTACTTGTTCCCCTCATGGCTCCTAACAAACAAAGCACTTCATTTAAAACTTGGTAGACAAGTTTTATTGCAACCACTTTGTAGACAAAAGGTAGTGTCGTACCACAATTTTCTTTTAAATACTGCAAATTCTCCTTCTTTATTGGTGCATAATACTTATGGCACAGTCGGTGATACTCTGAAAACCTTTCTTCGCACACAGCTTTTTATAAAAACTGGTTTCATTGTGAAAACAGAAATTTGGCTTATGCTGCAAAGAGGCCTATAGATATAGACCATGCTAGTCTATGCTTGCATACAGTCTTTATCGAGAGAGATTTATTTTAAAATTAAGATAAATTACATTTCTCATTTAGATTAAGGCAAACTGTAGTATTCATGAAATTTATTTTGCAAGTTTGGAAGGTTTTATTAATAAAATATGTTTTGAAAGTAGTGGAAAAATAAAGTTTTTGCTTTAAAAGTTTTGTAATTTTCATAAATCATACAATTCTTTTACACTGAAATATTTTCCATTGAACTGTGTAAGTCTGAGGACTAGCTTATTAGTCTATAAAACTAGAGACCTGTTCATTTCCAACTTTGTTTAAAAGTCCAGAAAGATTCAAGATGAATTTTACCCTTTTTTCAGAAGAGGAAGGAACAGAACACCAAAGAAATAAAAATAAAACTCCATTCAAGGGGAAGAATCCTAAGGGATAATATCATTTCTGTTTTCCTGCTGTTGTCACCTTCATCTCTCAGGGACTGAGTTAGTTCAGTCCAGACCACCAGTTAAATGCAGGAGCACCCCATGTGTGCAACTCTCTTAAGTGTTTATTGAAAATACACAATAAATAACTGGCCACTAGTCTGTAAGTTACGTTAGGAACAGTAAGTATTTCAAAACTGATTTTGCACTTGCAAGTTGATTTTTCATTATGGCATTTTCCTCTCTAGCTCTACATAATTTCAAGGTTCTCTGGAATGTTTCTCTTAATGGGTTTTCCTTCACCAGGTTCCTTGTGCTCCACAAACCCATAACAACGGTGATTCAAAACGGCATCCCTTAGCACTGAGTGCAGTTAATGATTCTCTGCTTGAAATGGTGGAAAGCCAGGGAGCAGTGGGATGGAGAGAAGTGCAGGTACAAGTCATTATCCAAAGGGTGTACTGTTTGCCTGCAAGAGAAGCATACAGAAGCCACACTCAAGGAAACAAGCCTCTTTGTGCAGCACCCGTCACGAATTCAGATCCACCAAATGTTAGGTGAGTAATGAGATGCATGGGAATTTTTTTGTTGAGGCTGTGATACATGAGAAACCAAAGAGGAATGAGTTCCGAAATGTCATTCTTGGTTGTCAGTTCGTGGGAAATAAGCACACTCAGCAAGGAAGGCTGAGTTGATGGGCGTGGTGTAGTTCTGTAACAGACAAAGTGTGACACAGAAGTAGTCCTGCCCAGAGAGGGGAAGGGTCTGTCTATAGTTTATGTCATCAACAGATGACAGGAAGATTGAAAATGAATTAATGAGAAGTTAATTGAGATCATCATATACTGTTCCGTGAGTTTCACAGAATTGTTGTTACATCCCATTTGCCTATTTCAGTCTCTAGTACGCTCTGCTAGTAAGTTATGATCATGCAATGGTCTCTTGAGACAAAAAAGAAATACATAGACACAGAAATGAAAGGATTTTCTATAATGAGGAGTTTGCACAGATGCTATTAGAGAAACATAGGTGTATACTTCCATTGTGAAGTCACTGGAAAAAGATCCTGTTGACTTCTGGAAATCTGGAGGCCACAGCAGTTAAGATCCCTCTGCAGTAAAAATGTGGTGTCAAAACATAACTAGCAGTGCAGAAACATTACACACAAACCCCATGGATCACACAGCTTTCAACCAGTTGTTTTAGCCTCTTCTGTTTTAGTCTTTGCATCCTAACACTGTTCTGTTTACAGTGGAGGAAATCAAGAATTAGACCTTGTTTTCCTAAATACAAAAGATATGGCACACTGTTTTCTTTTCTGACCAATAGTGAAACATTGAATACTTTCCTTCTCCATTTGTGATCCTCAAGGTTTGAGACCAAAGACTGATTTTAGTCTTTCTCAGCAACCCTGGGTCTGAGATGGCTGTGTCTGTTATTGCATTTTCTTCCTTTGGTTTTGCACTAACTTTTGGTTCATGTTGGCTTAAAATATTGAGAGGTAAGATGTACCAGATTTTTTTTTTTTTTTTTAACTCAGGAAGAGCATTAAACTGAGTTATAGTGGAAGAGCTTGTATTAAGGTTCTAAGATCAGTCTTTCAGGGCCTAAGTAAACATTTCTTCCTGCAGAGTTTGGGACTTGAATGGAGATGTGCAATTAGTTCAACAGGTCCTATTGAGAGCTCTCCATATGTAATTTGCAATAGGCTTTGAAAGGTTTCTTCAAAGTTTTGAAGAATTTGAGTTCCTCTAAGCCACCCTGCAGGTGGACAGTGGTATCCTCAATGGTCCTTCTTCTTGAGCTTTTGAAATACTAGAATCCTCTCAATTCTTGCTACCTTGTAAGCCTCTGGGTAATTTACAGCACTCATTGGTCAATAAAATCCCTCCAGAAGGAACTCAGGAAGATTATTCTTTCCTAAAATACTACCTCGGTCATCACCCACAGAAAAGTAATGATCAACTGCCTGACATTTTTTGGAGCTCTTTTACATGTAATAGTTACATTGAACATTATTTTTTTAAAAGTAATTGATACATCTTTTTGTCTGGACTCTTTGCTTTAATTCATTCTTAATAAAACATACATATTTTTTAAAAAGTAAGAAGAGAAGTAGTTTAACAGCCCACATCAATATGTGGCTTTGAAGACAGTACTCCTCAGTGTAGATTTTCTTCCAGAGGGCTACATTTGATAAAATGTCAGGGCACCTGACAGACTGTTATTCAACCTGATTTTTTCATTTCCAACTCTTAACCAAAAGTACACTCAACTTGCAGTCTCACAGTTTGAGGTAGTTAACCCGCCTGAGCCCACACCCTTCACAGGTATGGGGTGAAAGAAAACAGAAATCTCGGATTGCACTTCTTATGTCAAACATGAAATAGAAATAAAATAAAAAATGAGAGCTTGGTGCTTCTGTGTACATGCTGTAGCTGGGGATTCTCATGTGCAGTTGTTAAACTGGTCTTCTGAAAGTTCCTCAAATTTCATAGAAGTCTCGGCTCAGAAAACAGCTTGTTTGTTGCTGTTCACAGCTATCAGTGTGTTTTGGATCCTGAATCAAAAAAAAACAACCCACTTTCTTGTTTGCAAAGACGAGAAGGAACACTTCTTTTACAGACTGAAGAATGAAAAACACCTCTTGCTGCTTTATCAGCTGCTATTTCCATGGCTGATAAACATCCACTTGAGACTTCTCCTCTACCAAAAATGTCTGTGTCTGTCACCTGATAGTAAGCAAAGGGTCCAATGCCCTCTGGCAGTCCTTTGAACCAACTGATGGTTTATTCTTTGGTAACTATAAACCCCTAGTTTTTCCTTGTTAAACTTCTTTCTGTGAAGTAAAACTGCCAGGAAAACAAGGTTTGTATTTTATGAGGCAGGATGAGTCAGATTATTTGTTGTTTCATAAACAAAAATTTCTAAATATATATGAAGATAGATTAATACCTAATTGATTAGGTAAACAGGCTGTTCTATTGCATATCTTCTTTTATAGCACTCCACAATAACCTAGATACTGTTGTCACAGGGAAGTATAAAACCCACCACAATAAGCTGAAAATAAGCATGAAATTAAACGTGGAGTAGGGGAAGTGATGCATTTGGTTCAAGGCATCCAGTTTCTAGTAGGAGAGTAGCAAATTGTGGGAGAAACCTCTGTTTTGATTGTAAGGAAATGGATTAATTTAATTGATTAAGACTAACACTTGTGAACATAGAAACTCCAGGGCTGCCTATATGCATCTAGCATTTATTGTTCATAAATACACGTGTGGAATTTGGCCTTTTACTGATGGACAAAGGGGTATGTTTGAAGGGTTGAAGTTGGCTCAGCTGAAGTATTCAAAGCATTTTCCAAGGATGCTGAGAAATCTTTGCAGAGACTGAGGAGTTCTCTGGCTTCTGTTGTCCATAAATTGGATCCACATTCCCTGTATTATTGTTGAAATATTTGCCTTTTCCCCCGTAACTAACTGCTCTTGCAAATGGACTTTTCATGCTGAAGGAGTTTCTTGGGGGAAAAAAAAAAAACAGAAGAAAATATGACTCGCTGTGACTGTCTGCCCATTTTCAGCATTCCTGGCATACTTTTTGCTGCCTTTTCCCCTCTGATGGCAGGGAGATACTTTTGTTAATGACACAACACATGTTTGTCTAAACCCAGTTGTTTTGATTCTTTTCTGAAAATGTCCTGGCTTACAAATATGAGGATCCCAAAGAGACTCCCGTCAACCTGAGGAGCTCACTGGCGCAGAGGTGTCTGACTCACTGAGTCGGCCTTGTACTTTGTGTTCCTGGGATAAAGCAGTGTATAATTTGGATTTTGCTCCTGCCAGTATCTGTTTGTTTTGAGCAGGCCACGTGAGTTTAGTAAAAAATAGAGCTGGTCAGTTTTGTGCCTTAAAGGACAGGGCTGGGTGTGTGGTTGTCAGTGTAACTAAAATAGATGCACTTTTAGGACTATTAGGCAGTTAAACTAGTCAGAGCACTCGGAGGATTTCTGTGAGGAGGCTGGACAGAAAAGGGTGTTGTCATGAAGGAAGAACTAACCACTGCTGGTAGAAAACAATGTTAGCTATAGCTGTGAATCCACGCTTTAAAATCTGTGGGTGACTAGACAAATTTTCCATTCACTTCTTTTGGCATGTTTCGACCTATTTCCTACCTGAACAAAGACTGCTATAGCTTTCTATTCCAAGAACAAAAGAAAGACCATACATTTACTTTAAAAATTAGTGTGATCTGCATTTCTGCACTAGTCATCCGTAGTTCTTTCAGTTTTGCTCTTTATTTTGTTTTCCATTTGCCAGACCATAGAGCAGTGGAAAGGTCTGGCACCATGCAAGCAGGACCCTTGGGGAGCAAAATATTTAGAAGAGATGAGGATTTGTTTGAGTGGCTGGAAGAAATAGAAGTGAGGAAAATCACATTTCTCTTTCTGAGCAGGCCCAAAGAAACATGATAGTTGGTTGCTGTAATTCATTGTGGTCTAGCAAGTCGTTGCAAGTTTCTGAGTAGTCTGTTCATATGTAATTCTTTGTAAAACAGTTTTATTGGCAAGTGATAATCCTGTAGAACTAATTAATTTCTTAGTTGGATTTCCTCCCCACCCCCCCCTTTTTCTTCATCCAGTGATCTTTGCTGTTTATCTTAGTACAAATCTAGTCAATGGGTAAACCTGTCTGGCAACATGCACAATTAAAATGGTGTGTCAGATTCTGCAACTAGCATTCCAAGGAAATGGATTAATACATTGAAAAGTTGTCCCTCTGGTATGGAAAAAATACCTTAAGTTTTATAAAGTATATTGAAATCAACAACAACAACAAAAACTCTGGAGGTATTCTTATTTAAAAGAGCCCAGATTGGAAAGGACTGTCGTGAAAGATCCATGTTCACAGATGCTAACATCTGTCAGAATGTTTTTTGTGGCTGACTTAAATCTGTTTACAGCATTCCATTTGTTTTTTGTGTTTTTTTCAACAAAACATTTCAAATGGAATGGTCATAAATGCAAGTTTTTAAAAATTACATTATGTTTCTGGGATGTGATTTTTCAAGTGGAAAATAAACAGGAAATAAGTAACTGAAATGCAGTAGAGAGTACTCCATAAACTAAAAGGTTTCTCTATTTTTCCCCTTTTCAAATCCTCCGAAGTGAAGATATGTGCTCTTAATATACTTGCAAAGTAGTCTAATTGCTACTTGACAGACTTATAATAGTTCTCCTAATAGCTGTGGTTCCAGCTCTAGTAACTGGTTGCTGCTTTGAAGTCTCTCTCTCTCTTTTTTTTTTTTTTTTTTCTTTTTTTACTCACAGTGAAGACTCTCTGACACTTGGATTATTCCCTTTTGCCTCCACCCTGCTCTATTTGTAATTCTCAAACTGGAGCCACCAAAACGGAGAGTAAGGACAAAAGACTTTTGGAAAAATAGCTTTAGTATCACACTGTCCAACTAATACTTTTAATCGTCTTATGTAGTTAACACTGTAGATTCCCCATGCTGTTGTCTGGATAGCCCTGAAAGTCTGTTTTCCCTGCTGATGCTGCAGACAACTAGATGGAACTTGGGCTACTTCCAGTGCCACCGTAGTACAACAATTTGTTAATTTGACATTGCTGTTTATTTTTCAGTGCTAAATATTTACATAACCTTATTCTGTCCAAGGGCAAGGTGAAAGCACTCTTATCTGATATACTCTGTACAAATGGAAAAAAAAAAGGACCCCTCAATGTACACCAGTGTTTTTTGTCCCTGTGCTGGGAATAGGCAATTAAACAATTTGCTGTTGTTCTAAAATATGTCAGGGCGGTGATAAAAAATGCTGGTACAGAAAAGAGGCTCAAGAAGACAATAGCCAGCACAGACCACAAGTGTGACAGGGATTCAGTCTCCTTGGAAAGCAAACGGACAGCAATAGAAAGCAACTATTACGTGGCCAATACTGTGTGTGCAGGCTCCTGTATGCATCTAGCAAAAAGGAGACACTGGTTGCTTTATTTCCTCCATACTCAAGTGCTTAGACTGATCAGTAGAGCACCCATGTGCTCACAGAAGGCAGTCAGACACACCCCAAGCCTTTCATTTTTGGTCAAGAAGGAGGAGTAGCTCTACTAATTGATGTATTCCCCATGATGGAGAAATGGTAGAAATACCTGAGTAGCACAGAGAGACAGGAAAGTGGTACAGAAGCATCATTATGTAAGGCTGTGTGTTCCCCACCACTTACCTTGTAACCCTACGATTTCACCTCCCACCTCTGATGATCACATGCAGGGATTTAGGAAGCTGGGGAAGCTTTATTGCACTTGAAGACCTCATTTCCCACTGCTCTTTGCTTCATGGCTGTATGCACCCAGTTGGTTGTTTTGGGGGGACTGTGTAAATGGTTAGAATGGGAAGAGTAATGTGGTCCCTGTACATTATCCTACAGTAGAGACCAGTCTAGGGAGAAAAAAGCAAGCTATTTCAAAACATAATTTGTCAGCCCTAGAGCCACAATCAAAGTATGTGCTGTTGTACATTGGGTGGTTTCAAACAGGAATGGTAATTTTCCAGCACCTGTTATTTGTCAAGAATTATTGTAAGATGGCCTACATAAAAGGTATGGAGTCTTACCCTTGGCTTTGACCTTCCCCCTGAAGTTTTGTATCTCTGAAAGTTACGTGGTTGATGGAACTGAGAGCAGATATCTTCCATGTGTGTTTTACACCTCTACATTTCACTGACTATACCACTTCCTGGAGGAAGTGTTAAAGTTCTGCTGAAGCTCTCAGAAACCTTTGTAAAAGTCAGATTGTGTCTCTGGAATTTGTTTTCCTTCTACCATCGTACCCAAAGGCAAGAACCTTGAGCAGTGATAAATGTTATAAATGCCTGGGTGGAGGTGAGCTAACAGTTGGGAGAGAAATTTAATCACCTGAATATTGCACGAAATTTCTTTGCCACTTGGCAAGTAAACAGTCTTTGTATGCACAGCCTTAAGTATCTGCAGAGGTAGTCCACATGCAGAAAAACATCAGCACAGATTTTATGTAATAGCAATTTTCCAAAATAGAAGATTCTTAGAAATAACTTTCTGTCATCAGCTTTGTAAAAGCTTCTGTTGTATATAACAGATCAATACTCCTTGGAGAAGCATTACAAGCATACTCTTTTGGGGAAAAGGAAGTCTTGAGTCTCAAAGAGTCAGGAATACACAGTCCTGTGCAGATTATGGGTATGCTCTATTAATTAAGACAGACTTTGAAAGGGACAATGAAAATGCTGAAACATAGGCCTGGAAATCTATATTTTAAGCTCTTCTGCACTTTCTTTTATACAAGGCAAAAGATGAAGGTACAGCAAACAATGCAAATAAAACAAAGCTCCTCAGAGAAGACAATTAGTTCTTTCAGTAAGCATTGTGGTTTAAAATTGGTATGTAAGTTATAAATGTAACAAGGTAATCTTATGTTCACATGCCAGTCTTGACTGGTGGCTGCTGGTTTTGTTCCATTTTCACAGCCAAAGGCAGTCAGCAGCATCACACTGGGTAGGGATCTGCTGTGCTGAAATCCTCAATCTCATTTCAGTTAATGCTTCAACTCACTCTTTAACTAAAGGGCACTTCACAGGGTTTGGAGAAGAACATGCCCCTCAAATGGGAAAAGTGATGAGCAAAGACCTGGGATGGACTTAAAGTTCACAGCATAAGGGTTTTAGTGGGTTGGCAGTTAAGACACATTTAGTTATTTTTTAATTTTAGTCCTACAGGGATTATTTAACTGATACACACTGCCTGATATTTGTTCAAATTGGTTTTGTAACACGCTGGATTTAGATACTTGATTGGAGGTGTGTGTTTGACTGCAGTGCTGACAACAGGCTTTACATATGCCTGAGGCTAGGAGTGGATGCAAAGTGTACTTCAGAGGTGTTTCACATTTGACAGGCTGAGAGGGTTGGGGCTGTTCAGCCTGGAGAAGAGAAAGCTCCAGGAAAGAACTTAGAGCAGCCTTCCAGGACATAAAGAGGCCTTGCAGGAATGCTGAAGAGGGACTTTTTACAAGGACATGTAGTGATAGGACACGGGAGGGTGACCTTTAACTGAAGTAGTGTGGGTTTGGATTAGATATTAGGAAAAAATTCTTTACTGTAAGGGTGCTGAGACACTGAAACAGGTTGCCCAGAAAGACTGTGGATGACTCCTCCCTGGAAGTGTTCAGAAGCAGGTGGGATGGAGCTGTGGATAACCTGGTCTGCTGGAAGCTGTGGATTTCCTTTCTGAGGCAGCAGCTTTCCCCACTATTAAATTCAAATATGATCTAGTCATGACATGTTCTTGTCTTTGTCCTATAACAATGAGACTATGCATTTTCCACTGCCTCTGAACAAATGCCAAAATTTGTAAATTCTGTTTGACATGAGGAAAAATGTGCAATGAAATTAATTGTATTGGAACAAGTTATGTCACATCTTCAATATGGAGTTATAAATTAACTGGCTATATTAACATAATGTCAGTGGGAAGTGGAAGACAATGTTAGCAAAGACACTCGGTGTCTAATCTTTCCAAAAGTGTTTTTAATTTCTTTATTTCTATTTAACTTAATGGTAAGTGGATATTTCCTTTCCAAGGGAGCTGAAAACTGCCAAAGCTTTCTTGCTGCAGCTTGGGCTGTTTAGTCATGCCTGAAAATATCTGGGTTAGGAGCTCATCTATACCTTGGTGCTTCTGTGTATCTGAGTCACCTTTTTTATTTGGACTGCCAGGGTTTGAGGGAGAATCATAGCAATAACATCTTGAGAAAACAGGTATTTGAAGTGGATGCATGAACAGTTAGGAAAATCAGTATCTCGCAGACTGCTTATGTTTCAGCAGTGCAAGTGGGAAGGACTCTACTAAGGCTGTGGATTTTTAAGAAATCTGTTGGAAATCAGCTTATATGTACAAGGAAAACGGGGAGAATTCAAAGCAAAAAAAGGTGTCACATCTGGCTTAGTGGTTGCAGCTTCAGCAAATCAACGAATTGCAGTCAGATAATTTCTTTTTAAATGCTTGCAAGGGTTGCACCTCATAGGATAACCTCTGCTAGATTTAGGAAACTCCTACATAGACAAATGGATTGCATTCTGTGATTTGTTTGATCTCTGCTGAATTTGGGGGTGATCTGCCTGGTTGCAGTTGTTGTTTGGGTAGTGCAAATCAGAAGAAATTAAAAAGTCATGTATTGAACAAAACCATGAGAAAGAAGAATCCTGATATTTGGAAATAAGATTTCTTTTTTTTTTTTTTTTAAGATAAATGTACTTTTGTATATTTCTACACTTTTTTGATTAAGAGCCCCTTGTGTGTAAACGGATTTCCATTCTAAAAATGAAAATGAAAAATAAAAGCTAGGAATTATTCTTACTTATTGATTCAGGCTTGTGGTTAGCCTAGCATATTGGATAGCAAGCCAACATGCCTGGCCTCCCTGCAAACACCTTGAAGGGCTTGTCTCTGTCTGAGGTCACCTGCTGAAATCTGTAGAAGCAGATGGTGGCCAAGTAACTGCTTTCATGATAAAACCATTTTAACAGAGCAGATAACAGTCCAATAGCCAATAATGAATATTTTATGTGTGCATGGTGTGGATTGATACAAATTGCTGATTGTTGTAGCACTTCAGTATCCTGATGTTTTGGTCTCAATTTGCGACCCTTAGTTCCATGGAGTAGAAATACATGCTTTTTTTTCTTTTTCTCTATATGTCCTGGATAAACCTGTCTCTTTCCTTTTTTTTTTTTTTTTCCCTGTAATTTAGTTTTGTATTTGGCACAATAAAAACGTTAAGTACTGTAGTAAGTTTCGAGAGTGCACAGAAGTCCCAGGTATAAAGTGTTGCTAAATTCCGTGTATGTCACTGCCTGCGTTTTTTATTGTAACCGAATCTGTGGCAGCACAGCAAAGTGGTATTTCAGCAAAACACAGGGAGATATGGTAGAGTCGAGCTGTGTTCAGTGCAGACTGACACTTTTCTGTCCGTGGGTCAGTCCCTTGGTGAACAGACATTTCCTGTCTTTATCCCAGCCTTCCCTGGAAGCCGAGGGCTCGGGGTTGCCAGAGGGCACACGTGGTGTGCGTCTCTCCCCCTGCATCCCCCAGCGCGTCTCTGCACACGCTGTTCAGTAAACAAAGCCGGGGGAACCAGAGCGAGCTGGTTCAGAGCAGCCCGTTCATTCACACAGACCTCTTGGAAAGCGCTGCCTTTGCGCAGCCCTGACGTATGGGCTGAGGGAAGTGGAGAAGTTAGTATTTATGTTTTCATTAATGCTTTTTATAGCTGCGAGCCAGCTGTAGCTAGTTAGCATTAGCCTAGGACATCTATTAGCGTGCAGACCTCTTACGCAGGATAAAGGGCTTCTGATGGAAACAGAGTTGTTACTCATGGTACTCCCGGCTGCGTGTTTACATGAAGGCTGTTTGTGCTGACATAGGATATATATATTAGAACAGCATGCACCTTTCTAGCGAGCAAATTTTCCAGGATTCAAGAGGATTTTGTATAAAAATTTTTAGTGTAGCAAATGCTGAGATTTGCACCTTTAAACGGTGTATTGCTTGTTTAAGAACTGTTCTATTTAAATAATGCTCTGCAGCCATGCAGATGCTAAAATTATTTTGTGTTTAGCTTTTAGGATATATTGTGAATAAGCGGCATTCTTGCAAGTCTTGAACACACCAGTTTGGACTGTTCAGGTTTTTGCTATGAATGATGTAAGTGGCTGGCAGTAGCACAGGGTGAATTGGACCTAAGGGTTTAGTCTACAGAAATTGATGGCTCAGCTATCCTTCTATGGAAAACTCCCAGTTTTTGCTTTTACGATTTTTCCCCCTCTTCTTCTGGAAGCTAGTTAGTCAGGAGGGTATTTAAAAATAAATAGCAAATACAACTGTGAAAAAGAGAATGAGGAAGGCACAGAGTTTTGTTTTTAGAGCTCCAGTATGACAAACACCATGGTCTCTGGTATTTGCATCAAGAAGACAATTTCCTTTTCTGGTCAGTCAGTGTTCCCCTTACAATTCTGACACCTCCATTCATCCAGGCAACAACAGAGATACCTAAGGAAAAGTAGGAAATTTTGTCTATACTCTGTTTTGCATTTCTGTAGAAGGTGTCAAATGAACTTAGTGCCTTCTCCCAGATAATTTAGTCCTGCTAATAGTTAAAGCTTTGGAATGGAAAGTTTCAGCACTGATTTCCCTCTCAAGTAGTTTTCTTTTTCTGAAAGCAGATTGTACTGAAGACCATCTCTATTCCTCTTCTTCCCAGGTCTTTTGCCACTACTTGCAGTATGTTCTACAGAGGGAAGAGATTCCTTCGCCATTGTAAAACGATCTGAGCATGAATTTCCACTCCTCTTATCTTTGTCACAGTCCCACCAGTTGTCAGTGATGAACTCTTTTCAGTCAAGGGGAATTCAAAAAGTTCACTGTAAAAAGCTTTGTTTGGCTCTTTAAGCCTAACCTCATGAAAGTGTTGATTACATCAGCGATCATCATGCCAGAATTATACCTTTATGGTTCACAAAAAGAAGCTTTATAGTGCTATTCTTTTACATCTGCACGACAGAATCTGTGTGTGAAACTGCTGAGTAGCCCCACATGCCAGTGTAAAATCACATGGTTGAACTATTGTCTTAGCAAGAGAAAAAGTCGGGTTATCTCCCAAAATTGAATCACTTCTAATCTTCTGTTCAGATAAATTTCCTCCACCCATCCATTTAGGTACACCACCCTTAATGATCCACTTGAGAAAAATGCGACGGGCTCTTGAAAGCCCTGGGAGGCTGTGGAAGCGCAGCTCATCAATTATGTGTGTTCAGTGCCTACAGCCTTAACCTCAAAATACAGGTGGGAAAACTTATGTCGGCAGTATCTGGTTTTCCCTACAGATCGTGCCTGTGATTTGGTTCTCTTTTGCCTTTACAAGTGTGGTCAAGGCTCAGTTCGTTCTAATTTCAAAGTCGGCTGGTCTTTTGAGGGCCAGAGGAATAATTTCTTACTCGGCAAATTCAAGCTTTGATGTGCTCACATTCTTCCTTGTAATGCAAACCAGCAAAATTGTGCTGGAATGTTTTGCACCGTTCTTTAAATCTGCTGGAAACTTGTTTGGTATGATCTGATAGAAAACATTTTGGATCATTTTTACTATTCTGCTAAATGTTTCCTAAGCGTTAGGGTTTTTTATGAAGAAGGAAATGACCTATGTGGAGTCATCACACGCTGGCCCTTGGGCTTGTTCTGGACTTACTGTTCAGCCATTCAGGGTCCTTGCTCATTTGTTCCTCATGCTCTTGTGACTGAAACGAAAACCTCTGCACAAGAACTTAGTTGGAGGAATGTGGATAATTGGGAAAAGCAGTTTTATCCAACTAAGTTTTCCCACAAAGATGGCTGGGACAACCAGCACCGTGCTGCTAGCTTTGGGTGTTGTGGTCACAGATCATTGTACCAGATACTGTATAGACTGTGTAGCCTAAAAAGCAGCGTCTTTCTCCTCCAAACATTTGGCAAAGGTGTTTCTAGTGCTTTCTCAAAGATCATACTTCTGTGTCATCTAACTATACAAAGCCAAATTTAACATAGCTAGATCCTGACTGCCCAGTCCTTTCCCAGAGTCAGTTGCCAGTTGTCTTTAATTTTTTGGTTTTATTATATGGCTAGTTTTTCCAACATGCAAAGAACATGTGTTTGAGGGCAAGGAGGCATTTTTAACCGTGGCAAGACACCTGGTTACAGCATGGATTTTCCCATTCCTCAAATGCTGTCATAGTCTAGGACAGTACATAATTAGGTCCTGTAACAAAGTTAAATCATTTTTACTAAATCTGGCAGGAGATTTTTTCACTTACTTTCTAGATGGATTTTTCTGATTGCTTGAGGACTGTCTTTTTCTTGTGTGTTCTGTCCATAGGATCCTAATGAGGCACATGATATGTGGGAGGCATGGATAAGAGAGAGATAAAACTGTAATTTCTGTCATCAGGCAGTACTGGGTTGACAACTACTAATTTTATCTAATCTATTCACCATATACCTTACTCCTTATGCTGAGTAATTGCCAGAAACTCCCTTCTTTGGCCCCTTTGCAAAACATTTAATGCATATTTTCTCTCTCTGTATGAGTCTGTATTGTGTTAGTGTATTTAATATCTGAGAAATAATTGTTTTGCCTGCTTGAAAAAAGAAATTATTGCCTTGGGGATCAGATGTACAAATGGAATGGATGCTGAAGAAGAGGGAGCTTTAAGGAGGTATTGGAACTGGAGACCTTGTTGGTGTGTTTTGGAAATCCATCTGTACATAGTACAACTCACTGTGGTAAAGATAAGACAACAGAAAAAATTAACTGTGATTTCTACAGATTATCTACATGGCCTATTGTTCTTCACACACACACTTTTTTTCCCATCCATCTGCTGAAGTTTGCTAAAAGCATGTGGGCAGTCTAAGCAAACTGCTGCATATCTCATGTGCCCAGTGCGATGGGGCATGAACCTGGTTAAGGTTTCTAGGCAGTCTGTTCTAATTGGTACATGTGCCTATGGAAAAAGAGTGGGGGGAAAAAAGATTATTCATATGGTGCTATTTACCAGTAACAATTTTTCATTTCTGTTTTTATTTTGAAGTACTGAGTTAAGATTTCAGATTAGTCTGAATTGACGGTCTCTGCTGAGATTAAAGTTACAGTGTCTATAAACCAATTGTCACTTTATGGTTTAACACGGAAAACTGTCAAATAGAAACATTTTATGTACCAATGACAGACAATGTCTGAACTACTCCCTTACTCCCTTTGCCCCTACCCCCCAGTTATCAGTGACCTCTAACTACCAGTTTCCTTCACCAGTTAAGTCCCATTTTCTCAATCACCACATTTAAAATTTAAAAACTCAGACGTGTTTTCTTCTCAGCAGTACTTCTAGTGTGAGTCTTTTCTTGCAATTGGTCAGGCTCACAGGTTTTCTTCATCCTATTGCGAAGAAAACGTTGGCCGACCAGTCTTTTCTGAGTGAGGAAGGAGGAGGGAAGGCAAGATTGGAGGAGCATTTCCATACTGGCACTTTAGGTTAAGCATGAATGTACAGAAAGGTGTTGAAACCTTGGGAGAAGCTGTAGGCAGTAAGTGAGAGTGATAGTCTTGTTGGGCAGCTTCCCATGGGAGTTGGCAGGATGGTGATTGGTAAAAGATGTGTAGGGTTAATTCTTTTAATGAGCAAGCACTCAACTACTCTTCCAGTCACTGGCTCTCCTGGCTTGTCTCTGCTAAACTATCCTGTAGGGAAGTGGGAAAATTAAAAAGAAATCCAAAGCAAGCCCTTTTTATTATGAAATTATGACAATTTTGATTTTCTGCATAATTAGTTCTGAACACTCAGAACCTTCAACCCATGCCTGCCACTCCCTTCCTCCACTGCCCCAGCAATGCGGAAAAATGCAGATAATCACAGTTTCTGTCTTTGCTGAGGCTTACCTGTATGCAGAATTCTGGAGGAGATGAATGCCAAATACGTGGGGTGCACATTTAAACTCTGGTAATTTCCCACAGTAAAACTATTTCATTATGCTCATCTGAAGGAATTTTAGTTTAGCTAGGGATTAGTAACAGAAACTTGTTCAGTGATACCTTTTCCGGTATTTTTCCCACCAAATGATTTCTTGAATTACCTTTCATCTTCTGCTCTTGGTCTAGAGACTAAGAGTTCTCTATTCATCTTCTTAGGAGCAGCACTCAGTGGGTGTCACACACTTCCTGACAAACCCCTCTGCTTCTGAGAGCTGGAAGAGAGGGAAGACCACCAGAGTGTGCTTGTGGAGAAGGCAGGAATGCCAGTGGTGTAGGGGAATGGAGCAGAGGGGATGTTTGGGTGGGGGCCAGGGTGACCATGAGGAAACGTGACCCCATGGGAGACTGCTGTGCTGGCAGGGCTGAGCCTATGTGCAGGCATAGAGCAGGAGCCCAGAAAACATGTGGCTCCTGCTGTTGCTGAACCCCATGCTGCCAAGTCTCCATGGAGGCCTCTAGTGTGGGTTCAGTAGCTTCTGGCAGCCAGGGGCTCTCTGCATTGCTCATTTGTCCTTTGGCTAGAGCTTGCAAAGCTCAGCTCCATCAACAGCTTATCACATGCTCTGCTCCTCTCCCTGAAGCTCTCCAGTAGCACATGCCCTTTCTCCTTTCCCCTACTTTGTGCACTGCTTAGTGTATGACCTGCTATTTCTGAGCACCCTCCAGTTTGCCTGGCTTCTTACAGCATGTAAATGCACTCCCTTCCCAAAGAACTGAAAATCTCTTCTTTTTAAGACCTGACAATTAAGGTGGTTACAAAATAGCTTGAGGGAGAATTAATTCAAGTTACATCACTGGGACCATGCAATGTCTCAGCAAAGACTAGTTCAGCTCACGGCCAAGTGTGTTTGAAACCATGTGTAGTGTTTGTGAGCTGGAAGCAACCCCTGCCTGTAGGTAGCCTGATATTTTTCCACTATGAAAAATTCTTGTGACCTTTTATTTGCAAAGCTTTTTCAACTCCATTGTTTGCTGTAGAAGTTTGATGTTCAGAGGGGAATGCCCTCGAGGTGGGAAAATGCCTTGTTTTCTTTGGCAGCGGCTGCAGCTGGCTCCACCATGGAAACAGTTGGGGTTGGAAAGGGAGGAGGGGGAGAGAGATAAAGGATAGACTTTCCTCCTCCAGCCTGAGAGGTTCATGCCACCCCAAGCAGGAAATATTTCAAGATGCAGGACAGAGAGCTGAAGTAAAGCTGTTCCCAAGCCATCCTCCCAAGCAGGGTATTAACCACACTGTTCCATAAACCACTGTTCCACTATGAGGGCATCACATGATACTTTCCATATGTGTGAAGCAACAGGTGGGTGGCACTTACCTGTAGCCTGACCCGGGGCTGACAGAATTCCTCTTTTCTTACTCAGCAGTGGGATTCAAATGTCCCCTGATCCAAACAGTACCGGTCTGTTCAAGCTGCTAATACAAAAAAAAAAAAAAAAAAAACCAAAAAAACCAAAACATTCTTTAACCATATGTTGAGAGGCACAGGTGCAAAACACTCAAAAGAGATGTAATACCGGGTTTCTGCAGAATATATATGTGTACTGAAAACTGAATGTGTCATCTGTTGATTTCAGAGTACTTAACCTTATCACCTTCGGATTCTAAACAGGAAGGTTTAGTAAGTTTTATCTATATCTGCTTGTGAATTATAAAAAAAAAAAAAAAACCAATCTACAAGAACACAACTTAGGATGTGTGTGGGCTTATATATATGTTTATATGAATGAATGTTACATATAAATTCTGTGTTTACTCTTTCTAGGCCCATGTTTTTCTCCCAGAGCAGCACAGCTTGTTGCACTTTTGATTTTTTGGATCAGGCTGCTCTTTCCATTTTCTGATGTTTTATCAGCCATGAATTTCTGTTTTCACAGCACAAACTCAACATCTCTATACTAGTTTGCAGCCAGTATGTATTTATTAAGGGACTTTGAAGTCTTACCTTTCTCTGTCTCTTTCCCCTGCTCGGTGTTATACGATAGAAAGAGATGAATATTGCTAAATAGTTACAACTTGTTTGCAGAATTGATGTGGCATGTAAAGCAAATAATTGCACATACAAGTAGTACTGGTACTCACAGCTATTTCTCCTGCATACGCACATGAGGGATTTACACACTTGTAAGGTCATATTTTGCTTACATAAATGATCTTATCTTCTTGCACCCCATGCCATGTGGTATTCCAAACATTGCAGGGAACATGAAACATGTCAGTAGTATATACAAATCATTTTGGCATATGGCATACAGTATAGATCAGTTTCAGAGCATGTGGAATAGGGCAGCGCAGTGATTAGAATTTTATTCAGGAATTTGTATTTCTTTTGATTGTTTCACTTTTAAAGTACTTTGTTCTTTCAGGGTGAATAAAAATTTTCTCTGAACAATTAAAGTGAGTTGGGCTAAGGAAGTGCTTCTCTGAAAGGAGCTCAGAAATAAAAAGAACCCCAAAAAGTAGCATTGGAGGAGGGAAGAAAATCAAGGAATGCTGGGCAATGCGGGACCACGTTTTAAGGAGTTCTGCTAGAACTGCAACACTGCAGGAGTCACTGGCACTCACCCCAAGGTGAGACCAGAGGCTTGGGACCAGCATCTCCTATTCACCCTGTGGGGAAAACATAGAGAGAACACTCTGATTCTTGGATCTCATACAGGAAAATAAATCCCAGAATGTGTTCATCTGTGGGGAGTGGGAAAGGGAGCATAGAAAAGGAGATGTGGGAAAAGAAGAGGAGGAGATGAACATTCATCTTATTTATTGTGGTTGTAAAGGTGTGCCTAGGATACCTTGATGAGGATTGGATTAGGTGGTAATTGAGTAACAATTAATTAATCAGATAATCATTAATTCTAACCTGATAATGAGGGAGGAGAAACTGTGTATTTAAACAAAGGTGGTTTTAGTTGGGTGCAACTATCTGTTACTTAAGGGGGGGTGGAGGGAGGGGGCAACTGGACATTGCCATCTTTGTCAAGAAATTCTTCAAACACCAGTTTAGCCATTTTTTCATAGTGGATTGATCCAAGATTTGGCCCTGCTTCCTTTTTGTCCCATCTCCTCTCTTAGAGGTTGTATATGCCTTCATTGTTGAAGTTTGTGGGTTGCTGGGATTTTCCTGCTTTAGAAACACATCTCTCCATGTTACTCTCTTAAGTTGATACAAACCACTGGCAAAGAGTAAGTAATTCTTAATAAGTAACTGAACCCTCTCTTGAATAAAAGAACATTTTAAGCTTATCTAGGTATGTTACAAGAAGGGGAGAAGTGAATCCCAAGTGACAGTACTTTTCTCTTATTTAAAAAAACCCAAGAAACAAACTCTTTAACATGTAGGGGGTTTTAAGTCTTGATTGTATTACCAGGGCCTTTTTACTTTCTTCATATTTTTGCTTGTTGTAACTCTGCTGAAAAATCTTGATGTTACTGATAGAATGACAAAATACAGGAATTGAGGTTATTGCATTAAGGGAATACTAAAAAAATTCTGATAATTCAGTTTTTCCTGACTTACAGATAGCTTCTTACTTTAAGTTAGCATAATATAATAATATTAAGCATTTCTGATAGTATTTAAAACTGTCTGGTGACTGTTTTAAACAGGTTGAGAAAAAACTGCTGATAGCTTATTGGCATAGTCTGAGGTTACCTTTATAAAAGAGAGGTTAGGTAAGAAACTGAGGAAAGATACTGCCATTTGAATACTTGAAGTAATGATTAATTTAATGCTTTAAATAAATATAGGATTTTTTTAACTGGCATATATTTATTTAGGTCCAGATTATTATTTGTGAGTTGCTTGACATTCCAAAAACCAGGGAATAAAAGACTCCTTATACATAATTTTAAAGGTGTGACAATCAGGTAGGATTATCTCTTTTACCATGTTGTAATATCTTGATTCTTTGTTAGGGCATTTTACCCTTTTATTGTTTCCTAGAAGAAATATAGTAAGCCACATACAAATAATCTTTTAATTTTTAAAAAAATTACTTAATTTGGCTATATTTAAATATATTAGGCAACAGTTAACATAGTCCTGAAATTTTCAATAAGCTGAAGTGGAATGCAGCGTTTTATCCCTCATGAGTAAGAAACTGCAATTACTACACCAACTTTTTTTAATAAATATGATTATATTTGAAGTCACATGACTAATAGTACCAGCTGATAAATACTCCCAGTTTCACTGACAGGCAGCAGGTTAACTAGTGAACAGTCAAAGAAGTATGATACTGGAGGCTTTTCAGGAAGGATCGGTTATTTAGCATAGCTCACTTCCCAGGAAAAAGTAGTTTATTCTCCTCCTGTCGGTCTTGTTTTTCAGTTATTTTCTTCTCTCCTCAAAGGCCAAGCTCTGTGACATCTTCATGCATAGCTGTGGTGACAGACAGTGCTGTGAAACTAATTCTGCTAAATATCTGTTGCCTGTTAATTTGGAAGGTTAAATCTTTGGCGTATTGTTCCATTGGACATCTGAAAAGCAAAATTTGCTTTATTGTTGCTGACTTCTCCTTTTCTGGTGTGACACCATTAAGGTGGTACCACAAAGAGAACTCTTCTAGATGTTTGCATGACATTTCAGAAAAACATACCCCCAAGGTTTTGTTATACTGATGGTGCCCCAGATTATTTTTGGGCTACATTGGGGAGTTTATAGGAAATTGCATCAAATACTGGAAGTACTAATAAAAACTTGGCCTTACCACAATCATGATAAAATTTTGAAAATCAACCTCATCTTTTACGCTGACTGGAAGGAGCTACCAGGTTGCTCTCAAAGATTTGCCTATTTAGTGCAAACTTTTTGACTTTGGTCTTGACAATTAGTGAGGGATCAGGAGAGGAACACCTTTCCTAAGAAGCCAGGAGCCACACATCATTTTATAGATACAAGGAAGAGGAGGCAATCTTCTGTATTTTCAGTAGCTAAAAATCACAAAAAATTCATAGTGCAGCAGGGGTGGTGTGCGTGCCATTGAATTTTCTCTAGAGAATGTTTGTATCTGACTTGGTTGGAGGAGGAAGAGAGCTTTGATATCCCTGGTCCATGTACAGTCAGACCAGCATGTTCCTGCTTGTAGAGTTAGGATAAGGTTCAGCTCTCTGTACACACTGATCAAAACACATCTGATCTAGGTGTTCCTAGGTGTTCCTGTGGATTTCTCAGACTTAGATAAATGAGTTGTAGTGCCGAGGGCTAAAGCCAGCAGAAATTGCCGTGTCCACTCAAGCCTCAGACCCCTCTACAGGATGTCTTCTTTCACTGGGGTGAATAAACTGTGTTTTATATTTGTTTAAAATTCTGAAATCTTCTGCAAGCAGAACATGTTTCATATTTAGAAAGAAAATATTCAGATGTCTTCATTATTCCAAGAGTTCTTTGGAGCAAGAGCATTTAAAATATTGTCTCATAAACTGAATTGCAACAAACAGCTCTCAAAGGCTACTGGAGTTCAGTGAGAGATTTGGGAAGTGACCAGTAGTTGTGTATTACATCAGGTGGTGTAGTAAGTACCATTATCTTGTAAGTGTTTTCACTTCTGTAATGCTAAATCTAGGTGCAATTGTATATGAATTACTATGACCTCCGTATGATGGGCTGGACTATTTGGATATCCCTTTCACATATGGGTAATACTACTCCAATCTGAAAATAAATGTAGTAGCAGCTTGTGAATGGTAAATGGCAGAGGGAAGATTGGTCTCTCAATAGTAAAAGCCCCAAGTGCCTGTCAGAAATGAACATAGATACCTCATTTGCTTTGCTGAATTTTGGTAGTTAAAGGCCACCCTTAGTATTTTGTGCAGGAGTTGTTTTTATTTTTATTTTGCCTGCTACCTTTGTGAAAGGAAATATTTAATAATTTTTTCCCATAAATGTTTACCCGTAGTTCTCCCAAATTAAGAATGTCTCACTCTACAGGAATGTGAACTAGAAACCAAATAAAGCTTGTAGGCTTCATAACACGGTCATTCGTGCCAATGCTCTGGCCTGTGCTTAATGATGACCCAGAGTCTGACAGTTTATATCCATTTAGTTCTTTAAAAACAGCAAACATTATTTCTTTTTTTTTTCTTCCCTCCCTTTATATCAGCAAGAAAATGTACTAGGTTTGTCACTCTCTCCTTAAAAAGGTACTATTTTGGTCATTATGAAAATAAAAACTAATTTTAATTCCTGCAAGTATGAAGTGATAAGGCAAAGGAAACAATGTTCGTAACAGTCTAATTTACCAGCTGATCAGCCTCAGTCCAAGGAAAGGAAATACTAAAGTGAATATGTTCATTTGAACATAATAATTTCTCACTCCAATGTATTTCAAGAGTTGCAGATGTCACTGAAGGATCTTGAAACAATTATTTAAATAAAACTGATTTACAGGTAGAATAGAAAATCACTACAGTGAACTATTAAATGGCATCCACATTTGAATCTTTAGGTAAATTGAATAAATTCGGTAAACTATACAGAAGATACATGAGAAGAAATATGAGTCAGAAGTGTAGTTGGCAGTTGGACACAGATTGAAATTTGAGTTTGAAAGCCTGAACTTCACTTTTGAAGTCTGTTTTACATATTCGTTGTTAGTGAACTGATTCTGCTGGGGAAATTAGATTATGTGTTTGTGTGTTTTTGTAGCATACAGTCGTAAATGCACATTGGCAAACTGAAAAGACTAAATGGACTTTAAAACATGCAAAAAAGTAAACTTTTTATTAGGGTTTCAAACATGTTTTCCATTAGACTGGCTTTCAGTGATTTTGAAGTGTTTCTGCTGGTCCTGCTAGGTTAAGCTTGCATTTTTAAATTTGCCTGTCTCTTCTGCAGTTACAAAATTAAAATGCAATATTGTTTCTAATGTTACATTGTGTGCTATCATTTGTGTAAAAATTATTTTTACAAGTGTTATTCTTGCAAGAATAACAATCCCCCCAATCTGTGGGGATTCAGACCAATATTTCCATCAAAACCAAGCCAAAAGACAAATGCTTCAGGCAGGAGGATTGTGATGGACCTTCAACCAGTGGCAGAAAGCCCATTTGTTTTTATGCTTCATCTTGGGCGTGACAAAGCTATGATCTCTCATTAGGAAATCCATGCTAAATTATTCTCTCTCTCTAATCTGCTTTGAAATTAATCTGACTCCATGTCTATCTCCCCAGATTTCCTCACCCCAGTGAGCTGTCTTTTTGCCACTACATGCCAGGGTGCCCATTCAGATGAGCTGGGACAGCTGTTTGTGATGCTAAGTCAGCAAATTGATGCCAAAAAAACCACAGAATCATAAAACTGTTTGGATTGAAGGGACTTCTAAAGGCCACCTAATCCAACCACCCTGCCTTGACTAAGGACATATTCAACTAAATAAGGTGTTTCAGAACCCCATCCAACCTGACCTGGAATTTTTCCAGGGATGTGGCATCTACCACTTGTATGGAAAACCTGTTGCAGTATATCACCACCCTCTTTGTAAAAAAAAAAAAAAAAAAATTAATTCTTCCATATATCTGATCTGAATCTACCCTCTTTTAACTTAAAACCATTACCTCTTTTCCTACCACAACAAAACCAACTGAAAAAGTTGTCCCCATCTTTCTTATAAGCCCCCTTTAAATGTTAAAAGGCAATAAGGTCTTCCCAGAGTCTTCTCTTCCCCAGGCTGATCAATCCCAATTGTCTCAGCAGCCTGTGTTCATAGGAGGGGTGCTCCAGCCCTCTGGTCATTTTTGTAGCCCTCCTATGGAGCTGCTCCAACAGGTCTCATGTCTTTCCTGTGCTGGGATCTTCAGAGCTGCATGTAGTACTGCAGGTAAATAACTTCATTTTTGCATCTGAAATTTGTTTGTTAAGGCAAATCAATTCCCTGATCTGATTTATTGTGTTGTCTCAACTTGGTTTTGCCATCACAGTTATGAGGGAGGAGAGGGGACAGCTTAAAACTGTGGAATCTGTGGTGTAGGGCAGAAAATCCTTCATCTAGTTTCTCTACTTTCTGGCATGAAACTGGTTTTTAGTTTGTGGATGCTAAATCTGTGGAATTTTGAGTTTGTGGATGTTAACCTCATTGTTGATACCACCTGGAAAATACTGATTTCAAGTTCAGTATGTATACATATATGGGTTTTTTTCCTCCATGGATGTGTATATGCATCTACATTTGCATAAGGAAAAATGTTTAGTTTAAAATTTTGCTGTTCTTGTGCATCATGAAAAACACAGAATTTTATGATTTTACAGAAAAATCCTTCAGTGGACATAATTTCAAGTTGCAGAAGACAAAAATGATTTTGAAATCTACACAGCACTCAAATGCACGCTATGAGAAGTTGGGATATTTTCGTAGCTGAATCTGGTCATTAAAAAGTTTAGTTTGTGGGAAAGTGTAGGTGGAGAGTTAATATTTCTTTCATTACTCAACTAGAAATTTGAAAACAATGTGAAAAGTTTCCTGTGTCCTGAGATTGCCTATGTTAAATTTCAGTCTTTTAATACAACAATCTTACACACAAAGCAAGTAGAACATGGAAGTTCATTTTGTCTGTTTGTAAGCAGACCAAGTATTCTGACCCTGAGCATTTCAAAGTCTGATTTCTGTTTTCTTTGAGCAGTTTTACTTAGATTAATACAGCCTTAAGTCATCAGAGATAGTAGATGTTGTTCTTTCTTTTCACATGGCATTCTTCTGTGTCTTACCCCATACTGCAAACTGACCTCATCACAGATCATTGTAATTTGATTGGATTAAAAAGAGGTGTTGGGAAGGACTTGGAAAGACAAATGAAGAGCATTCCTTGGCTTCTCTTTTGGTCAGGGTTGTATTTCAGGAAAACTTCTAACTAAAACCTGTTGAGGTGCAAAGTTTGTGTGAAAGTTTCTTACTGTACATGAAAATGCTACTGCAGTGTGAAAAATAATATTCTTGCTTTCTGGGAGCATCACTTTGTGTGCAGCTGTGATGAGATTCCAAGCTGGTTTTGTGTGTTGTGTAAATACCTGGTATTTTATTTCTGCCCAGTGTAGGCTTCAGATAACTTATTTTGAAAATACTGATGATTTAATTGTTTTTCAATTTAATGCTGCTGAAATCAACCTGCAGATAAGAAAACTAGGAAGCATTTAATATCCAAAGGATGCATTCCCCCGTTATTCCATTTCACCAACTGTGTTCTGAAATGGTGCAACCCATTCTGCAACTGCAAATACCCAAAGTTTGAACCGCTTCTTAACTCCTAAGCAGTGGTCACAGTTAGGCAATCTTTTCTGGCAGCTTCAATAAACTGAGTCAGTAGAAGAAGAGGATCATTGTGGTAATTATCATAATATAGCAGTTATAACAGTAGTTTCCATTTGTGTGTTTCTAAACCCGAATAAATAGCACCTTGTAGGAGCTGTTGAAGTAGACAAATTGTCCCTGTTGTTCTTCAGGTAAGCAAAAATACAGGTGATGAGGATGGTGCTTTTCCCAAGAGTATGTCCTTCCAGGCCATCACCAGCACCCTCTATCTAGTTGTTGCAGTAGTTGTTTGGAAATGATGAGTTGTTCCTATGACCTCATTTTGGAATAATTTCAGTGTTTCCCTCTGGCACCTGGTGGCTGCTTGCTTTCTTACTAAGGTTTATAAGTGCTGACACTAGAGAAGTTTGCCAGAGCTCCCAAGACAAATCTGCATCCATGCCATGAGATTTCTGTTCCTCCATTGTTGACTTGTGCATGTGGAACAGAAAGAACTTCTATTCACTTCCTTTTCCGACCCTGCTCACCATAATCTTTTGTAAACTGGTCTTTTTTAGCTAAAGTAAGTATTGCCTACTAAGGAACTGTAACTGACGTCTACAAAATATTCTTGCCACTTTGTCAGTTGAATGTTGTTCACATAGCTGTATTTACAAAGTTGATTGGTCCCAGCTCTTTCCACTTAATAATAACAATTTAATAATTATTCAAAATTATAATATAAAATATACAAAGAATACACTGTTTATGTAAGGGTATTAATACATTAACACACCAGCTGTAGGATTAAAGCAAGTGTTCACGTGTGGAATGAAAAAATGAGGAATACTGGGAATCTTTCACTGATACCTCATATTGAAATTTGGGTTCAGTAGGTAGGTATACAAAGGTCAGTATATGCAGTAATGAAAAGTACATGTAGTATAGTAGATTGGGGAGAAGGGGAAAATTAATGGGGAAAGATAGAGTTATGAATTCCAATTAAACCACTGTAGGGTGAAATTAAATGTGCTTTTGGTGTTTCATCCCAAATCAGATGATATCACATTTTTTTGTTCTACGAGAACATAAATTTTTGTGTGTGCTGTAGATAACTTTTTGGTCAAGAAAGGAATGTTTGTAGTGAATTAAACTTCCATACAAATTGAAAACAATTTAAAATCTAGTTCTGTATGTGAAACATTTTATATTTTGTGGGACTGCCGTTAAAAGTACCTATTAACCAGCTTAAAAAGATCAGTGAAATATGGTTCATGCCATTTTGAAATTAAAATTAGTGATGATGATACATCCCAGTTGGGTTAGGTACAGGTTGTAGTTATCTTTTCTCCAAGAAAATTCTCATGAGTGTTTCTCCCCCTTTTCACTGGAAATGCACGTTAACCACTTTTGGAAACCATAGGTGCAGTTACACTGTAAAATCCAGATCAGATCCTGCAGCTGCTGTTGGGAGTCAGCACTGCCTCAAGCCTAGCAGAATCCACATAAGAAAAGCTAATGGAGGAGGTTGGAGGAGGTTGGAATGAGGTTTATGATGCTCACTAGGCTTCTCCACTGACTTCCTTCAAATACCCAGTGGTGTCCAGGCAGGCTGCTGGTCCCATACCCAGCCCAGTACCGTTGTTTCAGGTGCATATAAAGGCAGAATGCAGTTTTCATGTTACCTTCTTCAGGATCAGGGCCTGAATCCCACCCTGGTAGCCCCCCAGGAAGACAGCTTAGCCATGTTCAGTCTCCAGGAATGGCACCAGCAGTCTCAACCTTATGGTTTTCCCATAAAGGATCCAAACTTTTTTGGGTTTTCTTTCTAAGGTTGAAGATTACCTTTTTCCCCCACTAGGTTTCTAATTTTCCTAAGCTTTAACAGGCTTTTTTTAAATAGTCAGGAAGAGATATAAACTCAGAAATTTGCTTTTATTTTGTGTAAGCTCCAAAATTTAAAATTAACATGCAAGAGAGGTTTCCAGCTTTGTTACAGCTTTCCCTAGAGCTTTTCTTCTGCTTAAGAGAAAAGTTATGTGCTGTCAGTGTTTAACCCCAGATGGCAACTAAGCCCCACACAGCCACAGACTCTATCCCTCAACAGTGGGATGGTGGAGAGAATCAGAAGAGTAAAAGTGAGAAAACTCATGTTTTGAGATGAAAACACTTTAACAGATAAAGCAAAAGCTGCTCATGCAAGCAAAGGAAGACTGGGAATACATTGACCCCGTCCCATTGGCGGGCAGTTGTTCAGCCATCACAGGGAAAACTGGGCTTCATCCTGGGTGATGGTGACTTGGGAAGACAAATGGCATCATTATGAGTGTTCTCCCCTCTTTCTCCTTCTTAGCATGATGCTGTATAATCTGGGATATTCCTTTGGTCAGTTGGGGTCATCTATCCCCTCCCAGCTCTTTATGTACCCCCAGCCTCCTCAGTGGTGGGGTGGGGTGAGGAGCAGAAAAGGCATTGCAGTCAATGAGCTCTGCTTATCAATAACTAAAAGATCCCTGTGTTATCAACACTGTTTCCAGCACAAACCACAGACCCATACCAGCTACTCTGAATAAAATGAACTTTACCCGAGCCAAATGCAGCACATATGCTCAAATGTATTTCTACAGCTATTGTTAGAGAAGAAGGGGAAATAAATCTTTATGTTGCATTTCTGTCTCTCACTGTTCAGCATTGCTTCTACTCGCAGGCATACTGGTTAATTATTCTTTGGTGTGCTGAATAAATACATTTTGTCAAAACAAAGCCTTGAAAGTTAATGAATAGTTACTACATTAGAGATTTGAAAAATATTTCTAGGAAAAATGGTTGGGAATTTTTCAAAGAAATAATTTTCTGTCAGATCAACTCGTAAAATAATGGAAACTTCTTATGAAAAGCTTGTACAAGCAAATGAAAAGTTGTGAAATTGCTGAAATGGTATGTTTTGAAACAATGCCATTTTCCTACTCTGAAACCACTTGTTTAGAAATTCCACTTTGGTTAGGTTTTTTTAGCTTAGTTTTTTTTAAAATTGGTAAAGCAAAATGCTTAAATTTATCCAAGTGGGATTCACTTACAATGTTTTCATTTCTTGTGTTCTTGTCTTATTGATGTTTTCACACTTCTTGCAGCAGTGGAGTTTAGGAAACATGTTTTGAAAGTGGGTGATCAGAAAGCACATTTTTTTTAAATGTAGGCATTTTGTCTCATATTTTCGAGAGTATTGATTGGAGGCTTTGTCAATTTTGTTTTAGCATATTTCAGTATTTAAATGTAGGGTCTTTTTATGCTTCACCTTAGGAGTACATGAGTTACATAGTGTCACGGTGATCCAAAACCACAGGTTTCTCACATTACCTGGCAGTGGAGAGAGAGAACACCATGGACAGCGTGTCCCGTGACAACGGGCAATGCATGAAAATACGGCCTATATTTATTTAAATTTTGTCATTTTCATATGCTGGTGGCTCTCTGTGTCCTATAATCACATGTCCAGTGGGAAGGAACCCCCTTAAAGCAACCTCCAGACCTCCCTCTAATAGTTCCCGAATGCTTTGCTCTGGGGATGAGGGTGGAGCCAGGCTGGAGGAGCAGCCTCACAGGCTGATTTGACACCCTTCTGCACAAAGAGATCCTACTCAAGTGAAGAGCCTGGAAGGGATAAATGCAACTGCTAAGTTGCTGACGGTACTCGGAAAATACAAATAGCAACCCTTATTGCCTGTGGTTTAGAAGGGTAAGCAGCAGCGACTGATGATTAAACGGGGACACCAAAGCTTTGATCTGCTTTTGTGATACTGATGCTCCGGTGAAGATCAGGGCGTGTACCCTGATCTCAGGCGCTCTGCCGGCACAGAGAAGCGCCCGTCCTAATGTTTCTTCCGTGTAGTACCCTGAAGACTTAATTAGAGAAGGAATGTGTGACAGGAAAAGAGGACAAGACAGCAAATGTGACAATACAGAACAGTATCAACAGGAAACCGCATGTTTTAAAGACAGAAGTTATCTTGTTATCTTGGCTGTGATGTTGTATCTCCTGCTGGCCTGCAATGGGTGACAGCTCAGGAAAATCCAAATGTTTAGCAGTGTCTGTGCTGAATCACATCAGAGGCTGTAACACCACCAGCATGGTAGTAGGTGAACAATGTGTTATTGTTAATAGTCTTTTGCATAAGACACAAACCCAGAATCTTAACCACAGAATATTAAATCACCTCTTTTGGCATGAATAGATAGGTTTACTAAGGGCCCTAATCCAGTTCTAATTTATGCTATTACCTTTTGTGTCTCTAAACACTTCCTGTAGTTTTGATTAGATTCGGTCCTGTTCTCTTCTTTTCCTTGGAACATAAATGATGAGAACAAACTATGCTGTACTGATATTTGAACAGGTTCTTATTTTCAGAATTGGATTTTTTTTTTGCATTGGGAAGTGAGAAAAAGAAATCAAATACACCATGCACGTAGTTTCTCAGTATTTGATCAGGGTTCTTATATCAAATCCAGTGTAATTACTGATTATGCCATTACAATTAAATAGTATTCCACATGCATGAGATATAAAATAAAATATAGACTATCATCTGTACAAGGTGATTGAGATTAAGATGCTCTAGCAGAGACTTTATTTTAGGACACTTCTCACTAGCCCACATAATATTTGAAATCTTACACATCTGAAGATAACCAAAGTGCTGAAAGAAGTGAGAGGTTCTCTGTGCCTGTTTTAAAATTGCCCAATCAAATGCCACCAAAAACAATCAAACAAACAAATAATTTAAAAAATAGACAAACAAAAAGGAGGGAATGTGACTAACTTAAGATTTTTTAAAATGTATTTTGTGCTGTATTCCAAGTTCTGATTCTGCTAAAAATTAGTCCTTGAAATTACAATAAAATTTATGTGTGGTGCTTATAAAATTTCTCCAGTGTTTGATCCTTGACTGGTGTTCAGTTTAGATTGTTTAAAAAAGAAGCATGGAATTTGCATGAATGATTGAATGAAATGAAGATGAAGGAATGTAACTGCTGCTGCCCAGATATTTTCTCTGCCTGCTATGCAGTGTGAAATAAATCTCATTGAAATCAATGGAAAGGTGTTAATTCGAGTGAGCTTTAGATAATGGCCCAAAGCTACTGCTTATGTAAAAGTAATTTATAGAGCTTTGCTTGGCCTGTGACTGAAAATAGGATTTCACGTATTGCAAAGTTCAAACAGAAGCTTAAAATAGCAAATAAACTTTATTTAATTTTAAAATTGGAAGAACTGCTGCCATCTGCACCTCTCTGTCCATAATTTCCTATGCAAGAAATTCCAGTGTATCTGGGGAAAGTGCTCCTTCAGTAATTCTTGTAGGTCATCCATGGGATAATACTAGTGTTACCACAGACTGGAAATTCCCCTCTGAATCCCTAACTAAAAGAGATATGGGGAGCAGCAAGGTGTAAGAAAGGAAGTGGCAAAGAGCTGATACCAGAGAACATTTCCTCCTCATCTTTGTCTCCTTCACCTTCCACATTTTCTTCCTACTGTTATGTCATCTCCTAACGATCTGCGGTTGATTCACCTCTCATCTGCATTCCTTTTGGATGATCCATTCCCTCCTGAAGGAACTGTGATGGTGGTCAACCACCACAGGTCAAACACGAGGGTCTTTTTTGTACATGGATTACAACTGCACTCTAAATGATTTAGGTTTATTGCTTTCTTCTCCTATGCCCAAGAGTTTCCAAAAAGTAGAGACTGTAGGACCACCACATTCTTCTCTGGCTTCCCAAGAGAGAGGTTTTACCAAAGTCTGCTGCCTGTTCCCTGCAGTCCTGTAGCCAGTACCCACCCTGCGCAGAGCTGCAGCACCTTGGTGCAACTTGGATCCTTCATAGACAGGGCTGTGGACTGTCCATCAGTTTGGGGACAAATTTGGCAGGCCAAAGCCACGATCATGAGGGGACAACCATGCTTTTCTTGTGCAGGTGCAGCACTGGGAGGGTGGGGGTTAAATGACAGGGTGCACCTGGAGCAAGATGAAGTGTTCAGCAGCAGTCCTGTCCTACCAACACTGGCTCTTCCAGTCTTCCCTGGAGGCCATGCTGGGCTAAGTGGTGGATTGAGGGAATAGTCCTGAGGCTGCTCCTCTGGGCTTCTGGCCCCAGTCATTGACAGCTGCTTCCCCAGCTTGCCTCCCTTCTGCAATGGGAAATAGCTCTGCTTTTTCCTGCTCTGTCACATTACAGCTCACCAGAGTAAATGCAGCAACTGCTGCAAAAGATTTAAAACTAAATGCAAACTAAATTAAGAACTCAAGGGAAAAAAAAAAACAAACAGGAAAAATATAAAAATTTTGCATGTAAACTATTTCTTTCAAAAATCTGAAAATCAGACTTTCACTCACGTGAATTTACATTTTTGCACTTCATGACATCATCATCATTTGCACAGAAAACACAGGATCTCAGAGCTTGCAAAATGAGTAAAAATAAAACAGAGAAATATTTTTTTTCTCTTACAGTTTTTCAATTTTTTTTTAATTATAAATAGCTAAATCAACAAACTTTACTGACCAAGGATGTTAAGCACACTTTCATTGTTGACTTTCAGAACTATTTAAACTCCTGAGTGCTAAAAATTAAAATTCCCTCTGGGAAATCTTGTAGCTTTCAGTGGACTGGGTTGAGGTCCCCAATAAGAAGTAGTTAATAGGTAGACTGCGGTGACTCCAGCAAAACAACATAATCAATTCCAGCTGCTTTTCTGATTTATCACCCTTATTATTGGAAGTCAGGGACACCACGAATTTGCACAGTAGGCATAAATTTTGAAAAGAAGGATAACAGTTTGTTACCTTAGTTGCAGTCAATTAGTCTGATTCCTCTTTTTTCACCTCTCAGAGAAAACCTGGGACCAGCCACCCCCCTGCTCAGTAGCTGATCTCTACTCCCCAGGCACAGTGTGCTCCAGTGGCAAGGACAACAAATACCCTGATTTTTTTTTTTGGGGGGGGAGTGGTTGGGTTTTTTGGGGTTTTTGTGGGTTTTTTTTTTTTGTTTTTTTTTTTTGGTTTACCAGTTTTGCTTGTTCTTTTCAGAAATGGAATAGTTAAAAGGGATGAATAGAACATTCTGTTTGGGACTTAAGTTTTCCAAAATAAAATATGTAAGTGAGGGAAAGGTTTCATTCAGTTTTGGCATCGCTTTGTTAAACCAGTTTAAGCCAAGAAAGATTGTTATTCCACAGTGTTTGCTGATAGTAGAAAGTTTACATATCAAACTGCTTTTTTTTTTTCTAGGGGAAAGAAAAAAATCTGTATGAATTTAAGGGACTGATCTCTTATTTGCTTTGCAGAAGAGATTGTTCTGTTAACAACTCATCGAGAAAAAGAAAAAAAAAGATAAACAGGATTAACTGTTTACTTTAAGTGAGCTGAAGTCGGGTTGTTTTTCCGAAGAAGAACACAATGTACTGTTGTATCTGGTTTCCAGAGTGGTGTTTATCATAATTCCTCCTGCAGTGGTTGGTAGAGTGCTGGGAAGGCTCTCCGCCCACTCGCAGCTCGCTCCCTTTCCCTCTCCCATTGAGGCCTCCGGCCAGGACTGCGAGATGGAGAGGGCTGTCCTGTGTGATCTTTACTGCCTGACATGAGCTGACATTGACCGAGAATAAAACAACAGGGGCTGTTTCCTAGAACTCTCAGTGGACTGCTGAGAACTGCTACCATAACTCCTGTAAACACACGGCGCGCACACACAAACACGCTCCCTCTCCTCATTTAGAAACACACCTAGGACAGGCAGCCACTAACAAGGGGTAGAGGAAAACAGCATGAGTGAAAAACACAAACGGCAGGCCCTGCTAGAAGGCAGAAAATTGCCTTTCTGCTGGGTAGGGAGCCCTGGCAAGACTGCACTTCTGCTTTTCTTCTTGGCTCTTTGCTCTGCCCTTGATTTTTGATGAATGTTATGCTTTTCTGCTAGTTCGGTGGGATGATGTGGCACTGACACAGCAGAGTGTCTTATTTAATACAGCCACAGCTGTGTAAGAAATCCTGCAGGGTTGCTATATTTCATTTACCTTTCACATGCCGTAGGAAATGCATGAGCAGTGTTACACTACCAAGAATGCGATTTAGGATCATCTGTGCCTGCTGAAATGGGCAAGGAGTTTTTTGATACTCACTGCATGTTGATTTTTTGTTTTTAAAATAAAATCTTCCAGGATCCCATTCATGGTTCTCTGTGGTTCAGAAGTAAATCTGGTGAATCCACAAACAATACAGTCTTGAAAGATAAGGGACCCCAGCACCGCTGCTACTGTGTTCTTGCTTCATTCCAGATGCTGTAAAGCCCTCACTGTGGGCTCTGCAGGGCACGTTGAGAGTTCTCTGAGTCTCGCAGCGTGAAAGAAATGAGTTGATACTGCAAGGAAACCCTTCCTCTCTAGATACACACATACATATATATAGCCTCCTCCCCTAACTCAAATGGCATCTAGCACGCATAATAGGCTTTGTAGACCAGCCCTCCTAGATACAATCATGTTATTCAGCTATTGCTCTCAGATCACCCTTTGAAGACAGGACTTTTATTCTGATTTTTACGTATAAGGAACTGAGGCGTGGAGGAAACATAGCGCAGCAAAAATGATGTGAAACACTGCCAGAACCAGCAATTGAATGCTGATTTTCTTGGAAAGGAGGGTGCTGAGCACCTTGCAAGAAAAGATCTTTTTGGCAGCACCCCACCAACTGTTGGAATTCTTGGATGCCAAAACAATAATTACAAAGTATTGAGATTAAAAAAATAAACAAAGAACCCCTCCTCAGATTCACAGATAAGTACTTGAAATGACTGGGTGGTAATTACCTGTTATATTTGGAACATAATCTTTCTATTGGACATCATCCATAAGAAAGACTTGCAGTTTTCAACTGAGCCTGTGAGTTTCTTAAATATACATTTTTACTCTTGATTAGTAAATTGCAACATGCAGGAAAATAATATTCTCTCTGAATTGTATACTGAAATAACCAAGGGGTTGTGATGGGATTCCATGCTGAAGTAATGGTACACTGAAGAACCTGAGGAGGGCGTGCATCATTATTTTTCTTACCAACTACAATTAACAGCACAGTGGGTGAAACATGCTGGGGTGATCTGATGTGCTAGCTTTTTTGTTACCACTCAGAATTGGTTTTATTTGCATAACAAGCTGTATGGAATGGATCATAGCAGAAGGACCATAAATTATGTCCCATGGGGGGGTTGAGATGCTGGGGGATCTGGAGGGAGGAAGGCCTTACTGCTCCATTCTGGCCTAGCCTTTATACAAACTTTTAGGCAATACTTAAGACGTTATTTTTCCTTAACTCTCTGGGTCTTCCAAACCAGATATCACTATAAAAATTGACTTACATGGCATCATTACTTTGGATCTAAACTGTGGATGTAGAACAACTTCAGTATTCATTTTGGAATCTGATATAAGCGAAGCTATCCAAGATGCTGAAAATATTTTTCAAATGCAACTCTGTAACTGTTTGAAATTACAGCTTAGGCTCTATATCGTGTTTGAGTGAATGTCAGGAATGTCATTTTATGGTTTTAAATGTTTTGTTTACTTTTGAGAAAAATTCCATGTACAAATAAAACACACACATCAGCAGTTTCATTCAAAAGTGCACTTAGAGACAGTGTCAGATGGAGAGTTTAAAAAGTTCACATGGTGTCACGTGAAAGCTTTGTATAGAAACGGTTTTTGCAGAAAAAAAATGAAGCTGTGGTTGTCATGGCAAGTACAAAAAGCTGGCTTTCGTGCTACACCAATTCCTGACAAGTTGCATGTAGCTCCCACCAGGCAGGTGGTGTTCCATGTTTTGAGTGGGAACATTTGCAGTGCTGTGCAGCCCTGCTCTCTACGAGCACATTCTGCATTAAAAAGGTAGCTCTGCTGACATGCTTGGCTCATGCAGGTCTCTTCCTACGCACAAAAGCTGTTTCCCACAGAAGTGCTGCTTCTTCAGGCCACAGGCAGAAAATAGTAGGTGGAAGGATTAACATGAATGAAGAAATGGAAAAAGCAATCAGCAGGCAGGGAATCAGGAAAGACCTTGTGGAAGTGGTATTTGATTTTCTAGTTTGTGTTGAGCTATGTGATGATTCAAGGAAGTGAATAAAAATAAGCAACAGTTATCTTATAACTTACATTCTCACTCCATTTTTTGACATATGTATAAAAATTGTAATGAAAAGCAAGAAAAATCCAAAGTGGGGGACTTGGTATAGTTAATGTAGTGAGTATTTGCAAGTGTGTTATAGAAATCCTCTGTTAGGAGGTGTCTGCAAAAATAAGTTTCCTTTCCTGAGACCAGAGAGGCCTCTGCAACATATTTTCTATTTGAGATGCTGAGATAAGACTAGGTCATTTCCCTGGTGATACTCCAATCATATGTGCAGTTTCCACCAATACTTCTGCCAGGTCCAGCACTCCAGAGCTGCCTTTTTCTTTCTTTCCTTCTGGGTCCTTCCACTGTTGCCAAATAAAAATATACATGATCACAAACTGTACATTTCAGTAGTTTTAAACCTCCAGTTTTCAAAGCAAAGTATTCTTATTTTGTTCATGTCAGTGCTTCAAACATAGCATCAGGCTGGGTGCAAGAAATGCCTGTACTTGGACCAGGATTCTTCTTCCAGCTTATTATTCCAGCTTGACATTCCCCTTATAAACTGGAAATGATGGTGCTTGTGTTTTCCTCTGTACCTTTGTGCCTCTGCAACTTATGCAGAGAAGGAGATAGTTACCTTCATCATTCATTTGTATTTGTAGCACTCAATCCATAGTTGTGTTCTGTAGAGCTTCACTCACTTTTTATTGACAGCAAATGATATGGATTTTAAGCAGAAAATTCTAAATCTTTTGTCTCTCCAAAGAAGGCTGTAGTGGGTACATTTTTTTTCAAAAGGGAGCATGAAGGGAGTTACTATATGCTTTTAATAGAGAAATCCTAATGTTAAATAGAATTATAGTATATTATATATATAAAATAGTATTAAATGAAAGTAATATTTTATATACATACATATATATATATATATATATATATATATATATTAGTGTTACATAGAAAAATGTTAGTGTTAAAACAGGGAAGATGGACAGTTGTCCCTGTGCTGTGAGTTTGATTTTTCAATTGGATATGGTGAATGCAAGGAGTTCATAAGGTAGGGATAAATGAAACCCAGGTAGGGTGGTGTCCTGCAGGTTACAGTTTGAATCTGAGCCATATTAACAGGAGTTAATCAGCTCCACCTTGAGACTTGACCAGACAAGTTGCTGGATTGGAGTTGTGTAGGTAGTGTTGTGCCTCTGGTGATGAAGGGAGAGGGGGTTTTGTTTGTGTGTGTTTATGTACGTGTGCTTTATGCCTCTGCTAGGACCGCACCTCACAGAGATAAGAAGTCCTTCTGACAAACAAAGCAGCAGCAGCTGTCTCATGGATGGTTAAGATAAAGCATGGGCAAATATCAGACCTAATACAAGTCAATTCGTTTTCAGGCATTTTCCCATTTTCCCCTTTCACTCCCTTCCAAAGAAAGAGCAGCTAAGGAGGTCTGTGCAGAGTGCTGCAAAGGTCGTGGTGTTTGCCTGGCTGTCCTGCTCCTCGTGCTGTACTGCTCAGCTTAGCTCTCATGGAGAAGAGCTGCCCTGGGCCACACAATTGTCCTCCTACCCAAGGCTAAAACAATTACTTGTTGGTTAAGATCTGCTCATGACAAATTTCTGCTGTTTGTTTTCCCGAGACTCAGTAAAGGCAGTGTCTGTGTAATCAGTCCGCTCTGGCCTCCCTGTGCTCACATCTCCTCTCCAGGCAGATCTTCCTTTTCTTACTCTTTTCCCCTAGCTGCTGAGGAGGCTGCAGGTGAACCGAAAATAGAGAAGGTTTTCATCGCCCTTACCTCTCCAGAAAGTCAGCTGCTTGATAAAAGGGAGCAGTATGGAGAGAGAGAATTTTTCATGCATAAAAACTTATTAGTAAAAGAAGGGTTTACCCTTTACCCATGAAGATTGACTAACTGGGAGAAGGGCATGGCATTAATCCTGTAATCCTCTCCAGATTTCTACTGGGAGACATTTTGTCCTAAAGATCAACACAATCATAGAAATAATGCAGAGCAATCAGTCTCATCTTCCTCCAGCCCCCATCCTTGCTTCTGGCTATTAGCAAATTAACAAAATCTTCCCAAGCTTTTGCATGAGACTTACTGTGTCATTACATTAAAAAAAAAAAAAAAAAAAAAAAAAAAAAAAAAAAAAAAAAAAAGCAAGCTAAACTCTGCCTCACTTCTTATCATTCCCTATCTTCTCCCCCTTTGCTATTACCAATGTGTCATACTTCACCTCTTCCTTAGTCTGCATCTCCTACATTTGTTCCTCTACTGGCTTTCTTGCTACCCCTCTCTCCAGGAGTGAGTTCTCTGCTATTTTACTTGAGACATTTCAGTTTCCAAACCCATCTTTTAAGTTAAGGGTCTTACACAGGGTTACATCCTGTTGTCCCAAAAATAAAGATAGCACGTATTTCCTCCCTGCACAAGCACCACTGATTAAATTGGAGATGTTGCCTGTCTTTTTTAACATTTCAGTACTATGCATGCTGAGAAGGCATTGGTAAAGGTATGTTTAACCTTATTAACTGATACAAATCAAAATTTTATGAAAAAAGGTATTTCCTTTAGATGTGCACAAAACATGAATGCTGAATTCCTGGGGGGCAGATACTCATTTTGGCTTTGCAGTTTGTCTCATAATTTTGATGTGAGTTTTCATCGTGGTAGTGAGGTTCAAAGCAGGGGGAAAAGTAATGGGACAAGCTGTTGGCTTTAATCACAGTTAGACTGCCTGCTAAAAATTAATTTGTGAGAACATTTGTTGTAATATGAGAGCAACTCTGCAACATGGGAAAATAATCCAAATGCACTGTTCTTGGAATAAAGTGAAATCAAGGGAAAAAAGAGTACTGGTAAGGAAGTTAAGGTCATTAATCAATAGGCTCTGAATGCAGCTGAACTACTGTCAGTGATGCTGACAGCATGTACAAAATCCGTAAGAACAGAACCAGTTCCAAAGAACAGGAGGGTAGTTCTCCAAGTGCAGTGCTAAGTCTGTTGTGGGATACTGCTGATTTCATGATAGTCATTAAATGGGAAAATCAGTTGTCCCTCAGACACCTATAGCATTTCAAAGTTTTGCCATCATTCATTGATACTGTTTTAAAGTTGTAGTGAAGCAGGGAGAATGTGTTTGTGAACTTCTATTCATGGTGTTGATCTGGGATATTTCTCTCTTAGTCTGCAGTTGGGTATCTGAAGGGTTATTAATGAAATTGTGACTTCCAAGTGATTTAAATGCATGTTGCAGAGAGACTGTGACTACCTTCTGGACACTGTTACGAGCAAGTGTAGTAAATAGTGTCTGTCTGCTCTTTTGTACAAACCTGACAGAGCAAAGGCACTTGGAATCTGCTGCTCTGCGTTCCGTTGTGATGCCAATGTGTATTCCCAGTGTGTGTGAATGTATTCCCAGTGTGAATGAGAACATTACTGATAGAAGCCTCCAAAGCCTCCAGTTCTTCTCTGCGTTGAGCATGGTCATAAGATGACCATTCTCCTATCATGTGACCTGAGATTCCTGTATGTGCTGCATACACTGGACAGCTGGAGTGGGAGCTTCAAGGAAAATAAATCCTTGCCTAGAAGCAGTACTTCATGCAAGTAGGAGTTTACTTTTACAGAGTTGATTTTCAAGAAACTCAGATTATGCTGCTGCTGCTGATGATTTGGCTACAGAATTTTTTGGTCAGATCAGTTTCCTGTCCTAGCCATTTCTGTGCCACCACAAAGGAATGGAAATCTGTGGTCAGGGATGTGGGGAGTTGAGATTCCCATGTCTGACAGAAACCATCTCTTTGCTTGACTTAAAAGGACTTGGAAAATGCTCTTTTACTGACTGATGTCTTCAGCACCAACCAAGCTAGTTTTATTTGGGCAATTAACATGTCCCAGAGGACTTAATATGACCCTGGTGCCAGCTAGTCTGAGACTTACTTGTGTTCAGTTATATCTCACTAAAGATATGAGAAATTCCAGTGATCAGTTAAGAGACTGCTGAACTGATCTGATCTGAGACACTAACTCAGTTGGCCCTTCTTGCTCCAAGATACAGAGGCCTAATTTTACACAATTAACAGTCAACATTTTGTTAACATAGGCAAAACTGTTTGATTTGTTTTTCCGGTTCCCCTCAATCTGATTTTCAGAAATGTTCAGAGAATATGAACTCTGGTTCTCCAAACATAACAATATCACAGGGAGTTTCAGTCAAATCAGTTAAAACTCAGGGGAGTTCTTAAATGAGTTAAAAGTCCTAACATGGAAAGCAGCAGGCAAACATAGTTCTTTTTTTTTTTTTTTTTTTTTTTTCTGATGATGACTCAGTTTGTACAGGACCTTTGTATCTAGAGGTATGGGGAAAATACGGGAGTCTTTGTTTCTACCCAGTCCTATCCCTCCCTGCTCCTTACAACCAGCATTTGAAAAAAAATGAGGACTCTTAGCTGGTTCTTGCACAATTGCTGATGTCAGAAAGCCTTTGGGGTTGTATCTTATATCAAATGCAGCCTTCTTGAGGGTCTAAGCCAAAGTTAGACGCTTCATAATGAACAAGGAAAGTGTGATTAGTGCTCTTCCATGTACCTACTTTTCTGTGTGAAGAAAATACCTGGGTTTCTTCAGTGTAGGAGCTCATTTAGTTTGAAATGTATTTTAGGAAGATATAATGACTGCTGTTGAATGCTTTCAGGGTGCATGTACGTTATAGGATGTGTTCCAAAAGCAGTTGGAGTTGGCTTGCTGGGAACAATGGTGCTGCTATGGGGAGGGTAGTTTTGGCATGTATCTTTGAAATGAACTGAATTCTGCTGCCTGGTGCACCCCTGAGTTTTATTTGGAAACAAAGATGTGTGTGCTACCCTCAAAGGTAATTTTTGTTTGCCTTTGAAAAGTTTCCATGCTTAACTGTCTCTTTCTGAGGCAATTAAAACCAGTCTTGTAGACAGGGGCCTCCTTCCTCCAGCCCTGCATGATTCATGCTATCGTGGCTGCTCATCTCAGGTGCAGAATCTTGTGAAATGCACTTTTGACTATCTAAATGTATGACATCCACTGATTTTGCCTTATCTGTTATGACATTGCTATCTTCTCAGAATGCCATCAAGTTGGTTAAGCAACACTTCCCAGCCCTACAGCCCCTACTTCCATAGATTTTAATCAAATTGTTTGTTTAGCAGGTTCTTAATTACCTTCTTAAAATAGTTTCTCTGGGCTTCATACCCAACTCTGAATATACCAATCTCCACATCTATGTTGTTTTGTTTAGTTTTGTTCCTCTTTAAAGAAAAATAAGTGTTTCACTCTTTTTTGCATCCCGAGGACTCTTTTTAAAAAAGGAGTGTGGGAAAATGTAATGCTTGATTTGCCAGTCTTGGTGATTATTGTGAAATATGTTGCTTTGCTTACTTCTAAGCAGAATTTTTTATATTTATAAACATACACATATTTATGTTTCTGTTGTTGTTCTGTCTTTATTGTAGAGTTCACCTCAAGTAAGGCAAAAACTTAACTTTCTTCATTTTTAAGTACACAAACCACATAGTGCATAGCAGTTAATTAATCTAATCCCCAGCGCAAGCCGTATACTCTTTGTTTCAGTCATGCTTCTCTACTTCATGGCCTTGCTATGTCCTGAAAATGTACATGAGAAAACCTTTAATGATGTTGGGTTTGTTTATTGATACGTTACTTGATAGGAATTCTGCAGATACTGAAGAGGATAAGCCCTGTCCTAAAGTTTGTAATATCATTTTCAGAACTTTGCTCAGTGGTTTGTTATGAGCAGATGCCAGTGAGTAATGGAGGAATGTTTTGCAGGTTATGCCTCCTTGTCCAGGATGCCTATGGCATGTTCAGTGAAGTGCAGCTGCAGTCCCTGAGCTCCACAAATGACATTGAGCAGTACTGCAAGAGATGGGAAGGAAAATCTTGCTGCTTAGCTGGAATGAAAATTTTGCAGAGAACTACAAGAGGAAGGTGAGAACAATTAATGGAAGAACATATTACTTGCTGTGGCAGGCAAAGATGGTCTGCCTTTTTATTTATTTCTGTGACCAACTTTCTTTGGAACAGATTGAACCTTGCTTTGTTCAATCAAATGTCCTCATTGCCACTTTTGGGGCATCCAGCTGTGCTTGAGCCAACTGTTCTCTAAAATGAGCATAAATAACATAATACACAAATACACACTTAGCAGAGTAAGGAATTACTGTGTACAATATTCCATAAAATATGAGTGTTTTCTTCCTGTTCAGTAGATTCAGAGACTTACAAACATTAGTTCACCTCCCTTTCATTGCAGAACTTTTTACTGCACTAAGTTTCTCTACAGTGCTGCCCAGTATGGCTTGAAGTTTCAAGCACAGATTTTCCTTTAGTATATTAGAGCTTAATTCTGTTAAATCTATATGGTTTTAGAACCACAGTTTAGGTTTCTTAAAAAAAACAAAAAACAAAAAACAAACCTTGCAAATCTTAAAGCCATTCTTATTTTGGAATAAGTATGTCAATAGCTTTATAGAAAAATTCCCCCAGGTAAGTAACAAATTGACCTTCTGGTATGTCTCAGATTTTGCTTATTCTGTGATTCCTCTTACGTTCTTCAAATAAAATATCTTTAGTCACCAAAAAAAATTAAATAGATTGATTATCTTACAGAGTATCTTTCTAAGGAGAGTGATACAATATTCTCATGGGGACCCATATAAATATAATTAGATTGGTTCAGTTCACAACATAATTTATTCGTACGAGCATCCGATCTAGATAAGCCTTTGCTATTAGAATGGCTATGGTATATCTGCTGACACTTTTTTTCCTGTTGAAAAATGCTGTTTCATCAAAACCAGAATGTTTCATGGAAACATTATCTATTTTGGAGACAGCTTTGTTGGGAAGACTTATTTCAGGTCCAGAGGGAGTGAATATTCTTTTTCTTATTCTCATTTCATGAAAACTTTGAGAAAGTCTCATTTTTGTTTCATATTGGAACAAAAACAAATTTCAAAGCTTTGAAATGTTTAGCAAAATGGAATTGTTGTTTTCCAGCCAGCCCTATTCAGTATGCTTTTCTTTTTATGTACTTGCAGTGTTAATTTTCAGAGCCTTTGGATTTTGAGCCTACTTGCATTTTTATGGATCTTTAATAACAAACACGTCTTCTTATTTAATTATTTTGTTGGCTTTTTTTTTTCAAGTTACATTTTTTCCAAACAAATTAAATAATGGCTTTGGAATTCTGGATACAAATGAAGTTTTACAACTGGCTGCTGGTGCTTCCAGTACTCTGCCTAACTAATAAGAGACAGACTTTTTCTAATGTAAATTCTGTTTCAAAGCAGCAGTAACTTACTTCTGGCTATTCTGAGGACACTCAGAAGACACATTGCTGAAAATGCTGGTGGCTCAGCTGGAGCTGTGCTGGTGGTAACCCTGCTAGGGAACATTAAAAGAAAATGGGTAGTGTAGCTTCGGGGACAGTGCAGCAGTTAAAACGTGATTTCATTGTACAAGATGGGTGGGTGGGGGAATTGTTCAGGGATTTATTTTTTCTTAATTGTTTAAGCCTACGTTCTGCTTTAGAACTTTTTATTACTTTTAAGTGTTTGGGACACATTCTAGGTGTGATGGAAACCACAGTAAAGCCATAGCTGAAATGAATACAAGGGAGTACTTACTCTCAGAGAGCATAATTAAGCTGTAGAGCTCATTGCCACTGGATAAATGGATTTCCAGAGCCACTTGTGTATCCAAGCACATGATGGTTTATGCCTGTGAGTGCCCAACCTTGGCTTGCAGCACATGAGTGAGTAAGAACTATGTGGTCTGCCCTGCAAGAAAGACTGCTGCCTTTTTTTTTTTTTTTTTTTTTTTTTTTTTTTTTTTTTTGAGAACACCAATTACTTTTTGGAAGGAGATGGCTTTGAAACTGTTTGTTTCCTGGAGTCTGAGAGTGGCTTTTAAAGTGAATAAAAGGGAAGAAAATGTAGGAAATACAAGGGAAAAGTAATGACATTTTTTGTGTGTGCCTTTGAAGCACATGATCTGGAGAAAGCCAGGAATGTCTAATAAGATCCCATATGTTCATGTTGTCCCACAGTCACATGGATTGTAATCAGAGACAGAATGCTTCCTCAGTCCCTCTGTGACACAGAGAAGATTTTCTAATAGATACAAGAGCTTCTCAAGAATTTTGCATCAATGGACCACTGTTATTGTTCAAAAAATTTTCCAGGCCCTCATCCATTTTCATAATCAAATATTTAATTTAAATTACTATTTGACATCATTCCACTGAATGCAATTTTAAAATCACTATTGTAAGCTGAAGTTTCATTTCAAGGGCTAAAAACCTTTAAGCCTACAATAAAGGGTATTTTACACCCAGGGGAAAACCCAGCTGAACATGTTACTTGATCTTTGGAACAGACCTGTACTGTTAAGGAGTGCTAGAGAAACTAAACACATTTCTTCTCTGATAAGAAAATACTTGTGTTCCAAGAGAAAAGTGGGATAAGAACTTACACAACCATGTCCTGTCTTGACAGAGATCAGCTCAGTGAAAAATTGGAATGATAGTAACCTTACATTGAGGGAAACACTTTTAATGTTGAATATTGGTTTTCAATATGCTTTGACAAGTAGTGGGGTCTCATATCGGTCGTTTGAAGGTCTTTTACTGATTTAGGTGCTTTTCAGAGCCAGGCTCATATCCCACACAAAGGATACTCCCCTAAACCATCCCTGCAAGAAATCCTTCCCTTTGCAGTCCAGTAAAGGAAGTGGTGTTTCCCTTTGCAGTCCAGTTTCTGGCAATCATGTAAAACAGAGGGACATGGCTGAATCATGGCAGAGTTGCTTGTTCAGTGCCTGATTTCCAGCAGTTCTTCTACTCTGTTTGTGAGGCTGTTGGGTAAAGTAGGAAGCAGTAGTGTGGCAACTGGCTGAACTTGTGTGGTTCAGTATCTGTTTCCTGACAGCTTTTCTCTTCACCCTCTCATCCATACTTGTCACCCAGCCTTTCCTACAACTATTCCTTGGACTGCCTGCTTAGTATCAGCAAAAAAGAAGAAAAAAAGTACAGTGGTTTAAAGGGAGAAGACTGAGAAATACTCATTGAAAGGCTGCTGGTGCTGTTGTTTCCTTAGAGGCTCATATTCTCACCCTCCCACTGCCTCATGTGTCAGTCTTAAATTCAGTCCCTTGAGGAAGAGGAAGTGAGATTTTTGGGGTGTGCTGCTAGAGGCAGGAATGCTGGTTAAGAATCCATATGCAGCACATGCAACCCCCCTGTTTTAATAGGTCCCAGGCATGTTTCAGGTGTGTCAGGTATAACCAGGAACTAAATGAATGCAATTAGATGCAGGGGCTGAGCACTCACTAAAATGCCCCAGGAGTAAATAACCTATAAATTGTCATAGTTCCTGTTTCCTACTGGAAATTAATTTCAATGATCTGAGATAATCTTTGGAGTTAGAGACTTGTCTTTATCGACAAAAAAATAACTGATTTTTTTAGCTCTACCTGGAGCTCCACACAGAGTAATAATTTGGATTTTGACAATTTGGGTCTTTTCACCTGATTTTCCTATCACTGAGTTGTTTTACTGCTTGGTATAGCAGATGTACCTGCTTCTTCTCTTTATGCTTTCTTATGTGTTAGAAATATGAAAGATTGCAGCAATTTAAAAATGGAGGGGGAAGGAAGAACACAGGGTGTCAGTACAAATTTTGTCCCTAAATTGAAAAAATGGTTAATAAACTTCAGAAGAAGAGGCAACTGCTGCATGTAGAATGCTAAAATCTACACTTGTGTTGGATAGGCTAAAACACTTTGAAGGATACATCAACTCATAAGCTTTGACTTTCGAGCCAACATTTAATTTATGGCAGGCAGTATTATCTGTTGCATTTTCCTCTACAGTAAACAGGCTCTGAATATTGAGTTCATCAACCAGTGTTATGTTTTTCTGAGAAATTTCTGCATTTTCAAATAAAGTTGGCTTCTGTTGTTTGTCATTTTAAACTTTCAAACGTTAGGCACTGAAATGTGAAATCTCCCTGTATGTTTGTAGTGGTCACTATTATGCTTGAGGGTTTTCATTCTTTTCCATTCTTTTTCCTTTTTATTTGAGTCACATACTTCTCTGGCCTCAATTTCTGTCATCTTTTCCCCTTTACTCTTCACTATATACTTTCTCTTCATTTTGTTTTGCCCTCAGAAGAGAGGACCACTCCTAACTGCTGCACAAGTAAATGTTTCAACTGCTAGACACTGACAGGAAATGTAATAGTATGAACTCTCCACAGAGCAAGGAGGTCATAACTTCCTTCCTTTGGTTTTCCCTCCTCCAAAAAGACCGCCATCTATAAGATCCACCCACATCTCTGGGTTTTGAGGTCCTGAAACATTTCAGTAATTTCTGTGGTTAAAAGTTGAGTTTCATTTAAAGCATAGTTTCAGTAATCACATTGAAGTTTTGACTGTGTGCATTATTTTTATATTAATTTCTATGGCTGCTTTTGTACCAGAAATGAAGTTTTTTATTTCCTGAATTTTCTATTCTTTAATAAACATGGACTGCTGCTTGTATCTTAATGCTTGTGTCATTAATCTGTTCAGCAATCAGCACTGGAGAATAACATAGGCATATCCATATTGAATCAGAAGTACTTTTATATTATAATTTCACTGGTTTAATGTAGTATGTGTAATTTCTAATATACTATAGACAATTGCATTACTAAAGTATGTAAATCATTCAACTAAATAGTTCCATATATCTAAACAAAATCTGGGTTAAAAAAAAGAGGCCAGCAGCCCTTCCTCCCTGTTTGTATTTTGACAAAGATGCTGGTTTAGTTGGCTCAGATTTTTACTTTGTGATTTTGTTGCTTGTATTACTCAAGACTAAGAAAATGTGGTGTTGCATAGTTTGTGCACTGCAAGATCTTAGTAGGTCAGTTAAAGGGAGAAAGAGAGCCTGCAGTGTCAGCTTTATGTTTGGATTGCTTGTCCCTTGACAGTTGAAGCTTATGCAGTCTAGGTGATTATTAAGAAATTTCTTAGTTTTGCACAGAGGGCTAGAAATGGCTTTATTTTTGAGTTCTTAATAATTGAGACTGAATAAATGACACTGCCAAAGCAAACTGTTTTGGTTTAGACAAAAAGTTTAAGAAGTAGGAGAGGAGGAAGCAGAGAAGTTCCAAGTCCTGAGTCCTCAGAGCAAAGCTGTGGAAGATGTCGGAAGAGACTCCTAGCATCTTTCTGTTCCTTGCTATAAACCTTGCATAGTGCTCCTTTTTTCCCTGTTTATGTGCCTTCTTTTCTCTGATACTGCTGGTATTTTCCCCCTCTAGTATTTTTCCCCTGAGCCTGTTATGATTATTAAAGTTGAAAAATCCCCCAAGCTATAAGCTGTATGTTAAAAGTTAGATCAGGCATGGCACACAAGAAGTTTTTGGACCAGAACTGTAGCTGAAACTTGGTGCTTTTGAGAGAAATAAACAAAATCTTCTTGTTAGGTTATTAAATGTCAGGTCAGAATCCATGAAATCCAGTTTTGAAAAATCAGAGTCGTTTGACTTTTGAAACACAGCTTGTAGTATGAAACAAATGGAATTTCCACAGGATCAGAGATGTTCTGATAGTGTAAGTACTGGTGTATCAGTCATGCATTTAGCCTGTTTAACACTCTTATATCTTTAAAATTCTCTGCCTGATGTCTGGGTACATAGCAGGCAGTTTACATTTACGGATACAGAGAAAAGATATACTGAAGTTTAGCAAAGAAAGGTTAAGAGAAATTCCTTTTGAGGACATTGGATAGTAAAAATAATTAAGGACACAAAAAAACCCCAATTTTGCTTATTATATGTATGTATACACACATATATAAAGTCTGTTTATATATATAAGCAAAACTTGAAGATGTGGGTTTATAGAAGAGAGGCATACCTACCTGTCATAAGTCCAAACTTCTGGAATATTTACTGTGACACTCCATTGGAGTTACTGATAGTTTTATTGTGTTGTTGTTAAACAGTGGAAATATACATGTTTGGGATGGGACAAAATTTGTTCTACCAAACACAGAGTTAAGCCTGGCATGGAAAGTAGAGAGTTGAGTCTGTCGTTTAGAATCTCGTAGATGATTTTTGTCCTTCTCCTGCTATAGATTCAGTCTTTTTTTTCAAAGTTATAGAGTACTACAATAAAGCCCTAGTCTCTGAAATAGAAGAAAAAGAAAGTTATTCAAAATACTTTACATATTCATTTTTGTTTTTGATCCTTGAGACTGTTTCTTCTCACTTCTTATTCTGCTTTTCCTTTCTTAGAAGTCTGTCCCTTTGTGATACTTTTTTTTTTCCCAAAATAACTAGCAATTACACTCACAGAGCAAAATTTAACCGTTTTTATTTTGTCTTGTATATCCAGAGAGGCTCCATATGCACATGGGAGCCGACCATGCCCCTTCACTGAGCCAGCTGTTCATCTCTTGTCCTGACTCTACAGCTGAAGAAGGCGACACATATTGAATAAACTGCACCCATTGTTCAAATCAGATTGATCTGGAGTTTGAGTGTTACTTGGCCAGTGAAGGGAATTAATTTTATTCTTTCTGTGAGGATAATGATCTTCTACAGAGGAGGACACAATGTCTTTGTCATTTCTCCACTGTCAGTGCCCCCACTTCATTCTCCCTTCTGTTAAGTGGAAGCCTGTAAGTGTAAAGAGGGAGTTGACTTTCCTGGAGATGTATAAGTGGGTGGAGCAACCAGGGATCTCCTCACCAGTTACACTGACTGATGGAGTGAGAGCTTCAGGAGAGACCATCCCACCTTGTAGACAAGGATCACAGTAGGATGTGATTTGGAACTAGCTCATCCTTTGGTTTGTCTCTGCCCTTGGCCTGACTGGTGTCAAAGAAATGATGGGGCCAAGATGTTCAGGAGGCTTACCCCACACAGCACTGATCTCTGCCTGCTTGCAAACAAATACTGTCATTTACTATTAATTAAATGCTCCTAGTTCAAGCAGTAGATGGCCTTCTCCAAAAGGGCACAAAGACTAGAAGAAAATGTACCATATGTGTTAGATATTCTGACACACGATAGCAAGTTAGGAGTGAGCTAAAGAAGAAAGGACAACTTCATGTCCTTTTAGAACACTTTAAAATGCAAATGAGGGATCGATCTGTGTGAAGATGTGAACATGCAACAAACAACATGGCTTAGTTGCTCTAAGTTGATAAATGTGCAATCTCTGTGCACAGTTTGTGGTACGTTCGTATCTGTGCTCCGACCTTGTGCTGTGGGTCGTGTGAGGAAGGCCATTTATGGAACTGCCTGAGTTGTACAGGAGGGTCTGCTCTTGTTTTGTAGCTCTCCTTTTTCATCTCCCAGTTAGCAAGACCAGTTAGTTCCTCTGGGCATTGGCCTTCCTTGTGTCAGATTTCATTCTGTACAATACAAACCAGAAAATCTTGCCCCAGTCAAGGATTCAAGAAGTGGTCAGTTTGCTGTAAAGTATCTTTAATACCTAGGGAATATTGCTTTGTGTGTTGCAATGGCATCACTGTTAAAAAAACAAAAACAAACAAAACCCCAAACTAAAAAATAAACCTCCAAACACCAAAACTATCCAGTCTCTCTCCTTTCACAGACTTGGGGATGATGCTTTGTAAGTCAGGAAGTCCATTTCTATAAAAAAGCAGCACTTTTGTGTCTCTAGTGTTTTCATTCATGTGGAGAACACAACTACAGGTAGCAATGTCTTCTTAGTCAGCCAGCTTGTTACCTGAATGGTGAGCCTCAAGTTGTATTCCCAAAGATTTCCTCTGAGATTTACAGCCATAAAACTCCTTGCAGAGCTTGTCCAAAGGCATCACTGTTAACACTGAATCACAGGCAGTGAAAAAAACATGCTGAGAAGCTGACAGTAGACACCCAAAATCTAAGGATACAGAGAAGGACTAGGGAAATGCAGAAATAAATAAGTTTAAGCAGAAGTGAGCTAAAAGCAGAACTTTAAAAGGAAAGTTTCCATGACCCCTTGAAGAGAAGCAGCATATTGCAATGTGCTTCAGCCCTGTAAACAGGGTGTATGATTTCCTTCTAAACAGTTGGGTTTAGAATCTAATATTACTTTTAACAGGTTTTGGACTTCATTTTTTAGCGTTGTTTCAGAAATAGTGGTTTGCTTAATTGGAGGAACAGACAACTTAGAGGCAGTGTGGGGTTAAAGTCCAGATCTCTGTGCTTCAACTGCACAGATCAGAGAACTTGGACAAGATAACGCAGAGCTTTAACTCAAAAATGTATGTCTCTTCAAGTTAGCTATCTGTTGCTATTTCCCCTCCCTCAGCTACTCCTGTCTGTCCATCAAAGATGTTTCATCAACTCACAAGGCAGCCACTGAACTGCTGCAAAATACAGCTTGGTTTGCCAAAGTGGTCAACATCTTACCTTAATGTGATGGACTGTTAATTTTATGTTTGTTTTTTAAATCAAAAGTGTGAAAATCAAAAAGAGATTTTGCTGATACCTGTGTCCTTCCCAAGCTACCATTTACCCCCAGTACCACTGAATTCTATGGTGTAGCAAGCTGTTTGTGGTAAAGGATTAAACATGACTTGCTTGTCACTGGATGTGATACATCCCTTCCCTCCCTCTCCACCCAGCAGCAGAAGCCATAGAGATTTAAAGAGACCAAATCAAAACCAGCTTCTAGAAAACAAATATGTTTTTAAATTGTTTTCATAATCATGCAATGGTTTAGATTACATTTCTTAATGAATCTTTTTAATATAATGTGTAACACTGGAAAACATTTTAAACCTGATTTTATTGGTCTCTTTGAAGGGCATTAGGACTGTTTAGTCTGATAGACAGTCTGTGGCCTCCAGTAGTCCCTGTAAAAGTTCCCGGACAAAGTCAAGACTCTGAAATGGTAAGTTTTGTTATTATGGATATTAATTTTTTCACTCACAGCTAGTATTTTTGATGGTGGTATAATCATGTTTACTTTGGGAATGAAGACTCTCTCCCTCTTTTTACATTATTTTACTGATTCTGACAACCTCCCAGACTAACCTGAAGCCTCTGGATTAGCAGCATCTTTCCAAAATGATGCAATTAGCCCCTTATTAATCCTCTAGAGCTGGAATGGTAAGATATCCAGACAAATTCTTCCTCTCTTCTCCTTGCAGGAGTAAAGAGCTACTGCTGAGAAAGCTACAAAAAAGGATGTTAACTCATTCTTTAAAAGCACTTTTCAGCCTTAGGTTTGAAAGCACTTCTTCTGAAGATTAACTTCTGTGAATCCTGGAATCAGGTCTCTTACTAGTTAGGCTGTCTCTGACTGATACTTGTTTCATGTGAGGACAGAAGGATGAACATAAAAGTAATTACTAAAGATTAATGAACGTTTCTGTGATTTTTAGGGGATGGAAAAGTATAGAAATGGATTTAAAGTATGTTATATATTTGCAAAGCTGAAATCACATCTGTAATTTTACTTCAATTAGCTTTTGTCTTTGAAAAGATGTTCTGTCACATCAAATCATTTTGGTAATACAAGACCATTTAAGAAGCTTCTGGGTAGCCAAGAGCTTGGGCTTTCTTGATGTTCTTGTACAGGCTGTTCTTTGGGAAGAAGTTAGTGGTATTAAAAATTGGTTTTAGACCAAAGGAGTCAGTATGGGGAAAAAAAAAAGAGAGAGCTGGAAATAAGCAAGTTTCAAAACCAGGGAATATTGAAGATGGATATTACTAGTTATTTCTAAAGTCCAAGAATCTTTCCTCTGCAATGTAGCGTGTTCTTTGCGTTGTCCGGGGTTTATGTTGAAGAACAAAAAGATCAGACCTCAGTCAAAAATAAAATCGAGACTGAAACGGAGTGAAATAGCTGTGCTCTCTTTGACTCCCTTTCATCAAAATATTTTGGAAGTCTCAGAGGGATGGATGGGTTTGTGCATTAAAATTATGTGGACAACAGAATGGGAATATCTATGGCTGAGGCAAAGCTCTTAAATGTCATTTAGTGTAGTTATAACTGTTCCTATTTCTTCATTTTTTCTGTTTTATTAGCAATTTAAAAATGGAGGAAACTTGCCATAATCCTCTAATTTACACTTCTGCCATCAGTTTGAAATAGAAATGAATTCCACACAGAACCACAACTTGCATTCTGATGCTCCACGTTTTTGGCTGGGTGGAGTCCTTTCAATTGAGACGCATTTTTCTTGATACAAACAGTATAGTTTTATGCACAGTTTTGTGGAAGCAGTTTTATACATCAGTACATAAATAATATTGCCAGCATGATGATGATGTTGTTGGGAAGGGACCTGTGGAACGGATTTCTTTTGAACCATATGTACATTCAAATACCTTCTTTAATGCTGTCAGAGGCAAACAGAGTTTGGGTATCAGCTTCCTTTGCTTTTGTTTTTCTTTAAGCAGATTCTTTTTAAAGACAGTGGGCAACTGTCCTTAATATATTCATATTTCTTCTATTAAATTAAATGTTTTATTAAAAACAAACATTGCTGAAAGAGTATTTTACCATATTTGCAATAAAAATTATCTTCTAGCATTGTCTTTTCTTTTCTGAGAAGTCTTTCCAGCTTGGGACCTCTCTAAGTGGTGATTGATAAAGTTGTTACGTCATGGTACTTTTTAAGGGGAAAAGAAAAATCTGGCATACCACAAAGAGAGCAGTTCTTGCAGCTCTTGCATTCCTGTTCTTCATTATCTCCTTGTGCTGTCCTGGATTTCATTTGGCAGCTTTAAAAGTTCGGCAGCTGTTTACTATCACAAAAACCCACCCACATGCAAAAGTCCCCAAATCTCAGAAAAGCTGTGGATGTTTAAAAAAAAAAATAAAAAAGAAAAAAAAAGAAGACTAATCGATGCACTCCTACCACGTAATAAAAATACGCAAAACAACAGAAAGCACCTTGAAATAGTCACTGTGTTTGCCAAGTGTGCCAAGTTATGAGTTGTTTTTGTGATGAGGATCAATGTTAGATTATGGAAATAATGATACACACAAGCTGATTTCACTTATAACTTGTGACTGTTGATTTATTAATTCATCTTCTACATCAGAGTCCTTGTTATTAACCATAAAATTCTGTTTCCCCATCCATCTTAAAATGTAAATTATTTTGTTCATCTTGCCTATTATTGTAAAACTTGACTGGCTAAATTAAAGTGCCTTTTTTATTGTCACATTTCTTTTTCTTATTTTTTAATAGATGACAACTAATCTTCCTCCTCCCAGCTTCTGTTACATTCTTACTGTTCAGTCTGGTGAAGTACATGTGGAAGTGGATGAGGAAGAGCAGATTTCTAATTTGTACCAGCCACCAGCTGTTCATGGTCTAAAGGAAATTCTTCGGGTAATCTGCTTTACAAATCAGATAACAAATACTTTTTACCACTGGATTTCTGGTATCACAGTTGTCTCATTCCCTATTTTTGTGCTATTTTCAGATTGATGGTTGTAACGAGCGGTGTAGCTTCTGGGCCCAAGTGCTCTATCGAAGGCTGCAGGTAATCTTTTTATTTAGCAATGAATTCAACATAAAATCAGCATCATGTCTATGTGAAGAAGATTCATCTTGTTTAGGGGTAACCCCAATGCCAGGATTATCTTCAAGAGTTGTATGGGCAGAATTATCACCAGGTCTAAAGTGCTTGTGAAAGGTAAAATGAACTGCCTCACAAGTTTCAATGCCACACAGCCTAGAAAGCTAATTATTCCTGAATAAATTGCTATCCAACCAGAGATACTACTGCACTCTGGAGAGAGAGCTTACAGGAAGTTAGTTGAAGCTCGATTTATAGCTGAATGCTATCCTTAGGAACGTAGCAAGAAGCTCCCAGTCAGTTGGGTGTTAGGGGATAGAGTGGAACAGATGATGGTTATATAAAAATACAGTTTTGCTCTTTTCATGCAAATGTGTTGGTGATTTTCATTGACTTCCATAGAAGTCCCTCAGGCAAATTTGGCTTTTATGGTCCAGTAAGTAGTAAAAGGGAGGAACTCTTAGGTAAATACATCTGCCATCCATACTGTGCCGGAAAGCTTACAATTATGTTTTATTTGTTTCTGAATGATGCTACGATGTTCTTTCAAAATGTTGCTAGCTCCCTTAGTAGTTAAAGGAATTTTTTTGTTGCTGATTTATTTATTTTTTCCTGGCGACTGGATCCTCAGTACAGCCAGCACTGAATTCTAGCAGAGAATAATTTGCAATTGTCCATCAGCTTCACAAGAAACAAAGTGTGAATCAAAGCATATGAACCAAAGACAAAGAAATTCCAGAACAGCCAGCAAAATAGCTGGAGATGCTTCCCACAAGTTTGAGACATAAATTTAATTTAGATCTTGCCCTTTTGCTTCAGAAGCCAATGAATTATGATTTAATTTTTAGGCAGGGAGTACTTTTAACTACTGAGATGAGGGGTATCTCTTGTGTTTTCTCCGTGCTAATTGAGAATGTGACAGAGCATTTGCAAGCATGGAATTAGGAATAGCTGGATGGGATCTTTAGTGTGCCAGCAGAAAGATGGACACATACATGTGTAAATTCCTATTTCCAAGAAACCTCTTCTAGTCAAAAATGAAATAAAATTGCAGACTAGGGGCATCCTAGCCAAACATTTTTTAATTCAGGAATGTCTACATCTGAAATTCTGATGCGGGTTATCAGTATTCTTATGTAAAAGTGCTTCATCACTGAATTAGAGAAAAGATGAAGCATGCAGGAACAGATGTGATTTTGAAGAATGGAATACTGAGTAGCAGAAAAAAAAGGTCTGTGATTTTTTGTCTTGCTCCTAGAAGTTTTATTAGTTCTTTTTTTAAAGACTATTCACTTACTGAACTGTAAGCACTAAATTTTTATAAGTGAACAACATGAGTGCTCATAATTTTTTGAAAGTAATGATGGAAAAGAAATAGAAGACATTCTTCTTATGTTTAACTTTCTGGATAACTGCTCTAGGAATGTAAAGGTATTTACCTGCTGCTAGTGTATCACTTGCCTAGTCCTCCCAGAAGATCAAAAACAGCAGCTTGTTTCCTGCAGCTGCCTTTTCCAAGAGGATGTACCCTTCACACGCAAAATCACCAAGTTGTCGTAAGTGAGGAAGGGACAATGATTTGGTTTGTTTTGCAGATTTATTATTAAATAATCTGCTATGTGAGCTAATTCAGATGTACCTTAAAAAACAGTATTTACTCTCTGTAACTACAGTATTAAGTGCTTAAATTAATATGGCTTAATTTGTGTGAAGGAGGAATGGAAATATGCTTTTTTTATTAGTCCGAATCCGAACTGTGGTTCAGAAGGAACATGAGGAAATATATTCCATCTGTGGTTAAGGAGCTGTCCTTCCTTATAACTCAATCCTGCTGCTATTTGTCTGTCGTGTCCTCATCTCTGTTCAGAACAAATTGTCACACATAGCAAGATGATGATTTTATACTAACTTGTGATTTTTGCTTTTATTATTATTTACTTTTTTGGATGATTTTCCTGAAAGAGAGCTTTTAATGTGTTAGGGATTCTCAAGGGACAGATGTAAAAATTCTTTCTGCAACTGTCCTAATGGTATCTATGCAGAGGAGGTGCCCAAATGTATGCAGTTACTAGGCAAAACAACAACATCAGTGCAATAGGCAGCATATGCTGTATTAAGGCATAACTGTGATATCTGAACTGTGAATTTTTCCAGTCACTATTTACAATTACCTCATTTGCTCTAAGAGTGAGCATGGACAGAAAGCCAGGTTCAGTGTGGCTGATGATTTCAGAGTTAGAATTGCAAAGACAAAATACTGGGGGTTTTGTTGCGTTACCTTCTGCCACAGACATGCAGCTCTGAGATTCAAATGCTACATGTCTTTCCAGGCATTATAGTATTTAATTTTCAAGTAAATGTTCTAAGCATTAATTTTTGATCAGTAGAGTAATTAAGAAGAGTAACAAAAACATTTTAAATTTATTAAGTTATTTAATTTTAGATATTTTAAAATATTAGAACCTGAAAATTTCCAAGTTCCTTGCACTGGTAAATATGAAATATGCTTTGATATGGTGTTTTTATACCTGTCTGTGGCAGAAAACTTATATTGTCATTGCAGATTCATATATCTCTTACTTAGGAGTTATCTACTTCCTTAACTTTATGCATTTTTGGAATATGTAGGGATATTTGTTCAACTGGAAGAAAAAACTCCACTTTGCAACTTGGTTGTGCTTGGGAATCTGTTAACAGTACCTAGAAAATGTGTCCACAGAGGAATAATATTAGAAGAAATGCTCTTTCCTCATTTTTTTAAGACAAAAATTATGCAAGTCTTATTAAAACCATCCAATTATCTTTTTATGTATACCATATATATAGTATATTTTTTTGGAAAATATATTTTCAGATCCCACGTACAGTCCAAGAAAATTATGATAAAGCATGATGGTTGGCTGAGGTAAAGCCAAGAGTCCAGAGAGTCAACCTCAGAAAGTTAATTTAAGGTTGAGATTTTAAGGTTTGTATCTGAAGTAAGGAATACCAAAAAATTCTAGTAAACCTTTGACTCATTATCCTGTACAAGCTCCAACTGTAATAATTTCTGTCAGTTTTACGAGTCATTTTAATATGAAACTGTTTAGTCTTTTCTTCTAATAAAAAAAATTAACAATTACATTCCAAATTTGTAATTTTTTTTTCCTAATCACAGACAAAACACAGTGTTCCTATAGATCAAAGAGAAATGTTGTTGTTTGTGACTGACTCCACACTGCAAAATGTGGTTCATGGGATTCCAAAAGTAGTTGCTGTGTCAGTCACTGCGTCGTGTGTTCTCAGTATGGAAATCATAGAAGCCCTCAGTGCTGGCTCACGACTTGTATTCTTCAAGGATGCTCTCTGGGGAAATGGTAAGCTTTGCACATGGTTTGGAAGCAGTTGGAGTCCCACAGAAACAGCACCCTTATCTCTGACACCTCAATATGTGACCTCCAGAGAGATCACTTCCATTATTAGATGAAGATGAGACTTTGCAAGTTTGGGATGAGAAACTTGAAAGGGATTGTAATTTAAACTTTCTTGTAAAGTTTCTTTTTCTGTATTTTTGGCTTGCTTTTGAAAGTGAATGAGAAATTCAGTGATGTTGTTGTATGTCCACCAGTATTGCTGTCAGTCTTCTCTGATGACTGTTGAATCTGATGACCAGTGTAAATCAAATTTGTGAGCTGACAGAAGGCTCAAATATATTAAGAATTCTGCATGTCCCTAGATAGAGAAATTTTACAATATCTCCTAAACCATCTTAGCTGCGAGCCTTCGCAGCCATATAGATAATGAAATTATGGTTGATCCCTTTACTTTCATTTTTAGTCACTCTTTTTTGAGTTTCGAGTTTATTTCTGTATGGTGACGGAAGAGCTGACTCACATCTCACACCTTCAGACACTTCCAGAATGTAAGTGAACTGGAAGTACAAAGCTGTGCAAAAGGTTGTGTGTCCTGAAGCAAAAATCTCTGCTCTGGAGAATAAAGCATTGCATGCACCTACTCTTTGTAATCTTTGAAGCAAAGTAGGACCACCTGAAGGGGTGACCGAGCTTATTACCAAGGAAAAGCCTGTAACTTGTTTGCAAGGAGTGAGATGCGATGCAGTCTGGGTGGCATCAGACTCTCTTCTGGCATGTTCAGATTTTTAAATTTCTTTTTCTTCAAATTCAGATTTCTTTTTCTTCCTGGGAGTTGCAAAGTGTACCAAGAGCGTGGTGCATGTATCGCTGAAAGCAAAATATTTTGTCATTGAGAAAACCTGATGGAGTCTATTCATCTGTTTGGTAGCTGGCAGAGATTGTTGTCTTTATTGGCCGTGACAATTAACGTGGTCACCTTTTTCCTTGTTACTGTACTGAGTTGAAATGTCTTTTTTGGCAGGTAGGATTATTTGTGTTGAACGTACTGTTCTCCTATTACAAAAGCCTCTTTTGTGCTCGGCTGCCGGTGCTGACCTCAGTGAGCTGACTGGCCCTGTCAGACTCGATGAGCTGGATTCTACCACACAGGCCAGCTCCATTTGTGTTCTCAGAGGTTTGTATGGCCTTGCTGAAATGAGTGTGGTTAATTATTTGTGCTCACTTTAATCTTTTGTGTCTTTATATTGATTTCTTGCACAAACAGCGTGGAGGGATAAAAAAAGCATGGCATTGCTGTGGGTCATTAGGATATTGAAGATTTTATGCTTCACTGTGGGCTCTGTTTGCCTTTTGCTGGCCAAGCTCTGCTCCCACTCACTCATACTCCAGAATAAATGTTTAATGCACAATCTGTTTCATTATATTCCTTCCTTCACTGTCTTCTTTTAGGAGCCTTCTGTTCACACCAGCCTTGTTGATGTTGGCAACAATGAGTTATACCAGTATTTTTTAGGCAGATGGGTAAGATACGTTACCCAGATCTTGAATGGTAGGGGTTAGTGACTGATTTCCCTGGAGCTTTGCTGCAGTGGAACAATTTATTATTTTACCATAGTAATTTAGCATAATGTGGCCAGTATTTGCTCACCAACCACTTTGGATCATAGCTTTGTCTAAGATATGGTTTGACCGTATCTTGGTCTTACCACTAACCATGCAGAAACATTTCTTACTACAGATTTTCTAGTGTTTCCAAATCATGCAGAAACATTCTGTATTGTGTATTTTCTAATGCTTTGTCCAGACAGCTTCTTAAACCTCCCAGCTTTACAGTGCCTATGAGAAAAAGTCCTTAAAAGCCCAACAATTCTTCAAGGCTATTTCCTTCCTTAATTTAACTTGTATTATTCCAGTAGCGCTTGTAGAAAATTCTTGATACACTTTTGCACTTACACCTCCAAGTATTCACTGGAGCATTTGAAATTAACTTTAAAATTACAACAAATAATGGTTTTCAAATTAATTCTTCAACTATAATATGATAGACTGAGAAGACAGTTTGAAACCAAGCAAAGCCTTTACTAAACATACCTGCTGCTATGGTGGAGCCACAACTTAGCAATGCCTCTGTGATTAATTACTGAGCACCTTGCAATGACAAATGTTGAACAGTGCATAATGAAAACCAAGCACAACTAGAGGTACTTCACTCAAAGCCTTGGTTGTTATGTACATCTTGCATTGATACATCTACTTGAAAGATATTTCTGTCACTGGGTGTGAAATGCTTTTTGACTTTTTTTTTCACCTCTCCAGTAGTTAGGTTAAGAACTGTCACTTCTCTGCTGTTAATTTTGTGATTATGAGAAGTGCCTGTCTTCTTTTTTCTTGTTGACAGTGTTCATAGTAGGATTAAGGAAACATCTCTCTGTCCTTTCTTTTTCCAGCAGAGCAAAGAAGGTACACCTTTGTGATCTGTTGTGTAAACAAGTACTTACTTTACACACATGGGAGACGTCATGCTTTGCCTGTCCTGAATTACAGATAGAAGAATGACAAAAGGAGAAATTAATCCTACAACCTTGTTTAATCTGGGGTTTGTGCAGGGTAGCTGTTATCAGTATGTTACCACACCTGAATACCAACATAGAATATAAAATATCTTCTTTATACTTATGCTCCGGCAATATATAGATGAAAATTCTCACTTTTGTGTGTACTGAAATATTTTAATAGCATTCAAGAGATACAGTCACTGTTTTGGGTTTCAATTAAGTAGCCTACGTCTTTCTGCTGAACTAATGAAACTAATAGCATTGACCCTACTTTGTTGGTGGGAGAATATACTTTTGGTGGAACAATGCATGGAGGGAGATGTATCATCTCTAAAATTCAGTCACTGTCTCTTATCTCCTAAATCAGAGAGCTGTTAGTCTGGCTTTCAATGAGAAGCAGTTATTACCTCGTTCATTCTTTTTCTTTGTGCATCCTCTCATTTCTTGTACTTTTGGTCACCTATGTGTGTTGCACTCTGGCATCCTCCCACCTAGCAAAGAGGCTGAAAAGGCTTTCTCTACCCCTTCCTGAAGGAGTGTGCCTTCCTGCTCCTTTGGAAGGAACATCTGAAGTTCTGCCAGTCCAAGCTTCTGCTTAAAGCTGGGCCCTGACCAACTTGGTAGAACTCTGGACTGGATGTTCTTCAGAGGTTCCTTCCCTATCAAAACAGAAAATGTTCCAGTCCAAGCAGATGCAATGAGTTTGTCAGAAATTCTTGTTTCAGGGAGGTCCAGTCATACCAGCTCTGGGATAATGGACTGTGTTGCTCTTCAACAGATCAGTGAAAACCTGTGGTTGCTTTCTAATGAAAAGTTTACTCTTCATTGCAAGATGAATCTGCAGTTTTCACCTGTGATCGTAGAGTTAATAGGTTTCTTATCACTATGCATTGCAGGGTAATTTATAACCTCTTTTTGCTGTGTAGTAGCAGTCAGGATGACTTACATGTTGGCAGCTCATGTGGCACAGAACTGTTTTTCCTCTTAATCATGCTTTGAGTAAATTCTGCTTAGTCTATACCACATGTGATATGTGGGAATATTACTTGATTAATGCTATTTGCCTAGTGTATGACTCACCAACAGTGATTGAATTTTGATGCTGGGTATTTTCCTATTTCAGCCTTTGCTAGGCGTGTGGGGTTTTATTCAGTTTTCCACTTAATTGTGGGACTAAAATGGGGTCAGTCAGTTTACCTATGTTTCCTTTTTTGATTGAATTTTTTCATTTCCTGTCCCATTAATCAGGATAACTGACTGGGGGAAAGAAATCCAAAACAACACCTCCATGTTTTAATTGTTTCAACCAAAATGTTCCTGTGCATTCCACGTGGCAGACATGCTTTTCCAGGTGTTGTCCTATTTGTCAATCTCTTCATAATGGTGCCAGCCACAACCCTTAAAAACTTAGACTATTGCTAAAAATTGAATTTTGGCCTTGTGCATTTTCATTTAAAAGAAGGATCTTGGGAAAAATATCCAAAAGGTTTGTGTATGTCAAGCAAAATCCAGAGTCTTGCAAAAGATGTGCAGTAGTTCAGCATCCTAAACTTGAGAAATCACTTTATAGGGTGCACAGACTGAGATTACTACACCTGTTGCTGCTTTGGGTTGGTCTGACTTCAGTGATGTCTGGTGGTTTTCTCAAGGGAACTCTACATTATCATCAAAATAATCTTCTCCACTAGACATAATGTCATCAGTATGATCCTGATTGATTTTCTTCAAATGTACTTGCGCTGGCATCTTGCAGTTAGAATATGGCACACAACTGGGAGAAAGTGAAAAGGCTTAGAGAGAAAGGGGATTTGTTTTGGTTTTAACAATTTTTTTTTATGAAGAAGGAAACATACTCAGCAAACTAATTGGTAGCTTTTTGGTGAACAAGAATGATAAAATCATAGAATCACTTAGGTTGAAAGGGATCTTTAAGATCATCCGGTCACACCATTAACCAAAATCAAAACCAGCACTGCCATGTCTACCACTAAACCATGTCCCCAAGTGCCATGTCTGCATGTCTTTTAAATACCTCCAGGGCTGAGGATTCCACCACTTTACTGGCAGCTATTCAAATGGTTGACCACCCTTTCAGTGAAGAAAGTCTTCCTAATACCTGATGTAAATCTCTCTTGGCATAACGTTAGGCCATTTCCTCTCATGCTGTCATTTGTTACCTGGGAGAAGAGGTCAACCCATGCCTGGTTACAAACCCCTTCTAGGCAGTTGTAGAGAGCAAGAAGGTTCCTCACGAGCCTCCTTTTCTCCAGGCTAAAGAACCCCAGCTCCTCTTCATCAGCTCCATTGCCCTTCTCTGGGCCGCTCCAGCACCTCAGTGTCTTTCTTGGAGTGAGGGGCCCAGAAGTGGACTTGAGATGCAGCCTCACCAGTGCTGGGTACAAAGAGATGATCCCTTCCTTGGTCCTGCTGGACCACACTATTGCTGATACAGGCCAGGATGCCACTGGCCTTCTTGGCCACCTGAAGGGGACACGCCGGCTCATGTCCTGTTGGCTGTTGACCACCACCCCCAGGTCCTTTTCCTCTGAGCCTCTTTCCAGCCACTCTTCCCCCAGCCTGTGGTGCTGCTCGGGGTTGTTGTGACCCAGGTGCAGGACCCAGCACCTGGCTTGATTGAACCTCACACCATTGGCCTCAGCCCATTGATCCAGCCTGTCCAGATCCCCATGCAGAGCCTTCCTGCCCTCCAGCAGATCAACACTCCCACCCAACTTGGTGTTGTCTGCAAACTCACTGAGGGTTGACTGGATCCAGATTATTGATAAAGATATTAAACAGGACTCGCCCAAATACTGAGCCTTAGGGAACACCACTGGTGTCTGGCCAGTCAAGTGGATCCAGTCAAGTCAAATCCACCAAGTGGATTTAACTCCATTCAGCATTCACATCATTCAAAGAGAAACATACCCATGGAAACTCCCAGTTTATCACGAGCACTGAAGAATCAAAATTATTCTTCCAAGAGCCCAAGTGGCTAAATAGAATATCTTATTCTGTCAGAGAAATGCCTGATATTTTGTTGTACACTTAGAAATTGGGTCATAAATGTTGTATTTGAGAAGCAACTTTCCAGATCTTCAGACTCTCTGTCCTTTGAATTCCCAAAGAAAATTACAGTTTTGTTGTTTAGATGTAACTCCCTCCTTGTCCCAGAAGAACCAGAAAAACAAGGGATTAACACCCTGTCTTACAGTCCAGACACAGTAAATGCTCCATAGTCTCCAAGGCTTTCTTCTATTGCGTGTGGTGTAGAACTGTGAGATTCTTGCTCAACAGAGGCTGGATTTTTTAGTCTGTAGTTCTGTTGTACTAGTGAGGTTTTATTTCGGTGTAATTTCATTCTTACAGGTGAATATTTTTCTCTATAAATAATGCTCATCATTTCAGTGTATTGTTACCATAAAATATAATACACTCTTTATTGGCTTCTCATAAAATTCTGAATATATTTTTACTTGCCAAAACTAGCAAGGCCCTTTTTGTTAGTCCAAAGTATCTTTGGCATTCCCTTCTTACGCACACACTTAAGACTGTGAGCCAGATCTAATCTCTGTTAAATCTGTATAAATGAAGAATAACTCCATTGTTAGTGGAATTTAATCTGCATTGTTATTTTCAGAAGGGATTGGGGCTTCTTATTGGTTTGTATTTTCTAAATATCAATATCAAGCTATTCGATCTGATTATTTGTGTAGCTGTTTATTGCCAAGAAAAAATCTGAGGACCAGAAAGAAAGCAAACAAGCAAAACAAATCAGAAAATCAGTAAAATCCAAACCAAAAGAACTGAGCCTGTTTGGAAAGTTAATTGTCAATTATCTATTTTATGATATTTTTTAAATGTAACACTCTGCTGTACCTTCATCCCTTGTTGGAAGGACAAAGGAGAAAGGGAGTGAGATTGTTGGAAGACCTGATTCTTGCTCTGATAAGTCTTAAGCTGTTTGTCAGAAAGGTTCAAACCTGCTGTGAAGCCAAGAGTGACTGTGTTTGCTGGCTTAACATTAGCATTTTGTAAGAATTCCATGTTCTGCAGGTACTGTTGTTGGAGTTAATGAGAGCACTGCTTTCTCCTGGCCTACATGCAACAGATGTGGCAATGGAAAGTTGGAAGTGTGTCCCCAGGACAGGTGAGAGTCAGCATGCTCCAGAGCACTCCAGGTGTTTTGTAGATGTAGCCATAACAGCAATAGGTGATGCAATGATTCCTGCAGGCACAGGCTGCACTTTGCTCCTTCCTAGAGCTAAGACGTAGTATTTTTATTGCTGATGAACTGATAAAACCTGCAAGGTTACATTAATATATGAAGAAAGGTACAAGTAGATATGAAATAGTTTGATTTTTGCAGTTATTACTTGTTTTTTAAACCAATCTTGCTTATAAAGGTTTCATAGCCCACTGCATTATAATATTGCTTTTAATAAATATGCCCATAAACCACAGGTCTGATTTTAAGTTCCTCATTTTTATACTGGACTATGATCTGTGCTACGATTTATCTAAGTATGAAAGAATTGCATTTCAGACCTATTAAATTTGTCACCTTTCTAAAAAGGATGTTGAATAATTCTGGCAGTATGTTTGTCCTGAATGTGAGGACTGATCCTACAGGACGTGTTGCCACCTGAAATGCTGAACCTGTGTCACACTGACACAATTTTGGAAAGCCTCCCCTGCAGCTGCCTAGACAGCTTGTGCTTGCAGAGTGTGAGACCTGGTGGAATAAAAGCCCAAGGGATAAGAGCAGTCAGAGGGAGGGAGGGAGGGAGGGAGGAAGGGAGGGAGGGAGGGAGGGAGGGAGGGAGGGAGGGAGGGAGGAAGGAAGGAAGGAAGGAAGGAAGGAAGGAAGGAAGGAAGGAAGGAAGGAAGGAAGGAAGGAAGGAAGGAAGGAAGGAAGGAAGGAAGGAAGGAAGGAAGGAAGGAAGGAAGGAAGGAAGGAAGGAAGGAAGGAAGGAAGGAAGGAAGGAAGGAAGGAAGGAAGGAAGGAAGGAAGGAAGGAAGGAAGGAAGGAAGGAAGGAAGGAAGGAAGGAAGGAAGGAAGGAAGGAAGGAAGGAAGGAAGGAAGGAAGGAAGGAAGGAAGGAAGGAAGGAAGGAAGGAAGGAAGGAAGGAAGGAAGGAAGGAAGGAAGGAAGGAAGGAAGGAAGGGGTTTATTCTACTGAAAAAGCTTATAAAAATCGTAAGTTGTGTTGTTCTTACTGAAATAGATTATATTTTCCTAAAGATGAGAGAGATTCGCCCTTTTTGCTTTGTTGTACAAAAAAAAAGGGCTGAAAATCAAAACCAGGTGTCCTGTATTATGCTGTCATGCAAAAAATAAGGATGTGTCTATATTCACATGGTAGTGTAGTCCAATTAAAAAAGTATCTCACCTGTGAAGGACACTTTTGCTTCATTTGGAGAACAAATGAAGTATCAATATTTGTTTAAGAAGTGCTTCCAACAAGCACTTAGAGCTGAGCTTAATTTTGTGCATGACTTAAGAGTGCACTGAAAACATTGAACATTTGCTGAATGAGGGCCTAAGTCAATAATTCACTTTGGCCAAATCTATACTACACATTTTCTTTTGCCATAACTTTTAGGAGGTTATGAGATTAATATTTGCTTAAGTGGGATGACTATAAATAGCAACCTCTCTCCATGCTGCCAGAAATTATAAAAGGAAGATCCTTTTGCCAGAAGAGTTTAGGTCCTCCAGGAGAGTTACAGCCAACAGACGAGTTCTATTTGCTATTATCAACTGAATCTCTACCAGGGCTTTGTTACTAAAAGTCTACCAGCAAAGTATTTTAGAGAATACTTTAATTGGGGGTTTATTTATTTTGATTTGTGACTGATGGCTTGTTTGTTTATTTGTTTTTCCATCTGCGTGTTTCAGAGAATTGCTATATTGCAACCAGTGCTCTGATATTGTCACAACACCAGTTTTGAAAATGCAGCTGGAAGTCTTCTTGAGTTGTCCATCCCGATCTCAAAGCACGGTAAAAGTAAAGGTATGGCATGAAATAAGCACTGGTGTATTGGGTGCAGTTAGGCTAGATGTGTAGACACATAGGTATTCTAAGCCACACTTCTGTGAACAGTTCTGTCAGAAGACAAATTAAAATATGTAAGACTATCCCATAATTTAATCTAATACTAAGCTTGTGTTTTATTGGGCTAAGAACCCAGTTCTCAGATCTTGCTCAAATAATGCAGTCATTGAGTTCACCCTGAGGTTTGCAAACTGTTCTATGGCCCAGATGAAGGAATTTGTTAGGTTGGGCCTTTGGAAACCTCAGTCTACACAGTCTAAAAGGAATTTGTATCTTTAGACTTCCATTCTGAACGTCTTTTGTGTCACCTTTCCTCTGCTTTCTTGGCCAGAGAAACAAAACTGTTTGATATTAAAATGATAAATCTTTGTTCTATATGACTACAAACAGAACGTCTTTGCACACTTAAGAGTTTTGTCATGAACAAAACCTGTGAATTTTGTCATTCCAGCTGTTGCAAAGGACAATCTCTTCTCTCCTGATGTCTTCTGCCAGTGAGGATGGGGTAGGTATAATGAATGCTGACCAAAGAAAGTTAAACTACAGAACTTAACGTAAAGGCAAAGTACCAATGTGTTGGCAGGTCAGCCATGATTTGTGGTGGCAGGGTCTTGAAAATCTCTTGAAAGTGATGGAGGTTCTAACTTTCCAGGCAGTTCACTTCAGAACTGCACTAGGAGTGGTAAGAGATTTCACTACAAGTTGAAATGATTTTTTTTTTCCCCCATGTCCAGGCTGTGATTTGAGAGGGCTGTGTCCTTTGGCAATCCCACCTTCCAGCTGCTGATACCCTGCCATCTCATCAGACTCACACCCTCCTTTTCAGAAGGGGGATGCAGCAGATGGGCTCTGTAACTTCAGCTCAGCTGTGGATCTGCAGACCTACTTGCAAAGAGCACTCAGAGCTGCCACAGGCAGTACTGGGCTTGACTCCATTCTCTGGCTGAGGATCCAAAGACAGCAAAGATACCCTCCAAGCATCCCACCTTTTGGGTCTTCTAAATCCTATAAATCACAACCACTTTGTAACAGCACAACACTGAAAGTACTGGCAGGTGGAAATAGTAAAAGAATTTGCAAAATGCATGCAAGATATTATTTCATAATTGTATGAATGAAACACACATGAGCTATGGAGATCCATGGGCTAAAGTACAGTTTATGTAATCGTGAAGTAGTTATTCCTTTAATCTGAGATATCAGAAGAACCCTGACACTTGGCACAGTGACCCAGATTTATCGTGGGTGAGGGAGGCACCTGGGTAGGTGCCTGGCTGGCATTGGCTGCTGGATGGTCGGCAGCCTTCAGAAAGTAATTAAGTCCAATTAGGATTCCAAGATTTTCCCTCTCCCTTGCATGTGGATGGGAGCAAAGGTCAGTTTGTTGTCTTGTTTAATCATCCCAGTTAAATATCTTCAGTTAGTTGATATGTGCTGGGGCCAGTTTGCTTTCCCTGTCTTACAAGTTTTCCAGTATTTTCCTATTACGTGCTCCATGCTTTTAGTGGGATTTGTGGGTAATATTTAAAATGGAAAGTTACTCTGAAATAATAAATTATTTTTTTATACTGGAGGAGGGTGTATATTTAATTTAAGCAAAGAGATACAAGATATTTCCAAAATGTATTTGCTCCCTTAATAGCAGTCAAGTCTTGCTGAGTTTTACAGTATGTGTCTGGTTTGGTTACAGACTGGCAAAACATAGTTCTTTTTCGAGTTATTGGAATTCAAACGACCTCTTTTTCATGTATCAATGTGTATAATGCCAGTATTTAGAAGTCTGGCAACTCAGATTTTTTTTTTCTTCCCTGGCTGAAACACAGGGATAAAGATTAGTCACAAGAAATACCACTTGAGGTGGCATTTTTTTGCCAGTGCTGCTAAAGTTTCTAAGGGTGTAGCTTTGTAATCAATTCTTTTGGCAGGGAGGTTGGTTTTAGCCATCACTGGCCCTGGCTACTTGTTCTTCACCTTGTGGCAGCCCTTCTGTTATACCAGTAGAGTTGTTTGTGCAGCTGCACGGTGAACTGGACTGCAGAACCGGTCTGGGGGAAAAATAATCCAGGAAAAAAAAAAAAAGAAAAAAAGATTGTTTATACCTTGAACCAGGCAACGCCATGGGTATCACATAGCTGGACAGAAGCACAGCACAGATGAAGGCAGGGGCACAGTCAGAGGCTTGTTGTAGGCAAGGCCTATTAAGGAAAGAAATGGATGTGAATCTGCCACCTGAGATACCCTCTCAAGTGAAATATCAGCTATGAGTGTTACCAGTTCTTGTGTTATCCTCTTAGTGCAGGCATGCCAGCCTTGCATCCCTCTCCTCCACACAGAACACAGCCTCTGCAAATTCGCTCAGGCACAACTCGTGGGTTAAATGCCGGTCAGATCATTAAACAGGAGGGACTGAGCTGGTGCTGGTGGTGGTAATGCATGAACAACAAAAGGTTAAAAGGGGGGAGAGGGAGGAGAGTAAGAAGGGTTACAAAATGTTTTTTCCTTTAGTGGATCAGTTAGCACAGGTAATCAATGTATAGTATGTATATACGCATTGCCAGCACGCATGAAAGCCTGCAAGTGTCAGAAAGGAAGATAAAGGGAGCTTGTGTAGGTTATGCTTCAGCAAAACTGAGTTCAAAGTCACAGTAACTTTTTTATTTTTTAAACAGTTCATTTTTAAAGCCTGGTAGGGCAGCAACTGAGACAGGAGTGTGATCTAATTACTGAAAATCTAATATATTCATGCTTTCCATTAGTTCTAATGCACTTTCCTAGTCCTTTAAAAAAATTGTCTGTTGGAAGAGGATCCTGCATGCTGCATCTTCCCAGCTGAATGCTGCCTAGAACAGAACGTCCAGCACTGTTTGTTTTACTCACCATGCTTTTATTTCTGCAGACTTACGAGGTGCAGAGCGTGCTGGGAAAGGAGGTGGGGTTATTGAACTGCTACGTCCACTCCATAACCAGTCACCCCAACTGTGTTGCGCTGGAGGAAATTGTTCTTCTGGAAGCTGCAGCAAGACAGAGTTGAACTCTAGTCAGCTATTATGGTATCTGTGGACTTTGTAATGCGATTATCTGTTAACTAGTGCCACAGATAATGTATAATGCAAGTGTGATAAGCATTAAGATAGTTTATTAAAACTGTGATTTATAAAGCACATTGTGCTAACACTGAAAAAAGATCTATATATTGTTCAGCTTTCTCAACTCTCCTTTTTCTGATCAGTGCAGAATCTAAGAATACAGTTCTTTGTTGTGTTTGCTGTTATGTAATGTAAAACATCTTTTTCTGTACGTTTTGAATGGTTGTGATTTATTTTTATTTTTAATATTACTGTATTTATTATGTGTCAATTGAAAAAAATTTACTGATATTTTTGAAATAAATACCTTGCTATGGCAGTTGGTTTAAGCTGAGTTTTATCAGTATATCCCAGACCTGCTGCAAAACGCTGTGTGTTATGTGAATTCTGAGTTATCACTTTGCAATAGTTGTTATAAAGACAGAGATTTGGACACATATAAAATTAATGTTTTACAGCTAATTGGTCTCTTAGCATAGAAGTTGTGTGTTATCTGTAGCTCCCCACAAAGCGGGTGTTTCACTGTAGTTTCTTTTATGGGTAAGCAGCAAACTGCATCACCAGTAGGCCACACAACTACCCCGACCCAGACTGTGGAGACTACAGATCAGATAAATGCCAAAATCTTCCTCTGAGGGCATTGCAAGAGTTAATTTAAGAATTAGAGACTGTGTGATTTTTTTTCCCCCTTACTCTTTCACAGTGTTTAAAAGCCCCTTACAAGTCAGAGGAGGAGGAACGAGTGGTTTTAGCACAGGTCCCATATGTGATTAACCAGCAGAGAAGGAACAGCAAACTTGCCACACTGGTCATTTCTGCAGCTCAGGCCAATAGTGAAAAGTCTTATGGATGTCACAATTACTAAATAAATGACCCAGCTTTTGAATGCCCTTTTTTTCCCCACCACCTCCAAGCATTTCAGTCTCTTACCTGCCTCCCTGTAAGGAAAAAAGAGATGACAGCCCATTCCTGTGTAGAGGTCTGTATGTGAGATTGGGGTTGCCCCTTCAAAACCATTTAAGACTTGAGTCTCTGGAAAAACTGGAGGTGCTTGTTGTGTCAGGCCATTTTTCTGCCAGTGCCCTAGAGATGCTGTAGGTGCTCTAACACTGCACTACTGAAATTTAGACAAGTTGCCCCGATGAGCAGCAGCGTTGCCGCTCTGTCACTAGCAAGGATCAGTGAAAGTCTTTGTGACCACTGACTCTGTGATGAGCAGCAGTTGCCCACTCTCACTTTCACTAGCCAGGATTAGTGAAAGTGTCCAGCTCCTGCAGTGGGCTGAAGCCTGAGGGTGCATCAACACCTCTGAGACTCACTACTGAGGTGAGCTCTGGTCCCTGCTATGGAACATGTTAGTGTAGGTGCAACTTTGCATTATCTAGAATGGAAACCCCTTGGAAGTTTTTTTTAACAGGAATATTAACTAGTGGTATTCTTTTAATGGTGTTCTTCTAGTCCTATGCACTTTTTTTTTTGTTTTGTTTTGTTTTTTTTAAGATATAAAATATGGTATTTCTGGCAGAGTCCTGCTCACAGAGCATTCTCTCTTGATGTGCAGCTGCTCGGTCCCACCAGCGCCACGGCAACCCCTGACTCAGCACTCCGGCCCAGCGATGCGGCTCCGGGGGGAGCAGACTTCGCAGCCACCGCGGCCAAGGGGTCTCACGGTTGTTCCCACCCCTGCATCGCTCTCTGGATGCTTCGGGAAGTAACGCAGGGGCCCTCGCCCCGCGCTTGCCCTCACCTCCCCTCTCGGCCCACGGGACCCCCTCGCCGTGTTCCCCGCCCGTGTTCAGCCCCCTCCCGGGCAGCACAGCATTTCCCGCCGCCAGCCGGTTGCTGTCACGACACAGAGCAAACGAGAGCAGGGTTGATTTAAAATGCTTTTCTTTATTCTTAGAAATGCTGTAAAAATTGATATAAAAGGTTGAGCATGCTCAGTCTTTTTTTTTTTTTTTTTCAATCCTACTGTCTAAAATACATGGGATTTTGAATCATTTTAACAGATGTACCATAGCTGCATCGGTATGAGTAAAATGTAGAAAAGACGAAAACTACCATTACAAAAATAATTTAAGGGGAGAGAAGAAAAAAAAATAATATATTTAGCTTTTTTTTCCCTTTTTCGCAAGTTTCGCGGTGAAAGACCCAGGCATCGCTCCACGTCGCTGCCGCATTCCAAGCGCGGCCGCGGGCCGGCAGGTCCCGCCGCGGCTCCGCGCCTCATGCCGCGCCCGGCCCGGCCCGGGGCGCCGCGGCACGGCCCGACAAGGCTCGGCACGGCCCTCTGAGGTATTTATCCACCGTCTCCCGGAGTCCGTCTCTCCGTCCCGCTCCCCCCCGGTTACCGGCAGTCGGTGCCCGAGCCGGGCTGCAGGAAAGAAGCGCTGGGCAGCTGCTTGAAGAAGTGCCGGAGGCTGGTCAAGTCCCGGGTGAGCTGCTCGATCTTCTTGTGCAGCTTCTCGTTCTCGGCCGAAAGCTCCAGCAGCTTCTGCTGCATCTCCTGGTTGCGCCGCTTCGCCTTGTCGCGGCTCTTGCGCACGGCGATGTTGTTGCGCTCCCGGCGCTGCCGGTACTCGGGGCTAAACCTGTCCACGCACTTCTTGCCGCCCCGCTCCTTGCCCCCGGCGGCGGCGGGCGGCGGGACGCCCTGCGCCGGCCCGGGCACGGCGGCGGCGGCGGGGCCCGGCGAGCGGGTGCTGCAGCTGGAGGGGGAGCTGCTGCCCGGCGGCTCGGGGGACGTGGGCGGCGTGGGCTGCCCGCTCAGGTTCATGATGGTCTGGGCGCAGGTGGCGATTTGCGAGGGCAGCAGAGAGGAGGAGAGGTCGCTGTCGCTCCAGTCCGGCTCCTGCTTCAGAGCGCCGCGGGAGGAGAAGGAGGAGGAGGAAGAGGAGGAGGAGGAGGAGGAGGCGGTGCGGGGCTCGGAGCCCAGCAGGGTGGTCATGGCAGCGCCGAGGTCCTTGGCGGGGTCGCGGCCGGCGCCGCCGCCCGGTGGCAAGTACTCGCCGTATTCCCCGCCCCGCTCGGGCTTGTGGTTGCTGTTGAAGAGGTCGGCGAAGAGCTCGTCGTTGCAGAGCTCCAGGTTGGGCACGGCAGACATGGAGTCAATGTAGGAGCTGAAGTCGATGGCGCTCTCGTCCTCGTACATGGCCGGGGCGGCGGCGCTCAGCTCCGCCAGGTTGGTGCCGCTGCCCCCCAGGCCGCCCCCCGCCTCCTCGCCGCTCATCCCGCAGCCGCCGCGGGCCCCCGGCTTGCAGGCGGGACCCGGCCCGCCGCCGCTGCCCACCTTGGCGTCGTAGAAGTTGGCGGGCTCCAGGCACCAGCTCTTATAACATGCCGGGGAGTCCAGGCTGTAGAGAGCGGCGGCGCTCATCGGCGAGCGGGACGCGGCGCCGCACGGCCGCGGCGCGGGGGCTCCGGAGCGCGGGCACCAGACGCCGCTCCGCGACGGTCGCAGCTCCAGCCTCTGTCACGGGCAGGTGGGAGCGGGGCTGCTGCTGCCGCTGTTCACACCGCTGCCGCTGCTACTGCTCGGTGGCACCGGCGCTGCCGCTGTAGCCCCGCCGTCGCCTCCCCGAGGGGGCCGATCCGGGCTCGGGTCACGCCGTGAGCAGCGGTAGGAGGCGGGGATGGGACAAGGCGTCTCAGGACCTGGGAGTGAAACGCCCGCTCGGTCCCTTCTTATACGGCGCGGGCCCCGCCTCCTGCCCCAATGACGGGGAACGACTGTTCCCGGCACCCCCGGGGACCCGGGGGCGGGAGCGGGTGGGGTGCGCGGCCGCGGAGGCAGGGCTGCCGCCGCAGCGAGCTGCCACCTCCCGGCGGAGGGTGGCCGCGGTCCGAGGTGCCCCCACCACGGGCATGGGACGGTGCGGGAGCCTTTCGGGCGCCTGTTGCTCTCCCCGCACCGTCCCGTCCCCGGGGAGCGCCGCCCCGACGCCGGTACCGGCACCCCATTCCCCCGGCTGAGTGTTGGCTTTCCCGCGCGGGCCAGCGGAAAAAACTGGCTGAAAACGCTGATTTTACCCCGCCACCGCCACCAGCACCATGCTGCATCCCCCCACGCGCTTCCCCAGCGGCGCCTGGGATGGAGCGATACGGGGAAGATGCTGCCTGCCCCACGCGTGTCTCTGTGTATCACCCGAGCGCCCTCCGGAGGCTCATCTCCCTTCGCTGGAGCACGGGCAGCTTCCCTCGAGGAGGATGTAAATCCGCCGCTGAGGGGAGAGGGTGGCCACTTGGATTTCTTCTGGCAGGACCCTCTGGTGGGACAGGGGTCTCTGAGGCATCTTTAGCTGCCTCACGCTGTCTGCATGAAGTTATGCGTCTTAAAACTTTACATTAAGTTATTATACATGTTGTTGACCCCTGCCACTCCTTGCATCCCACAAACTACTACTACTAAATTGGCAAGTACCAGGAAACTGAAAATACTTTCAGCTAAAAGATAAGTTTTCTAGTTCCACAATAATTTCTAAAACCCTGGCTCCACCCCCAGGTGCTCCACTGACTGAATTAGTAAAGAAACGCACAACAAAACGCCCTTAAATTTACTTAAAAAAAAAAAAAAAAAAGTTATTTATTTATCTTCCAGAAGACCCTTCTATATTTAAGATAGGACTATCCCAGGCGCCGACTTTCCAGCCCAGCACCCAGCTGACGCTGCTGGCATGGAGCTGTGCCCTGCGGAGCGCAGAGCCACTCGCCCGGAGGTGGCTTTCTGGGGACCGTGGGTACGTGCCGGTCATGCCGGGCCTGCTGCCCCTCTCCGGGCAGGGCTCCATCTGCCGCCACCGCAGCTGTTGCAGGACCGCAGCTGTTTATCACAGGGGTGTGTATTTTAACATAAGTAGCTGGAACAAGACTGGTACATGCTCTCCCTTTGGATGTAAACTCCACGTGGGAAGGTTTGTGGGATCAGGGCAAGTGTGCAGTGCCTGGCAGGTGAGGTTTTACATCTGGCAGCTAAGGTTTCGCTTGGAGAGGCTTTGCTTTTAACTCTAGCGCTGCCAGACATATCATGTTTAAATTAACTTGATTTCCTTTCTCATCAGAGAATTGATCACAGAACCTCTATCTACACACAACCTCCATCTACACCAGCATTAACCACTGAACTTGACAGTGACACAAGAAATGGTTGCTTTTGTTTTTTCCACATTGTCAAAGAAATAATATGCCCCAAACAATTTTGCATGTTATTTTTTGCCTTCTATATACTCCAGACCTTCGCTGGGGTCTGTTCATGATGCACAGCTCTGCACCACCCATCCCTGGCCTGTTCCCTGTCACCTATCCAGCAGGGAACATGGTGCTCCTGGACCCTTTTACTCTGTATGAAATGTAGAGTGTGTGCATGAGACATGGGAAGGTAGTTAGAAATGAGATGCAGTCTGATGTCTGCTATCTCTCCCCTTGCTCTGCTGGAAGGAGTGAGATCTCACCCATTGTAGCCATAAAATTATGATTTGTCTTGGAAAGCACTCATTTAACTGTTTGCATGCAGAGCTGTGTTACACTTCCAGCTCACCGCAGTCCTTACCCCAAAGGTCAGCCAGCATTGGCATGCCACTGTGCCAGCCTGAACATGCCTATTTAATGCCCATCATGTGTTACTCCAAAAAAGACACCTAATTCCCAGCCAGGTCACCCGACCCCCACTGGGCACCTTGCCTCCTGGCAATTACATTCTCAAAATCCCTCAATAGAAGGCACAGAACTGCTGTGTAAACCTCAATATAAGCCATCTGTGTCACATCTAAGCCCCACCACAGAGGGTGCAGCATTGCCTGCAGGGTCTTCAGGACCTGGAGGTGTGTTCAGAACTTGTGGTTGGACCTGTCAATGCCTGTCCCACAAACCCAAGCAGCAGGAGCCACCCCCTGGAGGGTGAGTTGGTTGGGTTTGTTGCTGAGCCTGGGATGTGTGATTTCAGGAGAATGTTTGAGGGGGTTCTCCCACATGCCATGCAGGATGTGAAACCCTGGGGTGCTGCAGCACCTGCAGCGAAGCATCCAGGAGCATGTAAGCAAGTGATACCTGGCACTTAGCAAAGCAGTATACTGGAGGCAGGATGACATCCATGCTCTGCTGTTTCCTGGGGTGGATTTGTCTGGCATCTCAGCAGCTGAATCTGTTCCCATCTGCATATGTAATTTCATGAGCAGAGAAGTACAGACAAGCCCTTGGTTTCCCTCATCTGTCCTGCTGAGTACCTGACCCACCGAGTCATGGCTTGTCTCTGGGATCCAGTAATTTTAAACAGCAGTAAGAAGCAGGTGATCATCTGAATGTCAGAATAAATTCTTTAAAACTTGCTTGAGGTTCATGCTCCAAATCAAGGAAAGTATTTAAACCTGGCAAGAAAGGACAAGGAACTTTTCTCTAAGAAGCAGAAAAAAGACAAAACTTAAACTTACTCTGGACTGCTGGCTGTGAATCTGAGAAACACCAGGACCCTGACCCCTTCAGGGACAGCAGTTAAATCACACTGTTTTCTGACTGGCTTTTCCTCATGAATAGAGGACAGGCCACTCAGGGAAGGTAAGGAAAAAGGGAAATGTCTCAGCATGCTCACCTCCAGCAACCCAGCCAGGCATGCAGGACTTTTTGGGACAGTGGGACTGGGAGTGTGGCAAGGTTGTGTCTGGGATGCCTAAGGAGCCCTTCTCTGCTTTTGATGCTACGGACTTGAGACAGCACCAGCAGGACCTCAGGTCCTGGAGGATTCATGGATGAAGACCAAGCTGATAAGGGGGAAAAAGATGAATGACTGGTTTGCTGGGTTTCTCCTCCCTGCAAGAAGCAGCAGGAGTGCAAGTATCCTTTCATTCATCAGCTGGAAGCCAGCAATGGCACATGGGGGCTGACAAGGGAATGGGACCTGAGAAGAGTCAAAAAACCTGCCTGCACACTCCTAGGGAGGAACAGTACCTGCCTGAGGTTGGTGGTGGCTCTTGTCAGCCAGCACGGTGACTGCTGGACAGCCCCTCGCTGCCACCTCTGTCAGGGCTCGTGTCTCTCCCTTGTCCTCAAGCACTGTCACAGCATTTTGCTTGTCACTTGTACATCATTGCACTGTCCATGTACAAGTACATCACTTGTACATCATTGCACTGTCCATGTACAAGTACATCACTTGTACATCATTGCACTGATCCTGCCTGTGGCCTCCCTACTCTTAGCAGCTGAAGAACTTGATGATAATTGAAAGGATTTTTCCTTTTAGCTCGTTTAGTTGAAGCTCTGTGTTTTGTCTTGCTGCAGGCAAATTTAAGCCCCAGCGGTGTCAGCCCAGGCTGGGTTTGTCCAGCTGCACCTGTGGCTGCTGAGCTGCTGAATAAGATCGTCCACATACCAGGGTCCCAAAAGGCCAAGTGCTACTGCAGCAAAATGCCTCAGAACCTGTGCTCCTTGTTTTCTCACACTCCTTGGTGGATACTCAGAACTTTTTCCTGATACAGGTTTTGCATGAATCTCCATTCATATGATCAAATTGACAGCTACATCTTCTGTGTAATCGAATTAAATCTTGTGTGCTATAATTTACTGTGTAATGGACAAGTAGAGTCAGTGTTTCCTTTTTCTATCCATCAAAAATATGAAGAAAAACCCCACCCTGTAAATAATGTGGAAACTGCAACCCAAACTTTTCCAGTCCCTTATGGCCACTCCTTCATGTTATCAGAATGGTTTGGGTTGGAAGGGACCTTAATGATCATCTAGTTCCGACCCTCCTGCCATGGGTCGGGACAACTTCCACTAGCTCAGGTTGCTCAGAGCCTTGAGCACTTCCAGGGATGGAGCATCCACACCTTTTCTGTTCCTGTGTCTCATCACTTTCACAGGGAAAAGTGATTCCTCCTAGTATCTAATATAAACCTAACCACTTTCAGTTTGAAACCATTCCTCCTCGTCCTGTCACTACAGACCTTGATAAAAAGTCCCTCTCAGTCTTTCCTGCAAGCTCCCTTTAGGTACTGAAAGGCCACAATGGGGTCTCTCCAGAACCTTCTTTGCCCTAGGCTGAACAACCTCTCAGCCTGCCTTCACTGAAGAGTGCTTCAACTCTCTGATCATCTCTGTGGCCCAAAAAACTTCCCAACCTTTTTGCAACAAGAAAATAACCTTCTAAACACCCTATTCTGGACACATCTATCTTTGACATAAGGCGTGTATCTTTGGTAGTTTTGCTACAAGACCAGTGACACCATTTGGTGCTGTGAGTCTCTGCCAGGGTGTGAGCTTTCTGCATAGGTGCCATTTCTTACAGGCAGCATAACTTAAAAATTAAAATTTTGAAGCCCATGTAATTTCCAAATGAGGCACAGTATTAATAAAGTGACTCGGCAGACCCTCAGCCTCAGGGGAAAAAAAGTTTTAAAGCAGAGGTAATAAATCCTTATCCTTGATTTTGAAAAACAAGACTTTTGGGCAGAAGTGTCTCTCTCTATATATAGATGCTTACTTTTGGAAGCAGCTGGCCCAGCCTGTAAGTGTGAGACCAGAAGAGCTGTAGGAAATTCCTTATTCCATACCTGAATATGAGCCCAATTCATTGTTTTTGTGGAAAGCTCATACCCTCCTTCCTGTGCCCAAATGTGTGCTGGTGCTGTATCACCTCTCAGCCACAGAGACCTCAAGAGAACATTTAACCTGGGGGGCAGTGGTGGGGACTAAGGGGGAAAATCTTGAGCACAAGAAGCAGCATGCAGAAACCTCTCTATCAGCTGGGAAAGGAGGCAGTAGGCGGCAGTTCCAGAGTTTTCCTCTGGATTCAGCAGTACTGTTATTCTTAGCTAGAGGGAAATTATAAGATTGGCAGGGATGGTAAGGATTAGCTGAAACATGACATCATTCTATACTCTAAGAAAAATCTAGTGAGAATATATGCTAATGTTTTACATAACTTTTTAGCTGCAACTAATGTGCTTCCAGATATAGTGCCCATCCATCTGATTATTTAATCTGAGAAGGAAATACTCTGCCGTGCTTGTGAATAGTTCCCAAGTTTTATTTTGCATCATGAGACCTGATGTGGTCTCTAACTCTGATCTTCACATCATCTTAACTCTTTTCCAAATAAACCCGCCCCATAAAGCACCGAGCCCAGCAACCTGAGGTTTTGCATTGTACCTTCCTTGCTGCTTCACAGGCTGGCTCCAGCCTTTCCACTCAGCTGCTGCATCTTACTGAGAGCAGCCAGGCCTGGCAACAGCAGCTGCCATTCACTTGTGTTGGAGGTTATTTCCAGGACCATTCATGGTGAAAGCTCCCTAAAGAAAGTTAGGGAAACTCCGCTTGCTGTGCACAGGATGTGTCTCTGTGTTGAAGACCCAGCAGCCTCGTGCTTTGTGCCTCAGCTGACACATGAGCTAGACAAACACATGACTAATAAGGGCTGATGTAGCTGAGGCTTCTCACTACTGTGTTTATTCTAGGGCCAAAATGGAGCTTTTAACTATTTAAATTGTCATGAACGCGTTCTGAGCCCGTGTCACTTTTGCCTGTCTCACAGGCTTTCACCCCCAGCCTGAGGGCTGTTCCCCGTGGACCTCAGGGGGCAGAGAGCGCTGGGTGGTGACCCCTCGCTCCCTCCCCTAGGAAGGGCCAGGCTGCACTCTAACTACCCTTCCCAAAGGCCAAGGAGGGAGGCCTGCTGTGCACAAACATCTGCTGTTGCTGAGGTTATCAAAAATCCTACGAGAAGAGCCTCGTTAAAGTATAAACCTAAACTCTGTCCTCTGCAGTGCAGGTCAAAGTACCCAGTAACTATCTGAGGTATGTGCCAGAAGTGCTATTAAACACCTCGTACACCCAGCCACTTAATTTCCAAATGTCCCCTGCCTTTTCATGTTGCCTTTTTTATTGTGCTTTAAACTTTCTCATATTTGTAGAGTGACAGCATGAAAGCCAGGGTACCTCACCTGACCAAGTTTTAGTCATAAGATTGCAGTCCTAATTGTTAGCAGAGATCAAAAGAACAAAACACCATGACATCTTACTGAAGTGTATATAAGCACAGACTGTATCAAACTCTTTTATAAAAACATCTCCACCTCACTGTCAACTAATTATCATCTCTATAAATGGGTAAATTTGGAAGCTTTTTGTGGTTAAGTGCCCTAAATTAACTTTTTAAATGAGGTATACAGCTGAAAGTTTAGTTTTAATTTTCAATGTTTCCTCTACAAAAAATACATGGAATAATATTTTTAATTAATAAACTGATAAAAATGTCTTGAATTTCTTGTTTTATAACACTATTGACACAAACCATTGAGTATGTTTATTAAGAAGAAAGATAACAAATAGTAATTGTTCCTGGAAATTATTTGAAACAGAAAAGCTCCCTCCCCATTCTTTAGGCCTCAGCAATCTTCCTCATTGTTTTTCATGGAGTTGTATCCAGAAGGCAGACTTCTTTACTCTCCAGCTGACGATTCATTTGAGACTTGTGCCAGCAGCACACATGGCCCTCAGTGAGACCAGAACTGCCCCAGTGCCACAGAGGCAGGAAGGAAATCTTGTAGGCAGTGAAAGGGCAAAGACTCATTTTTATTACACCCTTTATGATGATTATTAAAAGCCTCAATGAAATCTATATCTACAGTAAATCTGGGTAATGAGCAACAGTAGTGTTTGAGAGAATTATCTTTCTCCCTCACTGCCCTTGCTGCAGTTCAAGCTCAGCTGGGAGTTCAGCCCCACAGAGCTGCTCCTCAATCCCCCCAGAGAGACCTGGAAAGTGAGAAAACTCAGGGGCTGGGATCAAGACAGGTAATATGTTAAAGCAAAAGCTGTGCACACAAGCAAAACAAAACAAGGAATTAATTCACCACTTTCCACTGGCAGGCTGGTGGCTAGCCCTCCCCAGGAAAGCTGGGATGATGGTGACTTGGGAAGACAAACACCATCATTCTGAACATCTCCCCCTCCGTTCTCCTTCTTCCCCCAGTTCTACATGCTGAGCAGGACACCCTATGGTATGTGATAGCCCTTGGGTCAGTTGGAGTTCAGCCATCCTGGCTGTGCACCCCTGGACTCCTCACGGTGTCAGGCAGAAGAAGCCTTGCCTCTGTGCACACCCTGCTCAGCAATAATGAAACAGCCCTGTGTTATCAACAATTTCAACAGCACAAATCCAAACCACAGCCCCACTCCAGCTACTCTGAAGAAAATGAACTCAATCCCAGCCAAACCCAGCACACCTGAGAACTGGCTGCTGGAGACAAAGAGTCACATCTGGCACAACCTCCAGAGTTTGGCATAAGCAAATTCCAAAGTGCAGTAGACATTCCTGTGCTGCGCTGCAGTTATGGCAAGAAGCTTACCGTGCTCAACTCTGTCGGCAGTGACTACTTCTGGCTTGGGACAAACAATAATTTGGAAATAACACAGTGTGAGCAGTGCAGACTTTCAAAGGACAAAGATAACAGGGTATAACCTCTAATTGCTAAAAACAGTTTCATCTCACTATCCAGTAATGAAGAAGCTGTTCAGGTACTTTAGGTGTTATCGAGAGCTAAGAGCCATTTTCTGTTTCATTTCACCATGTGGTCCACTGATACTCCTCATATGAAAATCTTCCAGTTTTAACTACAAATAATGTGTGGCTGCAGAATGGGTTCAGTTGATTGTCATCAAGGTCTCTGCAAAAGAAAAGCACAGACTCACTACACCACTGCACTGATGCCCACAAGTTTGTGGAGTATGAATTTGTGCTTTCCACTGAGGGATCTGAGTGCTTTTCAAATAAATCTTTAAGCTCTATAGCCTTTCCAGTTCTTTCCACATTGATTTTAAAACAAAGAAAATAAAGCTGCTTTGTTATGGAACCACACACAAGAAAAATAATTTTAAAAAAGAAACAAAAATCACTATTTGAATACAGCTTTAATACAAAAAGTTTATTTTCTCTATTAGTCAAGTTAACTGGTGATAAAAATAGTTAAGAGTTTTTTTCCTTTTTGGCCTTAAAATTCTGATCTGGTTGCAGCTGTGTTTTAGGGTACAGGTCCCCTTGGCAGACAGAGTTGTAGATGGCAGTTCCTCACATCCAGGGTTCCCATCCTTCCCAGACTCTGCCAAGAATATTGGGGTCTGTTGCTTGATCGATGAGACATCTCACTTGGGCCTCCTCTGAAAGTCCATCCTCTGGCTCTTTGGCTCTGATATCATGATTAGAGTTACCACGAGCCACAGCTGCAAAATCATTATAAGCAGGCGACCACTCGTGGCCCAGACGCAGCTCATCGCTGAAATTGAGAACACAAAAATAATCTCTTACTAAAAGAAACAAGCAAAAAATCCCAGATGGATTTTTAAATACAAAACAGCACTTGAAAAATAAAGCTTGAATTGAGATCAAGATGTGGAGGCTGCCCAAGAGCTGTGGAAGGCTTGGCCAGTGAAGACTGGTGGTTTCAGGCGTCCTTTACTAGTGGGTATTTACCATGAATATGCCAATCTTGTCAAAGGTCTCCAGCTGAAAGAAGGATGCAGCAGCTCACATCCAAGCTGTTGATCTCTTTACCTGTTCTCCTGATTTGTGCCTATAATAAGTATTTTGCTGCCTCTTCCAGTTCAGCCTTGACCGCAAAAGGGACTCCTCCCAAGTCCTGCACTTTTCAATATTTGTATGGTTTTAAAACAGGCTTGCTTTCTTTGCCCTGATTAATCCAAAATTACTTTTTAAGAGAGGAGGGAAGGGATTAATTGTACTTTTAACTGAACTTAAAAGACATTCTGGCTTGAGCTAGACTTGACTAGACTGACATAAATAACCTGAGAATGAAACCAGATTTGAATTGGATGTTTCTCATAAGCAGGTTTCCTCCATGCCTCCCCTACAGCTGGTACAGGTTCCATTTCAAGCAATCCTCCATCAGAAGCATATATTAATTTAAATATTATCCCTACCCTAAAAGCAGTGGAGACTGCTTTAAAGAACAGTAGGACTGAGGAGTATGAAATTAAGCAGCCTGACAGGGAGGGGAGGCATGTGTTGCCAGGAGCAGTAAAACTGCTCAGAAGGCCTGAGCTGGAGCAAGAAAACTCACAGGATAATATCTGGTGTTTTGGCTGGCAGGGTGATTCAGAGAGCTTGTACGTGGACCAAAATGATTCTGACAGAAGGTTTGCTGAAATTTTGCCCTGTCTGTCTCTTCTCTTTTCCTAGCCTCCATTCTATCCAAAGGGAGCAAAATCTGACTCAGGAGCCTTCCAAAGTTCTTAGTGGAGCAGTTTAAAGAAAAAGAAGAGCATCTTACCAAGTGATTATTGCTGGATTGGCACCTGTAAGCTTTCTTCTGACATAGTTGACCTTTTGTAAAGGGTACCAGTTTACTTCAGATGTGTTTATTTCCTTAATCCATGTGCCTCCTTTTTTCAGCTGTCTTTGTTCAAAGTTCTAAGGAGAAAATATATTTGTCCTATTTATCATAAATCACACACTTGAAAAAGGCTTTTAAGCTGCAGATCATATCAAGTCAAGCCAGTATCTTAACTGCAAATGCAGTGGAGGACAAAGCAGTGAGATAATATCTAACTTGCCAATGACTTTAATTTACAATTGAAGTTGCTGAAGTGCAACTAGTTTCAGATTTTTTTTTTTTTGTCTGCAACTATTACTTTGATATATACAGTGCTGTTATGTAAATTTAAGAGGTTGAATGTAGAAAGTTGAAAATATTTATGCTGGTGCCATAAGTGGCATAACATGATCAGGAGTTACCCATGTCTTTAGGATTATCATGAAAGATAAAGAACAGTAGACTGATAACACAGACAAACACTACTATTTTTTGTGCATCAATACAGAATTCTGTCCCTTTAAATACTTTTAAGTTCAGTTTCTCTGAGAAGTTAATAAAACAAAGAAAGATAAAAGGAGTACTGAGAGTGAGCCTCAAGGAATACTTCCTTTTTCATCAGTTTTATTCTTATTACAGTTTAAGAAATTTCACATGAAGAAAAATGAAAGAGGACAAAACCCCACCTTCCAGTCCAAAGAAGGCTCTTTTACAAATACATCCATGGTGCTGATGAGGAGGTCTGGATCTGAACGATAAGCCCGCAGGGCATGCACCATCACGCTGTAAATGAGTCCCCACTCTTTCACTGGCATCATCAGATTAACAAACTGGCGAGTCAGGCGAAAGGGCATCAACTCTGGCACAATCAAAAACTAGCCAAGGGGAAGGACAGTCAAAAGAAAACAAGAAGTAAGAAGCCTTGGAACTGAAGGATTAGATGGGAATATTTTATTCTTTTTAAGCTTTGAAACCCTCTTTGTCACTGCACTGAAAATAACGTGCAAAAGTAGAACTGAACCGAGTTGTGACATCAAAGCTCTAGTCATGAGTATTCAGTGATAGTGGTTGAAACCACGGTTGAACCATGTAAAACACCACCATGTTGACTCTGTGGAGTTCTATAGCTCACTGCTTGTCTGAGAATATCTGGACTCAGATATTTTATTCAATTGACTTGAAATAACTTGTCAAGATTATTTTGCACCAGAACAATGGCAACTGAAGAGCATCAAATTTAGTACTGAGAACACATGAGTAATTGCACATAACAAATGCAAAAGCTGTAACAGATTAGTTGAAAACAAATACCTGTGTAGCTGCACCAAAAGCGTATCCGAAGTCTATTCCCACCATGCCACCTGTCTCCTTGTTAATCATGAAGTTGGACAGATGCCGGTCTCCAATCCCAAGTATCCAGTGGCTGATGCACATCAGTGCATGTGAGCTGGCAAAGTGGGAGCGCAGGGCCAGGAAAGCCTCAGGAGATGTGCTCATTTTCACAAAGGCTCGCCTTAACAAAACAGAACTCGCTTGTTGAATGCAGAGAAACACCAACATTTGTTTCACAGTGTGCAGCCATCAGCAGCACTTACCGTAGCAGGTCTTCTGGAACGCTGCTCTCCCTGCTTTTGAAGGATGTGACCGCTTCTGTACGGCTGGCATTCCTGCAAAGTAGTGGAGAAATAAAGGTGGCTGCTGAAGTAACAGCCTGCTGGATTTTGAAAGTCAAGATACGCTCGTGACCGCAGCAGTGTGTGGTGCTTACTCCAGTAAACAGTACAGTGAGCCACAAAGGGCTTACCCCCTAAATTTTATCTGGCATTAGAAGTGCCCCATCCTTCCTCCTTCTCCCAGTAGTTATTTCCAAACACAAAAGTGTTTGGACATTTCTAAGTGACATTTCTAAACACAAAAGAGTATGTGATTTTGTGTATTTTCCTCCAGATTAAGTTGATGGGTTAAGTTTTAATAAAGCAATACAATCATGTTCATTCTGGCTGGACAGTCGCAGAGGAATTAAGGCCCCAGTTACATCTCTCAGCAGCAGGCTGAGGCTTTACTGACACTAGAGAGTAGTGCAGCAGAGGGGAAGCAACAGAACTAAAGAACTGGTGCTGAGGGCACTCATGCCATGCAGATTTGGGGAAGGAGGCTTTGTCCTAGCCTATATCCAGTTCTGAATGCTTGTGAGAGCTGACATGTGCCGGGTGCTTTCCTTCCAGTCTACTTCCCTCTGAAAGGAGCAGAATTGAGAAACAGAGGACAGCCCTTTAGTGCAGCAGACTGAAGATGAGTGGGGGTGATGGAGAACTACTTCAAAAGCATGTTCTGGATCTGAATACAAATATTAATTCAGTTAAACAAGTCAAAGTTTTCCTTTAAAAAGCAAGACACTTGGTTAAGCAGGTTATGAGCTTATAAGAAATGCTCTGGACACTTCACTTTACCACCCAAAGAACTAGATCTAGGTAGATGTGGAAATTCCTCTGAGAGGATACTCAAGTCAGAACCTAAACCATCAAATATTCTTAAATTCTCAGTGAATCATGGTGATTTTCTCTGTCCAACTCTAGCAGATGCTTGGGCTCTGAGGCAGCCTACCTAACTGCATAATCAGGAACAAGATGCCTAGAAAATAAAGTTGAAGAGCAGCATCTGCTTCTAGACACTTTCTAAAGGAAGTGAGCAAGCTTCTGGAAGCATTCCTGTACTCTGGTAGGATTTTTGGCAAGAGGAATTTTGGAAAGCATCTCCAGGAAGACAAAGCAGTAAAATGAACAAAAATCAGATCTAGCCATCATATTATGATGCAGATCATACTTTTTTTTTCCCTGGAATTTCTACATCTCTGCATGTGTGCACACTCTAGCTTCTGTATTTCACATGAAGTTCTCTTTTGAAACCTACCTGTACATAGCATGGTATCGAGAGATGCCCTGTGCTTTCCCACCCATCCTGGACAGCCACTCAGAATAGGTAGCACGAGGTCCTCTTGGGCTAGGGACAAAAAAAGAAAAGCACTGATGATTTCCCTGTACAATCTCACCACTCCCTATCTGGTTATCCACAGGCTGTGTGCTGCTCTGACCCATTAGATTTTTATGCAAAGGAAAAGTCAGGAAACTTTATTACATTAATTTTAGCCTTGCTATGGAAATGAAGTTTATGCAGAGTATAGGCTGATCCATTCATCTCCTTCGCCCCAGCTTTGAACACACTTCAGTCATATTGGACAGAAGATTAGACATCTCAAAGGTGTTAATTTGTCAATAGGTACTGTAAGACCTCCAGAAGAAAGATCCAAAATAATTTCTCCAGGGAGGGAAAGTTATTGTTGGCAGTCTTGTATCCTTTGAGAAGCATTATGTAGTCCACCACAGTACATACTGCCCTTTGTCCTTCCCAATGGGCAGGGAATGCAGGAAGGCAGCTTGGTATCTCCTCAGTGTGCACAAGAGAGGAGGAATGGGTACTTGAACTTGGGGTATTAATCCATAAGAAGCTAGTATTCATTAGTTGCACTGCTTATGAAATAATTTGACATTTTTCTCCCATCTTAACTAAATACATCAGACCTTAAACTATTTCAGAGGCAACAACTTAGCAGAGCAGCCACCTTCTCTCTTCCTTCCAAAGCATGTTTTGAGATAGAGAATACCATTTCCATTTAAGAAGCATATATCAGTTATAGACTGTAGCCCATCACTTTGCGATAAAGGATTTCAAAAATTCAGAAAGTTGTTCCCCCCATCTTTTAGGAAGACACTGATCTACACTAAACATACTATACATTTCCTCCCTTCATGATATGGTTCCATGTGAGTCTTCTTTCACTTTCCCACTCAGTGAATTGAGATCAACATAATACCACTGCTGTTCACAACAGTGAATCAGACAGCAGCAATGCAGGAACTCTAGCAATTCCTAAACTGCTCACAAATCAAATAACCATAGAAATAAAGACTCTTTGGAATCCAACCTCCACGCTGGAGTTTCCTCTAACCTGCCCCATAAATGTTAATTAGTAAAAATAAATGATGACAACAATACTCAGACAAACACAAACAGAGATTATGTAACTGAGAACCACATTTGTAAATTAAACCACATTTGTAAATTCCAAGACAGAACTAGGCTTGAAATGCCAGAATTAAATCAATTTTATAAGTATTCAACCTGCAATTGCAATCACAAGAAAGCAATATAATTTATTCAAATCCAGCATTTGTATCAAGTCAGAGAAAGTGCTCTGTTCCATTTGTGTTCTGTGCATTTGCTGCCAAGTTCCATCCCCCATCACTGACTCACTGCTGAACCCAGGTTCTCAATAGCTCTGCCGCTACTCCCTTCCCCTGCCCCTCATTGACCTAAGTCCATTTCCTGCCTGATCAAATCAAGAGATCAAAATCCTCTGCTTGTAAGAAATCAATCTGCTGATAAGGAAATGGTGATGATAATGACGTCACACACGATTATAATTATAAGTCTGTTGTTTAAACAAGCTGGGTGGAGGATAGTCCAGCTACAATGGCACTCATTAAACAAACAGTTGCCAATTACTAATTTGGGTCAGGAAGTACAAACTGCCTCCTTGCTTATAAATGCTTTTCTTTTATTCTTTAATTACAAAAAAAAAAAAAAAAAAGGTAAAAGAAAATCCTGCCACAAGACTGTCAGTTATCCAAAAACACATTAGTAGTGGTTTCTATTAGAGCAGACAGCTAAACCAAGCATCACCTGTAATAGCTGATATCTTCCTCTTCAGACATGCTATTTTTAAGGAATTCTTTTAAGGTACAAGTATTTTCCAGCCACTTGATGAGTCCCAGTCTGAAATAAAGTAAGTCAGAGATATCAAGTAGCTCAGAGCTGAACTTTAGAGGAACGCCACAAAATGGGAAACAATATTACTTGGTAAAAGAAGGTCAAAAGCTACCAATTTAAAGATACTCTGAAAAAACAGTTTCCAGACAAAGCAATTTCAATGTTGTTTAAAAGGAAAAGTAAAAAAAACATTAAGCCAAGGCACAAAACACTCTCAATCTGAATTTGGCACACAAAATTCTCACTTTCCAACATCCCAAAATTAATAGATGTTAACATAAGGATTTCTGTCCCTTCAAGATAAATGCCTACCTTGTTGTCATGGGGATGACCTGGTAAGTTTTTAACTGCATATTCCTTTGGCTACATGTAGCATCTTGGGAAAGGATAATGTTCATTACATCAAACAGCTGCTCAATGCGTTGGTCTTGTCGCAGGTCTTCACCACCTTTGACAAGAAAAGGATACTCCCGCTCATCGCTGCCTCGGATTGTTATACGTTTTGGCTTCCTCAAGGATTCCATCACACTTATCTTGGAAAAAGACAGGAAAAAGAAAAATATTTGTGACAGAAGACTTGGTCTTACAGAATCATTGCTAGAATTAAGCATATATGTCATTCCTAGATGACATAATCAAGTTACTCAATTATAACAGAAAAACAAATGCCCACTTGCAGCCCTTCCTTTGTATGCTGCAAGATGTGTAAACAAGCAATGACCTTGCTACTACCAAATTCTTCAAATGCTATATGGACACAAATTTATACCACACAGGATTTTGACTCAATCTTAAAAACATACCCGTTCATCAAAACCAGAGATTTTTGCGTGGTACTCTGGCAGTGGTTTCCCTTTTCCGTCGTACTGACCTGAAGTGGTAGTGGAAAAAAATATATTAGTACATAGCCTGATGTTATTTTAAAAGTGTGTTTAACAACAGAACACACACCCAAATGTTTTGTCAAACTGGTAGAATGACAGCCATTAATAAAATATTTCTAAATGTGTAAAAAAGATCCAACATACACATAGTATGATTTTATGTGTGAATTACTGATACCCTTTCCTTGTTTAGCTGTTAGAATTGAGCTCTTGCTGGTTTCAGAAGACACAACCTTTTTTGAACTAGATTTAAACATGTATTAGATTTATATATCAGATTTCCTGGAGTCAGGCCTTTAGAAAAATACTAAATTCTTAGGTAAGAGATACAAGCTTAGATACAATTTTAAAAATCAGGACTACAGTTTAAGAATGGATTTAAGAGATAATGAGTGAACAGAATTATTTCAAGTAAGGCCAGACAAGGCTTAAGGCTAGAAAGAAGGGTCATATAGCCAATATACGAAATAAAGCTCAAGAGCAACTTTCTTATAAGGGACAATTCACTATTGTCACTGAAGGGGAACTTACCAGGAACCTCCAGTTCACTCCTCAAGAACTCAGCTTTGAATTCACTCATCCATGGTGAACACTCTTTGAGGTTCCCAGGTTCTTTATAGGTTTTGATCATTTTTGAGTGGAGAGAAGTTGCAATCGCATTGAAGTCACTAGTCTTCATATCCAACAGTTCTGAACCATCTCTGCCAAAATGATGATCCAGGTCCTTCCCAAAAGCCTAACAATCATTGATAGAAAAGAATCCTGTTTACACAGTGCTAGAAACTACCCAAGAGCACCAAAAGGGTACCTTTCTATCTATACATACAGCTTGTTTAGATATTAGGAAGAAATTCTTAATATAAACCAGAACAGGTTGCCTAGAGAAGTTGTGGATGCCTCATCCCTGGAAGTGTTCAAGGCCAGGTTGGAAGACCCTGAGCAACCTGGTCTAATGGAAGGTGCCACTGGCCATGGCAGGGGTGGTAGAACTAGATGTTCTTTAAGGTCCCTTCCAACCCAAATCATTCTGTGACTCTATGAAATGTTTTACATGTTTTACTTACTATCGGATTTATTATTTGTGGATTTATTACTGCCTAGCAATAATTTTGGACACAGAATGCATAAACCCATATTTTAAAGGATTTAAAATATCCTGATATAGGAAAAGAGCAAAGTTTTGGACATGGATCCATTTAATGAACAAAGTAAGTATTATCTACAAATAGTTAGCTGAATTGACTTCCTGTATTCATAATTCAAGGTTCTAGAAAAACCAAATGTTCCTTCTTGGACCTGGTATTAATGGCTTGGAAAGATTTTTTTTTATTGCCTGATCATTTTTCTACCAAGCTATGAAGACACAGCTATTTCACTGAACTAAATGAAAATACAAAAAACATTATCCTTTTGAGGAGACTGCTACAGTCAAAAACATCTTTATCACTAAATCTATTTCCAGAGTATGAGACTGAAGTACTCAACTTAGTAGAGCAATTTTATGTGTCAGTCAAGAGAGACAATTTGTTTTTTTCCCCAGCAAGGACATTAGAAATGATACAGTTATTCTCACAGCACACTTTGTTTCTTCATAATAATGCATCATAAAAGCAAAGACTTCAGAGCCCGTGCACCATCACCTTGACTCTCTTCTGCAGCTACTCTCGGCTTTCCCTCTTCCCTTTAACAGAGGGGAACAACCCTGATATCCCTCTCCAGCATCTCCCTTGCTCTTCTCTCTGTATCATCTAACACTGCACATTTCAGCATTTTAAAGAGCCATAGATTTTTTTGTGTGTGTGTGGGCACACAAATAATCCAAATAGCCTTTGTGCTTATGCCTGCTACGTCCCTTGCTGTGCATGCACCCTGTATAGCTGCTCCCCTCTCCCTACCCCCACCCCTGTCACCGGCACATCCTGCATATTCTTATCCCCCACTCTTAAGTTCGAAGTCATTATCATCAAAGACCCATCTTATCTCACAGCAACACATTCAAAGGGCTAGTGTGCCCCTAAACTCCCAATTACCCTTTCTACTTCATTATCACTTCACCTCCTCCCGACTCCACCTTACTCTCATCCTCCACCTTTCCCACTCATGGGGAAGGAATCTCCCTACAGACACCCAGGTTAGTTTATCTAATGCTAATGTGACATAAGGATGGCCACAATGGGAGACAGCTGGATGCACCCCGCCCTGGCCACGGGGCTATGCACATACAGTACAAGCAAACAGTCAGGATGCTCCTTCTACAGGAGTATCACTCTCCTGGCCTCAGCAAGTTGCAGCTCAGGGATTTCTGGACCCGGGAGTGTGCATTTGTATGTAAAAGCTCTTAAAAGCATTGCCCCCTCTCCGTGCTATTGCCTGCTTGCTATTTGAACCCATGAAAGCACCTAATACCCTGCAACAGGAGTTCAGCACCTAAGTGTGCACTGAATGAGGAAATACTTCTCACTGGTCTGAACCTGCCACTTCCATAGTGTATTTACTTCCTGTTCAGCGCTCCTGATAGAATCATAGAATTGCTAGGGTTGGAAAAGACCTGTAAGTTCACCAAGTCCAACTATGGGACTGATGTTAAAAGCTTTACTGTATCTGGCATCGCTGCATCTTTTCAACTGGAGGAATGCTGAAGTTGCTTATGCAGTGGTTACTCTGTACCTCTGATTATTCTTGCCACTTTGAACCTCATCCAATTTTACTGTATCTGTGCGAGAATACTGCAGAGGACTATAATATTCAAGAAGCCAGAGTCAGAGAAGGCTGCTATGCCAATGTACAAATCCATTTAGTTCTCTGTTCTTAATAATGATGAACATTTGCTTTTCTTTCTTGACTGCCCTTGAGTTTTCGTAGCTGATGTTTTCAAAGAACCATCACAAACCATCACAAATCAAGATTTTGTTCTTGAACTGCAATAGTCAGCTAAAATATGCAGAATTTCTATATGATACTAGGGGAATTACATTTTCTTGCCCCATGTATCACTTCATTTTCTATGCTGATTTTCACCACTTTGGAATTCAGTCAGTTTTGTAAAGTCTTTTCTTTAATTCTTCATAGTTGTAACTCTTCTGTATAAGTAACTTTGTATCAGCAGCAAATCTGAGTAGTATAATACAGCAAAACTCCCTAAGGTGCTCATAAATCCTTGGCAGCAGGGAACAAAAAACAAAGCCAGATTCCCACGGATGATTAGAGGCTCAGGTCCTAAGAACCTGGCAACATGCAGGACAGGAGAGGTAGAAGCTGTGTAAGACAGAACATTTATCCCTGCAGGGCAGTTAGAAGTGGAAAGTGAACTATGTTAAGTCCATGGCTTCTAGCAAAGAAATCCCAGTCCTGTACTCCTGACTAGATCAAGTCTCATCAAGTCCCGCAGCACCTGTAAAAGCTGTGATCTGGTTCCCTCTTTTGACTTTCTATTGCCTTCTAGAAAAGCCATGATGACAACACTACTCAGTAACCACATATACCTGAATAAACCTTTTCCTCATTAATCCAAGGCCAGGAGTCTCTAAATTTCCCAAATTCTTGTACATTCCTTCATACATTTCCTTAAGTTTCTTTTTGTTCCTCTCAGGTTTTGATAACTCATTTCTGACATCCTCAACCCAATCCTGCAAAGAGAAGAGAACAGATGAGTACTGAGAAAAGATCTATTGACCCTTGCTCTTCAATAGGCCACTCAGATTGCACTGGGGTTACTGTATTTACTAAGAGTCAACTATTGTGTGTCTTTTGACAAAAAAGGGCAACCAAAAGACTGTGGAATTATTTTCCTTTCATTCTGTGTCTTGATAAAATGTTTCTACTTTATTATAATAATTATGTTTACTACCATAGTGTTTTGTGCTAAGAAAGCCTCTGTGAGGCCAGGAGTGGCACAAATCACAGGACAAGTATCATTTGGACAAACAAGTCAGAACGTAGACAGGGATGCCCAGCAGGGAAAGGGCATAAGAACACAAGTAGTTGAACACAAGTTGTCCAAAATTATAAAGATGGCCACAAATGATAATTCTGTAAGGGCTTCAGAATGATAAGACTGACCATGGGGCAGGGCACAGACCCTGAAGGGGAAAGCTGAAAAGGGCTGGAACAGAGCACCCAGCTGGCACAGCCAGGGAGTCTATCACCAGTGAAAGCTGCTGACAGCATCCCGACATCATCGTCATCATCATGAGTTGGTGTTGGGTTGAACCACTTCCTGTGGCTGTGGTGTCAACTGAATGTGTCAGGCTCCACCCAGCACTTGCTCCTCTGAACAGAGGGAGAGGAATGAAAGAGAAGTGGGGGAAAAATACACTTCACCTTGAAAATCATTACAGGATTAGAGAGCTGCTCCAGGGAGCGAACAAAATCTTGAATTACTCCCCCTCTATCCAACTTATTCTTGATCCTTTAAAAGAAGAAAAAAATGCATCATAATGCAACAGGAACTACCATCACCACCTTGCCTGCAGATAAACAATGATCTAGACTGTCTGCTATATACAAGAATCTGGTAAAACAATTCAGGTGTAGTTAGATAAGACTTCCTTGGAATTCCCTCTTGGGCTGCATGACTCTTTATATATATGTTGACTAAATATGCCAGTTTTTTAATTATAGGTCCCACTATGAAAATAGGAATTTGGTGGGTGAGTGGAAAGCATGCTTCAAACAGACACAGGCACTGACCAGACCATGTGCCCTGTCACGACAGTTACTGAAGGGTGACACTGTCTGTGAAACACATGACTTTGTATTTTTATTTTAAGCAAAAATTTATCCAGCAAATGTATCAAATTTGAGAAAAAGGAGAAAAGACACCCAAAATTTTAAGTGTGGTTCTACAGCATTGTGTGATAGAAACTGATTTTTGGCTGGGGATTAACTCAAGTGTTACTGCGTGCCAAAAGGGACAAGGGAAAGCTTGTAAGAGAAGCTACATGTTGCACAGTGGATAAGCAGAGAACACCACAGCCAAGAGCTGTTCCCAGGATAACCTGCATCCATTTCACTGCCCTCTCTGAAGTCTGATATGAGTGTCTATTCTATTTAAATATAGCTGCTTCCTCTTGGTATTAGAAATATGATAAATTTTCAATACCACAGAATTACAAAGAAAAAGGGGTTGCCTCTCTGTGGTTTTTTTGCTTTATTGTGGGAAAACTTTTAACTTTCAACAGCTTAGGGACTATATGTTCCCAACACTTCATAAAATTTTGTGCCACCAACCTGAGTATGTCTGACACTGACCTGGGCTGATGTATTGCATTTCTCTGTGTCTTTAAACAAAAACTCAAGATTACCCTCTAATATTTCTCGTGCTCACTAAAGAAAAGGATTTGCGTAGGAAAAATAAATGAATCTGTCCACTCCTGAAAAAAAAACATACAAAGGAGTTACTCCCAATTGTAAATTCACCTTTCTACAAACTGCTTGTTCTTGCAGCCAGACGCAGTATCTTTGAAGCAGTAACTTTCACTGCTGATCATGAAAGGGTAGATGAGTGCCTGCGGATAGGTATTTGCAATCTCTTCGACAGTATGTTGTACAGCTACTGCTTCATCCTTGTCAAGTAGTGCCATCATCTGGCTAATCCAACCAATGAACTGCCAACAGGGAACCGAGGGAAGCTGCAAAAACACAGACACTGCTTTTGTCTTTGGTCTTCCTCAAAAATACCAAACATAGCAAACAAACAAAACTGCTCCCTGGTGCAGCCTGAGAGAGAAACGTGAAAAGGAAACAGAGAATGTCCACTAGGTGTGCAAAACATCTCCCAGTGAAGCACAGATTTAATTATTACTATTACTACTATTACCACCACTGCTGCTGCTTAATAGGTTTTCCATTATAAAGATTTGCAGCCGGTTGATCAATATGAGGCTTTACACTCAAACTTGTGGCTTTTGTCTCTGGATGCAATACAATAATTTTTGATCATCACATACAAACAACTCAAAAATTGGAAGGAATTAAATTCTTTCAATGGGTTGAAGTCTTGATTTGAGTAAAAAATGCCAGGAAGGAGAACACTGAAACTCCTATCACAGTTTTGTCCTTTGTTCATCTTTAAGCATTTCTAATAGAATTTAAGATCAGACTGCCAGTATTTATTTCACAGAAAGACAGAGGATAGAATAAATAAATGCCTGGTGAACTCCCTTTCTGACTGAGATTTGTCAGCTGGTGTCAGGTTCTGCTTGAACTATTGGTGTTTCTCCATGGCCACACCTTGTGCACCTCAGCCATTCTGCTATTCTCTCAGTTCCTTGGGATAACTAACCCGAGTTTCTGCCTCACTTGAGTTCCTTCTCTCAAAGGGCCTGCTGCTCTGGGAGCAGCAGCACAATGACATGGGCTCGGAAAGACAGGCAGGCCAAGGCAGGAACAGGCCTGAGTCACAGAGAAGGTCCCAGCTTATCTGTCCCACCGCAGCAGGGAAGGCTCCTGGTATCCTGCCATGGAATGGCAATGCAGAGACAGGTTGTGGAAGGAAGGAAAGAAGGAAGGAAGTGGGAAATACAAAGGAAGACAAAGCTGTAGTAATCTCTGAAGTGAAGAAGGACAGAGAAAGGTGGGTGACATGGAATGAGTCTGGAAAAGCTGCTGGCTTCCTGCATACAGGAAACTCTGTCTACAGGAATAAGATACATTCCTCATCCTAATGCTAACCACCTTTGTCAGCCCATTTAGATTGTTCTGAAGGTAAAAAAAAAAAAAAAAAAAGACAAAACATAACACAGTTGTTCTCCACCAACTCTCACACAAACATTTGGAATCAGAATAATGATAAAAATTAAATTTCTAAGAAAAAAATTCTGTCCACATTAATTAGACTCAGTAAGTTATAGAAAAGACAAAGAACAATGATGGGATAAAATTTATCTGATTTCCCTGAAGCAAAACTTGCCAGTCTAACCTCTTTATGTATCCCACCTCCACCTTTAAAATTTGATTTACAGCAGCATTTGATGCCAGAAAAATTGAAGCAACTAACCTCTTGTGTCACTAGACCCAATGTCTCTGCTGGATATCTTTCAATTATTTGGAGTAGTCTAGGAAATCTCAGCCTGGCTTCTCTGGAATTCAGTTTTAAAGCTTTTATCATTTTCTCCACCACAATAGCTGGGAACTGCTGCAGATCCACAGTGTTAATTTCTGCCAAGAGACATTAAACAAGAATTATCAGAAACACCATCACTTGTTCCATGTCTTTGATCATCTGAAACATTCATCTTTACAATTTGGTATTTTTTTATCAAGTGTATTTTGTATTTTTACTTTGTTCTCCTTCCCATCTGTTTGAACTGCGCACATCTGCAACACATGTACTTGGGGACTGTAAGGATTAGCTTTATCAGGAAGCTGCATCACTGCTGGTATCTTGCCTGCTTTAAAGACAAGGCTGCTGTGGTCTGGGAAGGAACAAGGGAAGCATCTGCTGGATATGATATATTTATCACAAGTAAGAGCGAGATACAAGTGATCTACTAGTACCAAAGGTAGAAGGAACAGTGGAGGTGGAAAAAGGCATACAAATAATGCTGAACCGGAGGTCAAACTGCTCCACTGAAATTCAAGCTGTGCTGCTCACGGAGATCTCCTGGGTACAGCAAAAGCTCACGGATCACAGACAAATACACCCCACAAGCTTAGGAGAGATCCTGACTAACCAAGCAAGCCTTCTTCTTCCCTGCGCAGATACTGGTCACAGAAGCTGATCAAAGTCATATATGCATCGACAACTCCCACCATGTCCACATGGTCCATGGAGCAGGACTGCACCTCCTCTTCAGACTTCCTCACAGCACAGCTGAAACACTGAAAAGCCTTCTTGTTCAGACCTGCCAGCACCTGAAATTCAACCAAAAGAGGAAAAAAACACACATTAGTGCTGAAGTAGCATTGAACAATCCTTTCTGAAACTAGAGCTTTTGATGCAAGTCTTGAGTAGATAAACCTTAAACTGTTTTAAGATGTTCTGAGCAGCTGATATAAAGGAAAAAAATCGGGATGTTATTTCTAGCAGTGATTTCCAGAACTTTAGTTTCTACAATTTTCAATGGGAATACATAAACTTAAATTAGTCTTTGGATATGTTAAGTGCAATTTGTGTCACTGCAGAAAAGTTAACGTTACTGGAACTTTTGGAAGCAGTTAACAGAAAATATAATAAAACTTTCTGTTTTTTTTCCGGTTAAGACATATCTACAACATCTGCGTAACAGTTACACTTGGAATTTGTGTTCAAAAAGCATGCATCAAACTATTTTGAATGTGATGCCTTTTTCTCTATTATAAATATAGTAATATTCATAATACATTTCTAATGCAGCTCATGCAATGGGTGACTTGACAGGATTCTTTACAGAATCCCAGAAGCATGAAGGTTTAAAGAGACCTTCAAGATCATCTGTCCAAGTGCCAATGCAGCACCACCACAATTACCCCTAAACCACATCTAAAAGTGTCCAGATGCCTCTTGAGCACTTCCAGAGATGGTGACTCCACCACTGCCCTGGACAACTTACTGCAATGCCTGACCACTCTTTCTTTAAAAAAAAAAAAAAAAAAAATCTAATATCCAATCTGAACCTAACTGGAACAACTTAAGGCCATTTCATCTCACCCTCTCACTTGGGACATGGCAGGTTTTCAGGTGGTTGAAGAGAGTAATGACATTTTCTCTGAGCCTCCTTTTCTCCAGGCTAAAAAAATCCCAGTTCCCTCAGCTGCTCCTCATAGCACTTGTGCTCCAGGCCCTTCCCCAACTCCACTGCCCTTCTCCAGACATGCTCCAGCCCCTCAATGTTTTTCTTGTAGTGAGGGGCCCAGAATTGAACACAGGATTCGAGCTGCAGCCTCACCACTGCCAAGCACAGCAGGACAATTCCTTTCCTGGCCCTTCTGGCCACACTAAATGCTGTAACTGAAATTAAATAGTCAGGTAGGTAGAAGGAGACTACCAGGGTCAGAGAGCTGCTTAATACTAAGCTAAAATAAGGCTAAGCTTCTTAATCTTTCAGAAGTCCCTAGTATGGCAATCTTACTCATCTGACACAGAAGAACTATTATGCTCATCCTTTAGATTGCCTAAAGAAGAATGCTCTTAAGAATTAGCTAATAAATTCAGCTTTTGCTGAAGTTTCTAAATACCTGAAAATTTAAAACCTTTTTTTGCAGGAATTTCTTCTTGATCTGCTTTACTTTTAACAAGAATAAAACACAAATTAGGAACTTTTTTTTTGTTTTATACAAATATGGTTCATATTCCCTGAAGTGATCCTGCAAGAAAGATGGAGAGGGACTTTTTACAAGAGCATGTAGTGACAGGACAAGGAGCAATTGCTTCAAACTGAAAGAGAGTAAGTTTAGATTGGATATTAGGAGGGATCTCTGTGCTGTGAGGGTGGTGAGCCGCTGGAACAGGTTGCCCAGAGAATTTGTGAATACCCCATCCCTGGATGTGTTCAAGGCCAGGCTGGATGAAGCTCTGAGCAACCTGTTCAAGTGATAGGTGTCCCTGCCAATAGCAAGGGGGTTGGAACTGGATGATATTTAAGGTAATTTTCAAAGCAAACCATTCTATGATTCCAAATGTAAGCATCTTCATGGTGGTTTTAGAAATTACTAGATATAAGCCAGCAGTGGTACTTCAAATTCTTAATCCATCTGACAGACAAGAAGTCAATTGCGACAACCCGGGATGCAACAGTCAATGCCACAGCATGTGGGACAACTGACAGCAAATATTTAGTTGCAGCACAGTCTAGTGCTGTATTCTTCAAATGCACACCTACCCAAAACAGGCAAAGACAACCTGCATGCGCTCTGCCTTAAAAAATTCCACTTTTCTCTTCCATTAAAATGACCTAGATAAAGTAAGTGTATCAGTATTATAAATATGTCTTTATCAAAGACAACAGCCTGGGGGCATGAAGCAGGTCACAAATGCCCAGCTGAAATCAAGGCATTCTTTGAGGATCTCAAGCCTTGTCTCACCACTATGCATGCAGATGCTGTGACTCTGTCTTCCCCCTCCACTCAAAATGCAGGTAGAGAGAAACACAAGAACATTCTCCTATTTAGAAATGTTAGAGTGATGCCAACCTCCAGGAGAGCAAAACCTGGAAGAAACAGCAACCTCAGCGTAGTTTTTTGCTTTTCCCCCGCCCTTTCTTTTTCTATCTGGTGTTGCTGGACAAATCACTACTAATAGCAGACAGGTTTCACATGCTCTGTATCTATCCATAGCCATCACCACCTACTGAAGTAGCAATAATGACACTGAACTTACTAAAAGATCTTCCCCTTTCATTTACCTTTTTAGGGTTCTCAAGGCTTTCTCCTGCTATTAGTGATATCTTTCCAGCCTTTTCTTTCTCAATTTGCTCAAGACATCTTGGATCCTGACTAAGAGCATTGGCCATGATGTGATACGTAGTACCCAGAAGAAGATTCTGGTTTTGGAAGGCCATTATGTTCTTGCTGAGATAGTCAGATTTGGTATCTTCTGCTGGAATTCAAAAACAAAAGTTGGTAAGTGGACAACAAAGCAACTTTGTAAAATAAACAAGGTGAAGCAAAGGCTGTTACCAAGCAGGGAGATGGTTTTCAACACTGAGAGCACGCGTTCAGGACAGCTCAGGTTGCGGCTGCTGCTGTGAGTGAAGCGGCAATAGGCGTAATTCCACCTCACCAGCCAGTCCTCCCTCGTTCTGGCTTCCTTGCGCAAGTCTTTCAGGAGCTTCTTGGCCACAGCAAAGCTGTTCTGTATTCAGATTAAGAGAACTTCAGACCATGTGTCTGAAGAGAAACTAAAACCTGCCCACAACCAAATCAGGGATGAGGAGCTTTAAGTGACACAAGTAAAGTTGCAGTAAGGCAAAGAGATGCTCACTGTTTGCTGGGTCTCATATTCAGAACCGTATTTGTGCTAATGGAGAAGTTTGAATAGCAAAAGAGAAGAACAGAGGTTTAAACGACTGAGAAAATCATTCCAGCTGCATGAAGCATTTAACTGCTCTATAATACAATCACATATGGGAAACACAACTTGATTTAAGATATCACTAAGAAAATCACTTATGTTTGTGTTTTGATGAGAAGTTTCACAAAAGTAACATTAAAGAAAATCTTATTTTTCACTTACTCCTTCAAGAGTGTGTAGTCAACAAAGCAATAATGTTATATTTGCTTATAAAATTGCTTAAAATAAACTCTTGTTAATGACTGCAGATTTCTGCAGCATCTCAGAAGATGGGAGATGGATTCATCTTGTCTCAAGCTTGAAACACCAAAGGCCCATCATCAAAAAGGTTGTTTCAGTCATTTCAACAGCCAGATTCAACCCAAAATTTCTAAGTCACTTAACTTTAGTTCTTTGTTAGTGTTAACTAACAGCAGTAATGAAAACTGTGGAAAAAAAAAGAAATCCAGCATTGCTGATTGAAGTAAATTATACTAATTACATCAGACTTAGATTTGTTCTCTTGTACAGAAGAAATTATTTGTAAATAAGAAGCATAATGCTTGATTGCAAGCATCCCTTCCATTAAAGACTGAAACATTTCAGATACTTTATCTGCCCTTTAGAGTGTCCAAAACCATCTGTGGATCAAAGGGGACTTCAGGCACATTTCCAGTAATGACAAGTTATCATTAACTTTGTAATTAACATTTATCCTTTTGTTTTCTTTCATTGTGGAACTGACTTTCCTTCAAAATGTCCTGGACAGCAGGGTCAAAAAGAGACAAGGTTTGCCCTGTCAAAAGGGTACCAAATACCACCTAAAAGGCTTTTCCAGCTTTTTCTATGTATTTTCTCAGCAAATTGGAAGCTATCAGACAGTATATTCACCTGTTTCCTGGCACTTTCTATCATCTTCATTTTCATATTGAATTTGCAGCTTTTAATCATTGAGTGAATGTTTTCACTCTGTTGATCCACTTCCATTTGGTCACCAGCACTGTATTCTCCATCCACCTCCATACTGTCATTGGCCTGATCAGAGGGAAGTTTCTCCTGCAGTTTGTCAAGAAAGAAACACCTGCACAATAAACAACAGGGATATAGATCACTCTGGTATACATTCAAGGAAATGAATGTTCAAAAATGTTGATCTGCCTAACAGCAAACAAAGCTAATAGAAAATGTCAAGCTACAGCTATCATGTTTAGCAGGGCTAAACACAGGTCTCAGAGTCTGGACACTCCTAACAGGGTTCCTGTTGACCTGAGAGCATTCAGGATCTTGAACTGATAAGATTAGTGTTAGAAAATGTCCACTATAGAGTGGGATTTTTTGTTAGTTAGTTCCTTTGTGTAAGCTACAGTCCCTAAGTTCACCAAGCCATAACTTGCATTTCAGCTTCACAGACATGCAAACAAACAGGAGTCTCAATTATTTAGTGTGAGTGCCAGGCTGTATTTTATGTCAACCTGCTACTCAAATGTTTATCCCATCAATACATGCCAACATTGACATCTGTGTTGCAGAACAGATCGGCAACCACACTCAGCTTTTGAAAGGGAATTGCCATGAATCCATGCTGAATCCTGTTACTCCACAACTAGTCCTGTCTAATTTAATAGCACATCTCATTATGTAGACTGTTACTCAAAGTAGAGGAGAGCACTACACTCTCAAGTGGCACTTGGCACATCCTTTGGTATTTAATTAAAGTGAGACAAAAGTTTTCAAAAAGCACATAAAGTGTTTAAAACCCTGACAACCCTTCAAGTCATAAATGTTTTGAGACTTTTTTCAAAAGTAAGCCATGCCATGTATTCTGCCTAATATTGAACTGCAATAAGCTGTTCTGTAGCCATGCTTTCCTGACACCAAGAGATAACAAAATGAATCACAGAGCACAGTATGTATCAGCAGAGCTACTGAAGAAGTTATCACACAGGATAGGAAGACTAATCTAGATTTTTCACTGGAAGAATGAATTGGGACGAAGACAGACACTATGGCAAGGGCAGAAAACTTTTAAATTTCAAAAAGCATTCCAGTTTTTTTCAGAGCTAATCCAAAGGAGTCTCCAGAGAGCCTTTGTTCTTTCTAGCAACAGCTGCACAACAGAAGTCTCCAATTAAAACAGTGGTCATTAACTTTCCTATAAACAGGTGAAGCACTGAGAGCGACAGGGCTGGGCTTGTTTCGTATGCTCCCTCATTTTGGAACTGCCCAAGTATTTTTATTCATAACTGATTGACCTTTTAGGTGGTGTTTCATTGAGCTAAATGCAGCTAATCTCCTCAATTACAAGTGAATATGTTCAAGAACTGCTGAAATGGGCCAGCTTACACAGTGCATATAGTCACTGATGCAAGAAAATGACTAAACTAACATCTATGTTTCCCTATAAAATACGATTTATTCCCTGGTCATTTCTCAACCCCCTTTTGCTCCTCACCACAAGTTAGTCACACAAACTCCCCAGTTATATTGAGAAAGCTACTACCACAGTTAAAATAGAAAAAAAAAAAGTCACACATTGGATCAAATCCCTCCCATACAAAAACAAGCAGCATTAGAAAAAGCACTTCCTGGAACTCAACAGGCAGACAGAACCTAAGCTAACCCAAGAATGCAATTTTACCGATTTGTGATGATATCATCCCAGATGTTCATAGGATCCATTTTAGCATCTGGGTATCTGCTTGTCCAAGTTCTGAGAAGTCTCTTAAGGGAAGCCTCTGAAGCTAAGTTACCTAGAAATCAATTGAGAACATTTTAAATGCATCTGAAGCCAAACAGCATGAAAATGGGCAAAACAAAATATAGTCTAACATTCAAACCAGAAAACTGCAATTAAGCAACCCACTTGAATTTCTGGGCTTGCATGAAAAATGCCACTTAGTGATCATCTAGTGATCATTTTGTTTATTGCTGAAGCACAGGGGATTCCATAAGGACATCTGTGTGAACTGCCACTGGGGATCATCACCAGGTAGTTTCCTTTCCATATATGAACATGCTGGAATATAGTGGAACCGTTAACTAAATTTAATATCTAATTTGGTTTATGCACATGAATGTATACTTCAGGCCTACGTCAGTAGGTGCAACTTATATACCACATCCATTTTTTCATCTCTAACTGCTATTTATTACCAAAAGTTACTCTAATAAAAAAGCTTCATTTAAAACTTTAACTGGCACTTCCAAAAGAGATGCTTAACTCTTACCATAAGAGTTATGCTAATTCAACTTTGTAATAGAACACAAAGATATGTTCAATCCTCTTACAAAACTGTAATAAGTCTTACTGTCAAGAAGACAGTAAGAGGTAATTCCAGACTTATGCTTCTTCAAATAGCAGTTCAGAAATTCAAAGTTCAGGAAACCACAATTACTGAATACAAAAGGAGAATTGATTGAGAAAAAAAAAAAAAAACTTTACTTCTCTTGGTCATAAAATTGATGAAATCCTGTATTTCTGTCAAAGCTTGTACAGACTGCAGTTTGGTCATTCGACTCTGATATAACAAGGAATCAATGCTGGAGTAGCTCTGAAAAGAAAGGAAGAGAATCAAAGACAGAATTTAAAGCATGGTTCTGTTCAGTGCTCTACAAATTATTGATCTGATGCTGTTGTATGTTATGCTTTAGAACCCAACCTCTTTCAATTAAATAGCTGATAATCAGAGAGCAACTCTGCTTTGGACAAGCACAGAAGCATATTCTAGCTGCAATTCCTATCCTAGGTTTCACCAAAGTCCTACAGTCTAATCAAAACTCAGTAATGTAAGGAATTTGTAACTTCCCAATACAACACCCTTTGTGAGCTTGTTCTGGGGACAGGAGGCCCCGGAAAAATTGAACAAAATAAATTTTTTATTGTCTGCACAATCAATCTGAAAAACGTATAAAAGATTAAATCAGCAAAACAAAACAAACTAAAGAAGGAGAATGCACTCCACTGGTTCACTCACTTTTCACCATTGTAAGCAGTGAATTTAAAAGAAGTAATAGCAACAGCAGTTTCATTTTTTCAGTTTACACAAAAAAAACCCATACCAGAGATAGAAGACATTATTACCTGCATAAAGATCTGCATGCCATTGCTAATGTAATATTTGGCTCTGTCAAAATCATCTTGCAGGATGTACAGGAGACTAAGTTCTTGGCTGTAGTGCATTTCTATAATGGCTTTCTTCTGTTCTGTCTTCATTGCCTCATCAATAAAGGTTAGCAAAGTCTGGTCATTCTCCCCACTGAGCAGTAACTTCAACTTACTGCGTATTATATATGGCAGATATGTCTCCTACAAAGTGAGAATGCAGTCTTTATTTCTAGGAATGGAATATTAGATGGTCAAATTTTTTTGTTATGAGTGGCAAATCAAATAAATATAAAAACATTTTGAATTTTTAAAAATATATTTTCCCTTTAGAAAAATTCCTACTTGCTAACAAATCACAGCAGTCTTTTCTTATAGCTCAAGAAATTGTTAGCAAATTTTACTAGTTTCAAAATCCATGCTTTGGTAACTCTTAAAATAGGAAAAAAATGTAAGTGAGAAAAGTAACAAAAAAGACTTGCAAAAGAAAGAATGAAGACGAAAAAGCTGGCTTTATCCTGTGGGATCTGCCATAGACTTGAGGTAAAAATTAAACATCAAAACAAACAAACAGAAGAAATTGTTTCAATTTTTTAAATATATCAGACTGTCCACTATTTTCCATAATAAAGTAACTCAAACAATGCAACTGATTTTCACCCATAATCTCAATACTGTAGGACATCCCTGAAGAGATAAAAATGGTGCAGTACCAATGAAATAATTTCTAAAAACCTGAAAAAATGGATCATTCCATGTTTTGCTTAGGTCTGGAGGTTTTCCACTATCAATATTAACAGTAGCACAATACTCCAGAGACTTCCACATTGTGAGGTGGTCATAGCATTCCAGAGATGCAAGTTCCCAGAAGTCCTTCTCTGCTTCTGTTGGCTCTCCATCTTGCCAGTCTTCTTGGGAGAGTGCCTAAGGAATGAATTTGAAGGGGAGAATAGTGCCAGATTCCAGCCAAGAATCTATTTCAATTCTAAGTCATGAGCAACTTAACTGTAATTAATTCTCATAAAAATATCTATCCATTTACCGAAGTGCGACAGCAACATTAAATGCAGAAAATTCAAGCTTGGCAGTGTTTATACATAAATTAATTTCAGGTAGCTATCTTCAGTAAACCTACATTTCTGAAGAGTGAACATTTTAAAAGACGGTTAGAGATCTGTCTTCATTTTTACCCACTGCAACTCAAGCCATGAACACAGGCAATTTGCTCTCTCAGGGTTGCAGTGTACCCGTATGTTTTTACTTGTCTGCCTAGATAATTGCACTTTTTTCTAATCTGACTATTTTTAAGTCATGAGAGACTTATGAAACAAAAATATCTCATTGTCATTTTACCTTATCATAACATTGAGCTGCTTCAGCATAATCATTCCTTGCTTCTGCCAACAAAGCTTTCTGCGTAATTTCCTTAGTCCCAATCTTACCACTGAAAATGCCACGAAGGGCATCATAATCCCCAAGGGATCTGTAGAGCCTAATAAAATTGAAAAGAGAAATCTTTTAAATAGCTCAGCAGATGTATATCAATGCAAACAGAAGCTATCTTAAAAAAAAAAAAAAATCAATAAGCAGTAATACTACAAGCTTGAAATAGTAAATTTTTGTAAGTATTTCTTATGTAAAATCAGAAATACATAATTAACTACATAATCTTCATCTTGTAGGGTGATAGCTGAACTATGGAAACTCTTGCAGTTGAAAAGCTATAAACAAGATGTTTTTCAGCAGTCTGACAGCATCGTGAGAGTGCATAGTTTTAAAGTCTAACTGCTCTCACTGACAGTATTAACTGAGAAGAAATTAAAAGCATATCTAATTCTAAAAGACAGAAAGACTAAAAAAGAAATCCCACAAGACATTAAAAGCAGAGTTCTTCACAGGGCAAACCTAAGTGGGAGTAAATTGTCTCAAACAAGAATTTACTTAGCAAGTTCAATCCATCTGATCACATCTGGGGGCAACTCTGTCCTCCCACGCATCCTTTTGGACGGGGGCTCCTCCGCAGGGGACAGAGCCATCAGGGCACGCTCCAGAAGAAGGATGCCCATGGGCTGCTGCAAACTTGCAAGGCAGCTCGTGCTCACATTAGCTGAGTCCAGTTCCAGTAGCTCTCTGTGCTGGTAACTCATTTCCTGTAAAATAAAACAACAGGTGTCTACTTGGTGTAAAACGATACAGATTTGGTATCCTTTTTCTTATAGTGCAAGCTTTAAAATGGAACTAAGCCATTAGGCCTCCAGAAGTTCTCAACCCAGGGAAAACTGGAATCTTTTCCATCTGTGCTGTTGCTCTTTGGACAGAGAACAGTACAGAGTAATCCCATATACTTTGGCTCCAAGACATGGGACAACTCTCTGGACAGAATCACAAGGAAAGTGGGGGAGAGGTAGATGGACACATTGACAGCCTGAACTTTTCCTTCTGTTTGTTGGCAGGATTTTGCCTGCTACACAGCAGCTGTGCTTCACTTAGCCTATTCAGTGGTGCATTCCTGCCATAAGCCAAAGGCACAATTTACCATGAAGTCTTCTCTGAGCTGGAGGCTTTCTATCCACACATTCAGCCAGTTTTAGCACATCACAGCTTCCTGTTAGGCTCCTCTAGTACTGTACTCATCTACTCCTGCCTGATTTAAAGATATGACAGTATTTCTTTTATCATATTTAACAGAATAATCTCTTCTTCAGGGATAAACATTCCTGTTTACTTGAAGATTTTTATTTTTAAATACTTAAATCATTATTCTAAATATAGGTAAATAAATCAAGAAAGCAGCATGTTTATTAAATCCAGTGTTAGGTTTTTCCTTTGTTTTCTTTTTCACTAAAGAAAAATTGCAATAGTATCTTAAATAAACAAGAAAAAAATTCACAACATTGAAGAGGTGCAGCATAGCTTTCATTACAAGAAACAGCACCATGTTTTAGAACAAAAATTAAAATCAGATTCTTGCAACACAGCATGCTCAAGAATACTACGTGAAAAGAAACTACTGTTTTGAGGTTGCAACAGGAGACAGAGAACAACCAAGTTACACTTCTTTGATAAATGACAACCACCACAAAAACTACAGAAGAGGCACCTGGCATAAGCAAACTCACGACACAATTTGTAGAGTTGGGACTCTCACACTAAAAAATTCGTGCTCAATAAAAAAAGAGGAAAAAAACACAGCCTCTTGTAGCTTCTTGTGTTACAGACCAGTCAGATCCCAATGAGGAGTTAGCATATATATTTCAGCTACTATTAAGACAATTTCAATTAGCTGCACACACCCCCCAGACACATTCTTTGACTGCCAGCTTTCAGGGGCACAGGAACACAGTGAGACTTAAGGTGAACAACTGCACAATCTAAAACCTTAAGAAGAACTTTGCTAAGGTAAGACCAAAAGCCCTTTCTCATACCACAAGAAAAAGTGTGAGGGTATGTGCTAAGAATGAATATCCTCCCAAACTTAAAATTTACAGACATCATCCCACATCAAAGGAGGTATCTTTCTATGTAGTGCATTTTGCTGACTATTTGATCACTTATCTTCTCAAAGCAGAGGAAATGTTCCCTGCTTCATATGCAATGAGCACTGTCTACTTGCACCATATGTTCAAAGATTAGGGAGAATGGCCTCCAAGCTGGCCTGGTAGCTAAAATGTTTGTAAAGCAATTATAAGTTCTTCGGAGGCCAAGCATCTCTTTGGAGGCTATGTAAACTTTTGTCATGGAGTTAACCTCTTTTATATTTCAGTTGGCCCTTAATCTGCCCTGAAAGTGAATCCCAGAGCTTCACAGTCAATTTTAACATTATAGGTGTAGAAAAAAACAGCTCTTTTAACCCACCAAGTTACTCTTCCGATGGGACACGAACCCATAGAAGATTAAAAAGTCAAACAACCAGAAAGAAACAGCAGTAAAGCAGGAAGCCTTTCTGAAACCAGCCAGTATTTATTATGCTGTTCGTATATAGGAAAGAAAAGCTATACTTCCAAATGGCCAAGCCACTAGGACTCACATTTGTGAGTCGAATGAAAGCCTTGACACTGCTGAGTTCTTGCTCACACTCCCCCAGGCTGCTCTCTTGATCAATGTGAACTCAATTCCCTACTGGGAAAAAACTTCCTCTCACTGCTTGCAGGCTGTTTGGACTTCGTGATATTGTACTTTTGTTATTGATGAGGATGGCAAGGAGATGTTCTCATTGCTCTTACAAAGTCCATATTTTTGATGAAATTGAACTTACCTACTTCTTAAGTTGTCATTTTATGTCTATTCAGAAAAAAAAAGTAGCCTAATGCAACAGTGTTATTAGCAGGGTCTAGACAGCATAATTCAACACAAATAATATTATCAAGACAGAGCCAACAAATGCAATGTCAAGAGGGAATATTAACAGATAGCTATTGTGAGACGCTGGCTCAAAAGATACCAAGACAGCCCATAAAAATCCCCATAGTATTTGACCTTTTATGCAGCTGCACAGAAAAAAAGTAAACAAGAAATTACATTTTTTTAGATGTGTAACTACAAGTACTAAGTACTAAGTTTCTCTCTGTTTACAAAGCTGGTTGAAACTAGATGGTTCCCTTGTATTTGGAGTGATACCTACTGTCACAGAGTATTTAAATTTCCATAACAAAAAAGAAACCATTAGCTGCCACTGAAAAAAGATTCCTTTGAGACCTATGAATCCAACACAACATCAAAACGGTTGATAAGAATCATTCAATACAGTGACAGTGGGTATTTAACGGGTGCTGGGATAAGTTTTTTTTTTTATCTCCCTGAAAACTGGGTTAAACGATGAAATTCACAATCTATTCCAGGTCAGTATATTCTCACAACCCAGTGAAACAACTGTGGTGCACGCACTCATCCTCTGGTGAGCCCTTCCTTCATTACTGAAAATCCCCAAACAACTACTTCAGGGGACTAATTTGAAAAAAATAAACAAGAGAGGCTAACAACAAACGGTCTGACAGCTACTGATATCCTCAAGACATCAAAGAATTCCTCAGTAAGCACTTCCCAGAAACAGGAAGATAAGCACAACACCCACATAACCCTTTCAATTGTTCTCAATTCCCACTTCAATTGAAATAGCTTTCATTTGTAATCAAACCTCTTCTTGTTACTGATGCAATTAAAACATTAAAGGTGACTCAAATTCTAGAGATCAGAAATCTAGAAACCTAGAAAAATCAGTTCAGAGGTATGAACTGCCTTGTTCACCTTAAGTGTCACTTAAAATACCCACTTGTTTAACAATTCTCCTTCCATCTCTGTCTAAACGACAGTATTTGACCTTCACTGGGTTTATCACACTTTCAGACAGAGACATTATATCCAGTTACTTTCATGCCACATATGAGGATTTACCTGGATGCACGCAATGAAGGGTGGAAAGTATGACAGGCTCATACTGAGGAAATTATTGAAGTCGTTCAGCAGCTTCTGGACAATGATGTTTTTCTCAGAAGGGTTTTTAGATTTTTTTACCTCGTGAAAAATTCCACTAAACAAACTGCTGAAAAGTTGCTTGGCAAATGTTGGATCTTTCTGTAAATTACAACAGTAACAGCAAGGTCACTGAATTTTGCTGTGACACAACAGACTATTACATAAAATTAAAAGGTATGACCCACCCTGTACCTAGACACTCTTTGGGAGTGGACTATTTAGTCTGGCATGCATCTCACCTATGCTGGGAATTACTGTACTACCCATTCAAACTCCATTTTAATTCTTCTACTTAAAGAAACTCCAAGGCAATGCAGATTTTCAGGCCAGAGTGTCAGTGGAGAGGGCGGAATTTGCAATTTTCACATACTCACAACTTCCATTACAGGAACCAGACACCAAATATCATGTTAAGGACCTCAGTTTATGAAGTGAAGTGAGTTTTCAGAGAGACAGACTGTCTTTACAGACAGTTTCATCTGAGATTTAAAGGCATTTTTTCAATCCAGAAACACATGTGTGTGTGTAACATAACCCCATGCATCTTGGTCTATCCTGGGTCTGGAGTTTGGTCTAACTCTTCATCTAACACTTGTCAGAGAACTCATGAGTGTGCTACTTCCATCCTTTACAGAGAGATAAGGGACTATCAAAAGTAATGAAATACAAAGGTAATCAGGAAGACTGTAACTTCCCAAAGACTGTAAAATGGGCTTCAGTCTACTGTTCAGTTCAGTCTATAGTTTCCATCACTCTCATGTAGGAAAAGGAATATTAGATCAGCTTTACTGAGCAGTCTGAGTCCAGTCTTAGTCACACTAAATTCATTTGTATTTTACAAGTCTATTACAGACACATAATAGAAGTGAAAAGGCTGTTTTGTTACTGAACAGCGAGATGTCCTTTGCAACAATGTCTGCAGAGACCACCATCTGTTTCTCAAGCAGAGGAACCTGCAGGAAATGGACAACAGCTGATGTATCCAGTCCTTAACTGCTCAGGTGAGGAAAACAACAAAGCCTCTTCTCTGACCACTGTAGGAGAAACACTCCCTCAAAACAGAGTCTTTAAAAGTGTATCACAGTGGTTGACTGCAGAACTACAAATCAATTTTCAAAGTGATTGACTGGCTACATGACACTTTCCCTACAGGACCAGAAAACTTCACAAGTGACCTCTGAAAAGCAGCCAGACCTGGGCAAGGCCCTGCAGAGGGGCAATGAGACTGCAGTATTCAATCTGGATGTCAGGAAGGTCTCCCACTCGGTAACTTCTGTACAAAGTAACCTGGGCATCATACTTCATCTTCAGCTCAGATTTCATCTCCTGAAATGCATTAATCATGTTAAAAAATAGTTAGGAAATGGCCTCAAGCTGTGCCAGGAGAGGTTGAAATTAGATATTATGAAAATTTTTTCACTGAAGGAACAGTTAGGTATTGGAACAAGCCTCCCACAGAAGTGGAGGAAACACCATCACTGGAAGGGTTTAAAAGACAGGCGATTTTGTTGGCTGTATTTTGGACTGCCATACAGAGCTCATTTACAGGTTCTCTCTTGCAGGGTGGGAGGAAATGGCAGCTTTAGCCTGCAAGTAAACATAAATGGGCTAAAATAGGTATTTGTGTGGTTCTTCCAGACATAAATTGTATTTACACAGTTGTCTGCATCTGCAGAGTATTACAGGAGTGTCTCAAATTGGTAGCTCTCAATCCTGGATTCCTTTGCTCTTGGGACTAAATGCTATCATTTTTTGACAATAATGTGCATTATTTTTAGTAACAGGAACCTCTGAAAAACTGCTACAGAGCTTAAAAACACTTAGATTTATTGTAAGTACATAATACAACCAGAAAACCCACAAAGTAGTAAGTTTCTGGCCTTGAGAAACACTCAGCAAATGATTATTACTGACATTCCTTCAGGTTAAAAGTTCAAACCAGTTCTGGGTAGTCCATCACCTGTACCACATTTTTGAGTTCACCTTCAGACACTGGATAATGTTCTCCAACAATTTCTGCAGTGTATTGTAGCTCCAAGGCTCCTAGTGTCCAGAATGACAACTGTAAAGGCCTTCCCAATAACTGTTAGGGACTCCCATCACAAGAAAATAATTTAATGAACTTTAAGTGGTAGACTGGAAGTGTTATCATTCAGCTCTTTTCTCACCCATGCTAAGTAACATCATTTAGCTTTAAGGCCACAAATAGCATTATTTCCAAATTAAACCTTCTAAAGCTCTTAAAGTAGCAACCACTACCTTACACCTACCCTTCCTTCACAAAGTAACTACAAGAGATGAAGTACAAGACTGCAAATGGCATCGAGACAAAGTTTTAAACCCATTTGGATTGACAAACCTTTTCTCTTTTTTGTTCAGCCAGACTTTTTCTGGCATAAATCAGACTGAGTTTGTCTTGGTCCTTCAAGAAACGTCTCCGCAGTCTTAGAATTTCTGCTCGTTCTTCTATACCTAAGGAACATATGATCATGTCCACAGCTTTTCCTTTCAGATTTAAGGCAAAAGCATCATATAAAACCAAACATCATCTTTGTATTTACTAGCAAATAAATACAAAGCCTTGCTAAAAGCTAGCCAATGATAAAAAAATAAGTTGCTCTTAGGAGAAGAGATAATAAGCATTTATACAGAGACTTTAAGTGCATGGATGAGGCATAAAGATCAAACTATTGTAGAGGGAAAGACCCTAAAACTCATGAACCAATATGCCCCATATGCCAGATTTATTTTAAGCTCTCAAAGGCATGTATAGCATTTGCACTATATTCCAGAAAGTATATAGCTCCCTAAATAAAAGAGGTGCTAAAAGATATTCAAATATTGTGTAGTAAGAATATTGTACTGTATTTTTTAAGTATGATTACAGAACTGCCACTGGATCAACTCCTGCTCAGGACAGTCATGGGAAAAGGCCACTTAACCGCCTGTCAGCTCAGTCCACTTCCTAGAAAAGGAGAATGAGCAAACAAAAACATACCACTGTAATTGGTATTCTCCAGGGCAGAAGACCAGGGACTCACTAGAAGGTAGACTGACCTCTCTGTTTCTGTAGTTCTTCATGAACTGCAGTCTATTAGTCATAACAGCCCTGAAACACCTCTCAGGTACTGAAAAGGTCGATTTTTATAGCTCTGTGCCTGAACTCCTAATGTCATCCTTTTGGTCAAAATTTTTATGACAAATTTGACAACGGTTAAAGAGGGAGAAGGATCCTAAGTCACTTCAGAGCAATATTGCCATTTTTCACTTATTGACTGGGTGGAAGAAGGAGCATTCTCAGAAAAAAGCAAGGACTTCTAATGATAGATTGTAAAATGTTGGAGATCATGTCAGCACAGCTGAAATGGTTTAGAAAATATGTTTAAAGAGATCTCTTCTTTAAAGAGTTAAATTTAAAATAGAAGGGTCAGAACTGTCTGATATTTATGCTGTGATCCTCTTAGGGAGAGGTAGGAATGCAGATATCACACTAACTGGTTTCTTATCCAGTCAGTTCCTTCAATGAGCAACATATAATTTTACAACTCCTAGCACAATCCTAGCTTTTTACATGTTATGTATCATCACACACTCCTGGAAACAAAATCTCTCAAGGTGAACTTCAATTGGACTGTCTCAAAGATAATGGACTGCCAGCCAAGGAACTGACAATGATGGTTTATAAAAGTGTACTAATTGCATGGAAATTGTACAATAAGGCATACGGACCTTTAGTTTTGCTGTCCACTTCATCTCCAGGCAAACCCAACCGTTTTTTCCCGAAATCTAGCCCCACTGGTTTAAAGGTTGCTTGTTTAAATTTTTCACTCCTTTTGCTAACCAACAGCATGGATGAAGACAAGGATTCAGAGGATGAAGGAACTGCATACTCTGCCAATGTGTCAATGCTACTTCCAGTCAGCCAATTAAAAGAACTTCTACCACCTATAACAAGAAATTGCCAAAAAGCTGTAACATACTCAGATACAAATAAAGTGAAAACATCTATGAGGCAGGTATTTTTTCTCTCTCAAAAATATAATTTCCTAACGTTTAAGGGCAGAACAGATTTCAAGCTGCTACGTAAGGCAGTGTTTCTTTTACATTAGGCAGAACATATAATATGTATAAGACTAATAAAAAGGTGATTTTTTTTCTCATACCACACACCAAAAAAAAAAAAAAAAAAGGAAAAAAAACTCTGGGAAAAAAATACTAAACATATTTACACTTTAACATTAAAAAAATCATATGCAACAGAAATGACATCATTCCTACAGCAAAAAAGAACATTTCAGAAAACACTGGTCTTGACTTACCACCATGCTGTGTAGGTGTAAATTCATATTGCCTTTGGGTAGCCCTCACTTGCCCACTGACTGACCCAGAAGGAGAAAAGGATCTTTCCTGTGACAAATTCCTGTGGGTACTTGGAGAAGCCTGAGTCTCCACAAACATTGGTGTGAGCACAGTACTTCGGTAACGCCAGCTGGAATCAACTACAAAGTCCTATGAACAAAAAGGTTTTAAGTAGAACAATAAAGATGGAGGTCTTCTTCATTTCTTCATTGAGCAGGACAGCAGAAATTACAGTCCAGAAATCAAAACACTCTCCCAGATATAGGGGAAGAACCTGACTATATATAAAAGAAACCCCAAACAAACCACAAACATGTAGAAGTTCTCAACAGCTCGGTAAAAAAAGCTCACTAATTTAGACTGTTCAGCTGAGGACAGGTTTACAGCTCTTGCACCAGTATTCCTGTTTCTTGACAGTATTTCTCCAGTTGATGGTGCTTCTTTCTGCTACCCTCTTTTTTTAGCATTTCAGTACTCTACAAATCAGCTATTCTTGGTATTTTATTTTAGTTAAATATACTTTAAAAAAAACAAAGTTCAATTATTGCCCCCACAAAATCATCAAACTTCTGATACTGTGCACAACTCATAACTGCTGCACCTGTTAACTTTGGAGCACAAAACACTTTGAAAAATCTCCTTCATTATGCCATTCTTTTCTAAGTTGTAACTACATTAAAGAGCAGAATTTGTCACACAGTTGCATAAAGGACAGCACAGTACAATTTACCTGAAATTTGCATTCAGATAGGGGATGCTCAAATATTTTTCTGGAATAATCCGGGCTCTTGCTAGTCATTTCAAGCAGAAAATTTGTGATTAGACTCAAGTACTGTGTTTCAATCTTGGTGGAATAGAAAGAACTTAACAATGACAGCATGCGGTCAAGAGTATTTGTGGGCAACCTTGTCTCATGACTCCAAAAATTCCTAACAATTAATCTGTAAAGGCAAAAAATGAAGTTATTCTTGGTTATTTTCAAACAGAACCAACCCCGCCCCCGACTTCTAAAAAAGCCAAGTTAAGAAGAGAAAAAAAAACCCAAACCCACCAGCAAAACACTCCAAAACAATAAGCTGTTAAAGCCTTAAACTAACACTTCCATGCATTTAATCTTCCATTGAATTACACTGAATTCCTCATTCATCTACCATGTTCTGTGCCTCATATAAAAGGTTCACTCTGAAAAAATTCTTTCTGTCAAGTTTTTTCCTTTTGAGAAGTGCTATGGATGCAGAAGCACCAAGATCTCCTCTTTCATCTTTTTCTTCATCAAAAGAATTTCTAAAAATACAACATTTAATCTACTGTTGTGTGCTTGTGTATAGCAGGGTCCTCCTTGTTCAAAAACTCTAGAACATGAATGCAGAATTAGGTTTAACAGAATGAAACAACCTTGCCACAGCTTAGAAATTCGTTCAAATGCTTCACTTACACTTGGTGTAACATCACGGTACAAAATTTTATAAATTTTAAAATTTAAAATTTTAAAAATTTTATAAATTTATAATAATAACTTACTGGAAGAAACGAAAATGGTATTATTGCAGTGTTACCCTTTTATATTGAAATACTTAAAAAAACTCCTAAGGATCAACTCTTTTGCTATAAACAAAGTAAGAGAAATTGAGGTATTTTTATTTCAGACAGTTAACAGAACACTCTTTACTCACTGCAGTTCAGCATTTTCATCTATCAGTCCTTGAAGCAGAATTTCTTTTGCCACTTTGAGTATCTCCCAAGAATCATCATCTGCTTGACTTTCTGGATCACTGATGGTGGGAGAAAAATATCTCTTAAGGACTTCTCTCAAACAGTCAAGCAAAATAAGCAAAAAAAGCAAAATAAGAGGATGAGGATGGTGACATAAAAAGGAGGAATATGCCCTCTGATAAAAATGTCAACTTGGCATAAGAACATGAGGTCTTCCTTGCCAAAAATGCCTTATATCTCCACTACTAATAAAATAAATTATCTAATAAGCTAATTAATATGTTAGGTATTTGTTATGAAGTTTGCAAGGTTGAATCTGTAGAAATAGGCAGAGAATGCTTTTCACAAGTGATGCTGGAGTAAAGATTGACTGTACTTTTTCTTTGCAATAAATGTCCATTCAAAGAGTTATCTTGGGAAAAAGTACATAAAACCCAACTAAGTTAGATAATTCAACAGCAACCCACTTGTCAAACCGAGTATATGCCTGTTCCCTATTCTAAGGGGTCAAACAGAAAGACCTTCTCTATACTACCAGATCTAAGTGATCCAGATCATGCCCGTGTGCCTTAATGTATCTTCTACCTAAAAGCAAATTTCTTGAATGTATTCATTTTCACTAACTACAAATTCCAGCAACAAGAAAAAAAAGCTGGAGCATCAAAGTTAAGACCTCTTATGCCATGCTGCTGTGGTGATGCAAAATCCTAGTTCTGGTCCAAGTATTTATCCCTTACTGGAAGTGATAAAATTGTCACCGAAGGCCAGAGCCAGTTAGGCAAATCAGACTATATTCTTCTGACAACTGGAAAAATCCCTCACTGAGGGACATGAAGTTGGAAGACTGTTGCAAACACTTTCACTCTGTCTGTGACAAACCACTGAAAGACAACATCTGTAGTGAACACACACCTGTAATTATCATAAATCCACATCAGGATATCATACATGCGCTGTCGACATACTACAGAAGGGTGAGAAATGAACCCTGTCACTCCAGGCAGAAGCTCTTTAAGTTCTAGAGGTTTTAATTTAGACAGCATCTTGTAAATGATATCCAAACAAACCCTTTGTCTTTCATCATCCCTAAAAGAAGAGGGAGAAAAAAAAAAACCCAGTTACATTGCTTTTCTCATCACTGCTACACAGAGAACCAGAAGATTAGTTTATGTTTTAACAATATTTGGTTTTGCAAAAAGGGTTTTAGGTAAATACTTTTGCACTCAGTCTAAGAGTAAGAATCTAAGTAAACTAATACAAACTACAGAAATTGACATCCCATTGGTGTTTCACCCTAAGGCTATTTTAGGGGTCTTTGCTCATTTTTCACAATGAGCTAACCATCTTAACTCCCAGATTACATTATCTCAAATGTGGGGAACAATGACTAAAAAGTGAAGGTGAATTATAAATGCTTCTGAATGTAAAAATGTTGTGGGCAGCACAGAAAATGTTATCAAGAAACTTGAACTATCCATAATAACCACATGACTACTTACCTATGATTCATGATCTGGATAAAGTCTTTACTCTTTAACTGCAAGTGGAGATCAGGAACTTCTTCAGCCCGACACATTATTACTTCTAGACAATAGGTTTTCATCACACCATGAAGTTTGGGTATCAAAAAGAATACTGCATTCATAAACCTTAACATAACCAGAAGCCCACAAAGAAAAGCAAGTTATTCTCTATCACTCCTCCAGATTTACAGCCAACATACCATTTAAATCATGACATACCTGTCAGCAAGAGGTGGAAAATTCTTAACAACTTTATTCAAGCATTGAATAAACTTATCATGTTGTGTGTTCTGATGATGCTTCAATTGTTTTATAACACAATCATAAACTGGATCTTCAAGTATCTGAAAATGAGAAAGACATTAAGATAAGGATAGCCATGAAAATCATAACCACCTTAATGAAACATGGTTTTAGTGCTATATTGTTTGATTCTTGTAAATTTCACTAGGGAAGAGCCAGCCAACTCAACCTTTATGGTGCTTCATGGGTCCTGTACAGCTCTGCCTGGCTAAAACACAAGACTCCTGCTTAAAAAAAGATATTCGTGAGCTTCCTTTCATTGGTTTGGAACACCTTAATTTTGTAGTACAAGTTGCTTAGTGTGCTTATATAAATAATAAACAGCTTCTCGTTCAGTATGGAAGATTTCCAACTAATGAATATTAAAAAATTAGACATTTTTAGTAAAAAGGTGAAAAACAACCAGCAACCTGTAACTAACATCAAAGGAATAAGCCTTGTTCAGGAGAAAATTTACACCATCTTTGCTCATTTATTCAAAATACTGCTTATAATGGAACTTGAAAGACTGAGAAAGACTTAATGAAGATTTGTGAAATATGCTCTACAAACTGTGAAAGAACAGCCAGAATGCAATTAAGTGGGGAAAGTAATTCCAAACCTCCCAACGTGCTTTTCTTTTCGTCTTAAAAATCTCCCAACTTTAAAACATACCCTGCTAGTGTTGCTGGCTGGCAAAAGCTGAACAGAAAAAAGCCCCAGAAAGAGATCATTCACTGTCAGCTCCCAAAGAGTAAGGCAAAAATTCTACACTTAATCTGCCTTCACATTCTTTTCCTGTTGAGTTAGTAGTTTGAATCTTTAATTAATCTGTTGGATAAAGACTGCTGAGTTTTAAATATATTCAATTTTGGATCTGAATTGAGTAGTCATATAAAAGATTAATATAAAATTAAGACAGGAAAGGTCAAACACAAAATACAGTTCACTTACATTTTCTCTCTCAGCAATGTATTGAAGAGCAAGTCCCAAAACTTCTGCTGCAGCTGCATAAACTTCTCTATACTTTAGTAAGCCCATGTTGCTGGTCAAAGCTTGAAAATACCTAGCACAAAAGATAGACCTACTGTAAGCCACAAATTTAAACTGAAGCAAAAAATTCATCTGAGCTGCCTAGAGTAATAGTTACTGCTTTCAGAAGAGCTGAATACAGTACAACATGCATTTTCCACTTGCAGTGTCTCAAATCTCTGCTTTAGCAATTCCTGACTCTATGAATTTCCACAAAACTGCAACCCTAGCCCCCACTGTAAAAAAACATACAACCTTCTACATACTTTCCAAAAGAAATGTGGTCTGCAATTTGTAGATAGGAAAGTATTACTATATATATAGATATGATAATAACAATATATATAATATAATTTATATCTATCTATCTATATATATATCTATATATATCTGGCAAATATTATTTGCCAGATGATAGCAAAGGATTCCAAAGAACAAGCTCTCACACCTCCTGCTGAAAAATTAAACTTGGTCTCTTTGGCTTAAGATTTTTTCAAGATCATTCACAAAAAAAAAAACTGCATTTCTCACCTGACACGATCTATTTCACACTTTGGGTCAAAGGGTGGCAAATTGTTAGCAAGAACAATTCCCAGCAGCTGAATTCCCACTGAATTATCCTTTGTATCAGGGTCTCCACTAGAAAACTTTTGAAATATTAAACTGTTGGATGAAAACATAAAAGGAATTACATACATGAAAAATCCCAAAATAGACACACAGTAAATCACTCTCTGTCTTTGTATACAGGGATGCACATGCACACATACAACTCATCAAAGGGATATTGTCAGAAAACAGTAGATATTTAGCTTCAGTGAAGAAGTCATTGCAAAGAAACCCACACCAAAACAACTGAAAAGAGATTGTAAGCCCACAGAAATTCTTGACATGTTCACAAGCATGGCAGATAGCACAAGTCTTATTAAGAGTGCACCAATATTCAGTGATAATATTAAAAACTTCAAATAAAAAAATGTCTTTGCAGAAACTACTCCTGCTTTTATTGCTGCTGCTATAATCCTTTACATGTTTTCCCATCTCTCCTTGTTGTTTCTCAAATTAATTTACAATCTTTGGAGAGTTTGGTTCTGAAGTTCTGTTGTTCACTGTAGGGACAAAAAGTTTACTATTGCAGCTGAATTTACCTAATTTACTTTCCCATGTCCTTTGATACCTTTCACTTATATTTTTGAAATACTGATAAAGGAAAGCAATTGTCCAAATGTTTACCTGTAAGGTATGGAGAGACAGTTCTTCCAACACTCTATAACTGTCTTTATGATTTCCAGATTGTGCCTGAACACAGCTCTTTTTGGGTGAAATGCATTCTTCATCAAGAATTCAAGCAATCTGTTAGCCAATATCTCATCCTTAATATTCCCCTATAAAAACCAGGACAAAAAATAAACGTAGTGACTCTGAGAAGACATATATTGTTTTATGAAAGCAAGTAAGTAAACAAGTTATGTTTGCAGTTAATATATAAAAGAATTGTAAAATGTAAAAGTGGACTGATGTATAAAATTATTTAAGAGCATAAAACTGAACTCAGTCATTCTTTACCAAACAGTCCCAATAACAATAAAAATTAATTTCATACTTCCTTACTTTGGGAGTGGCTACACTTGTCCAGGAAAGGATTGTAACTACTATTTCCACTACCATGTAATGAATCCCTTCACCTCCATTATTTCCAGAAACAACAAGCTGCAGCAATGGTCCAAGCCAGTGCTTTGCATAAGGCCGGAACACCTATGGAGAATCAATGACAAAGGACAAATTACCCATCTATTTAGCAACCTGTTGTTCAATAAACATTCCTGGTAAGACTGCTAAACCAACCTCTTTAGGACTTTGCTCAAACCCTGAGGGAACAACCATTTTAAAATAAAAAGCATCCATAACTACATTTCTCACTTTTGCTTAGATTCCTTTAACCACAGAAAGTTAATTATTTCACTAGAGCACAGATAATATGGCTCTCACATAGAAAATCTGTCTGTAAAGGATTTGAAAGAATATGCCATTCATCTACCCTTCCATTTCAGACAGCTTTACTACGAAAGTAGCATTAAACAGATATAAAAGTTCTTGAAATAATTCTGAAATTCAGTATTTCTGGATTTGGAATATTCCAGACAGAACCATTATACTTCAAAATCATTGTACGAAGTAGGTTGAAAATGTTTTACCCAAGAATGAGAGCTAGAAACACACGTTATGCTATCTTAGTATCTTTCTGCAATAAGAAAACCATTTATCTCCAAGTGTTTCTAAAGGACTCGTCCGTGGCCACTAATAAAACATTGTACTTGCTCCTGTGAAGATGGAAAGTATAATCAGCCCCACCTCTTGCCTAGTTATCAATGAATACATTACTTGTGGTTTCCAGAAGACACATATTGTGGACACCCTCTACTTATAGAAGTAGAATATGAGAGAAAAAGTATTAATAATGCATTCAAAATACTTGGAATCATCAGGAATTTTGGGCCATAAATGTACTCCCTTTTATCACAGCAAACTATTCAATTTGAACGTCCCAAAGGTCTCAGCTGATTAAATATTTTACCCTGCAAGAGTTACACATTTGATATTATGAATAAAAATTACTCACATCCTCAGTATTAACAATAAGTTTTGCTATGAAGAGGCGAATATTTAATGGTACTGATGGGTTTCCTAATTTGCCATGAAGAAATTTCATCCAAAGAGGGAGATCTACTGGAACTGTCCCCTGAAATTTAGAAGAGATGAGCAAAAATCAAATCACTTCTTGCACCCAACAGGCTTAACAAGCCAAAAAGCCCCAAGCTCAAACCACACAGGTTTCTCTATAATACAGCCAAAAAAATAAATAAATGAAGGGATTAAATAATGACTCTCTTTTCTTGGTACCATTAATAGAAAAATGCCAACTTTTTAGTTAATACTGGCCTCCTCCACTTTGGGTGTGATCTGGTTCCTCTGCATATGTTTAATCAGAGAGGTCATAGAAGCCATACATTCATGTTGGTTGAATTCATCCATTTCCAGTTCCATCTCATCATTTAAAACCTTGTATTCTGTGGGCTCCTGAAGAAAAAAAAAAGTGTTACTATGGTTAATAACAACACTATATTTTCTTTTAAATCCCAATCACACCATGAGTCATTCTGATCTTATCTGTGCTTAGATTTGACTACACACTCAGTGTGTGCAACTGGGAATAGATCAGATGTGTTGCTCAAACAGACGCCTCCCAGATGCATGCACCAGATCTGCACATTCTTTACTTTTTGTGCCAACAGATGCCAACTTTATGTTACTCTGACTTTACTACCTGCCAGGACAGGTGTGGCAAATGCTGAAAGCAAGAGGAGTTAAGCTGAACCTCAAAGAAATGAACTCATTTCATAGCTCAAACAATATATTAACATCTCTGTTTTTATGGATATGTTGTTCCGCACTGACCTGCATCTGCAGCAGCTCTCTGTTGCTACACAGAGTAAATCACAAAAGAAAATTGTTTAGTTAGAAATGACAACATTACTAGGCAAACTAGAAGTGTACTTCCTATCTTGCTTAACTTCCTTGCAGCTAAAACACCCCCCTGCTCCAAAACATGGAAACAGTTACTTTCACCAATGTTAACAGCTATTTTGACAGATTGTCTTCAGTGTCTATGATACTTTTACAAGCTTTCTGTTTCATAGCACATATCTATTCTACCAGCGTTACTGCTGGTGAGACATCTTTTGATTGCAGAAGGAACACAACTTCAAGACTTTGCTGAAAGAATGGCATTTAATATCTCCCAGGAGCAACACTTAAATACAAGGTGCTACAACAGAAAAACAAAAATAGTTGTTTGATTATTCTATCCAATTGATACAGCCAGTTCTGTCACAGACCAAATGAAGAAGGAAATGAGGAAATCAGATGCCTAACAGCAAACCATCGGAGGATGTGCCTGAGTGCAGCACAAACCATCTTTTTACAACTCAGGCTGGACTTCACTCACACTACTCAGCTTTAGAAACCCAATAGGGCATTATTTTTCTTCAGCTGTAGACAGTGGAGAGAGGAAAAAACAAAAGTGACAGAAAGCAGATCAAGTCCCCTCCCTCATCTTCTGGAGGAACCTATTCTCAGTCAGATAGAACAAATACAGAAGACTATAAATTTCTCTGTCTCAACCCCAATAAACGTATGCAATTCCTCAAAAGCTTAAAACTTTTCTTTCTAACAGCAAATAAGTCACTAAATTACCTTTCTCCTGAAATGAGTGCTGCTAGCGGTAACATCTTGGGAGCTATAAGAAAAACCTTGGACTCCAGTAGAAAAATCAAATTGACTCATTTCCTCACTCAAACTGCTATCCATCATGTATGATGAAGAAGCTAAATACTTGGGTTCATCTAGACAGGAAAGAACAACAGTTCATTAATCAAGGTAATTTCAAGAAACAAGCCTTTACTGCCCACTAAAAATTGAGGGTAGGTGGGAATTGACTGGTAGATTAAATACATTGAACGCTTTTATTTGTTCCTGCTACTGTAGAAGCCGGTGAAGAACACATCAAGGAACACTGTATGATAGGTAAAAAAGCATTTTTTTCATCACCATAAATGACTTTCATACCCTGGCTGGTATTCCCTGCATCCCTGGCTTCCTTCCTAATAGCAATGTACCGCTTCTTCCTTTCCAGAGGCACCTAAACAGCAAGAAATAAAGTTCTAATTACTTAAGTTTTTAAAAATAGTTAATTAATTTTAAAAAATTACAGATAATTTACATTTTTTATTTACAGAGATACCGAAAAATGATTAAAACCATTTGACATGAATGGAAATTTAATATTGTAAATGATTATTATTAATGCTATAGAGAAACAATTTCCTGAATTTTTTATTCCTACAGCCGTTCACTATCAAAGTAAGTACACTAAAAAATATGTTAAAAGTTATGTGCATTACAGATCTGTTCTACATTTTAGGTCTGGATTTCTCTCAGAAAAATGTATTTTAAATCATTAGAGGAGTACTCCATTTTTTGTATCCTCTTTCTCCATATGTGAGAACTGACCTGGTCTTCAGTAACTACACTGTTAAATTTATACCCTTTTTTAATTAGAAACACTAAAGGCCAGAAATTTCACTCACCTCAATTTCAACAGGAAATGTATACTGACGCTTCAGGTCTATCAAATTTTCAAAAATCAGCAAGTTCTGCAAACCAAAGCATGTTTTGAAATGGCAAAATTATAATGCACACAATAACAATTGCTTTGAAAATATTTTATTTCTTCTTTAAAAAAATTCAACAGATCATTATACAACATAGAAAGTGTGGCATGTTTTCTCTTCTATATAAGTACTCTAAAAAGAATTTTGCTACTTAACTACTCAAGAATTCACAGCACAGAATGTGTTCTGTAAAAAGGTCTCTCTTATTCAAGTATATTCCAAGCACTGAAGAAGTTAAACCATAGGGGCTTTTTCTTCCTATTTTAGAAAATTGATTGGGAGTGGAAGGAAAACAGTATCACTACTTCAGCCATTCCCAAACAGTTGGTAAAACTTTCATCAGCTACCACTCCTTCTATTGCCTCACTGGGTAGTTTGTTAGTCTAATTGCACATCATTCAGGTTTTATTCTTTGATTTATTGCCATCAGGTAAAATCACTTTGTGTCTCATGCTCTGGAAGCCTTCTAAGAGCAACAAAAGCTTCTCACCTTTTCTGATTTTTCTGAAAAAAGAAAGCCTTGATAAAATTTACTTTCAGTAAAGACACAGCTGATGACAGCAATAGCACAGTTATATGCTGCACAGTGATACTGTCTTCTCTTCTCCAGCAGCTGACTCTCTCCTGCCATGTTTTCTGTAAATGCATCATAGCATGACCTTAAACACAAACAGGCAAGAAAACACCATCAGAAGTCTTTTATTAAGCAGTACAAGAAGGGTTCCAATCAGAGATCAGTGAATAAAGAATTTCGAGGAAGCAGTATCTGATTAAACCACCTCAGACTCGTTCAAGTATCCTGCAGGCAAATGGAACCAAAATGGAACCATTCAGCAATGACAAAGAAAACCTCCCCAAGTATTTAACAGGAGTCCTTAATGTGAGAAATGTGATGACAGGTAGTGTTCAGATAAGATGAATGTTTTTTTTTTTTTGATGCATACATAAATTCCTCTCGTGGTCTTTTCTCTCATGGTCCAAAAAATTATGAATGAACATGCATGCTAAGGTATTTTATGGATTAGCTGAAGAAAATAGTTTAGATGTGATTTTTAAAGGTCTTTGGCACAAAGCCAATTATAGATCTACAAATAATCGTCAAGAAATTCTTTGAAGTCCTCAAAGGACATAGTATTGCAAAATAAAAATCAAAACAGCAATTCAGGCACCTTATTTTTTTCTCTGAATATTAAACAAACTAAACAATACTAATTAACATATATATTCAGTATTTCTCTTTTGTCCCCCTTTGCAATGGTGATCAAGCCAATTACTCCTACTGGGTATGCTGCTGTATTATGAAATGTAAATGAAAATCAATCCCATCTTCTTATCTATCATATAAATACCAATTTTACAATACAGAGCCATACTCCACATAGAAGTGTGAGTATATTGAAACTGAAGTTGTGAAAACACAAATTAAAGGCCAAGAGTCATACTGAAAAGGTAAAATAAATGTACAAGCTTAACAATTTTTTTAAAAAAAGTACAAAAGCAGGAGGCAAAAGTTATCCTAACACAGGATTGTAGTTTACACTACAGATAATTCTATCAATATAAACTCAATATTGTGTATTTAATTTAAAATAAAAAACTATGTAAGAGATTATATTTACCCTTGAACAAAACCATCTTTTGCTTCATATGGGCTACTTAAAAAAGCATGTCTGATCAAATCCTAATCAGAAATATAAAGTAAATAAAATAAACTATGGTCTTACTTTACTAGTGTCTTGGTAAGTTCATTTCCTTCTACATTCATGGAGCCACGGTAAGCTTGGTTAATTTTAGAGTCCTTGGAGTAAACTTCCTCTTTTGAAAGACGCACATACATCACCTCTAGTAGCTTGTAATACCCCATTTTCTTGGTAACTTGTGTATCAAAAGTATATTCATGGGACTAGAAACAAATAAGCAGAATCTCAGAAGGAAATTTCCTGACTCTTGTCCTTTCTAAATAGTTCCACAGTTACTTCAAATTTCTTAGACAGCCTTCAACTTACTTCTACCTTCTAAAATAGAGAAAAGAGCTGATGATAATAAAAGACTGACAGATTCTGAGTTCCTGTGTAGTGCAGTTATTAAAACTGTGTTGACCCATGCTTGTCTGGTGAGCTCTCTTAACTACAACTGGTCTAAATTATTTTAAGGATACTGGAGGAAAATAAGCAGATTACTAAGTGACAGCTCAGCCTCATGACACATGTAAGCAAAACACACAGTCATCATCCTTAGTGTCATTCATGAGTTTCTTTATACACCTCATTTTGGTGCCAACATTTACAGCAAAAGGAACATGGTGTGGGTGACTCTACCTAGATCTTAGTTGTAGTATTTTGTTTCTCTAACTACAACTAAACTTTGGTGATTTCAGCATCTTGCTCATCCTGCTGCCTGTGAACATCTGGACCAGCAAAACCATGGGACTGAAGAACTATAGGAAGAGCAAAGACCTTGACTGGCAACAAGATCATTGCATGCAACTATACTCTTAAATACACCTTTGCAATGACTACAGGTGTATTTCTTTCTCTAGAAGTACTGTACCTAATTTCAGAGCTTCCATTATGGAAGTTGAAAACCTCTCCCACAACGTAGTAACAGGCTACAATTTTACACAGCTTTTATATTTCAATGTTGCAATGGGTTTTTGCTTTTAACAAACCCCTTCGGATATATATGGGCAACATTCCAACTTCAATTTTTACACACAGTAGATATACAAACATGCATTAACTCTAAAGGAACAGTGTGTTGGAGAATAAATAAAAGTTTATCAGTAATAATCAAATTATATAACTGGCACATGCTTCTGTTCCAGGATACAAAAAAACTAGAAATCAAACTGTTTTTATCAGTGCTTCATTCAAAGTTAAACAAAATGTACATACCAACATCAACACTTTCTTAGAACCTCCCTAACCCTAAATAAAAAAACAAAATGTAATTCATACCTTTGTAAACCTGGAATTAAGAGTATCCATAGCCTCTACTATAATCTTGCCAAAGAATACTCTCAGTGCATCCAAGCTGCAGTGCCACAAGAGAGTGAGGAGGGACCGATCCACAAATGCTTGGCGAGCAGTATTTGAAAGAAGTTCCTCACTTCGGAACATTTTGTGAACAGTGTCCAACAGTATCACTTGCTTGTCAGTGGTGCTCCTAAACAAGATGGAAATCTCAAGATGGAAACTGTTTCAGCAGACTTCACTTATGTCTCACACCTATAGGACATTTAGATTTTTTACTGACTGCATTCATGCCTTCTTGGGTTATCCTACAAGGCATGCAAGATCTTGGCTGAACTACCAAGTATTATGCAGCTCTCAAAAAACCCCACTTCTGCTTCTTAGTCTGCAAGAGATGGCAAACTTGTTTGTGTGTCTTTAATAATTTAATCCGAAAGCAAACATTAACTTTCTCAGTGCCTTTTTACTGAACAATCTAAAAAAAAATATTATCCAAATTATCCAGTATATGTGAGAGATGTAGGCAAACCAAAGGAAAAAAATAACTATGGCTATCAAGTGTTCAAGTATTAGATGGTCTCCTATTCTAAATAATTTTATTAAAGCAAAATATCAAAAATAGGATATGGTCATAAGGTAAATTACTTTGTCCAGGAAATTACATGCTCCACAACAGTCACTACTCAACAGCCCATCAAAAACTGGAATGTTGGTTTTGGAAGAGGTACTGAACACCTTTTCTGTGGACAGAGCACATTTGAGTCTACAGTTTACCACCCTGGAATTATTCAATTAAATAAGTGCATTGTTCTATTTTCGAAGGGGTTGAACAAATTAAATCACTGGCCATTTAAGTACTATCAACTTAGGTGATCATGTGGTTATATAGGGATAGCAAATATACAACAAACAAGTACTATTTTCAACTGTATTATCTCAGAACAAGCTTATTTACAGAAGGCTTTCTAAATTTGCACAGGCACTGGAAGTGTAATCTGGAAACAGGTATCGTTTGTTCACACTTTGGAAATACTTTGAAAATGTAAAGACAAAGCAAATCTGAATTAAAACTATTACATAAAACTTTATAGTGTAAATCATCACTGTTATAAGGGCAATAAAATATAAGAAGCACATTTGCTTCAGCAAAAATTCAGTGAGAGCAAGCACAAAATCCAGTGGACTAAACCCACCTTCTGGAAATTCTTTTGAAGCTGGCTTGAAATAAGTCCTCCATGAAATGTCTGTGGTCTCTACAGAGGATTTCTGTCATCAGTTGCAACAACATTGGACTCTGAGACAATTCTAATACATCTAAAAACTGAAGAAGCAACACGTGACACAAAAAGCCACAGTGGATCAAATCACTTCAATCTAATGATGTAATTATTTTTTAATATTGATCAGAAGCAGATGCACAGAAGTATGTGCTTATTTAATGTGCTTCTGTAGGTTCAATTTCTGGACAAGAACATAACTGAGAAACATGGAAGATCACCTCATGCGAAATAAGAATCACTCTCCTTAATTCCAGATCCTGTGAAACAATGTTTCCAGACACAGTTCACTTTGTCTTTTACTTGTGTATTCATTAAAAATACTGACCTTCTTAGTGCAGTCTACATAGTTATTGTGCTTCAAGGTTCCTTTGGGAAACTCATCAGACCTCATGGGAAAATTGAAAGCTACAAGTTGATCCAGAGCATTCTTAAGGTCATCAAGCTTTTTTCCTGTCAAATTAGTGAAGAACGGAAGAATTATCACTGCTTGGCCCTGAGGAAAAAAAAAAAAACAAACATAAAAAAGATACAGTTTCACACTAAAAAAATAAGTTATTCCCTAACTATGAAGCTAGATGAATAGGACTACAAAACAGCAGCAGTGGCTGTTCTTACTGATTCAATGGCTCAGTGTACTAATAAAAATATGTTATGTAGCTGCTTTTCTTTACAGCTTCTGGATCAGAAAACAGCTTTTAACTTTGATGCCACTGCTGAGCGAGAGTTAAAGCTAATTATGGCTGACATGGCTATGAATACTATCTCACTGTTCTTTTAAGCAAGCATTCATTCTCACACAAGTCATCGATTTAATGCATCACCTTGTAGCTAAAGCAAAATCCCAAACTTTGTTTATTTTGAACGCACAGGAATGTACAAAACTCTGCCTAATTAAAGGCAGGCTGGCTGAAAAGTAACTACACAAAACTTCCATGAGTACAAATTTTTTTACTGCTTTAGTCTACCAGCATCTTTTATAACTCCCACTTTCAGTTTGCAGTACTTTATCTCCCTCTCCTGACCAAGCTGCATACAGCAGCTACTACATTAGTATTGGTCTCATACTTGCAGACGTGGACGTTAAAATCATGACAAATGTTCATCATTTGACCTGTAGGAAATGCCACTCCTTGCTAAAAGCCTGATTAGCTGTCATTTCTCAAATGAACACTTGAGAGTTCAAGACAACTTGCAACTGATGCTAATTTTTTCCTTAAAATTTACATTCCTTTTTTCTGAGCAAGGGAAAAAAAAAAAGCACCTTAAACCAAAGCATGGCATCTGTGGCAGTGCCTTCTGTCTGAAGAACAAAAAGGATGATTTACAAGTTCTAGGATATTGAACAGAAGAATAAAAACCCAGAAGTCTGTGATTAAAAATTAAGCCAAATAACAGAGAATTTCATGAACAACTAACATTGTAAACTGGGGAGGGTAGGGAAGCTGTTGAAGTGAGCAATTTACCTTAAGATTTAAGCCTAAATTCTGATCAGTAAGTAGACTGGTATAGGTATTAAAAACAGCTGTAAATGCTTCATGATTGGTATTGAAAGAAACTGAAGAGTCTATCTGGAAAGACAGAAGAAATAAAAAAATTAGTTTGGGGTTTTTTTTAAGTAGTTGAAGAGATTTGTATTAAAGTATTATAAAAAGCCCTCGAGCTATAGAATTATTTATTTCCAAAAATACACTGAATTAACAGAAAGCACATACAGAGTGATTTTGGTTTTAAAAGATGAACTACAAAAGCTCCTACACAGTACAAACAAAATCATGTTGGGTATTTTTCAATTAAAAAAATATTAATCTCCTTCTGGAAGTCAAATTTCCTAGTGGCCATTTCAGTGTCAGCTAATCCAGCAATACAGTTCACATTCTGTGTCCTAACACATACCTTTAAAACAATTCAAGTTTAAAATAATTAATTATAAAAAATAAAAACTATGCTCACCAGTTGATCTTTGAGTATATTTGAGTACAATTACTTTTTATAAGTTCCTACAAAAATCCCAAGTAGAAAATTACATTTTCAAAATAGAGGGGAAAAAACCCAGACCAAAATCTCAGTGTCACAGAAATTAAGTGTTTAAAGTAAAGATAATTCTGCAGTTTGTTAATATGGGTAGAACTCCTCCACTGTGACTTTCTGGATGCCAACATGATTGACAAAGAATGTTACCAGAGGTTACTCAGAGCTCACTCTCTCTTCTTGTACCAGTTCTCCAAAAGGAAAACAGGTAAAAAAAGTGGTAGGAGGGAAGAAGAGCAATATCTAGTAATTTACCCCTGCCCCAAATTCTTTTGTACTCTGCTAATAAAAACACCCAGATTCTAACAATGCTCAACTTTTCCCTTTTTTGCTTTTTTTTCCCCCCAAACGTAAAACATTTGACCTGAACAGCATTTCTTGAAAACACAATGTAATCCCTACAGAACCAGAAAGGTTACCTGAAGGTTATAAAGCAGTACTTACCTGAAGAACTTTTGCCAGCAAGGTCAGGACTGCCATTTTGCTCTCAGCAGATGAACCTTTGGCCCACCAGCTATCCAGTTTCTCCCAGTTTCTTAGTACAGCTGTCACCAGTTTTGCTCCCTGCTGCTTGCGCACAGTACGGTCCCTAAAGCTCTGATCTAACATGCCATTCAAAATGCTCCCAACCTGGAAGGAAGAGCAACAGGTAAGATTCTTGCACCTCAAGAAAAAGGATGATAGAATCATTTCAGTGGTATGGGCAGTCATAAAAATGAAGCATCAGAAATCAATGCTAGATCTAAATCTCAAAAGGATGCACAAGAAAGGTCTCTATCATGATAGTCACTATCATCTTTCAGATACACTTAAAAGAATTAAAGTATTGCGGCATGCTCAGCACAGGAAACACTAGATAATCATCACCAGAAACAGCCTACTAAGACACACATTCCTCTACAGTCTAACTAAACAGTTTTTGGTATCACCAAAAATGATGCTGCAAGTCTTTCAAACTACTACTTGAATGCAGCATGCCTAAGCATAACGTTTTAGATTGTAAAAGAATCAAATATTTTTAAAGGATGATTCTACTTTGCTGAGTATCTTTTTAATCAAAAGGAAAAGCAGACTTTTGATCTTTTTGACCCTTCTGTTTGTCAGAAGCACTGAAGGAAGACTCCTCAGTTCTAAGTTTCCTTCACGGCACTGAGTTCTATAAGTGCTATAGACAAACAGGAAGAAGTCTGTTGAGCCAAACAAGCAGTGCTGAGACTGAGTACATGACAAAGTATCTCCTATTTATTTCAGCTCAGGAGGGTTGTGGGTCTGTGTGTTTCTCTTTTCAATACTCTGATCTAGCTCTACCCTAATCCTGTGGGCTGAATACCCGTTAATAGTTGGAGGTTGTGTTTCCGTTTAGTTTTATCCAAAACAAATCCAAGTTACATGCTCTGGGACCATTCTGCAATGAAAAGCAAAGTATAGTAAATGGGTCCTTTGAAAGGACATTTTTGATCTAAAGTACTATGCAAAGATATCCTGAAGTACACAGAGTTCAGGATAGCTAATAGGTAAGCACCTTCCACTCAGTTTGATCTGAGATCACAGAGTAATGTTAGGTTGCCAGAAATCATGACGGTAGCACCAGTAGGTCAAGACAAAAAAAACCCCAAAACTCAAACTAAAAACTATTACTGCACTCTCTTTGAAATTCAACCCAATACACTTTTTCCCCTACTACACACTCCACCTCTAAAAACAATAATAAAATTGTTACTTTTATTGAGGATTCCCTTTTGACTCTGTCCTTTTGAAGAGTAAGCCAAATACCATTTGAGGATTGCTGACAGATGACTCCATAAGACGGACTATGATCACATCCAGGTTTTTCAGTAGCTGTTGATTGATGGTTTCTGAGAACAGGCTGTAGAAATACTGTCCATGAGAGAAATTCATCAGGTGGTTCTGTGATGCTCCTGACAATGGCACAGATAACACTGCTGTGTTCAACAGCAGACTTAATAGCTCCTCACACTGAAAATCAAGGTATGAGACAAGAGTTATTTCAAGGGCATCATATTTCACTTAGAAATTTCTTAGAAAAGCACATGATTTTTTTTTTCAAGCTCCCATCCCAAACTTTTTTCTTTTGTTTATTTTAAGGATTGAAACTGGAGAACCACATCCTACCTTCTCATCAATAGCAAAGGCCAGCTGCAGAAGACTGTCAGCTAGTCGCTTACTGCTGATGTCTAAGCATGGAAGAGATATCCTTTCACCCTCAGGTGCAATGCCTTTATAGACAACTGAAAGAAGCTTGGAGCCAACTGAGAAATGAGGCCCTTCATCCTATGGAAACCAACAAAGAAGTGACAGTCAATAAAAGCTGAAAAAAGGCTTCCAATCCATCTGTATAATTAATTAAAACACTTGAACTCCAGATAATTTCCTTATAAAGCAATGCAAATATACCACGATAAAACACCTTTCTAACTCAGGGACGAGATTTTAAATGAGACAACCCTATTGTGTACAAAGGTCAAACAAACTAAAAGTAACTTGACAATGTTCCAAATATTCTGATCCTACTCCACCTTTTCAGGTTTACTTGACTACAGAAGTAAAATGATTAGCTAAGTCAGGATGGGTGGGACACAAATGGTAAACCACGCAACTCCTTGATTATCAATATACTGCAACCACAGGTCTAGATTTTGTTGATATAGAGAATGGATAGCACACAGAAATTAAATATTTTGTTACTTGTTAGCTTTGCTCAGCCTTGTTACAGCCTCATTCGCAAATTCTCAGTCTTTGTGGCTGTTGCACAACCTGTTCCTTCAACTGCCCAAAGTAGAGATTTACTACAATCAGAAACTTAGTGGAAGGAATTTCAGTAATATAGTCTACATCCTTACACTTCAGAGGTCTCTATCCCATTTTCCTGCAACTCAGACCCACTATATTGCTTCTGATCAGTCATGAAATATTCCTTTTCTAATTTCCTTCATCACTTTGAATGGTCTCTCTGTGTAAAAGTTGCCTAAAAAAATGCCTCCTTTATAGGATACTTAATCCTGACTTTTTGAGCTTTCAGTCTTAAATGAAGTTAGAGAATCTACATTCCTATTTCCAGAATCTGGAGCCAATCAGAGAAAGGCTAACATAGATATAAAGGTTGTTCAAGCCTCAGTATTGTGCTACTCAGATTTGTAGAATAATCATAAAACATTTCTTTTTGATCCCATTCAACACTAGCTCTTCACTGTTGATCTCATTTTAAACAGCATCATCTGGTCTGTTCTCTGTTTTTATCCTGGCATTTTACACAGGAAAAGCTCTTTACAATCTACAAATGTTTACTATTATTTTCCGTATTAACAATTACCTGACCATGAAGAACAGAATGAAGCAGGCCAGATTTCTGGAGCTGCTTGCAGGCAGAAAGGACAGCACTAAACCTAACTTGATCCAAACGTGCCTCTGAATTAAACAGATCAACAGAACAAAGGTCCTCAAGGCTACAGGAAAGAGAAGGAATAATGTTACATTAGTGCATCCACAGACAACATTACTTTCCATGGTGAGGGTTTGTTCTGGACTCATGCTTACCAGAAAGCCCTTACTTACCTCTGTGGTGTGATTCTTTCTTTTATGCACAATGTCAAAGATTCCTGATAAGGAGATTTCATCAGTGCTTTCATGAGTCTTACTGAGATATCTGGGAGGTTTTTCATGACTTGCACATCAGCTGTGTTAAAGCCTATGTGTGATGGATCACACACTGTCATCACCACAAGCTCTATAAACTTTGCATTTAGCAGTTCCTTCTCAAGCAGCTAGAAAGAAAAAAAATTAAAACAAAACCTTGAAAAATTCATTCAGATTTCTCTATTTAATTTTTCATAACTTGCCATTAATCCTATCTCAAATGAAACCAAACATGAAACAGTACCTATTCTTGCTGATTTTCTCTATTGAAATGTCTGACTTTCAAACATTTATGCAAATGCACAGAAATTAGGTATCTATAAACATAGACACAGAATGCATGCTATCCCACCAAACTGCAAGTTAGATCTTTTAAACCACATAGGCCTGTTTCAGTCTTGTCTATACACCTGTAAATCCTGATGCACATCTCTGTACACACTATCAGAGATTTGCTGACGAGACAATCACAGTCTCAGAACTAAACCTGAGAGTGTAAATTTCCTAAGAGACTCATAAGTATTATACCTTATATAATTAAATTTGGCTCATATTGCATCAAATAGAGAAACCAATAGAGAGACCAAAAAAGAAAGGCAAATAGAGAAACCTGAATATCTATACTAAATTCAAGAAAGGCAGATTGTGTCAATTCTTTCTGTCTTTTAAGCAGCTACCACCTCCACGCATTTAATGCCATCAGGAATCATACAGGAAATATTCACTGCAAGTACTCCATCTACAGAACACATATATTTAGCTACATATAAAATTTGTATCTTTTATCCAGTACAAATTTCACAGCCTACCTTCCAGAAATCCTGCTGGCACATTTCCAGGATGATGGTGACAAACTCCATGATCCGGACTATAATGGTGCACTTGCT